>NW_027361987.1:0-1200000 GCF_039654945.1 Dendrobates tinctorius | reverse complement strand
CTGTCATAAGCCAATACAGATGAATATGTAATCAGAGCACCACATAAAGCCCCGCCCACAGCCCCACCCACAGCCCCACCCCAGAGCACGAGAATCTCATTAACTGAAAACTACAAATACAGATTAAACAACAACCACAAGACGGATTTCATCATCAGGTATCATTGTAATCAGTATAACGGTGCTGACCTGACAGTGTCTGTAGGTTACTGAGCACAATCCGGCTGACAGGTTCCCTTTAAGACATCTCCGCTCTGCACTATTATACACAGTTCTCTATAAATGTGTAATATTTCTTCTTGAAACTCATCTGACAGAAAATATTGGAGCTTACGATAGTTTAGATTGTGACGTCACCGAGCCCCATACTCTAATTACCCCAGAGAGGTTTCACCACTAGCTGCTCATTTATTACTGATGGAGACTGTGGAGTTTGATCATTTCAGTAGATGTTATTGTCTATAGTCACAGTGTTTGATTACAGTAGTGTCCAAAATCCTCTGATTTAACCTCTTCCTGCAGCCAGATTTGTGTTCTTAATCAGGCCCCATTATTAATATCTGACGTGTGTCACTTTATGTGGTGATAAATTATTCACAAAGGATAATAGAAAACAAATGGATCTTACAAATTATTTTCCAGCTTCGCACTATACCCTATATATGGTTGTACACTACTGTCTGGGCACATGGCAGTGTTCAGAAGGGAAGGAGCGCCATTTAGCTATTTGAATGCAGATCTAGCTGGAATAGTTTGCAGACACAATTAGTGATGAGCGAGTATGCTCGTTGCTCGGGTTTTCCCGAGTATGCTCGGGTGTCCTCCAAGTATTTTGGCATGCTCGGAGATTTAGTTTTCATCATCTCGGCTGCATGATTTGCAACTTGTAGCCAGGACGAATACATGGGGGTATTCCCTAACAGGCATTCCACACATGTATTCAAGCTGTCTAGCAGTCGCAAATCATGCAGCTGAGACGACAAAAACTAAATCTCCGAGCTTGCCAAAATACTCGGAGGACACCCGAGCATGCTCGGGAAAACCCGAGCAATGAGTATTCTCGCTCATCAAAAGATATCCACCATGAACATGCTTGGCTCTATCTTCTCTGCTTTCCATATCCCAAGGATTGCCTTGCTCATCGCCCTTTAACACCAATACATGGCCCTAGACTAACACTGGGACCCCTAGGTTTGGGCCATGGTGTTACCTGCTATTCTGTGGTGTTAGATGGCAAGAAGAATAGTCAGGTAGCTGGGTCAGAACCAGAAGGACAGAATCAGAAGACACAAGAGTAGTCAGTAAACAGGCCACAGTCACAGCAGGAAACAAATACACAAGCCGCAAGCTGAGCACAGAGGACTGAACCAGAGGAGAACAGCGCTGTATCTGGCAGATTCCGGCCATGTGCTTTGCGCTTTAGTAGGGTGTGGTGCTTTCCAATTGGCTGAAGTAGGGAGCAGATTACTCCAGCTGGACAGCAGGAACAGATCCCAGATGAGATTGGACACACCATATGCAGAAGCCCTAATGTAACTAAATGACAGAAAACCAGAATAGTCGAAATCCCCATAAAGTGATTCCATTTTATAAATTAATTCACTGAGGGTTATAATCTATACACACGGGGTCAAAATTGTTGGTACCCCTCGTTTAATGACAGAAAAACCCACAATGGTCACAGAAATGACTTGAATCTGACAAAAGTAATAATAAATCAAAAATCTATGAAAATGAACAAATGAAAGTCAGACATTGCTTTTCAGCCATGCTTCCACAGAATTTTTAAAAAAAAATAAAACTCATGAAATAGGCCTGGACAGAAATGATGGTACCCCTGAAAATAATGTGACAGAAGGGACATGGTAAATCGCAGTGTGTCCACTAATTGGCATCACAGGTGTCTACAATCTTGGAATCAGTGAGTGGCCTGTATAGAGGCTACAGATACTCACTGTGCTGTTTGGTGACATGGTGTGTACACTGAACATGGACCAGAGGAAGCGAAGGAAAGAGTTGTCCCAGGAGATTAGAAAGAAAATTATAGACAAACATGTTACAGGTAAAAGTTCTAAGACCATCTCCAAGCAGCTTCATGTTCCTGTGACCACAGTTGCACATATTATTCAGAAATTTAATATCCATGGGACTGTAGCCAACCTACCTGGACGTGGCCGCAGGAGGAAAATTGATGAAAAATCAAAGAGACGGATAATATGAATGGTAACAAAAGAGCCCAGAAAAACTTCTAAACAGATTAAAGGTGAACTTCAAGCTCAAGGAACAACAATTTCAAATTGCACCATCTGTCGTTGTATGAGCCAAAGTGGACTTCATGGGAGACGACCAAGGAGGACACCATTGTTGAAAATAATCATAAAAAAGCCAGACTGGAATTTGCCAAACTAAATGTTGACAAGCCACAAAGCTTCTGGGAGAATGTCCTATGGACAAATGAGACAAAAATGGAACTTTTGGCAAAGCACATCAGCTCTATGTTCTCAGACAGAAAAATTAAGCATATCACGAAAAGAACACTGTCCCTTCTGTGAAACATGGAGGAGGCTCTGTTATGTTCTGTGGCTGCTTTGCTGGATCTGGCACAGGGTTTCTAGAATGTGTGCAGGGAGCAATGAAATCTCAAGACTCAAGGGATTCTAGAGTGAAATGTGCTGCCCAGTGTCAGAAAGCTTGGTCTCAGTCGCAGGTCATGAGTCTTGCAACAGGATAGCAACACAAAATAGACAGCTAAAAACATGCAAGAATGGCTGAGAGGAAAACAATGGACTATTCTGACGTGATCTTCTATGAGCTCTGACCTAAATCCTATTGAACATCTTTGGAAAGAGCTGAAACATGCCATCTGGAAAAGGCAACCTTTAAACACAAGACAACTGGAGCAGTTGCTCTTGAGGACTGGGCCAAAATACCTGTCGAGAGGTGCAGAAGTCTCATTGACAGTTACAGGAATCGTTTGATTGCCTCAAAAGCTTGTGCAACAAAATATTTTAGTTAAGGGTCCCATCATTTCTGTCCAGGCCTATTTCATGAGTTTTATTTTTTTAAATACTGTGGAAGCATGGCTGAAAAGCAATGTCTGACTTTCATTTGTTAATTTTGATAGATTTTTTATTTATTATTACTTTTGTCAGATTCAAGTTATTTCTGTGACCATTGTGGGATTTTCTGTCATCAAACGAGGGGTACCAACAACTTTGGCCACGTGTGTAGGAGGAGTGAATATTTTCACTCTACAGCCACTTTCTGGAAATGAACACGCAGTGGATGTTGGAGAGTGAAAATTACACATCTGCCATTTTCTTACCCAGCACATAGCGCCCAGATTGTGCTCCAGGAGACACACACCACAAATTAAGTGGGTTCTTCTCACTATAATATTGCTAAATACAGGGATCCTAAATGTTGTTTGCGCTCACTGCAAGACTCCGAAGTGAGAGCGGATTTTGCTGGATTGGTTTATAGAAACCTTGTTGCTTTTCAACAGCCTTTGAGCCACTAATAGTGTGGGAACCTCTGTTTTTCCATTGACAGATGTACGACCTGAGTGGGGACTTGTTTTTTGTGAGATGAGAATTGGTATTATTTTCACCTACATAACATTGATTGGTTTCTCTATATTTGATATTTGGGAGGCAGAATGAACAAACAGTTGGACACCGCACACTACTGGTTCATCCAACAAGGTTTTCTATTAGACTGTGAACTGTCATTTGTCTTGGTAAATAAAGTTTTTTTTTACATAGCTTGCCACTTTTATAGTCAGTTTAAGTAGAAATGTTCAAAAATATAAATGTCATGATCCAGGGCGGGGTTTCGCTTTGGCCCATCCTGATCAGACTGGGGGTTAATTGTTTCTGCCTCTCTCTGGCAGAGGGCGGCTATTTAATGCTCGCTGGACCTAGGTCCGGTGTCAGTTATACTCCTGCCCTCGGCTGAGTTAGTTGACCTTGTGCGTACGTGTGCCTTGTGCCTGATAACTTGCTTGTTTGGTTTTGATCCAGTTCTGTCCCTGTTTCGAGTTCTGCCTGTCCCTCTTGTACTGCGCTACCTCTCGAGTATGACTCTCTGCTTGTGACCCGACTTCCCTCTGCTTGTCCCCTTGGTACCACGTCGCCGTCTTGTATATGACCTTTGGCTTTGTCTGACCACCCGTCAGTTTGTCCCTCCTGTGCCTCGTTTGCCCGGACTGTGTGTGACCTCCGTTTTTCCTGACTCTGAGTTGTTGTATGGTGTCCTGTCATCTCTGAAAGCAGGACGCTAAGCCCCGCCCCCTTGCAGTCACATGACCATAGGTCCTGTGCCAGCTTGCTAACTTCAGCGTCCTCAGGTCCTGTGCATCTTTACTTTCCGGCGCTGACAGGATCCTGACCGATAGTTTGATGCACGCATGGTCACCTCTGCTACTCTGCTCCACAGGTATCTTTTAACACTGTTTCTGTACTCAGGACACGCGCACTGGCTCAGTGAGCGAGTGTAGTGCGGTGTTCCTGACAATAAAACTCAGATATCTTATTAAAAATAACTGTTTTTTATCTTAGCAGATGGCTGTACCAGGAGATCAGAGGGACAGCTGACATCTTCAATTTTTAAATCTGATGATCTTGAGATCCTACAAGTTACAACTGAAGTGATTGCGGTTACTCAAGATATACCATCATCCATTCACAGCAAAGATCTGTCATCTGATGCTATGAAACCGGTCCTATCTTCTGATTCATTACTGACTACTAAGGAAAATCAAAGTCACAAAAGAGGCATTAAAAAACAAACTGCTCCTAAAGGAAAGAAGTCATTTTCATGTTCAGACTGTGGGAAATATTTTACATGGAAATCACATTTTGTTAGGCACCAAAGAACTCACACAGGGGAGAAGCCTTTTTCCTGTTCAAAATGTGAGAAATGTTTTGCACGTAAATCACATTTTGTTACTCACCAGAGAACTCACACAGGGGAGAAGCCTTTTTCTTGTTCAGAATGTGGGAAATGTTTTAACCAGAAATCACATTTTGTTATTCACCAGAGAACTCACACAGGGGAGAAGCCTTTTTCCTGTTCAGAATGTGAGAAATGTTTTAATCAGAAATCAGACCTTGGTGTTCACCAGAGAATTCACACAGGAGAGAAGCCTTTTTCATGTTCAGAATGTAGGAAATGTTTTAAACAGAAATCAGAGCTTGTTACTCACCAGAGAACTCACACAGGGGAGAAGCCTTTTTCTTGTTCAGAATGTGGGAAATGTTTTAACCAGAAATCACATTTTGTTAATCACCAGAGAACTCACACAGGGGAGAAGCCTTTTTCCTGTTCAGAATGTGGGAAATCTTTTAGCAATAAATCAGATTGTGTTAATCACCATAGAACTCACACAGGGGAGAAGCCTTTTTCCTGTTCAGAATGTGGGAAATGTTTTGCACGTAAATCACATTTTGTTACTCACCAGAGAATTCACACAGGAGAGAAGCCTTTTTCCTGTTCAGAATGTGGGAAATGCTTTAACCAGATATCACATTTTGTTACCCACCAGAGAACTCACACAGGGGAGAAGCCTTTTTCCTGTTCAGAATGTGGTAAATGTTTTAACAATAAATCAAATTGTGTTAAGCACCAGAGAATCCACACAGCAGAGAAGCCATATTCATGTTCAGAATGTGGGAAATGTTTTAAATGGAAAATAAGTCTTGATAGTCATAAAAGAACCCACACAGGAGAGAAGCCTTTTTCATGTTCAGAATGTGGGAAATGTTTTAACCAGAAAGCGCTTCTTGTTAGACATCAGAGCAGTCACATAGGGGAGAAGCCTTTTTCATGTTCAGAATGTGGGAAATGTTTTAACCAGAAAGCGCTTCTTGTTAGACATCAGAGCAGTCACACAGGGGAGAAGCCTTTTTCATTTTCTTAATGTGGGAAATATTTTACTTGGAAATCAACTGTTAATAAACATCATAGACGACACATAGGGGAGAAGCCTTTTTTGTGTGTGGGATGCTATTCAGTCATAAGATTTTCTTCATCTTTTATTGGTACATCCCTTAGTGGATTTATACATACATACTTACCTTGTTTGGTTTATTGGCCAGGTATCTCCTTTTTATTGTGCCTTTATTGTTCGGCCATTGTGCTTTAATAAAGTTGTATATTTTATGGCTCATACTTCTGTCTTATTGGATATATCAGTATTTTTGAAGTGCCATTAATGGTAGGCCCATTTCTTTGGATATACTACGACATATTGGGTTGGGCCTTTTCTTGTTATCTATCATTCTCTCCTTACACACTGACCTTAAACTGATAATTAGGGGAGACTGCCTCCTATCTGACACATCATCTATTAATAATGGGACGAGACAAGGGCGTCCCTCATCACTTCTATACACACCGGTGATGGAGCATTTAGTGGTGGCATTACGTATAAATCCAGATATTAGTGGGTTACTATAGGCTCACAGCTCTATACACTCGCTCTATACACAGGTGACTTGTGGCTCTATGTTTCACACCCAATGATCTCATTTCCCTCTGTAAAAAAGCAAACATGTCCAGTTTTTTTAATTATTTTAGTGGATTAAAAAAATCTGAGGTTTGCAAAGAAACATTTTTGGAGCAGTTTCACCATTTTCCGAGACCCGTAACATTGTTATTTTCCTCCGGTGGAGCTGTATGATGGATTATTTTTTGCAGGACGAGATAACGTTTTTATTAGTACAATTGTGATTGCTCGTTACAGCAATTTTTTGTGGAATTGTGCCAACCATAAAAACATAATTTTGGCACTCTCATATTTTGTCTATTTCCGGTGTTTACGATCGGTAGAGTTGAGCATTACGATACTGCAAATATTGGGTATCGGCCGATATTAGCTGTATCGGAATTCCGATACCGAGTACCGATATTTTTTCAGTATTGGATATCGGAATCGGAAGTTCCCATAATGCTATGAGCCACTGTTGTGGCTGTGATTGGCTGCTGAAATGATGTCATCATGATGCGCTGTCAGTCGACACAGGCCACCGCAGTCGGCACAGTCGGTGGTCTGTATGGGCCTGCCGGGGGCCTGTGCCGGCTGTCGGTGGTCTGTACGGGCCTGCCGGGGGCCTGTGCCGGCTGTCGGTGGTCTGTATGGGCCTGCCGGGGGCCTGTGCCGGCTGTCGGGGGTCTGTGCCGGCTACTGGGGGGGGTCTGTGCCGGCTGTGGGTGGTCTGTGCGGGCCTGCCGGGGGTCTTGTGTGTGCAGGCATCGTCCGATGGGACTTCAAGTCCCATCGGGCGATACCTGCTACAATGACAATGATTGACACATTAGCCAATGATGGGACAGTAGTAGTCCCATCATCCGGCTAATGTGTTGAATGTAAAAAAAAAAAAAAAAAATACTACATACATACATAATACATTCATACAACATACATACTACATTCATACAACATACATACTACATATATACAACATTCATACTACATGCATACTTCATATATACTACATTCATACAACATACATGCTACATACATACTACATATATACTACATTCATACAACATACATACTACATATATACTACATTTATACTACATACATAGTACATATATACTACATTCATACAACATACATACTACATACATGCTACATATATACTACATTCATACAACATACATATATACTACATACAACATACATATATACTACATTCATACAACATACATATATACTACATATATACTACATTCATACAACATACATATATACTACATATATACTACATTCATACTACATTCATACAACATACATATATACTACATATATACTACATTCATACAACATTCATATATACTACATATATACTACATTCATACAACATACATATATACTACATTCATGCAACATACATACTACATATATACTACATTCATGCAACATACATACTACATTCATACAACATACATATATACTACATTCATACAACATACATACTACATATAATACATTCATTCAATACATACTACATATATACTACATTCATACAACATACATACTACATACATACAACATGCTACAGACATACAACATGCTACATACATACTACATACAATACATACATATAGACCTACAGTACATATAACATACAGTACATACTTACCATTACTTGTCACTTTGTTCCCCGAAGCCTGTGTCATCTATGAAAAAAATTAGAAAATAACAAACAAGCGATATACTCCCTGATCCGCAGAAATCCACGAGGGTCCCACGCCGATTTCCCGTGGAGAACAGCAGCATCAGCTGATGCGACCGCTCTCCAGGGGGCTTCAGGAATCCAATGACGGGAGGTAGGTATCCTTCCGTACTGTATTCCTCCGCCACTCTAAAAAAATAGTCCCTAGTCTCACTTTATGGCAAAAGCTGCGTGGGAACTTTCTCACACAGCAATGCCAAAAGTGAGACTAGGGACTATTTTTTTACAGTGGCAGAGGAATACAGTGCGGAAGGATACCTACCTACCCTTAATTAGATTCCTGAAGCCCCGTGGAGAGCGGTCGCATCAGCTGATGCTGCTGTTCTCCATGGGAGATCAGCGTGGGACACTCGTGGATTTCTGCGGATCAGGGAGTATATCGCTTGTTTGTTATTTTCTAATTTTTTTCATAGATGACACTGGCTTCAGGGAACAAAGTGACAAGTGATGTTGAGTATGTACTCTGTTATATGTACTGTATGTAGTATGTATGTATAATGTATGTATGTATGTTGTATGTCTGTAGCATGATGTATGTATGTTGTATGAATGTAGTATGTATTGTATGTATGTTGTATGTCTGTAGCATTATATATGTAGTATAAATGTAGTATATATGTAGTATGTATGTTGTATGAATGTAGTATGTATGTATGTTGTATGTATGTTGTATGAATGTAGTATGTATGTTGTATGAATGTAGTATGTATGTTGTATGAATGTAGTATGTATGTTGTATGAATGTAGTATGTATGTCGTATGAATGTCGTATGAATGTAGTATATATGTAGTATGTATGTTGTATGAATGTAGTATATATGAATTATGCATGTAGTATGTATGTATTTTGTATATATGAAGCATGTATGTAGTATGTATGTTGTATATACAGTATGTAGTATTTTTTTTCTTTTTACATTCAACACATTAGCCGGATGATGGGACTACTACTGTCCCATCATTGGCTAATGTGTCAATCACTGTCATTGTAGCAGGCATATCCCGATGGGACTTGTAGTCCTATTGGACGATGCCTGCACATACAACCCCCCGGCAGGCCCGCACAGACCACCGGCAGTCTACACAGACCCCCGGCAGGCCCATACAGACCCCCGAGAGGCCCGCACAGGCCACCGGCAGTCTACACAGACCCCCAGCAGCCGGCACAGACCCCCGAGAAGCCCGCACAGGCCACCGGCAGACTACACAGACCCCCGGCAGCCGGCACAGACCCCCATCAGGCCCGTACAGACCCCCGAGAGGCCCGCACAGACCCCCATCAGGCCCGTACAGACCCCCGAGGCCCGTACAGACCCGCACAGTGTCCGCCCACACTCTTTCCCCCCCCCTCCCGAACAGGATGTACAAGGAAAGAAAGGGTTTTTTTTTTAATTCCAATATTTCTGTCCCATTGACTTGAATGGGACTTCCGGTATCGATATCGGCGATACCCGATACTTTTTTGGGTATCGGGCCGATCCAATCCGATCCGATACTTCTGTATATCGGATGGTATCGCTCAACACTACTGATCGGGTTAATTGTTTTTATGTTTTTTACAGAGGGGTAAAAGACACACAGGCAGTGCTGCACAAAAAACAACAGATAATGTAACAAAAAACAACAGCGAGCACCGAAGGAGATAAAAACTCCAAGATCCTGTTATTAGAGAAGCCGATAAAGGCAATAATGTAGTGTTAATACCAATGGACAGAGGCATATCTAGGCTTTCTGGCACCCGGGGCAAGAATTTGGTTTGCCCCCACCAAAGTACATATGCAACTTGCACACTTAGTCATGTTCTGACGAGCTGCTCTCCCTAATGCTCTCAATGTTCAGTGAGAATCTGAGAGAAGCAGGAAGAGAAGCTCGTTGTCACAGGACCATAAGTATGAGAGTCGCATATGAGTGACGTGTCCATGTGATGACACGGGAACCTGCAGAGCTGAATCCTGACACTGCAGCTTCTGAATTCTCACAACGAATGCACTGCACACTTTTAGGATTCTCACTTGCCGATGTACAGTAATGTCAGCACATGTATGTGATTTGTATACTTCTGGCCACATTCCGACTAGACGTGCCCGGCCCCGCTCTGTTCATTTTCATTGAGTGAGGCCACACATGTCTAGTCAGCATGTGACCGCATGTATGTAAATTACCGGCATGAGAGAATCCTGACAGCGTTCAGTGAGCACTGTGAGAATTCAGAAGTCTGCAGTCACATAGAATGTCTGCAGACTCAGCACAAACCTGGACAACCCCTGTAATGCTCCTAACATAAATAAAAACAAGAGAATTAGTCAGTATCACAGATAACACTTACATCCAGGTACCTTACAGATGACATTGTTTCTGGAGTCGGTCTCCTTTTCTTCTTCTTGTCCAGACCCCATGATGAGTTTCTCATCCACAGCCGTCTCTGCAGACTTCTATCTTCTCCGGTCTTCTGCTGCAAATCTCCACACGATGCCCTTAAAGATAGAAGTGTCATTATAGTGCTCCTAAATAAAAATATCTGCAATATACTGTCACCTCACTATTCCCCTCCCTCCTCATACTGTCTCCTCTAACATCCCCCCTGTTCACCATACTGTCTCCTCCTATATTTACTATACTGTCTGCTCACACATACCCCCGACTCCCCATACAAGATTCAAGATTCAAAGAAGCTTTATTGGCAGGACTAAATACACATTAGTTTTGCCAAAGCAAGTGTACAGAAGGGACTGTAGGGATGTTGGGTAGGGGCTGTAGAAAAGGTGGATGGTACTGTGTCTGCACACATCCCATCACCCTCACTCCCCATACTGTGTCCACATACATTAACTCGTTTGCTCCCTGTCTATACTGTCTGCACCCATCCCCCATACTGTTTCCTCATACACACTCTTCATTTTGTGTCCTCAAATCCCCCCCCACACACATTAAATCCCCCCATCCCCAATCCCTCACACACATTAAATAACCCCCCATCCCCATTCCAAATCCCCCCACCCACATTAAATCCCCCATCCCCACTCCAAATCCCTCACACACATTAAATAACCCCCATCCCCACTCCAAATCCCTCACACACATTAAATAACCCCCCATCCCCACTCCAAATCCCTCACACATTAAATAACCCCCCATCCCCACTCCAAATCCCTCACACACATTAAATAACCCCCCCATCCCCACTCCAAATCCCTCACACATTAAATAACGCCCCATCCCCACTCCAAATCCCTCACACACATTAAATAACCCCCCATCCCCACTACAAATACCCCCACACATTAAATAACCCCCATCCCCACTCCAAATCCCCCCACACATTAAATAACCCCCTGCCCCTACTCCCAAATCCCCCCACACATTATATATCCCTCACACCCACTCAATAACCCCACATCCCTACTCCCAAAGCCCCCAACACATTATGTACCCCCACTCCAAATCCCCCCACACATTAACCCCCATCCCCACTCATTAACCCCCCACACACATTAACCCCATCCAAACTCATTAGCCCCCCACACATTAACCCCCATCCCCACTCATTAACCCCCCACACATTAACCCCCATCCCCACTCATTAACCCTCCCACACATTAAGCCCCACCCCTACTCTTTAAACCCCCCACATTAACCCCCATTCCCACTCATTAACCCTCCACTCAATAACACCCATCCCCACTCATTAACCCCCACTCAATAACCACCATCCCCACTTATTATCCCCACACACATTAACCCCCATCCCCACTCATTAACCCCCCACTCAATAACCCCATCCCCACTTATTAACCCCACACACATTAACCCCCATCCCCACTCATTAACCCCCACTCAATAACCCCCATCCCCACTCATTAACCCCCCACTCAATAACCCCCCATCCCCACTCATTAAACCCCCCACACATTAACCCCCATCCCCACTCATTAACCCCCCTCTCAATAACCCCCATCCCCACTCATTAACCCCCCACACATTAACCCCATCCCCACTCATTAACCCCCACACATTAGCCCCGATCCCCACTCATTAACCCCCACACACATTAACCCCCCACATTAACCCCCATCCCCACTCATTAACCCCCCACACACATTAACCCCCATCCCCACTCATTAATCCCCCCACACACATTAATCCCCACTCATTAACCCCCCCACACATTAACCCCCTTCCCCACATTAACACCCCCCATCTCCCATCTTTGGTGGTTTTTCAGCTCCACATTGGAGCACAGTTACTTACCACCAGCGTTCACTCTGGGTGTCGGGGACTGACGTCAGCAGCGTGATCACATGACCTGATCATGCTGCTGACGTCGCTCTGACCCGGCGGTCAGAGCTTCAATTGTACTGGGGTCTGTATATAATTGTTCCCTGGAAGCCGACACGCGCACCTTCTCTGCGCCGGCTGTCAGCTTGACAGATGACACAGAGAACCGCTGACTCTCAGGCTGGGGAGCGGCAGAACGCAGCTGCCAGGGAGGACACTGCGGACCGCTGCATTAGGCGGCCCGACTGCGCCCCCCTGCTGGCTGCGCCCGGAGCAACAGCCCCAGCTGCCCCCCCTAGATACGCCACTGGCAATGGAACAATATATTAAGGAAGCAGAAAGACAGCGATCAGATAGCAGCACATAGAAAAACAAGCGCTGATCCCACAAATAACGAGAAGGAACAACTAAGATCTTCTCTGAGATTTCACATAGAGAAGGGACGATTGTCTGAGAAATATCAGAGAAACTCTTCCCTGAATTTCCACACAAGCCGCATTGGTGTTATATTCCTAAAGTCCACAAAGACGCAGCGCCCCCACCAGGTCGCCCGATAGTGTGCGGGGTCGGATCAGTAACAGAATCTTTATCTACATTTATAGACCGGTGTCTGAGACCATTACTGAGAATAGCACCTGCTCACATCAAGGACACCGGAGATTTATAGAGAATTGTGTCCGGTATAGATTGGCAGGAGGGTTATAAATTGGCTTTGATCGACGTCGGGAGCTTGTACGCACGAATTCCACAAATCACAGGACTGGAAGCAATAAAAAATCTATGGAAAAAACTGCTGAAACAGATGACTATATTGGATTCATCCTGGAAAGCCTGAATGTTATATTGTCCCATAAGGCCTTCTCTTCTGGGGGCAGCTGGTCCACCCCGATGACGGGGACAGCGATGGGGGAGCCAGATGCTGCAGTTTCACTAATTTGTTCTTGCCAGACTGTGAAAATAAATATATTTATAGTGTAAAACCCCACCTGACACCTCCGTGCGGACCACCGGTATGTGGATGATGTGTTTCTGGTGTGGGCTGATACAGAAAGGGGTTAATGATTTCATTACATATCTGAACGAGGAGAATAAGGTTAATATGAGATTTATTCACAATTTGGATAGAATAACTTAGATTTCTCAGATGTGAATAATAAAATAGTGGATGGTAGAATAATAACCAGCACCTATAAAAACCTGCAGCCACCAATATGTCCCTCCATTCTAATAATGCGCACCTGGAACATACTAACAGAGGCCGACCATACAGCCGGTATCTGAGGCTGAGAACAATGAATAGTAGAGAAGAAGGTTTCCTACAACAAGCGAATGACCTGACAGACGACTTATTACACAGAGGTGATCCGCCAACATTATTACACTGTGCTAGAGCGATGGAGGAACCCATGTGGGTCTAGTTACAAGATCCAGGAGGAAGAGCAGAAAAAAGGACGAGATAATAAAAGGTTTATTGTTACTTTTACACCTAATCCCAATATGAATGTAATAAAATCAGCGATAAACAGGAATTGGCATTTGTGAGGAGATAAAGATTTAGCCGTAGCAGCAAAGAACAACCCTCGATTGCTTCTAGAAGAAGCGGTGACTTAGATGACTTATCGCTACAGGAAAGATTCCAGGAGAAGAACAATAAAGTCACCTGGTTACATGGAAGACGCCCAAGAGGCCATTTCCTTTGTGGGGATCGCTCCTTCTGTCATCTCCATCTTACAGGAGAAATCTGAGGATCGGGGTGATGACAGTAGATAAACTAATCACGGGCCGCACAGAGCAAGCGCTTTATGTCATATACTGCCCAGGACGATTATTATATTGCCCCGACTATTAGACCGCGGCACATCAGGCTCAGAGAACATTTCCATTCAGTTACACAGGAGAAGGATCTGTGACATTAATGATATAAGAGAGGTCCATAATGCGGACCCCGATGTGCTGAGATCTGCAGGAATTGAGCCCGCTGATTATCCTGTACAAGGCGGTGACCAGAATAGATTACTACTAACAAGAGAAGCAGCATGGATTGTGGATTGCGATGCACAAGTTCCCCTTGGCCTCAGTGATACATTGAATATGTCTGTGTGGCTATGATCTATGTTATATTTCTTTACATTTTTTACATTAATCATTTCTCTGTACTCACTGTAAATGTTTTGCACTTCTCAGTTAACCATTCCCTAACCCTTGTTAAGAGGAAGTGGTGTAACCCCCTGACAAGCATGGACCGGTAGAAGTGCTAAGCAAGTGTGAAACGGCCGTAGTCCGTCAGGCTCTCTCATCTGTATAGCTCCCTGCTACCTGCACGCCGCACTCTAATATGGTTTGATGGCACGTTTCACCATGGAATAAAATTGCAAGAAGGATCTGGGTGACAAATCTTTCAATTTCTTATGATTACTCTTATACGTATACACAATGGTGATGAATGGAAGGCCGCATTCAATACACCGGAGGGGCATACTGAAAATTTGGTGATGCCATTCAGATTAAACAATGCTCTGGCAGTCTTTAAATATTTCATTTTTTTTCTCACCGATGGGTAGATATGCGGTAGTTTACTTGGATGATATATTGAGTTACTCACGTCCTCTGCAGAAGCATCATGAGCATGTCAGACAGCTGGAGTGGGAAAAACATTACCCAGCAATCCCTTTTTGACATTTTGAAGACCTCCATCATTGAAAAATGTCCTAGCACCAAGAAACATAAAAAAGGAGGAAGATTTGCTAAAAATCGCCTGTCTACCGAATAAACTCATTACATGCAATCTGAAAACTTGCCTCTGTTGTGACTCGATCTGCCATGGTCTCTCTGAATTCACCCTTATTTCTACTGGTGACATTTTCCCGATCAAAACTCCCATGTCATGTTCCACCAGTTATGTTACATACGTGATTATATGCTCATACCAGAAATTATATGTGGGAAGGACGACCCAACCCCTCCACAAAAGGCTGAACTCACACCGTTCCAATACTCCATAGGGTTTTCTCCAACATGGGCTTTCACGTCAAACACCATCAAACACAAGAAAGATTCCACACAACTGAGAATATTCCCCACAGAGGAGATTCCCCCACAGGATCAGAATCGCATTGGACAACTACATCGGGAAGAAATCTTCTGGATTTATAAACTAAACCCCCTTACTCCAAATGGCCTCAGTGAGATTACAGATGTTACAGAGGCTCCTGCTGCACCAGCCTGGGATAAGTCAGGTCATCGCCGGATCACCGCACACCTCCTGTGACCCGGCTCCACCAGCGCTGCCGACCCCCCCGGGTTTACTGAATTCAGACTGTGGGACAGACCCCCATTTGACACATTACCTTTTGCCCTATTATCCTTCTGAAAATTTGGGGTGCGTTTTATAGTCTAGTGCGGCTTATAGTCCAAACCAATGAAGGGACTGCTGGGACCGTAACGGGGTCTATCTGAACCCCCAATGCAGAAGCCAAATGTCCTGAGAACTGGACCTGCTGGACCACAAATTGACATTTCTCCAGGTTAGCAAATAAATAATTGTCACGTAGAGCCTGGAAAACCTGTCTGACATGCTCAGCATGCTCCTCCAGAGGACGGGAGTAACTCACTATATCATCCAGGAAAATTACCACAAATCTACCAATCAGTGAGAAAAAAATATAATTAACGACATTTTCACAGACTGCCGGAGCATTGGTTACCCCGAATGGCAGCATCAGATTTTATATCTGCCCCTCAGGTGTATTGAATGCGGTCTTCCATTCGTCCCCCTGACGTACACTTATAAGGTTATATTCCCCTCTCACGGTAAGTTTGTAAAACCATTTAGCTCCAGATAATTGGATAAACAGGTCAGGTATAAGGGGTAAAGGATAGGGAAGGTGACGCGTGACTCACAGGCACAACCCTCCATGACTACAGATGACTACCCATTCCTGCTACTACATGTGGGGACAAATGACACCGCAAGAAACGACCTGGAAACCATATGCAGAGACTTTGAAGACTTAGGCAAGAAAGTGAAAGAACTGGGAGCGCAGGTGGTCTTCTCTTCCATCCTCCCAGTGGATGGCCATGGAACAAGGAGGTGGAATAAGATTCTGCAGGTGAACAACTGGCTACGTCGATGGTGCCGTCAGCAACGATTTGGATTTCTGGATCACGGAGTGAACTACTTATACGATGGACTACTTGCTAGAGATGGGGTGCACCTTACGAAGACTGGAAAGCAGGTATTTGGAAGTCGCCTTGCTACACTTGTAAGGAGAGCTTTAAACTAGAACAACATGGGAAGGGAAGCAAAAGACCAGAAAAAGCCATACACCTGACAAATGCTACTGAGAACTCTGCTATTAGAAGTGGAAAGGAAGAACAAAGACGAAAGAATCTAATTAAAAAAAATATTGGAGAAAGAGAAACCAATCACAAACTAAAATGTTTCTATACTAATGCACAAAGCATGGGCAACAAACAAGGAGAATTGGAACTACTAACACAGGAAAAGAAATATGATGTCATTGGAATCACTGAAACTTGGTGGGACAATACACATGATTGGAATACAAGACTAGAAGGATACAACTTATTTGCAAGAAACAGACTTGATAAACGAGGAGGGGGTGTCGCATTGTATGTTAGAAATGCGTATATCTGCACAGAGATTGAAGCTTCAGAGACTGGGAGTTCTGTGGAAACTGTTTGGGTAAGAATACAAGGACAGAACAATGGAAAGGACACCATTGTAGGCATTTACTACAGGCCGCCTGTGCAAGCTGATGGATGAACTCTTTATGCATCAAATGGCCAAGTTCTCCAAAAAATATGACATAGTTGTCATGGGAGATTTCAACTATCCAGACATTTGTTGGGAATCTCTCTCAGGCAAAACTAACAGGTCAAGGAAATTCTTATCCTCTCTTGCTGACAACTTTATCTTCCAAAAGGTAAAGGAGAAAACAAGGGGAACTGCTACCTTGGATCTAATCCTTATAAACAGGGAGGAAATGGTTGAGGAGGTAAAAGTGGCTGGGACCCTAGGAGGTAGCGACCATGCTATTTTAGAATTTTGGATAACTAGAGGCGGAAGACCTGTGAAGACTCAGACGTCAAGGTTAGATTTCAGAAAGGCAGATTTTAAGGGATTCAGAAAGAGAATTGGAGGGATCCAATGGCTGGATATCCTTAAAGACAAAAATGTCCAGGAAGGATGGGAAATCTTGAAAAATGAAATTCTCAAAGCACAGTTGTTAACAATTCCGAAAAGAGGGAAGAATAGGAAGCATTTAAGGAAACCAGGATGGATGAACACAGAACTTAAGCACATGCTAAAAAGGAAGCAAAAAATGTTTATAAAATGGAAAGAAGGAGGCATATCTAAAGAAGAATATAATGCTGTCTGCAGAACCTGCAAGGCACAAATCAGATTATCTAAAGCTGAAAATGAATTGAGGCTTGCAAGAGATGTCAAAAGCAATAATAAAGGATTTTGGGGATATGTCAAAAGTAAAAGAAAAGTCAAAGATGCTATAGGATTTTTACAGGATGAAAATGATGAAATGGTAAGACAGGATGTTGAGAAGGCTGAACTTTTAAATTCCTATTTTGCATCTGTTTTCTCTCAGAAAGGAAATGTAACATCAACTGTTATTCACTGTCCTATTAAGGGAATAGAAGAATCCAGGATATCTATAAACAGAAAGATAGTGAGGAAACACTTAGCTAACCTAAATGTATTCAAGTCTCCAGGTCCAGATGAATTACACCCCAGAGTACTGAAGGAGATAGCAGAAGAAATTTTTGAACCCCTCTCCATAATCTTTGAAAATTCTTGGAGAACAGGAGAAGTGCCAGAAGACTGGAGAAGAGCAAATGTTGTTCCTATCTTCAAAAAGGGAAAGAAGGTGGACCCAGGCAACTATAGGCCGGTGAGTCTGACTTCTATACCAGGAAAGATCTTTGAACAAATTATTAAACAACATGTATGTCAATACCTGGATAAGAATGAAGTGATTAAACAGAGTCAGCATGGGTTTGTAACTAATAAGTCATGTCAGACTAATTTAATTTACTTCTATGATGGTATTACTGATTGGGTGGATCAAGGAAATGCTGTAGATATAGTATATCTTGACTAAAGCAAAGCATTTGACAAAGTCTCTCATACAATCCTTATTGAAAAAATGACTAAGTATGGAATGGACAAGGCAACTGTTAGGTGGATTCATAACTGGCTTAGTGATCGGACCCAAAGAGTGGTCGTAAATGGCTGCACATCCAGTTGGAAGAATGTCTCAAGTGGGGTACCACAGGGCTCTGTCCTGGGCCCTGTATTGTTCAACATCTTTATCAACGATTTAGATGAAGGAATTGAGGGTAAACTGATTAAATTTGCTGATGACACAAAGCTAGGAGGGATAGCTAATACTAGAGAAGAGAGAGAGAGGATTCAAAAAGATTTAAATAAACTGGAGAAGTGGGCAGCAACTAACAGAATGGTTTTTAACAGGGAGAAATGCAAAGTACTACATCTGGGCAATAAAAATGAAAAAAGCATATATAGAATGGGAGGAATAGGGCTAAGTGACAGCACATGTGAAAAAGACTTGGGTATACTAATAGATCACAGACTGAATATGAGTCAACAGTGTGATGCAGCAGCAAAAAAGGCAAATGCAATTCTAGGATGTATTAACAGAAGCATACAGTCTAGATCACGTGAAGTAATTATTTCCCTCTACTCCTCTTTGGTCAGACCTCATCTGGAATATTGTGTCCAATTTTGGGCACCACATTTTAAAAAAGACATCAACAAACTGGAGCAAGTTCAGAAAAGAGCGACCAGAATGGTGACCGGTCTGCAAACCCTGTCTTATGAGGAAAGGTTGCAGGATTTGGGAATGTTTAGTTTGCAAAAGAGAAGACTGAGAGGAGACTTAATAGCTGTCTACAAATATCTAAAGGGCTGTCACATTGTAGAAGGATCAACTTTATTCTCATTTGCACAAGGAAAGACTAGAAGCAATGGGATGAAGCTGAATGGGAGGAGACACAGATTAGATATTAGAAAAAACTTTTTGACAGTTAGAGTGATCAATGAGTGGAACAGGCTGCCACGAGAAGTGGTGAGTTCTCCTTCAATGGAAGTCTTCAAACAGAGGCTGGACAGACATCTAACTGGGATGATTTAGCGAATCCTGCTTTGAGCAGGGGGTTGGACCAGATGGCCCAGGAGGTCCCTTCCAACTCTACGATTCTATGATTCTATGATTCCATCCTTCTACCAAACCCCCCACGGTGACTGGAGAGGAGCATGGCCGTATATGAGCCTCAGCCGGACTCTGGAAGGGGGTAATAATCGAGATTTTGGCATTTTAGCTCCTGGTGTGGAGTCGATAGCACAATCATATGCCGCCATATAGTAGACGGCCGGTATCTGGTGATAATTCCCTCATGTGTGGGGTCTATTTCCCTCCAGAGAAATCACACGTTACATTACACACATAACACTGTGTAGAGAAGGCGGCGCGGGGTAATTGTGCCAGTAGTGAGGGGCAAATAATGGCGGGAATGTCACTGACTGAGGAGAAGGCTCCATGGAGCTTCTTCACTCCGGAGATCATGTGACCCCTGACTCCTCCCCTCCTGTGACCTCATCACAGGTCCTGTACACAGAGCAGCCATATATGTGGAGTGCGGCTCTGCAGGTTAGTGATGGGCAGTCCGGCTCTTCTGGCTCCTTTCCCCACTTTTTCCCTCCTGTCCCTTCACTTTAAAGCCTGGGCCTCATTATACAGCTGTACAGGGGTCTAGTGAAGGCTTTTAGCCCTTTCCTCAGACTGTAGCTCCTGGGAACAGGTCCTCACTCCTGTCCCTTCACTATAAAGCCTGGGCCTCATTATACAGCTGTACAGGGGTCTAGTGAAGGCTTTTTAGCCCTTTCCTCAGACTGTAGCTCCTGGGATCAGGCCCTCACTCCTGTCCCTTCACTATAAAACCTGGGCCTCATTATACAGCTGTACAGGGGTCTAGTGAAGGTTTTTAGCCCTTTCCTCAGACTGTAGCTCCTGGGAACAGGCCCTCACTCCTGTCCCTTCACTATAAAGCCTGGGCCTCATTATACAGCTGTACAGGGGTCTAGTGAAGGTTTTTAGCCCTTTCCTCAGACTGTAGCTCCTGGGAACAGGCCCTCACTCCTGTCCCTTCACTATAAAGCCTGGGCCTCATTATACAGCTGTACAGGGGTCTAGTGAAGGCTTTTAGCCCTTTCCTCAGACTGTAGCTCCTGGGAACAGGCCCTCACTCCTGTCCCTTCACTTTAAAGCCTGGGCCTCATTATACAGCTGTACAGGGGTCTAGTGAAGGCTTTTAGCCCTTTCCTCAGACTGTAGCTCCTGGGAACAGGCCCTCACTCCTGTCCCTTCACTATAAAGCCTGGGCCTCATTATACAGCTGTACAGGAGTCTAGTGAAGGCTTTTTAGCCCTTTCCTCAGACTGTAGCTCCTGGGATCAGGCCCTCACTCCTGTCCCTTCACTATAAAGCCTGGGCCTCATTATACAGCTGTACAGGGGTCTAGTGAAGGTTTTTAGCCCTTTCCTCAGACTGTAGCTCCTGGGAACAGGTCCTCACTCCTGTCCCTTCACTATAAAGCCTGGGCCTCATTATACAGCTGTACAGGGGTCTAGTGAAGGCTTTTTAGCCCTTTCCTCAGACTGTAGCTCCTGGGCACAGGCCCTCACTCCTGTCCCTTCACTATAAAGCCTGGGCCTCATTATACAGCTGTACAGGGGTCTAGTGAAGGCTTTTTAGCCCTTTCCTCAGACTGTAGCTCCTGGGAACAGGCCCTCACTCCTGTCCCTTCACTATAAAGCCTGGGCCTCATTATACAGCTGTACAGGGGTCTAGTGAAGGCTTTTTAGCCCTTTCCTCAGACTGTAGCTCCTGGTCACCATGTGATCTCACCATAACCCTAACAAGCTAATTAAGGTGTGAAATCTTGGTCAAAATTATCTCAGTACACAAATCTCTAAGCATGCCCAAAGTTTTGCATCGCCCTTTTTCCTTTTTGCAATTATGAAATTGTCAAAAAGTCTCTATATATATTTTTATTATTATTTTTGCCTAAAATACAAAGGCCATGTGTCATCTTAGAGGTTCGGCCTTTTAGAGATCATTTCATCTTCATCTTACTGCTGCTCACAATAACGGTCATTTTGACCCGGGGCGCCCACACTTTTACATGCCGCTGTCAATGCTTCGTCCCGCTGGTGCTCAATATTTAATAGGTCTTACTATTAAACTTAATGAAAAGTTCGGTGAATTTCTTTGAGCTGTTATTATTAAAGATGAGCGAATATCGTCGGAGAAGTTGTTATTGGCTAATATCGCTTACCGAATAGCTGCATCGGGACCCCGGATCCCTGGAGTGCTCCCGATAATCAGCTGCATGTGTCGCTCTCCATGCAGGTGCTGTGACTATCACACAGCGCGACACACGCAGCTGATTATCGGGAGCGCTCCAGCACACTGAGTCCTGCACACACGGAGGCCCCTGATCATGTGACCTCTGACTTCTCCCCTCCTGTGACCTCATCACAGGTCCTGTGCACAGAGCAGTCATATATGTGGCAGACACTCCTGGATCTTCTGCTTTCTGGGCCGGTTCTTCCTGTGAGTCCTATTAACCCTTTCGCTCCCTGTATTCTCCTTTCTGACCAGGACAATATCTGAATTCGGACAGTGTGAGAGGAATTTAAGCAATGTAGAAGGAAAAAATGACAATTTTACTTTTTTTCCTCACAAAAATGTGACTTTAGCCCCAAAATTAGCAGCATAACAAATACTTATTTCCCCCACTGTAGTTTGTAGACTCCATATACAGATCCCTTAAGTGCGAAAAGAGCTGAATTCCCCACTTAAGTTATTGCATTTAGGAAATTGCCCCCCACTGGGAATTTATCTCCAGGTAAAGGCACAATTGTGTCTCCATGGGGGTTGTGCTCACAGTCCAACATCGTGCGGCCCTCCAAAGAAATGCCACCCCACACCATTACTGACCCTGTTATGAAATGAGTCACCGTAGGAGGCAAAAACAGAAATACTAGCTAAGTCCAGAAAACCAGAGAAGTTGGCAGCTATCGGATTGCAGACCCCTGAACCTATCAACAACAACTAGCAGTAGCCGTGGGGGGTTCCTACGGTGCCCTAGACCCCTCGATCACAGCCGGAGAACTACATAGCCTAAAGACAGAAAGGGAAATCTAAACTGCCCCAAAGCAGACCCCAAAGCAATAGGCAGCCCCCAACATATAATGACGGTGAAGCAAGATGAAAAAACACTCACACAGATAGAAAGATAGGCTGAGCAAATGATGGGGCCCAAGCTAACCAGATAGGACAGGATAGAAAAGCTGCTGCCTGTAATCCGCCAAAAACCCTATCAAAACAAGAGCCAACAGACTGATAGGGAAAAAAGCCCTGAAGATGCTAGGCTTCAAAAAGACTATATCAGTACTCAGGTATTTTCTGAAGACAGAGCAAAAAGGAATTCAGCTCACCCCAGCAGGGAATGGCAGAAATCAAGAAAACAATGCAAAACAAAACCAAAACACAAATGCAAAAGGTAGAGCAGAAAACTTAGCTTTTGAGGAGCAGGAATCAGACTGGTCTCCTAGAATCCCTCAGAGAGATCACCAGCAAGGCAGAAGGGCGTCGGCTGCCTTATATCCAGTCAGTAATTCCCGTCACCCAGTCATCATCATCCTGCCCAGGTGTTTGGTAATCAGCCTCACTACCTTCCTTCACCAGAAGAGGGAGTTCATCAGACCTCAATGGTGAAGGGGAAAATGAACTCACAACATGACCCACTGCCAAACCGGTCATGCTGAAGGATGTTGAGGGCAGCAGATCGCTCTCCACGGCGTCTCCAGACTCTGCTACGTCTGTCACATGTGCTCATTGTGAACCTGCTTTCATCTGTGAAGAGCACAGGGCACCAGTGGTGAATTTGCCAATCCTGGTGTTCTGTGGCAAATGCGAAGCGTCCTGTGCGGTGTTAGGCTGTGAGCACAACCCCCATCTGTGGACGTCGGGCACTCAGACCATCTTCATGGAGTCAGTTTCTAACCATTTGTGCAGACACATGCACATTTGTGGCCTGCTGAAGATCATTTTGCAGGGCTCTGGCAGTGCTCCTCCTGTTCCTCCTTGCGCAAAGGTTGAGGTAGCGGTCCTGCTGCTGGGTTGTTGCTCTCATACGGCTCCCTCCACATCTCCTGGTGGACTGGCCTGTCTCCTGGTAGCGACTCCAGCCTCTGGACACTATGCTGGCAGACACAGCAAACCTTGTCACAGCTCGCATTGATGTGCCATCCTGGATGAGCTGCACTACCTGAGCCACTTGTGTGGGTTGTAGAGTCCGTCTCATGCTACCACGAGTGTGAAGGCACAGCCAACATTCAAAAGTGACCAAAACGTCAACCAGAAAGCATTGGTACTGGGATGTGGTCTGTGGTCCCCACCAGCAGAGCCACTCCTTTATTGAGTGTGTCTTGATAATTGCCAATAATTTCCATCTGTTGTCTATTCCATTTGCACAACAGCATGTGAAATTTATTGTCAATCAGTGTTGCTTCCTAAGTGGACAGTTTGATTTCACAGAAGTTTGATTTACTTGGAGATATATTCTGTTGTTTAAGTGTTCCCTTTATTTTTTTGAACAGTTAATATAGATAGAGAGATTTTTTTTTCTATCTACTGCAATGTATACAGGATAATAGAGTATAATAAAGTAGTTATGGATGTGACGTAACTAACATTGTGCAGTGACTCTGCTTTCCATATAGTGATGGATATTTCTTGTTGCTGAAACTGTGATTTTTTTCCACTTTAAACCTTTTTTAAACCCCTCTGATCAGTGCGATCACACAACATACAAGCCTCTGATGGCTCCGGTGATGCCCTGTACTACTGTAGTGCCGTGTATCATCACTGCCTGTCAGTGTAATACTAACGGCCCCATACACATGAGATCAGAGTTGGCTGAACGGTCATTTGGCAGACGGCGATCTCTCCCGACTCCCCCATACACACAAATATTCCAGCTTTCCTGTGGTCTGTATGAGAGAGTCGCCTCCAGACTCCACTAGAGGAGGATTATCTACAGGAAGAACAAACGGATTATCCTCTGAAATTCAGGATGCCGGATCCTTCTCTGCCCTGACATCATCTGTCGGGAGGCCCCCAAATACATTATATGGTCGGCCAAATCCCCCGAAATCAGTGCTTTCATGGAACTTTAGTCTAATGTGTATGGGGGTGTTATAAGGTAACTTATTGGATGCTGCCTCTGGCCCGGCCTAATAGACCTTCATACATTGCAGCCCAGACCCCATTATTAGGCATGTAAGTATCGGAGTAACTTGGCCGCCCCATACTATCGAGTACTTGGAGGCGGGGGGCATTCAGCCAAACTCTGTCACACCTTCTTAGATGCCATGTTTGCTTTTCACAGCAGCAAATGGTTAAACTGCCAGGGTTTTTGCTGCAGCCTCATCTGTGCCGTCCCTGCGGTGTACATCTATGTTCTGGGGCACAAAAAGATTCATTTCTCTTTAATAAATGTTTAACATATTAAACATTATAAAATGTGTCTTCTGCTTTTTCCATATTTTTTTCTTCTTACAAGAATTGTTGGAGCCAATTTTCCTTAGAAACATTTTAATATCGGCTTTTTCTGGAGTTTTTCTTGTAATATAGGAAAGCCTAAGGCCAGAAATAAACCCCATAAATCACTGTACATGGAGACTTTGGGATCAGATCATTTCTGTCCGTTGTGTTTGTGGAAACTAAAAATCTTTTCTAAAAGCCTCAAACTTCTGTGTGTGACTCAGAGCTGAGATCTAACGTGAGAGAGGATTCCAGTGCGGGGAAGACGGGAAACCTTCATATAGACGGCCAGTGGAGATGGAGGCAGTGACCGACTCTGGCCAAATCTGTCTCTAGAGCCGTAGTAGGAGATGAAGATGTCGTCCTCATCATGAAGGAGTTATTTCTCATGTCGCGTGTAATGAATATCTCCTGCAGTATTGCTAATGCCGATTCCAGTGTCGGTAATGAGACGAGAATTAGCGTTATGGAAGATGAGTCTATGAGGAACGTGTTCAGCTGCCGACTCCGAGGAGGAAACTGCTTGTTGTCTGTGGCCTAAATATATAGGTTTTATTAGTAGATGTCAGGGAAGAAAACTAAACCCTGTAAAATAATAAATCTCCTCATATGTTTCCCTTATTATCTCCAGTAATTGTATTATTACACAGGATTCTTATGATGTTACATCGGATCATCTTCTCATTCAGGTCTCTACAATATCGGATCCTCTCAGTGAAGATCTTCTACAAAAGAAAATTTTCCTGATTTACCCATCAAGGATGGATATGGACAGAGACAAGATGGCGGAGAGGATGTTACACCTCACCCTAGAGGTCCTCTTCCGTCTCACTGGAGAGGTGAGAGATTCTGATGACGTCACATTCCATCATTCTTATCTATGGGAATAACAGATGGACAGAACTGGAGAGGTGAGGACTCTGGAAATGTCTGTAGTGAGATTTATTAATGTGTCTCTCCATAACCAGGATTACACAGTGGTGAAGAAGACCTCTAGTGATCGCTGTCAGGACCCTGTGTCTGAGGGATGGGGAAGACCCCTGAGCCCAATCACGGGGCCTCCACCTCACCCCCTGATCCATGAGGACATCAATGACCAGAAGATCCTAGAACTCATCTACAAGATGATTGAGCTGCTGACTGGAGAGGTGACACCGCTGGGAATGCTGGGACATTATACAGTAACACTATGAAGGGATCGGGGGGATGACGGTATCATTGTATGTGTCAGGTTCCTATAAGGTGTCAGGATGTCGCCGTCTATTTCTCCATGGAGGAATGGGAGTATTTAGAAGGACACAGGGATCTGTACAAGAACGTCATAATGGAGGTTCCCCAGCCCCTCACATCTCCAGGTAATAGACAAGACTAAATACACACGGCCTATAATTATCTGTATGTAGAGAATGAATTCAGTCCCTGAATGTGTTTCCTCCAGATCTATCCAGTAAGAGGACAACACCAGAGAGATGTCCCCGTCCTCTTCTTCCACAGGACTGTAACCAAGAAGATCCCAGTGCTCCTCAGGATCATCAGGTAGATGGAGAGAAGGTGTCAGGAGATCTCCCCTATGATGTGTAGATGGCTGTGAAGGTCTTGTGCTCAGTCTTGTTTTATTTCACCATCCTGTTAGCTCTTCTCTGATCTTGCTCTTGCTTTTCTATTTTTTTTTTTTAAATGTGGTACCCAGACCTGGACACAGTGTTCCAGAAGAGATCTGACCAAGAAGGAGTAGACGAGAATAATTATTTGACGTGAGAGAGAGGATTCAAAAAGATATAAATAAACTGGAGAAGTGGGCAGCAACTAACAGAATGGTTTTTAACAGGGAAAAATGCAAAGTACTACATCTGGGCAATAAAAATGAAAAAGCATATACAGAATGGGAGGAATAGGGCTAAGCAACAGCACATGTGAAAAAGACTTGGGTATACTAATAGATCACAGACTGAATATGAGTCAACAGTGTGATGCAGCAGCAAAAAAGGCAAATGCAATTCTAGTATGTATTAACAGAAGCATACAGTCTAGATCACGTGAAGTCATTATTTCCCTCTACTCCTCTTTGGTCAGACCTCATCTGGAATATTGTGTCCAGTTTTGGGCACCACATTTTAAAAAAGACATCAACAAACTGGAGCAAGTTCAGAAAAGATCGACCAGAATGGTGACCGGTCTGCAAACCCTGTCTTATGAGGAAAGGTTGCAGGATTTGGGAATGTTTAGTTTGCAACAGAGAAGACTGAGAGGAGACTTAATAGCTGTCTACAAATATCTAAAGGGCTGTCACATTGTAGAAGGATCAACTTTATTCTCATTTGCACAAGGAAAGACTAGAAGCAATGGGATGAAACTGAATGGGAGGAGACACAGATTAGATATTAGAAAAAACTTTTTGACAGCTAGAGTGATCAATGAGTGGAACAAGCTGCCACGAGAAGTGGCGAGTTCTCCTTCAATGGAAGTCTTCAAACAGAGGCTGGACAGACATCTGACTGGGATGATTTAGCGAATCCTGCTTTGAGCAGGGGGTTGGACCAGATGGCCCAGGAGGTCCCTTCCAACTCTGCAATTCTATGATTCTATGATGTAGTCTCTATACTTCTCTTAATATGTCACAGAACTTCTGTTGGCAGCGGATTACCCACGATTCTCTCCAAGCGTGTGTCAACAGAACTTGTTTATTCAGGAACAATATATGATAAGCTTAATAGATCAGGAATAAATCATTTGTGTGCCTTTATCTGTGCAGCATCTACAACAGGCTGCTTCTCTCATACACAGACACAGCAGGAAAACAGGAAGTACAGTCACATGCTCTCCCTGTGTGAGCCTCTGGGAGTGTTTTTTTTAAACTTTATAAACAGCATACAAATCTAGCAACTAAACACTCGTAGACAGGAATGGAGTTGTTGCACTAAACATATTCCAACAACTTGTGTAATGAGAACGGTGGAGATGGCAGGATTAGAGCTGATCATAGATGGGACTTCTCCATCTGTCTGTGACTTTTGCAATATTTGTTTCAGGGTGAAGATCTGACCCATATTAACACTACAGAGACATATGTGAGGGGTGATGAGCGGTGTAAAGAGGAGATTCCCACATATGACTACCCAGGTGAGTAGTAACCACTGAATGCAGAGAAGTCACAGATTTGTAGTCCGGCCGTATTACCATGATCACCATTTTGCCTCTAGACCAGAACATTCTCCTCCACCCAAAACTGTTCAAATCACTTTGGGCATTGAAAATCCTTTTCTATAGAACTTACAACCTGGAGGATCAACCTACCTCAAAATGCTGACCGTTACCTGCCCAGATCTGTAACTATAAAGCCAAATGATAGCGTATGTAGAATGTGCTGACAAGATAGAAAGTCACATGAAGGAAAATATTATGCTGGGCCTGTAAGAGAAAGTGGAGGGTAATTATGCTGTTGGCTTCCTAGAATCCTGAGATCTAATTTCAGGGCTGAAATCTCATCTCCAGAGATCTTGATACCGAGATCTCCATTTGCACATGCATGGCTCCCCGGCGGCCATGTTCACGGAGTCCACTGCACAGGAAGAAACCACGGCTATGCAGGGGCCTCTGGCCTTTCACGACATGTCGGTAGAGCACCCTCGCAGCGGCGGACACCCCGGGCAACAGCAGCGGTGGCCACCCTGGGCAGCAGCGGTGGCCACCCCGGACAGCAGCAGCGGACACCCCAGGCAGCAGCGCCAGGCACCCCAGCAGCACCAAACACTCGCAGCGGTGCACTGCACATCGGACACCCCCTCATCCCACCCTGCGACCTGCAGCATCACCCCACTCCTGCCTCCTCGAGAAGCGACCCTGGACCCCGCTTCGCCACAGCAATAAGACGCATGGATTATAAGAAGCACCACCATTTTATTAAAAAAAAATGTTTTCCTATTTTTCTCCTCAAAGTCTTATAATCCAAAGCGTTTTATAATCCCAAAAATACGGTAACATGTTTTTTATTCTAGTTCTTTTTGTACAGGTTCATTTTGTATGGTAGTCTGATGATGGTGTGTTCGGCCTGCCTCACTTATGTGAGTCTGCAACTACCTGGTAGCCTTTAAAATAAGGTCTCCATTACCTCTGCCAAATGCCTGAGATCTAAATATAAGGCACCTCAGCTCTGCACTATTATAAAAAGGTATCCGTAAATGTCTAATCTTTCTTCTTGAAACTCATCTGACAGAAAATATTGGCCCTTACGATACTTTAGTTTGCCAAGAACCACCGAGCCCCAAACTCTAATTACCCAGAGAGTTTTCACCAGGACAAATACACCAGCTGAGCACAGAGGACTGAACCAGAGGAGAACAAGGCTGTATCTGGCAGATTCCGGGAATAGGCTTCAAGCTTTAGTAGGGTTTGGTGCTTTCTAATTGGCTTAAGCAGGTAGCAGATTGCTACCAGATTGCTGGACAGCACACAAACCCATACTGCCAGGCTGGATGAAACTACTGGTCTCAGGCACCCTAATCTTAGTGGCTGGACAGAGCCAGCGCCACCCAGAACTTCTGGTTTTGACATCGCTTCTATTACCAGCAACGTCTGCACCATAAATAAGGCGCTGCTTGGTGATGGAACCAAACATCGCAGGAGCAGATTCCAGGGGAGAGGGGACACACCATCTGCAGATGCCCTAATATAACACAATTTCAGGAAACTAAAGCAGTAGAAATCCCCATAAAGTGACTCCATTATGGAAATTATAACCCTCAGTGAATTATTCTATGGGAGTAGTGACACTTTACAGAAATGTGCTCGCATTGGATGTTGCAACATGAAAATTGCACATTTGCCATTTTATTATCCAACACATAATGTCCAGATTGTGCTCCAGGAGACACACACCGTAAATTAAAGTGAATCTGTCACCACATTTTTGGCCTTTCAGCGTCGCCATCAGGGGCTTATCTACAGCATTCTGTAATGCTGTGGATAAGCCCCCGATGTAACCTGAAAGAGAAGAAAAACTAGTTATATTATACTCACACTTACATTGTTTGTTGGCTTTTTATTCCATGTTTGGGAGGCAGAATGAATAAACCATTGAGCACCATGATGCACTGGTTCATGCTATGAGGCTTTCGATTAGACTGTGAACTGTCATTGTCTTGGTGAATAATTCAATATTTCTTAAAAGCTTGTATTTTTTATGGACAGCTTAAATAGAAATGTCCAAAAGTATAAAATTTGAGAAAATTTTATTCAAAATTATTAATTGGTTTTATTTTTAGCAGAGGACTGTACCAGGAGATCAGAGGGAACGCTGACATCTTCAATTTTTAAATCTGATGATCTTGAGATCTCACAGGATCCAATTGAAGTGAATGCGATTACTCCACATATACCATCATCCCTTCACAGCAAAGATCTGTCATCTGATCCTATGAAACAGGTCCCATCTTTTGGTTCATTACCAACTACTAAGGAAAATCAAAGTCACAAAATAAGGATTAAAAAATTAATTGATTGTAAAGGAAAGGAGCCATTTTCATATTCAGAATATGGAAATAGTTTTCTTGAAAAGACTTTTCTTAAACATGAAAAAATTCACAAAACAGAGAATAGATTTTCTTGTTCAGAATGTGGGAAATGTTTTACTCAGAATTCACATCTTGTTACACATGAGAGAACTCACACAGCAGAGAAGCCATGTTCATGTTCAGAATGTGGGAAATGTTTTGCACGTAAATCACTGCTTATAACTCACCATAGAACTCACACAGGGGAGAAGCCTTTTTACTGTTCAGAATGTGGGAAATGTTTTACAAAGAAATCAGATTTGTTTAAGCACCAAATAACTCACACAGGGGAGAAGCCTTTTTGCTGCTCACTATGTGGGAAGTATTTTAGCCAGAAATCTGATTTGGTTAGGCACCAAAGAACTCACACGGGGGAGAAGGCTTTATACTGTTCAGAATGTGGGAAATGTTTTACAAAGAAATCAGATTTGGTTAAGCACCAAAGAACTCACACAGGGGAGAAGCCTTTTAGCTGTTCAGAATGTGGGAAATGTTTTAAAGAGAAATCAAATTTGGTTAGGCACCAAAGAACTCACACAGGGGAGAAGCCTTTTTCCTGTTCAGAATGTGGGAAATGTTTTAACTGGAAATCAGATTTGTTTAAGCACCAAAGAACTCACACGGGGGAGAAGCCTTTTTCCTGTTCAGAATGTGGGAAATGTTTTGTGAGGAAATCATCTCTTCTTAGTCACCAAAGAACTCACACAGGGGAGAAGCCTTTTTCCTGTTCAGAATGTGGGAAATGTTTTACAAAGAAATCACATTTGGTTCATCACCATAGAACTCACACAGGGGAGAAGCCTTTTTCCTGTTCAGAATGTGGGAAATGTTTTAACTGGAAATCAGATTTGTTTAAGCACGAAAGAACTCACACGGGGGAGAAGCCTTTTTCCTGTTCAGAATGTGGGAAATGTTTTAACTGGAAATCAAATTTGTTTAAGCACCAGAGAACTCACACAGGGGAGAAGCCTTTTTCCTGTTCAGAATGTGGGAAATGTTTTGTGAAGAAATCATCTCTTCTTAGTCACCAAAAAACTCAGGGGAGGGGAGAAACCTTTTTCATGTTCTTAATGTGGGAAATGTTTTCTGCCGAAATCAACTCTTAATAAACTTCAGGGAAATCATACGGGGAGAAGCTTTTTTCATGTTCAAAATGTTGGAAATATTTTAACTCAAAATTGTATCTTCTTAAAGGTGTTGACCACTACTAGGACAACCCCTTGTCATTCCTCATGTTTGGTCATGTTAAAAAACACTCATTGTACGAGAATGATCAGTAGTAAATATATTAAACAGCCATGTCAGACTGAGCTGCCATCATGGAAAATCTTTCGCTAACTAACTTTGCAGCTAATGAGAAGACCTTATGGGAGCTCTAGCTAGAATGGAGACATAAAATGACATCAGAGCCATTAGCAGGTATGGTTGGCATACACAAGGGTTAATAGGAGTAGCTGCAGGGCATTGTGAGAGTAAGTAATGGTGTCATATGGTAGTAAGTAGTGTCTGTGATGAGGACAATACAGTAGTCAATATGTGAAGAGTTATGTGAGTAACTGGCATAAAAAGAGGAAAAAATATTATTTACGTGCCCTCACAAATTCTCCAATAGGTAAGTTACGGATGGTATTAGCCGTGTGTGAACTAGTAGCATGTAATTCTGCATTACATCCTACCAGTTCACACATGGCTAATACCATCCGTAACTTACCTATTGGAGAATTTGTGAGGGCACGTAGATTGTGTTCGACTGAAATTTCCTTCCATTCAGAATGTGGAGTTATATTTGATAGGTTGAAGCAGAGCGGGTCCTCTAATAAATCTCTTAAGAGGGCTTTATTTATTGCTACTAAAAAATCAAGATCAGATTTGTTGAGGGATAATGAACCAGGATTAGATGATAAAAATCAGCTTACAGTCTCTACCCCATATAGACTGGATTTTATTAACCTAAAAAAGGCTTTTCTTAAATATGTACCTATGTTGGAACAGGATCCAATTCTGAAGGAAATTCTGTCAAATGGTGTGAACGTTGTAGCTAGAAAATCCACAAATTTGGGCAATTTGCTATCACCAAGTCTGTAGATCATCCCTAGAAGCAGTAATATGGGGCTCAGCACAGTGGGCTCATTTAGGTGTGGTACCTCCAGATGTAATCTGTGCAGGTATATGGCTAATTGTAAAGAGTTTTTGGATAATAATGGTAAAATTTATAAGATAAAACATTTATAAACTGTTCAACAACTTATGTAGTGTATTTAGCTAGCTGTGAAGCATGCAGCAAATATTATGTTGGCTGTACATCACGCAAGTTAAAGAAATGATTAGCTGAACATATTTCTGCTTCTGCCCCTGTGGAGACTACTGATCGCTATAGCAATAAAAGACCTAGCTCTGGTTTATCAAAACACTTCTCAGAAGTGCATGGAGGTGATTTGTCTACGTTGTCCGTGAGGGGCATAGAGAGAATTAACAGAGCGGAGCGAGGTGGTGATTGGTTTGCTGCACTATTATCAGCTGAGGCTAAATGGATCCTGCTTCTTGATGCTCGTGCACCGAAGGGTTTAAATTATAGATCAGATTTGCAATATATAATGTAATATGGGTTTTTTTTTTCTTGCAATACTCAGCTATTTATGTCTATTGTGATTTATTGCTGTTTTTGCATGTATTCTTATATGTCTGAAAACATATATTTCTTATTTATATGTTAGCTTTGTTTAGTAACATTAATTGCTTAGGTCTGAATAAGGTGGAGCTAATTAATTACCTGAAACTGGGTGTTCACTCTGCAGTCTCCTCATGTATTCATTGATTTAAACTTCCTAGTTTTGATAAGATAAACCTATGACTAAGGACATGTAATATCTGTCTGAAACGCGTAAGGTAGCCTTGCCTGTCATGGTGGCTTATTAATATGATTTTAAAACCTTCCTAATAAATGTGAGTTTTATCTTTTTTCACTAATTTTGGTGCTGGAGACCACCTCTTAGAGACTTACTAAACAAAGACTCGATAAAAATTTATACTAGATGGAAACACAGGGTATTTGCTCATGGAGACAAAATGACAAAATTTATGACATCCATGATTAAAAAACATAAGGCTAAGTCTCTTATTTACACGGTAAAAGGTCCAGACGGAGGGAAAATTACAAGCCCAGAGGAGATAGCCTCAGCCTTCAGGGAATACTACTCCACCCTGTACAATTTACAGCCGGAGGAGAGCGCAGATCAATTAGAGTAAAGACAAATCAATATAAGAGATTTTCTACAAAACATAAACCTCCCTACATTATCTGAAGCACAACAACAGGAACTATCGGCCCCTTTCACGGTCGGGGATCTCCAGTCCACACTGTCGGACTGCCCTATGGGCAAGAGCCCAGGCCCTGATGGCCTCCCGGCATCCTACTATAGGACTTTTCGAGATGTGTTGAGCCCGTATCTATTGAAGCTGTGTAATGATGTATTAGGTGGGGCAGCTTTTGCCAGACAGACGCTGGAAGCACATATCTCCTTAATACACAAAGAAGGTAGAGATCCTGAATTATGTAGTAATTACAGACCGATCTCGCTATTAAATAATGATCTAAAAATATTTGCAAAAATGATGGCCACAAGGATTAGGCTCATCCTAGACACACTCATTTCACCCGAGCAAGTGGGTTTTGTGAAAAATAGAGAGGGGAGAGACAACTCCCTGAGAGTACTGTACCTGATGCAGCATGCACACAGCCACCACAAACCCCTAGTTTTTTAATGGGAACTGACGCAGAGAAGGCGTTCGACAGGGTGGACTGGACATTCATGCGCGAGACCCTCGTGAGGTTTGGCTTTCCTCCCGTGGTCATTGATGCCATCTTTTAAATGTATAAAGCAACCTCTGCAAAAGTTAGGGTAAATGGAGATTTTTCTCCAACCTTTGAAATCAAAAACGGCACACGCCAGGGCTGCCCCCTATCACCAGCTCTTTTTGTCCTGACCATCGAGAAGTTAATTCAAAGCATTAGACAGCATCCAGGAATGAGGGGCATTAAGATCTCAGACTCCTCACATGTTGTAGCGGCGTTCGCAGACGATCTTCTATTACTCCTATCAGACCCTGAGAAAGAAATTCCCGTGGTATTGGAAAGGTTCGAGGCATTCGGAGAGCTATCAAATTTTAAGATTAAGCTAGAGAAATCTGAGGCGATGGGGATAAATATACGGCACACAACAATCCGAAATTTGAAAGCTAAATTCCCAATAAAATGGAACTCTAAATATATTAAATACCTCGGTATAAAACTAAGCCCACATTGGAACTCCCTTTTCTCACTCAACTTCGTTCCCCTTCTTGATAATACTTTAGAAGCTATTAAGTCATGGAGAGCGCCCTATGTATCCTGGATAGGACGAAAGAACCTCATTAAAGGGTTCATTTTACCCAAGTACAGTTATATATCTAGAATGCTACCTATTAAAGTCCCAGACACGTTCATCCAAAAGGTCAGATCTCTTTTTGGGAAGTATATATGGGGTGGCTTAAAACCGAGAATAAGCTATAATACACTTTCCCTACCTAAACCTAAAGGGGGCATGGGAATCCCAGACCCACAAAAATACTCTGTCGCTGCTAATTGATTGGGTGAGAGATAGTAACCACAAACTATGGACAGGGATTGTGAACGAGTCATTAACAGCACCAATCTCTGCTATTCTCCACACGTCTACGGCTCCCACAATGAGAGCTCTTTCCCCAAACGCAATAACAAGAAATTTAATTAAGACTTGGGCCAGATTTTCCTCCTCACTAATGCCGCTTCCGTCACCGCTAATAAAAGTAAGAGACCTGCCTGGCCTATATCTAGACCACCCTTTAAGGACACAAACTCTATACATAAAATAAGCGAAAGCCTAGATGCTTTCACAGAAGATGGTGTAATCCTCTCTCTGCAAACTAAATTCCCACACTACCACATTATCTTTCTTCATTACAACAGGCTCAAAAGTGCGATCAGATCATACTTACAATCAGGACTACCATATAGAGAGTTGACAGGCTTTGACAAGATGCTGACCCAGAGGAATAAACCAAGGGGTGTGCTGGGTAAACTCTACCAGATGCTCCTAGCTCCCTCATCCTCTGCTAAACGGGCATTTATATTGAAATGGGAAAGAGACCTGGGGGTGGAATTGTGGGATTGGGAGGTGGAAAAGATATATAAAAACTCGCATGGCCCTTCTGGTTGTGTGAGGGTTCAAGAAAGCTCTTACAAGATCCTTACCAGGTGGTATACCACCCCTGACACAAGGCAGATTTGGCAGCCTGATGCTTCCTCTAATTGCTGGAGATGTATCGGTGAGAGGGGATCATTTTTGCACATATGGTGGCAATGCGACAAAATTCAACCTTTCTGGAGTAAGGTACTTAAAATTACGACAAAACTTTGCCAGCTGCCAAACCCCCCATCCTTGAAATTGATATTTCTAAACTGGTCAAGTGATATTGCACAATACAAACACAAAAAGCGTCTTACGTATCTGTTGGCAGCAGCTAAAATGCTCATCCCCTTACATTGGCTATCACAGAACAGCCCCACCCTGTCAGGATGGTTACACAAGGTAAATCAGATATACCACATAGAAGAAATAATAGCTGGCACGTCATTCAAGCTAGTTAGATTCGGTTTGACCTGGACGCCCTGGACACTCTATAGAGAAACAGACGAAGACTTAAATCTGCTAAACTCTAAGTAAACAAGATTAGTTTACCCTAAGACCAATTATACATGAAGCAACACCAGCTGACTATCTAGATTGTCAGGGCAGAACATCTAACGACTGGACATCCCTCCTGACTAGAATTCCTTCTCCATCCTTTAACATCCCCCCTTCCTCTATCCTTCCTTTCTACCTAACTGTTGTTTTCCCCCTTGGTTTAAGACTTGTACTTCGTTGCGACTGGAATGCACATTTCTACCTGCGCTCTACGTCAAGGTCTTTCCCTTTGACTCAAGATTTCAAATATGAAAACTCGGATAGACACTGTCTGACCTGTTTAAAGATTGGGTACTTCAAGTGATATTGCTTATGATGTTAATATATGTACAGCAACGCCGGACTGGTAACTCATGTAAATATTGTTACTTGATCTTTCTAGTCGCATGTATTGTTTCACCCTTTTGTTAAAACAATAAAAAGATGTTTAAAACAAAAACAAAGATGTTAAATAAATAGTAAAGATGGCTGTAAACGTTGGGGTGCAGATAAATGACAGACACAGAGAGGTGCAGTTTCTTTACCTTTTACTGGTAACCAGGGGTGGATTAAGGGTAGCCAGGGCCCGGGGCAGTTCAGACTCTGTGGGCCCCCCTCGTCACGTGACGGGGGTGACGAATCGTAGAGCCACACTCTACATAGAGAATAATGGAGCCTCCAGCACCGACCTCCACCCGCAGAGCCCCACTCCACATAGAGAATAATGGGGCCTCCAGCACCGACCTCCACCCGCAGAGCCCCACTCCACATAGAGAATAATGGGGCCTCCAGCACCGACCTCCACCCGCACTCCACATAGAGAATAATGGAGCCTCCAGCACCGACCTCCACCCGCAGAGCCCCACTCCACATAGAGAATAATGGGGCCTCCAGCACCGACCTCCACCCGCAGAGCCCCACTCCACATAGAGAATAATGGGGCCTCCAGCACTGACCTCCACCCGCAGAGCCGCACTCCACATAGAGAATAATGGGGCCTCCAGCACCGACCTCCACCCGCAGAGCCCCACTCCACATAGAGAATAATGGGGCCTCCAGCACCGACCTCCACCCGCAGAGCCGCACTCCACATAGAGAATAATGGAGCCTCCAGCACCGACCTCCACCCGCAGAGCCCCACTCCACATAGAGAATAATGGGGCCTCCAGCACCGACCTCCACCCGCAGAGCCCCACTCCACATAGAGAATAATGGGGCCTCCAGCACTGACCTCCACCCGCAGAGCCGCACTCCACATAGAGAATAATGGGGCCTCCAGCACCGACCTCCACCCGCAGAGCCCCACTCCACATAGAGAATAATGGGGCCTCCAGCACCGACCTCCACCCGCAGAGCCGCACTCCACATAGAGAATAATGGAGCCTCCAGCACCGACCTCCACCCGCAGAGCCCCACTCCACATAGAGAATAATGGGGCCTCCAGCACCGACCTCCACCCGCAGAGCCCCACTCCACATAGAGAATAATGGAGCCTCCAGCACCGACCTCCACCCGCAGAGCCCCACTCCACATAGAGAATAATGGGGCCTCCAGCACCGACCTCCACCCGCAGAGCCACACTCCACATAGAGAATAATGGAGCCTCCAGCACCGACCTCCACCCGCAGAGCCGCACTCCACATAGAGAATAATGGAGCCTCCAGCACCGACCTCCACCCGCAGAGCCCCACTCCACATAGAGAATAATGGGGCCTCCAGCACCGACCTCCACCCGCAGAGCCCCACTCCACATAGAGAATAATGGGGCCTCCAGCACCGACCTCCACCCGCAGAGCCGCACTCCACATCGAGAATAATGGGGCCTCCAGCACTGACCTCCACCCGCAGAGCAGCACTCCACATAGAGAATAATGGGGCCTCCAGCACCGACCTCCACCCGCAGAGCCACACTCCACATAGAGAATAATGGAACCTCCAGCACCGGCCTCCACCCGCAGAGCCACACTCCACATAGAGAATAATGGAGCCTCCAGCACCGACCTCCACCCGCAGAGCCACACTCCACATAGAGAATAATGGAGCCTCCAGCACCGACCTCCACCCGCAGAGCCGCACTCCACATAGAGAATAATGGGGCCTCCGGCACCGACCTCCACCCGCAGAGCCCCACTCCACATAGAGAATAATGGGGCCTCCAGCACTGACCTCCACCCGCAGAGCCGCACTCCACATAGAGAATAATGGAGCCTCCAGCACCGACCTCCACCCGCAGAGCCCCACTCCACATAGAGAATAATGGGGCCTCCAGCACCGACCTCCACCCGCAGAGCCGTACTCCACATAGAGAATAATGGAGCCTCCAGCACCGACCTCCACCCGCAGAGCCGCACTCCACATAGAGAATAATGGAGCCTCCAGCACCGACCTCCACCCGCAGAGCCCCACTCCACATAGAGAATAATGGGGCCTCCAGCACTGACCTCCACCCGCAGAGCCGCACTCCACATAGAGAATAATGGAGCCTCCAGCACCGACCTCCACCCGCAGAGCCGCACTCCACATAGAGAATAATGGAGCCTCCAGCACCGACCTCCACCCGCAGAGCCGCACTACACATAGAGAATAATGGAGCCTCCAGCACCGACCTCCACCCGCAGAGCCACACTCCACATAGAGAATAATGGAGCCTTCAGCACCGACCTCCACCCGCAGAGCCGCACTCCACATAGAGAATAATGGAGCCTCCAGCACCGACCTCCACCCGCAGAGCCGCACTCCACATAGAGAATAATGGAGCCTCCAGCACCGTCCTCCACCCGCAGAGCCGCACTCCACATAGAGAATAATGGAGCCTCCAGCACCGACCTCCACCCGCAGAGCCGCACTCCACATAGAGAATAATGGGGCCTCCAGCACCTACCTCCACCCGCAGAGCCCCACTCCACATAGAGAATAATGGAGCCTCCAGCACTGACCTCCACCCGCAGAGCCCCACTCCACATAGAGAATAATGGTGCCTCCAGCACTGACCTCCACACGCAGAGCCACACTCCACATAGAGAATAATGGGGCCACCAGCACCGACCTCCACCTGCGGAGCCACACTCCACATAGAGAATAATGGAGCCTCCAGCACCTACCTCCACCCGCAGAGCCGCACTCCACATAGAGAATAATGGAGCCTCCAGCACCGACCTCCACCCGCAGAGCCGCAATCCACATAGAGAATAATGGAGCCTCCAACACCGACCTCCACCCGCGGAGCCACACTCCACATAGAGAATAATGGAGCCTCCAGCACCGACCTCCACCTGCAGAGCCGTCCTCCACATAGAGAATAATGGAGCCTCCAGCACCGACCTCCACCTGCAGAGCCACACTCCACATAGAGAATAATGGAGCCTCCAGCACCGACCTCCACCTGCAGAGCCGTACTCCACATAGAGAATAATGGAGCCTCCAGCACCGACCTCCACCCGCAGAGCCACACTCCACATAGAGAATAATGGAGCCTCCAGCACCGACCTCCACCTGCAGAGCCGCACTCCACATAGAGAATAATGGGGCCTCCAGCACCGACCTCCACCCGCAGAGCCGCACTCCACATAGAGAATAATGGGGCCTCCAGCACCGACCTCCACCCGCAGAGCCACACTCCACATAGAGAATAATGGAGCCTCCAGCACCGACCTCCACCCGCAGAGCCGCACTCCACATAGAGAATAATGGGGCCTCCAGCACCGACCTCCACCCGCAGAGCCGCACTCCACATAGAGAATAATGGGGCCTCCAGCACCGACCTCCACCCGCAGAGCCGCACTCCACATAGAGAATAATGGAGCCTCCAGCACCGACCTCCACCCGCAGAGCCGCACTCCACATAGAGAATAATGGAGCCTCCAGCACCGACCTCCACCCGCAGAGCCACACTCCACATAGAGAATAATGGGGCCTCCAGCCCCGACCTCCACCCGCAGAGCCGCACTCCACATAGAGAATAATGGGGCCTCCAGCACCGACCTCCACCTGCAGAGCCGCACTCCAGAGAATAATGGAGCCTCCAGCACTGACCTCCACCCGCAGAGCCACACTCCACATAGAGAATAATGGAGCCTCCAGCACCGACCTCCACCCGCAGAGCCGCACTCCACATAGAGAATAATGGGGCCTCCAGCACCGACCTCCACCCGCAGAGCCGCACTCCACATAGAGAATAATGGGGCCTCCAGCACCGACCTCCACCCGCAGAGCCGCACTCCACATAGAGAATAATGGGGCCTCCAGTACCGACCTCCACCCGCAGAGCCACACTCCACATAGAGAATAATGGAGCCTCCAGCACCGACCTCCACCCGCAGAGCCGCACTCCACATAGAGAATAATGGAGCCTCCAGCACCGACCTCCACCCGCAGAGCCGCACTCCACATAGAGAATAATGGAGCCTCCAGCACCGACCTCCACCCGCAGAGCCACACTCCACATAGAGAATAATGGGGCCTCCAGCCCCGACCTCCACCCGCAGAGCCGCACTCCACATAGAGAATAATGGGGCCTCCAGCACCGACCTCCACCTGCAGAGCCGCACTCCAGAGAATAATGGAGCCTCCAGCACCGACCTCCACCCGCAGAGCCACACTCCACATAGAGAATAATGGATCCTCCAGCACCGACCTCCACCCGCAGAGCCACACTCCACATAGAGAATAATGGAGCCTCCAGCACCGACCTCCACCCGCAGAGCCGCACTCCACATAGAGAATAATGGAGCCTCCAGCACCGACCTCCACCCGCAGAGCCACACTCCACATAGAGAATAATGGGGCCTCCAGCACCGACCTCCACCCGCAGAGCCGCACTCCACATAGAGAATAATGGAGCCTCCGGCACCGACCTCCACCCGCAGAGCCGCACTCCACATAGAGAATAATGGAGCCTCCAGCACCGACCTCCACCCGCAGAGCCGCACTCCACATAGAGAATAATGGGGCCTCCAGCACCGACCTCCACCCGCAGAGCCGCACTCCACATAGAGAATAATGGGGCCTCCAGCACCGACCTCCACCCGCAGAGCCGCACTCCACATAGAGAATAATGGAGCCTCCAGCACCGACCTCCACCCACAGAGCCACACTCCACATAGAGAATAATGGAGCCTCCAGCACCGACCTCCACCCGCAGAGCCACACTCCACATAGAGAATAATGGAGCCTCCAGCACCGACCTCCACCCGCAGAGCCACACTCCACATAGAGAATAATGGAGCCTCCAGCACCGACCTCCACCCGCAGAGCCGCACTCCACATAGAGAATAATGGGGCCTCCAGCACCGACCTCCACCCGCAGAGCCGCACTCCACATAGAGAATAATGGGGCCTCCAGCACCGACCTCCACCCGCAGAGCCGCACTCCACATAGAGAATAATGGAGCCTCCAGCACCGACCTCCACCCACAGAGCCACACTCCACATAGAGAATAATGGAGCCTCCAGCACCGACCTCCACCCGCAGAGCCCCACTCCACATAGAGAATAATGGGGCCTCCAGCACCGACCTCCACCCGCAGTGCCGCACTCCACATACAGAATAATGGGGCCTCCAGCACCGACCTCCACCCGCAGAGCCCCACTCCACATAGAGAATAATGGGGCCTCCAGCACCGACCTCCACCCGCAGAGCCGCACTCCACATAGAGAATAATGGAGCCTCCAGCACCGACCTCCACCCGCAGAGCCGCACTCCACATAGAGAATAATGGAGCCTCCAGCACCGACCTCCACCCGCAGAGCCGCACTCCACATAGAGAATAATGGAGCCTCCAGCACCGACCTCCACCCGCAGAGCCACACTCCACATAGAGAATAATGGAGCCTCCAGCACCGACCTCCACCCGCAGAGCCACACTCCACATAGAGAATAATGGAGCCTCCAGCACCGACCTCCACCCGCAGAGCCACACTCCACATAGAGAATAATGGAGCCTCCAGCACCGACCTCCACCCGCAGAGCCGCACTCCACATAGAGAATAATGGAGCCTCCAGCACCGACCTCTACCCGCAGAGCCACACTCCACATAGAGAATAATGGAGCCTCCAGCACCGACCTCCACCCGCAGAGCCTCACTCCACATAGAGAATAATGGAGCCTCCAGCACCGACCTCCACCCGCAGAGCCGCACTCCACATAGAGAATAATGGGGCCTCCAGCACCGACCTCCACCCGCAGAGCCGCACTCCACATAGAGAATAATGGAGCCTCCAGCACCGACCTCCACCCGCAGAGCCGCACTCCACATAGAGAATAATGGAGCCTCCAGCACCGACCTCCACCCGCAGAGCCACACTCCACATAGAGAATAATGGAGCCTCCAGCACCGACCTCCACCCGCAGAGCCTCACTCCACATAGAGAATAATGGAGCCTCCAGCACCGACCTCCACCCGCAGAGCCGCACTCTACATAGAGAATAATGGGGCCTCCAGCACCGACCTCCACCCGCAGAGCCACACTCCACATAGAGAATAATGGAGCCTCCAGCACCGACCTCCACCCGCAGAGCCACACTCCACATAGAGAATAATGGAGCCTCCAGCACTGACCTCCACCCGCAGAGCCGCACTCCACATAGAGAATAATGGAGCCTACAGCACCGACCTCCACCCGCAGAGCCACACTCCACATAGAGAATAATGGAGCCTCCAGCACCGACCTCCACCCGCAGAGCCGTACTCCACATAGAGAATAATGGGGCCTCCAGCACCTACCTCCACCCGCAGAGCCACACTCCACATAGAGAATAATGGAGCCTCCAGCACCGACCTCCACCCGCAGAGCCGCACTCCACATAGAGAATAATGGGGCCTCCAGCACCGACCTCCACCCGCAGAGCCACACTCCACATAGAGAATAATGGAGCCTCCAGCACCGACCTCCACCCGCAGAGCCGTACTCCACATAGAGAATAATGGGGCCTCCAGCACCGACCTCCACCCGCAGTGCCGCACTCCACATAGAGAATAATGGGGCCTCCAGCACCGACCTCCACCCGCAGAGCCACACTCCACATAGAGAATAATGGAGCCTCCGGCACCGACCTCCACCCGCACTCCACATAGAGAATAATGGAGCCTCCAGCACCGACCTCCACCCGCAGAGCCGCACTCCACATACATGGCTGCTCTCAGTGCTGTGCGCACAGGACCTGTGATGAGGTCACAGGAGGGGAGGAGACAGGGGTCACATGATCGGGGGCCCTGACACCTTCCCTCCTGTGATCTCATCACAAGCCTTTGTACGCTACCAGCAGCATCAGCGTTCAGGCTACTTGTAGATGCTGCTGGTAGCAGAGCACATAATGCCGCCCCCACGGTCACTCACTTTTAGGTGGGGAGAAGATGGAGTGCCATTGCAGCAGCCAGCAGGAATGTGGTGGGGGCCCCCTTAGAAGCTCTTGTGGTGGGGGCCCCGGGGCTGAAGCCCCGCCTGCCCTGCCTATAATCCGGCCCTGCGCGGTGGCGGATTATAATGGGGCAATTTACTGGCCTGGGCTGTGGGCCCCTTAACCCCACTGGGCCCGGGGCAACTGCCCAAATTGACCTCATTATAATCCGCCACTGCTGGTAATAGGTTGCAGTCCGGAGTACCACATACAGGTGATGGAAGGAGTCCGGCTCGCCTGGAGGCACTCAGGGGATCCACCTTGTCAGGTGGGGATTTAGGGCCTTCCTTCTGTGCTATGTGTGTGGGTCTCCGCTGTATATAACTATGCTGCGACCCTCTATTCGTGATGGCTTCACCAACCTGTACGGCTGTCAGCGTAAGCCTATTATACGGGTACCGTTCTCTTCACCGTCGGCCCCGGGCTCCTTATCTGATGCCGTGCCCTCATTTATTCAAGGTGCACAGGAATTTACAATCCACTGTACTTTCAGATTCGGCGATCAGGACTTACAGCTCCTGTCAGCCTAGGACTCTGATGTCCCTTTTCTCTATATTAGCGCTTCACTCAAGGGTCTGCTATATGCAGTATTTTAGCTTCCCTAGAGTCTCTCAATCTCTGCTTTTGTCCTTTCTCTCTTCACAGATCAGCTCCCTGTCTTCATCTCTCTGACAGGATCTTCTAGAAAGATCTTTTCACCTCACCTCCTCACGTTTAACTGTCATTTCTCCTCACAGCTCACAGCTGCTTTGTTTCCATGACAACTCCTCAGCTGATGCCTAGCTGACTCACCAACCCCCTCTGCTGGCCAGAATTTATAAGGCATCTCCCTTTTCTGACCTGCAGCAGGAAATTGTGATTTATTTATGCTGCCTGGCATGGGGTCCCTTTTTGCCTCCAAGCATGACTTTACCCATTAGAGGGAGGTAATGTCACTGTGACAACCGGACTCTGGGGTGTCACACTTGGAGACGGGGACAACATGGGCCTGTATGATTGCCAATGCCAGGGCTGGATTTCAGCCCCAGTCCGTACCTGCCCTTTTTAATTTTTGGAGATAAGTGTCCACCTCCTATGGGCGTGGCTTCTGATGTTTTCCTCTCTGCTGATTGGGCCATTTATCTGCATATACAGGGTGGGGTATTAGCCCCTCCAATATAAGGGCGCTCCTGTATATTGGGCATGTTTCTGTGCTATGAAGAATCCCTTGTGCTATTGAGATGACACCTGCTTATATAATATGATGCTATTGGGGCCATATAAAGGCAGAAGTGTGGCCTGTATTGTGGGAACGGTCTTGTGCTTTTTAGATCATCCATTGTGCTGCGGATGTTACATGCTTACACATTAGATCTTCAGTTGCTGCAGAGAATGATAGATTTCCTTTTGGGCCTTCTGCTTTGTTATTATAGGCGTCTTGCGTTTGAGCAGTAGGTCTATATGATCGATGTCTTTTGTCTCTGATCCATGACATCTTGTTATTTCTCTATCACTACAAGATATTAGACATACGGAGGATATATGGATGTGGCATCTTCTCTGTAACATGGAGCCACATCTGTGCTCAGTGCACATTAAGCACAAGGGGTCAGTTGTACTTCTTGCCCCACTAGCACTTTATTTGTTAGAGGTGTTTGACAATGGCTTTTGGTAAGGAGTCCTGCTAAGGGTCAATAAGGATCAGTGGATGTGGAGCGGAGGCGCCAAATCACTACCCAGGGTGCCACCCTCCGCTGTAAGGAAGGGACATCTACATAGGGTCATGCACAACCTATCTTCCCGAGATATTTCCCCTGTGTTATTTAATTAGTGCTAAATCAATCCGTTATTATTGTATCTTGGTGACTCCAGCTGTCCGGCATTACCACCACCAGACCCCCCATTACTACCACCAGACCCCCCCATTACCACCACCAGACCCCCCATTACTACCACCAGACCCCCCATTACTCCTTTACATTGGAAAGATTTTTCTTGGTTATTTCTTGTAAAATTTGATAGTTTTTAAATAATGAATAAAAGTTATTTTTTAGGGTTTCTTTTGCTGCAGTTGGTTTCCCCTGTGTCTCTGGCATCAATAGGGTCCTGGTTATCAATAGGGGGGTGACTGGAAAAAGATCTGGTCACAATCAGAAACTAAATGTATCTGACAATTAAATCCTTTACATCCCAATGGTGTAAATGAAGTTCTCAGCTTCTCCCCTTTCCTATAGGGGGTTGGTAGAATTCGTTCTCTACTTTTTTAATAAAAGTTTGACATGATTTTAATGTCTTGTTTTTCATTTCACTTTATTAAAATCTACAATTCATTTACATATATCTATGTATGGATTTATCTTTTACTCAATAAATACGGTGCACTTATCTCATTTCCACCTTGATAGTGACACTCTCTTAGGATACATTTTACTCTATGATGGCACTTTTGCACATAGCCACTAGATGGCGCTACAACATGGGGAGAATGGGAGATGGAGTATGTGAGTGACGACGGCCATTTTGCGCTTCTGCACTTTTATGGGTTCACACTTTCTTTACTTGGTGTGTACCCACAGTGTCCAGTTACATGAGGTCGTCATGGCTCACTGAGCAGTATCGCACCTAGCACATGTGGCGGCCGTGATTTCCCTGCGGTGCAGTTCATCTCTTTGTATGCTAACACATAGAACAGTCCCAGCAAAATACCCAAGATGGGGCACATTACAGAGTCTCACCCTTCTGCTGACTTACCGGGATAATAGCAGCTGTGACTTCAGATCTTCCAGGGTCACTACCTGTGGCACACACACAGAGAGGAGGTAACAACAAGAGTAGGAAGATGACAGTCCATACAAGGCCAGTTGATCCGAGGATCACAACCTGGCTACATCTTCCAGAGTCGAGTACTCCACCTGTGGCACATACACACAGAGGAGGTAACAACAAGTGTAGGAAGGTGACAGTCCATTGAGTCCATACAAGGTACAAGGCCAGTTGATCCAAAGATCACAACCTGGCTTCTCCAAACGTATCCATGGTTCAGTGATGGTCAATGGAGCAGATCTGTATTCTTCCAACCGAGGCTGAAAACCCCTAGGTTGTTTCCTATAGCATGATAGAGCCGTGTCCCTTGTGATGTTGTGGCTTCTGTCCTGTCTCTTGTCCTTTGGATGTATAGATGTCTTGGCAGAATCTCTCTGGCTGTTTCTCTCTCTCAGTCTCTTTATACAGAGGCATGTAACCTACTTTTAGACTTAACAAGTGTCCCTCATTCAGTATTTACATAAAGGGTAAGAATGGAGATGAAATCAAGTAGCATTACTTGATTATTTAAACTATTTGCATAGTTTTTCCCTCTTTGCTTTAGAAGTCAACAAACTGGCTCCATAACACAATGCATAAATAGCATATCAGCAAACATCACTAGTGATCAAGGATAAGCGCACAATAAAAGTCAATATTACCGGCTTACACAAGCAAAAGTGTTTTCTTGACCAACTAGAAATCAACACTTAAATTTAAAGCCAACATACAGATAACTTGGTTAATTAAGAAACAATGCTGTATGTCTTTAAAATGCCAAAAGTAAAAAAAAAATGTTTTTAAAAATATAAAAAAAGCCAAAAGTAAAAAAAAGTTTTAAAAAATATTTTAAAAAATATAAAAGTTCATATCGCCCCTTCAAAATGAAATAAAAAAAACAAACATACACATATTTGTTATAGCCGCATTCAGAATCGCCCGATCTAAAATGCAATAAAGGAAAGACCAAAAGATCGTATCTGCACCAAAATGGTATCCATTAATAACGTCAGCTCGCCGCGCAAACAATAAGCCCTCACCCAACCCGAGATCATGAAAAATGGAGACGCGACGGGTATCGGAAAATGGTGCAATTCTTTTATAATTTACCTAATAAAGAGGAGTTATTTTTACTGATACAGTGGGTATGGAAAGTATTCACACCCCTTTGCATTTTTAAATTGTTTCATTGCAGCCATTTGGTAAATTCAAATTCATACTATCTATTCCTGACACTGGAGTGGCTTATAAACTTCCGAAGTATATAGATTGAGGTCTGGGATCTGCCAATATGTGGCTAGTTTTCTGACTGTTTCGAATAACATGATGCATGATTTTAGTTTTTTGTTTTTTTTTTCGCTTAGTCTCGCTTGAATATAGGTCAATATTAAATAGTCTCCTGATGAGTCGTCTTTGGTGAGGACGATGAAAACCGTTGAAATGAGAGGCTTGGAGAGTGTGTAAATGTCACCTCACCCTATATACTGAGACGTGGGGTACATGTTTTTTCTATTAGTCACTTTCTGACTAACCTTCAGAGGGTGAATTATGGGTATAGTTTTAAATTAGGAAAAAATAAAGTTTAGATTTATCCTTTTGTCAACAAATATAAGGAATGACAAGAGACAACTCATTTAAGAAGATTCAATTTTGGTTAAAACTACTTCAACATTATGAACATAAAATGGCTTCTCCTCTGTGTGACTGCTCTGATGGCGTTCAAGAAGCGCTTTCTGGTTAAAATGTTTCCCACATTCTGAACATATAAATGGCTTCTCCCCTGTGTGAGTTCTCTGGTGCTTAACACAATTTGATTTCTTGCTAAAACATTTCCCACATTCTGAACATGAAAATGGCTTCTCCCCTGTGTGAGTTCTCTGGTGCTTAACACAATTTGATTTATTGTTAAAACATTTCCCACATTCTGAACATGCAAAAGGTTTCTCCCCTGTGTGAGTTCTCTGGTGCTTAACACAATTTGATTTCTTGCTAAAACATTTCCCACATTCTGAACATGAAAAAGGCTTCTCTCCTGTGTGAGTTCTCTGGTGCTTAACAAAATTTGATTTATTGTTAAAGCATTTCCCACATTCTGAACATGAAAAAGGCTTCTCTCCTGTGTGAGTTCTTTGGTGGATAACAAAATGTGATTTATGTACAAAACATTTCCCACATTCTGAACATGAAAATATTTTCTCCCCTGTGTGAGTTCTCTGGTGCTTAACACAATGTGATTTATTGTTAAAACATTTCCCACATTCTGAACATGAAAAAGCCTTCTCCCCTGTGTGAGTTCTCTTGTGGGTAACCAATTGTGATTTCTGTGCAAAAGATTTCCCACATTCTGAACATGAAAAAGGCTTCTCCCCTGTGTGAGTTCTCTGGTGGGTAACAAAATTTGATTTCTGTGCAAAATATTTCCCACATTCTGAACAGGAAAAAGGCTTCTCCCCTGTGTGAGTTCTTTGGTGGGTAACAAATTGTGATTTATGTGCAAAACATTTCCCACATTCTGAACATGAAAAGGGCTTCTCCCCTGTCTGAGTTCTCTGGTGCTTAACACAATCTGATTTATTGCTAAAACATTTCCCACATTCTGAACATGAAAATGACTTCTTTGCTTTAGGAGAAGTTTGTTTTTTATTGCTTCTTTTGTGACTTTGATTTTCCTTAGTAGTCAGTAATGAATCAGAAGATGGGACCTGTTTCATAGGATCAGATGACAGATCTTTGCTGTGAATGGATGATGGTATATCTGGAGTAATAGCAGTCACTTCAGTTGTATCTTGTAGGATCTCAAGATCATCAGATTTAAAAATTGAAGATGTCAGCTGTCCCTCTGATCTCCTGGTACAGTCATCTGCTAAGATAAAAAAAAAATATTTTTAATGAAATACTGAGTTTTATATTTTTGAACATTTCTACTTAAACTGTTCATAAAAATGGCAAGCTATGTAAAAAACTATAATTATTTACCAAGACAATGACAGTTCACAGTCTAATAGAAAACCTTGTTGGATGAGCCAGTAGTGTGCGGTGTTCAACTGTTTGTTCATTCTGCCTCCCAAATATAGAATAAAACGAAACCAATCAATGTTATGTAGGTGAAAATAATACCAATTCTCATCTCACAAAAAACAAGTCCCCACTCAGGTCCATCATCTGTCAGTGGAAAAACAGAGGTTCCCACACTATTAGTGGCTCAAAGGCTGCTGAAAAGCAACAAGGTTTCTATAAACCAATCCAGCACAATCCGCTCTCACTTCTGAGTCTTGCAGTGTGCGCAAACAACATTTAGGATCCCTGTATTTAGCAATATTATAGTGAGAAGAATCCACTTAATTTTTGGTGTGTGTCTCCTGGAACACAATCTGGGCACTATGTGCTGGGTAATAAAATGGCAAATGTGTAATTTTCACTCTCCAACATCCACTGCGTGTTAATTTCCAGAAAGTGGCTGTGGAGTCAAAATATTCACTCCTCCTAAGGATTATAACCCTCAGTGAATTAATTAATAACATGGAATCACTTTATGGTGATTTCGACTGTTCTGGTTTTCTGTCATTTAGTTATATTAGGGCTTCTGCATATGGTGTGTCCAATCTCATCTGGGATCTGTTCCTGCTGTCCAGCTGGAGTAATCTGCTCCCTACTTCAGCCAATTGGAAAGTACCACACCCTACTAAAGCGCAAAGCACATGGCCGGAATCTGCCAGATACAGCGCTGTTCTCCTCTGGTTCAGTCCTCTGTGCTCAGCTTGTGACTTGTGTATTTGTTTCCTGCTGTGACCGTGGCCCGTTTACTGACTACTCTTGTGTCTTCTGATTCTGTATTCTGTCCTTCTGGTTCTGACCTGGCTACCTGACTATTCTTCTTGCCATCTAACACCACAGAATAGCAGGTAACACCATGGTCCAAGCCTAGGGGTCCCAGTGTAAGTCCAGATTCCATGTAATTGTGTTAAAGGGCGATGAGCAAGGCAATCCTTGGGATATGGAAAGCAGAAAAGATAGCGCCAAGCATGTTCATGGTGGACATCTTTTGATCTGCCAGTTGACCACGAATACATTGTGTCTGCAATCTATTCCAGCTAGATCTGTATTCAAATAGCTAAATGGCGCTCCTTCCCTTCTGAACACTGCCATGTGCCCAGACAGTAGTGTACAACCGTATATAGGGTATAGTGCGAAGCTGGAAAATAATTTGTAAGATCCATTTGTTTTCTATTATCCTTTGTGCAGAATTCCAAACTTACCACCACATAAAGTGACACACGTCAGATATTAATAATGGGGCCTGATTAGGAACTACTGAAATGATCAAACTCCACAGTCTCCATCAGTAATAAATGAGTAACTAGTGATGAAACCTCTCTGGTGTAATTAGAGTATGGGGCTCGGAGACTTCACAATCTATACTATCCTAAGCTCCAATATTTTCTGTCAGATGAGTTTCAAGAAGAAATATTAGGCATTTAAAGAGAACTGTGTATAAGGCCGGTTTCACACGTCCTGATATTTCCGGTACCGGAGATGTCCATGTGTGTAATATTCGTGGCACAAGTGTGACAACCGTGTGCCGCCTGTGTGCAGCATCAGTACTACATGGACGGCTGGCAGGGAAGAAGCGCTACATTAATCGCTGTTCCCCGGTGGCGGGTGCTGAAGGTGCTCTCATCATTCTCCTCTGCTCTGCCGGTGGGGAGAATGATGAGAGTTATATTAAAGTCAGAATGATGACAGCAGGTGGCGGCTTTTGGGACTATTACTCCCATCAACCTACACCTGCTGCTAAGAACAGTGACAGCAGGAGCGGATGATGGGAGTATTCCTCACCTGACACCTGTGCTATAACTAAGTAAATGACTGAAAAAACTGGCGAGGATTCCCCTGTATTTCCTATAACCAGTATGGAAAACTCACAACTGGGGGCTGCAACCCTCAGCTGTCAGCTTCAGCAAGGCTGGTTATCAAGAATAGAGGGGTCCCAACACTGTTTTTTAAATTATTTAAATAATGCTTCAGTGCTTGGAAACTGAGGCCATTAATACAAGTAGCACATTCTGTCACCTGCAACTATAATAGAAACTATTGAGAAAAGACACCGGTGGCACAAAAAACATGGCGCCTTCAGGTAAAAGACCGGAGACACTTTCCTGAAGCAGCTCTGCCCCCTGAAATAAAACTGTGTGCACATACCCTAGTTCTCCGCAAGGAGAAATGATACTTCTTGGATATCGGTCAGACGCCTCTCTCACAGCCAAACCAGATCTCACACTTTGCACTGATGAGGGGCAGTACCCCGAAACACAGTGTCTGCAAATTGAGATTCTGGCTTGGCTTTTATCCTACGTCATTTGACAAGGCTCATTAAAGGGTCAACCTTGACTTCTAGGATTGCTACCTCCAATAGGTGGCACTAGAGTTCTAGTCCTCTTCCTCTCTGAAGAGACAATTTGCATAATTAGCATACCCTAGTTACAAACACTAGGCTACAGCACCCGGCAAACGCTCAGTACATGAATCATTCTAAGGCCGGGGTCACACTAGGGTGTGTGATGCGAGAAACAACACCCGGCACTACCCCCGGCACTCGGACCGGAGCGTGCGGCTACATGGATTTCTAAGGGCCAATGCAGACGGCCATATGTATCCTCTGATCTGAGAGAATCGGCCAATTATACTGTACAGCTGACACTTGGATCAGGATCTGACCCGAGTGTCAGCACAGTGTGGTCCGATTGTCTAGGATGAGAAAATCAGAGAACACTGAGGCAAAGATGGAAAACAAACGCTTCTCCATTATGTCATCAGAGTGCAGTCCAATGTTTTCCACGCACTCATTGTATTGCATTACTGAGTGTGATCGGAATATCATACGTTAACAATATATAACATATAACGCATGTTCCAACCCCATGGATTGAGACAAACACCTTGGTCGCCTCAGAAAGACCTTTTTGAGTCAGGGCTACCATCCAAGAACAATAGAAAACCAAATTACAAGAGCCACCAGAATGTCAAGGAATCACCTGCCACATTACAAAGCTAGAGAAGAAAATAACCGGGTGCCTCTAGTGGTCACCTACAACCCAAATCTGGAGGTGCTAAGGGGAGCGGCACGGAAATTACAACCTTTACTGCAAAAAGATGCCCGATTACAATCCATGTTTCCAGACCCCCCACTGCTGTGTTTTAGGCAGCCCCCAAATCTAAGAAGCATCATTGTCAGAAGCTCCCTGTCCTCTCCAACAGCTGCAGGAACCTTTCCTTGCAACCAGAAAAAATGTAAAACCTGTCCACTTATAATGACCACGGACAAGATAAAGATCCCCAACTCACATCAGGACTACAAGATCCCAGGTACTCTCACCTGCATTACATCTAATGGGGTGTACTTAATTATTTGTACTAAATGTCCAACTGGGGTCTGCATGTGAGGGAGACTTCTCATCGCCACACAATAAGAGAAAAAAGAAGGGATCTACCTGTGGCAAAACATTTTTATATCCTCGGTCATAGCACGATGGACATTAAATTACTTGTATTAAAAGGTAACTTCAACTCTCAGAGAGACAGGAGGGTCTGGGAGTATAAATTTATGACAACGTTTGACACACTCAGTGCAGGAATGAATGTGTCACATGGATTTATGTCTTTTTACATCAATTAAGGAATTTGCTCTTCAGAACTTCTGGGGTCATCACACAACACAGAACCAGACCCCAATCAGAGGGCAATAAAACCTTCACACTCCTAATCTATAAACTGTTCCAATATTTATGTTTATACCTCTCCCATAATGACAATTCTGCTAAATGTTACTTGTCTTATCTATTGCGTTATTTCTGTGTTGTTTTGTGTATAAATATGTGATTTTTCAGATGTTGTATTAGTCTAGCCTGATGAAGAGACCTGAGTAGTCTCGAAAGCTTGCAATGTGTTACCACCTTTTCAGTTAGCCATTAAAAGGTATCAACTACTGAGGACTCTCAATTCTAAATATTCTTCTATCTACTGGCTAACACGGTACAAATATATACATCTTTCCTGTAACCAAGTCAATTGAACAGTTTTGGGTGGAGGAGAATGTTGTGATCTAGAGGCAAAATGGTGATCATGGTAATACGGCCGGACTACACCACCGATAAAGCAGCCACAGCCGGTGACTGAGAGGAATCTGTGACTTCTCTGCATTCAGTGGTTCCTACTCACCTGGGTAGTCATATGTGGGAATCTCCTCTTTACACCGCTCATCATCCCTCACATATGTCTCTGTAGGATTAATAGGAGTCAGATCTTCACCCTGAAACAAATATTGTAAAAGTCACCGACAGATGGAGAAGTCCCATCTATGATCAGCTCTAATCCTGCCATCTCCACCGTTCTCATTACACAAGTATAAAACACAGAATACTGGTGGATAAAACAAGACTGAGCACAAGACCTTCACAGCCGTCTACACATCACAGGGGAGATCTCCTGACACCTTCTCTCCATCTACCTGATGATCCTGAGGAGCACTGGGATCTTCTTGTTTACAGTCCTGTGGAAGAAGAGGACGGGGACATCTCTCTGGTGTTGTCCTCTTACTGGATAGATCTGGAGGAAACACATACAGGGACTGAATTCATTCTCTACATACAGATAATTATAGGCCGTGTGTATTTAGTCCTGTCTATTACCTGGAGATGTGAGGGGCTGGGGAACCTCCATTATGACGTTCTTGTACAGATATCTGTGTCCTTCTAAATACTCCCACTCCTCCATGGAGAAATAGACAGCGACATCCTGACACCTTATAGGAACCTGACACATACAATGATATCGTCATCCCCCCGATCCCTTCATAGTGTTACTGTATAATGTCCCAGCATTCCCAGCAGTGTCACCTCTCCAGTCAGCAGCTCCATCATCTTGTAGATGAGTTCTAGGATCTTCTGGTCATTGATGTCCTCATGGATCAGGGGGTGAGGTGGAGGCCCCGTGATTGGGCTCAGGGGTCTTCTCCATCCCTCAGACACAGGGTCCTGACAGCGATCACTAGAGGTCTTCTTCACCACTGTGTAATCCTGGTTATGGAGAGACACAGTAATAAATCTCACTACAGACATTTCCAGAGTCCTCACCTCTCCAGTTCTGTCCTCCTGTTATTCCCATAGATAAGAATGATGTAATGTGACGTCATCAGAATCTCTCACCTCTCCAGTGAGACGGAAGAGGATCTCTAGGGTGAGGTGTAACATCCTCTCCACCATCTTGTCTCTGTCCATATCCATCCTTGATGGGTAAATCAGGAAAATTCTCTTCTGTAGAAGATCTTCACTGAGAGGATCCGATATTGTAGAGACCTGAATGAGAAGAAGATGATCCGATGTAACATCATAAGAATCCTGTGTAATAATACAATTACTGGAGATAATAAGGGAAACATATGAGGAGATTTATTATCTTACAGGGTTTAGTTTTCTTCCCTGACATCTACTAATAAAACCTATATATTTAGGCCACAGACAACAAGCAGTTTCCTCCTCGGAGTCGGCAGCTGAACACGTTCCTCATAGACTCATCTTCCATAACGCTAATTCTCGTCTCATTACCGACACTGGAATCGGCATTAGCAATACTGCAGGAGATATTCATTACACACAACATGAGAAATAACTCCTTCATGATGAGGACGACATCTTCATCTTCTACTGCGGCTCTAGAGACAGATGTGGCCAGAGTCGGTCACTGCCTCCATCCCCACCGGCCGTCTATATGAAGGTTTCCCGGCTTCCCCGCACTGGAATCTTCTATCACGTTAGATCTCAGCTCTGAGTCACACACAGAAGTTTGAGGCTTTTCTGGAAGAACAGGACAGGAGAGATCTGAGGCCGATGTCTCCATGTACAGGGTTTCCCCTCGGGATAAGAGGCTTTTCTATCCCTTTCCCCCAATTAGAGGGGACACCTGTGGATATCGGGGTCTTTACCGGCTGCAGTCCTGGGGGGATTTACTCGGTAACGTGGACGTTGGACAAACGTCACCATCATTTACCACCAGAGTGAAGGAACATCGCTCCTCTATTCAGCTCTATGGATCCAGGATGAAATCCACTGCGGCCCCTGCAAGAAAAGAGCGAAGTCTGGTGAGACCCCCGAGGCCGGAGATTTCTACAGCTGCTCTGTGCACACAGGACCTGTGATGAGGTCACAGGAGGGGAGGAGTCAGGGGTCACATGATCAGGGGCCTCAGTGTGTGCAGGACTCTGCTGTGCTGGTTGTCATGGTGCTGGATGAGGGGAACTTTATGTGTGGGGTCAGGAGGGGTTTACAGGGTGGATGTAGCAGAGCCGTGTGTGTACGAGGTGTACGGAGCGGAGCCGTGTGTGTACGAGGTGTAAGGAGCAGAGCCGTGTGTGTACGAGGTGTACGGAGCGGAGCCGCGTGTGTACGAGGTGTACGGAGCGGAGCCGTGTGTGTACAAGATGTACGGAGCGGAGCCGTATGTGTACGAGGTGTATGGAGCAGAGCCGTGTGTCTACGAGGTGTAAGGAGCAGAGCCGTGTGTCTACGAGGTGTAAGGAGCAGAGCCGTGTGTGTACAAGGTGTAAGGAGCAGAGCCGTGTGTGTACGAGGTGTATGGAGCAGAGCCGTGTGTGCACAAGATGTACGGAGCGGAGCCGCGTGTGTACGAGGTGTACGCAGCCGAGCCACGTGTGTACAAGGTGTACGGAGCGGAGCCGTATATGTACGAGGTGTACGGAGCGGAGCCGTATGTGTACGAGGTGTACGGAGCGGAGCCGTGTGTGTACGAGGTGTACGGAGCGGAGCCGTGTGTGTACGAGGTGTACGGAGCGGAGCCGTGTGTGTACAAGATGTACGGAGCGGAGCCGTATGTGTACGAGGTGTACGGAGCGGAGCCACGTGTGTACAAGGTGTACGGAGTGGAGCCGCATGTGTACGAGGTGTACGGAGCGGAGCCGTGTGTCTACGAGGTGTACGGAGCGGAGCCCTGTGTGTACGAGGTGTACGGAGCGGAGCCGCATGTGTACAAGGTGTACGGAGTGGAGCCGCATGTGTACGAGGTGTACGGAGCGGAGCCGTGTGTCTACGAGGTGTACGGAGCGGAGCCCTGTGTGTACGAGGTGTACGGAGCGAAGCCGCATGTGTACAAGGTGTATGGAGTGGAGCCGCGTGTGTGCGAGGTGTACGGAGCGGAGCCACGTGTGTACAGAACAGAGCAGTGTCGGGATCCCTCAGATTACTCTTTCATCTGAAGGACCGATGTTCTTAGGTGTGAAGCATCATATGTCTCTAATTAAATCAGCTCCGTCGAGAAGAACTACACAGACACCAGCTGTATAATACCACTCGGGATGCCTGCCAAGACGCCTCTGGCTTATCAGTTAGGCTTCCGTCTTTTATAGTAAAGAATTTAAACATTTTACAGACATGCACAGTACAAATGATTTTACAACTTGTTTTCGACAAAGAAAGTCATTTAGGCGAAAAAGCAGAGGTATTTGACCTTGGTTCACAAGGGAGATGTCTGAGACATCTCCTCAAGAACAGATAAGGTTTTAAACAAGAGAATGCAACATAGACAGAACTCAATTTAACTCCTTCAGTTCCTATCATTCCCCCCTTTGACATCTTCATTTTCCACAATCTGGAACACTGGATCCTGCAACAACAGCGGATAGTGGCTCGTTCACCAGGTACTATCCCAGGCCGACGGGTTGCCCAAGGGAGACAGGTCTTCTACCTTCTCCATCCCCCAGATACTGAAGCCACGTCCATCATTGCAAGAGTACGCTCCTTCATGCCAGAAATGAGATGTCAATCTAGGACTCAAAGGAATAATAGTTAAATTCTTGTTGTTTACAGTCAAACTTCCTTATCTATTTCTACATCTTTTCTTGCATACAGAGATACACCAAAAAACAAGTTTCAATAGCACATATATTACGAAGATACAAACAACAATACGTAATAGACTTAGTATAATCCCAGTTATCCAGCCTCCAATACCCTTAAACCAATTAGCTGGATTAAGAAAGGAGAATGTATCTGACCACCAACTATCCTTAGTACGATCATTGTCTTTATCGTACTGATCTCTAAGTCTTTGAACATCCTCTATTTTTGATCTTAACTTTATAATGCTGTTGGGATCTATATAATGACAGCAAGCTGGTCCGATGACTTGACACATACCTCCTTGTGCTGCAGTTAAATAATCTAATACTATGGTATGCTGATTAGTGGCTATGATGAGCTGATTTTGGACAGCAACGGTGGTGTTCAATATATCCAATATATCCCATATTTGGTCATCTAAGTAATCTGTAGCCCTGACTAATTTATCCCACATTTGAGTAATCATAGGATAAATAAAAATAGAGCTGACAATTTTATTGGCCACACTCATCTGCACTATATGTGGTCTCCCAGAGAGGCGAGGTGTATTGTCAGCAGCTCTTTTGTACAACGTGTGTTTAGGTATGCTCTGAGTATTCAACTGGTCATTCGGAATAACAAAGGTAGCTGGAGTCAAACGACCCAGGGTACAAGCACCTTTTACCCCTACTGGCAACCATTTATATGCATTGTCTCCACATACCCAGTACATGTCACTAGGTAGGTCCCATAGGGCTGAATGTTGTAATACCAGTCTATGAACTAAATCTATGAACGCAGATACATTCTGAAGCATACACCAATTTGGAAGTTGTCCTAAAGGGCTACAATACCCTACATCGGGATTTCCACAGGTGGGAGTTCCTTTCTCATATCCAGATGACTCGTTGCAAGGTATATTACCTGAAATATTAAAACAAGTTTCATTATTGCCCTGGGGAAATAAATTGGAATACTCCCAGGACGTGTTATGCAACCTTCTTTCTAGCAGTATTGGTTTGAAGGCATCAGTAGAGTGGGAAGTTACATTAAAACTAACTTGTAGGCCATACATTGGAATTTGCCCCAGGTAGGTTAATCGAGTTCTATTCCTGGGTACCCAAGCCCCCCCTTTATATGCCAGATATTGAAGGTATGTATTACTTCCTGAAAGATTACCCTGCCACCAAGGGTATCCTACCCATCCCACAATAGGTATTCCAACAGTTGTGTTCCATAACTTCACATTATTTGTGGCATTATTAGCGAGTGTATCAGAACAACTGGTCCAGGCAAATAATTCCTCGGGTGGCATAGGAATAACAAGGAACGGAATACTAGTGGCTGATACTGGTGAATGTGTGCAGATCCAGCAAATGATTTGACCAATCATTTAGTATTTTTTCATGATGTTGTATAAACTTATTATTCAAGGACATTGGAGAATTTAGATTGTCCCACGCAGCTACCATTATTACAGATAATGCAACAAAACCAAACCAAAACATTATGCACTCTTATGCTTTGTTAATTCCTGTGGCTAGTTTGCAATGCGATGCGTGGATCCAGGTTGGTCGTCCTTCCAACTTAACAGAAGTAGGCGTTGTTAGGAGTACTTGGTAAGGTCCTTGATATCGGGGTTCAAGGGTCTTTCTGGAGTGTTTCTTGACATATACGTAATCACCAGGTTGTAGACAGTGAGTTCCTTCCACACTATCTGGATCTCTGTCTGATTCAATTGTTTCAGGGACACCGAATCGTGGTACTAGTTCCATCACCAGTTTCTTTGCAGTGGCTCGAGCTGTAGCCGTTTTCACCGGGTAGGCCTCTGGCCATCCAGAGAAGAGATCTACACATACTAGGATATTTGCATACACTCCTACCTTGGTAGCTGTATGTCGTCAATCTGCCGTCTCTGAAACGGGTAGAGAGGCCTAGGTGTCGCTTTCTTAGGGACTTTTACTGTTTTACCTGGGTTGTGCTGTGCACAGATGAGGCATGATTGTACAAGTTTCGCGGCTGTGCAACTGAAGCCAGGAGCGATCCAGAAGGCATCTACCATGGCACACATGTGACTTTTTGAGGTGTGATTGGGGCCATGTGCTGCTTGCGCCATGATTGGGAACAGGGACTTTGGTGGGCACATTTTATCCTTATTCTCCCATACTCCATTTGAGTTCAGCTCAGCTCCCAGTCTCCCCCGGTGTACCTTCTCTGTTTGGGCAGCCTTTTGCTGGAGGGATTTCAGGACATCTAGACCCAATGTGGCTGGAATATGCTGACTCCCCGCCACCGTCCACTGCTCTCTCTAGGCCGCCTTGTGCTATTTTAGCAGCCTCGTTCACCCTTCTATTGCCCTCTACCTCCACGGAGTCACCTTTGTGTGTGCTTTTACCTTGACAATGCAAACCTGGACTGGTAACATCAATGCCTCCATCAATTGTTTCACCAGCTCTGCATTTTTAATGGGCTTCGAATCTGTGAAAATATTAGCGACTTTACCTGCAGCGGCTCTACACGCCTCAGTGAGTGCCTTCAACTCTGCCTCCTGCGCCGACATGTGAGGAGAGAGTGGTTCCGCTCGGATTACCTCATGTGAGGATACTACTGCATATCCAGTGTAGAATCGTCCATCCTGGTGGTATCTGGGGCCATCTACAAAAAAGAAACTCAAAGTCTGCATTAGGAACAGGTTTTTCATGAATGTGTGCAAACCCAACTGTCTCCTGACTCATCAGTTCTATGCAGACATGTTCATGCGTCATGTCAAAGTATCCTTCCTCACTTGCCAATACGGTCACCAATTCCCCCTTTTCTGAATCCACAGGCAGGAGGGTGGCTGGATTCAGAACGTTACATCTTTTGAGGAGTGACATACTCAGGAATTAGTAGAGCACACTCAAGTCGGAGCTGTCTGGCCATAGACAGATGTTTTGGTTGAACTTGTAGGAGTATGGCATGGATGTCATGTGGGGAATAGATTGTCAAAAGAAACGTCAGTGTCATCTCACATGCCTTCCCTATTACGTCTCCACTTTTTTCCTTGTGCTCCAGCATACATGACAGGTCGTTTTATTGTCCTTGTTTGCTCAATATCTTTAGCTACCTTAAGGAGGTCTTTCGGATCTACATGTCTCCATTCAGGTCTGGCTGTCTGTACTGCGTCTCGTAAGTCTTTGTTCATACCGTCAATGAATGCATTCACCAGTATTCTAACATCAAGTGGGTTTATGCAAATGTACCCCATGTCTGCCCATTTCAGCTGTAACCGTCCAAGGTATATCTCTACTCTCTCTCCTCTTTGCTGTGTCACATTAGTCAGGAGTACAGACTGCTCTGATTGTTCCACTGCAGCCCATTGTCTTAGTGACTCACAGTACGTCTCCCCAGATCGTGCAGATTTATCATCCATGCCCCAAGCCTGATTCTTTGTCACATCTGTGTGTGTCTTAATTATATGATCTAGTGCGTCACCTGCCTTTAAACTCATCAACCTCTCTAGGTCTGCCCAGGTACACTTATATGTCTGCTGTACTTCCTTTATGTGTCTGTAAAACGGGAATGGTTGGTCTTCAGGGGCAGGCAGCTGCTTCAGCAAAGCTAGCTGGTCAGAGGGGCTCCAGGGATAATACACCTGTATCTTTCTTATTCTAGTCACACTTCTAGGTCCTGCTGGGGTTGGCCGTCTGATGTCTACTGTCAGCTTACTCCTCAAGGGCCAATGTCCCCACTACCCACTATCCACACTATTATGTCAGCTTCTTATGATCTTGTCTGGATAAGATTTAGTGCAATTCTCTTAGGTCAGTAGCACAGGTCACACAAGTAGCTATTCAGTCTGGGTTTGTCTGAGTCTGACCACAGTGTTTACAAGTCCATCTGTTTTGTCTGGGTCTCTGGTTACACTTTGTCAATCAAACATTCATAATACACCTTCCATACTGCTGCACATTCTCAAGCATCATTTATTCACTTGCTATTTTCTTCCCTTGTCTGTGCCTTTTTGTACATCCAAACATTCACACTCTGGTATTTTTGCCTTTTTCAATATTTGTCCCACTTGTTTTACTGCTTCCTTCCTTCTCTGTCTTTTGTAATTTGACACAATTTGCTATACAAATCAATCACACAACTAGAAGCAGGTTCAAACACATTAATGACCAAGCAATCACTTACAATTCCCTTCTAAATTAGGCACCATATCTTACTTTTAACTTCCAATCTTCAATTAAGTACTGTTGCTTTAAAATGCACAAATCTTTCAGCGCGTACCTTACGGATAGAATTACAGAGAATTTTGAGCACAGCTCACACTCAGCAGAGATAAGAGCGAAGGGAGAAGAAACTGCGCAGCTCCATCCTTCACCCCTCCCGTCAGAATGCAGCGTCGTCCTTCACAGAATTCTGTAGTTCTTTAGACTTATCAAAATCAATTTCTACAAAGAAACTCAAAATCACGGGATTTCACTGTAAGGGCAGATAACTGTATAATGAGATTAACCATGTCTTGCCCTTTTTCTGGCCAAATGCATTCAGGAAACTTTACAATGTAATGCCACATATAACACGAACTATATCATTACTCAATTCATTCAGTCTCAGATGTAGATTTGAAATATCTATAACGCATCTGTCCGGGATTCCACCACAACTAGAAAGGTCACAAATCTCTTGACACAAAAATGATGTGTGATGATTCATTCATACGTGCTCATTCACTGATTTTTTTTTTTTTTTTTTTTTTTTTATACTCAATTACTCATCTCTCATCTTATTCAGAGGTTCTCATAGACATATATACAAGGATTCACACAGCCTGCCTATCTTGCACTTTGGATTTGATTAATACTTTTTCCAGGTTCTTTGCTGCACTACTTCCATATCTATCCTCAATTATATCACATAACCGATTTCCTTCTTCAGGTATCTTTCCCTGACTGTTCCCCATCTTATCTTTTATTCTTATCCTGTCTCTCTTGTTGTCTTCCTGTTAGTCCCCTGCCTTAGGTGGTGTATTGGGTAAGCTCAAGACTAGGCTCTACTATACCTCGTTACCTTCTTCCTAAGGTGCTAACAGGCTAAATGGAGTGTCTGTTCCTCGGTGTACTACGTGTTTCGTGTACTTATATGCTATGTAGCATCCGAACAGAAATACTCCCACAACACACAGGATTGTAAATAAAGTGTCCATCTATCGGGGTTCTTCAGTCATATCCTGTCACAGGCTCATTTCACGGTCCTGTGCTCATTCGGTCACACTCTTATCTGTCACAAGGTTTATTCGTAAAGGGTGTTGATTTAAGCTTAGGCGGTGACCTCCCCGAAAGGACGCTGTCACATGACCCAGTTAGGCAATATCACCACTCTTTGAACGAATACCTACTGTGCAGCTTATTTTTCTACTTTCCACAACCTTTCAAATCAAAGTAGCCATTCAACAACCTCCTCTATTCCTAGTGTGGAACCGTCTATTGTGAAAAACTTGTCCGTCCGGGCTGCGCAGTATGAACTGTTCACCCAGCCTTATATTCCGTAATGTCAGACCTCTCCCATTTTGATTTGCATCAGCTCTTTTTCTAAAATTAGCTGTGCACACACAGAACCTACAGTAACCTCTCATTCGAGCAGAAATTACATATGCGTGTCACACCCGATTTCCTCAGAGTTCTTATATGGACCTGATTTTACGGCCCCCTCCTCTACTAGATTCCCCTTTATACGGACCTTAGTTATAATGATAGATTATGAAGAGCAGAGAAGAGAAAAATTGATCTCTTACCTGGCCAGGTGTTTAGGTCTGCTGTTCACAATTTCATCAGTAACTGGAGTGGTCTGTAGATCGGGTAGTCTTGGAGAGGTGCCTATATCAGGTCCCTGTTCGGGCACCAGGAAACTGTCGGGATCCCTCAGATTACTCTTTCATCTGAAGGACCGATGTTCTTAGGTGTGAAGCATCATATGTCTCTAATTAAATCAGCTCCGTCGAGAAGAACTACACAGACACCAGCTGTATAATACCACTCGGGATGCCTGCCAAGACGCCTCTGGCTTATCAGTTAGGCTTCCGTCTTTTATAGTAAAGAATTTAAACATTTTACAGACATGCGCAGTACAAATGATTTTACAACTTGTTTTTGACAAAGAAAGTCATTTAGGCGAAAAAGCAGAGGTATTTGACCTTGGTTCACAAGGGAGATGTCTGAGACATCTCCTCGAAGAACAGATAAGGTTTTAAACAAGAGAATGCAACATAGACAGAACTCAATTTAACTCCTTCAGTTCCTATCAGCAGTGTGTGTACGAGGTGTGCTCTGTATACACCCATATACCCCCAGCTTCGGTCGCAGACGCCTCTGTGTACGCTGTATACACCCGTGTACCCCCAGCTTCAGTCGCAGACCCCTCAGTGTACGCTGTATACACCTGTATACCCCCAACTTCGGACACGGGCACCTCTGTGTACGCTGTATACACCCGTATACCCCCAGCTTTGGTCGCAGACCCCTGTGTACACGATTCAAGATTCAAGGAAGCTTTATTGGCAGGACTAAATACACATTAGTTTTGCCAAAGCAAGTGTACAAAAGGGAATAGGGATAGGGACTGTAGGGATCTTGGGTAGGGGTTGTAGGAAAGGTGGATGGGGGCAGATCTAGGATGGGGCTATAGAAGTCCATGGCATAGGGAAGGTGAATGGGGGGCATGGGGCAGATCCAGGGTAGGGGCTATAGAAGTCCATGGCATATCATAGTTCTCTTTCTCGCAGTCTATGACATTCGCTCACATATTGCCCTGCTATCTCCACTGCTCTCTCTTCTCCCCCAGCAGGATATATGTTTTCTCTTCCTCCTTCATGGTGATGAAATCTGGGAAGAGATGTGAGAGTCTCCTGAAGTGAGTGTCCCTCACTGCTGAGTACTTGGAGCAGTGTAGCAGGAAGTGGGTCTCATCCTCCAGGGCCTCCTGGTCACAGTGTTGGCACAGTCTTTCCTCCCTGTGTTTAAAGATCTGCCTGTGTTGGCCGGATTCGATGGCCAGACTGTGGGCACTGAGTCTATACCGGCTCAGGATCTTGTGGTCTCTGGGGTCCGGGAGTTTCTCCAGATATGGGGCCAGTCTGTAGTCTCTCTGTAGACTCTGGTGCATGGTCAGTTTCTGTGAGCTGATAATGTCGTTCTTCCAGTCACTTGCGTACCTCTCCTGGCCTTCGTCTACCATCTTCCTGATTCCGGCTTTTGTTAGGTTGCTGTGATTGGTGTTCTGGTCAGGTTGGGTTTGGGTGAGCTGTTCCGAGGGTCCTGGTTTTTCTGTTTCACCGACGTGTCAGGGCTTTATGGTGATGGGAGCTTGGATTGCTCCTTTGTAGGTGAGCCCGGAATGACAGTGCCCTCTTTAGAACCGTTAAGTGTAGAGGGAATCTGCCCAGCTCGGCCCAGCAAGCACTGTTGGAGGTGCTCCGATGGACTTGGAGAAGGTGATTGCAGAATTCCAGGTGGAATATTTCTGTTGGGCTGGAATCCCACCTTGACCAGTCTGGGTAGGTGTGAGGGCCACAGACTTTGCTGCCATACAGGAGGATTGGGGCGATGATAGAGTCGAAGATTTTTAACCAGAGCCTCACTGGTGGCTTCATATGGTAGAGTTTCCTTCGGATGGCATAGAAGGTTTTGCAGGCCTTGTCTTTCAGGGTCTCTATGGCTTGTTTGAAGCTCCCTGACCGGTGAATCTCTAGGCCCAGGTAGGTATATTTGTCCATTCCTGTAAGGGCGCAGTTGTTGAGGAAAAATGAAGGGTGCTGGTCTGATTTTCTCTTTCTCTTCTGGAACACCATGATGTTGGTTTTCTTTGCGTTGATCAGTAGTGCTCAGGTGGAGCTGAATTTCTCTAAGATTTTCAGGTTTTCTTGGAGACCTTTCTCGGTTGGTGACAGAAGCAGCAGGTCATCTGCATACGGCAGGAATTTCACCTGCACGTCGAGGAGGGTTAGATCTGGTGCTGTGGAAGATTCCAGAGTGGTAGCCAGCTCGTTGATGTAAATGTTGAAGAGCGTTGGGCTTAGGCTACAGCCTTGTCTGACTCCACGGCTCTGCTGGAAATAGGCCGTTCTATTACCGTTCACACTCACACTGCAGAGGTTCTCGGTGTAGGAGCTTTTGATAACATCGTAGGTCTTTCCTCCTATTCCGCTCTCCAGCAGTTTCAGGAATAAGCCTGGGTGCCACACCGAATCAAAGGTCTTTTTAAAGTCTACGAAACAGGCGTATATCTTCCCGTTCTTTGTATTGTGGAAGTGTCTCTGAATGAGGCTGTGCAGGGTATAGATGTGGTCGGTAGTGCGGTGGTTTGGCATGAACCCTGCTTGGCTCTTGCTGAGGACGTTGTGCTCGGTGAGGAAACTGAGGATCCTCTTGTTCAGGATGCTGTTGAACAGTTTTCCCAGGTTGCTGCTGACACATATTCCTCTGTAGTTGGCAGGGTCATACCTGTCCCCATTCTTGTGGATGGGTGTGATGAGGCCTTGGTTCCAGGTACGAGGGAAGTAGCCGGCACTTAGCACAATATTGAAGAGTTTAACCATTGCGGCCTGTATTTCTGGTGGGCTGTACTTCAGCATTTCTGGTAGGATTCCATCCAGGCCACTGGCTTTTCTACATCTTATGGAAGAGATTCTCTCTGCTACTTCCTGTAATGTAATAGGTGTATCCACGGGGTTTTGGAAATTTTTTACTTTTTCCTCCATTGCTTTTAGTTTTGCCATTATGCTTTCCTGTTCTTGGCTTAGTTCTTCCTTTGGAATGTCATTATAGAGGTCTCTGAAGTACTGGAGACAGATGTTGCCATTTTGGATATTGATGTTGCTTTTTCTTGTCGTTTGTGCCCATGTGGTTCCATAGTTCCCAGAAGGAGTTGTCTTGGAGGGCATCTTGGAGTTGGTTGAGCTTGATAGAGATGTATCTCTGCTTCTTCCTCCTGAGGATGGTTTTGTACTACCTTTGTATGGTTTCATAGGCTTCCCTCAGACCCGGGTGGTTGGGGTCTCTGTGTTTCTTGTTTGAGGCTGTTCTCAGGGTCTTCCGTACGGCTTTACATTCTCTGTAAACCATCCATTGATTTGTTTTTATTTTGGTCTCTTGTAGTTGACTTTTTTAAGGTCGGACAGTCTGGCCATTGCATAGAATATATTGTTGAGGTCTTTGGCAGCTTGACTCACTCCCTTTGGGTTAGGCTGGTACTCGTAGTTGTAGAAGTGGTGGAGCATCCGCTGTATTTCAGGTCTGCTGGGAGCCTCTTTATACTTTACTGCTGACATTTTGTGCCATTTTTTAGGATGGAGGCCGGGTGAAGCGGCCACTCTGCTGTGGCTTTTGAGTGGATGGTTTCTCTGTAGATTTCAGGTACAGAAGAAGTTGGCTGTGGTCTGACAGGTGCGTTTGTGGGGAGACTATGAAGGCGCTGATATTTACCAGGTTCATATCTGTAATGGCATAATCTACTACACTTCTCCCTACATGGTAGTTTAGTTTACACCTCCCTAAGGAGACCCCTTTGGTTCGTCCATTAAGAATATGAATTCCTAAACTTCTACATACGTTCAGGAGCTTTTTACCACTTTTGTTGACTGTACTGTCATAGATGTTTCTCTCTGTGACTACTGAGTCTTGGCCGTCATTCTCTGCTCCAAATATGTAGATGTTCCCATCCGTGGTCAGGAAGTCGTTTTCTCTCCCTGTTCTTGCATTGAGGTCTCCAAAGATGAGAACTTTGCCCAGGCCCTGATAGTGGGCGGCTTCTCTTTGTTGGATCTCGAAGCAGTCTGGATTGAAGTAGGGTGACTCTGGTGGTGGTATATAGGTGGCGCAGAGGTGGACATCAGACTGAGAGGTGTGGATGGAGCTGCTGATCCTGATCCATATGTGGCTGCCTCCTCTCTTCACCGGTTTGATGTACTGGTGGAGCTCCTCTTTATACCAGATCAGTATTCCTCCTGAGCTCTGGCCCTGTTTGATGTTTTTATTTTTCAGGGCAGGGACAGAGATTTCCCTGTATCCGATGAGCACCAGAGATTCGTTTTCGGCTCTGGTCCATGTTTCCAGGAGGATCTGAATGTCTATATTTCTCAGTCTTTGTATAAAGTCAGGGTCATTTGTTTTACATCCAAAGGTCGAGGTGTTGAGACCCTGAATATTCCAGCTGCTGATTGTAAGTGAAGTCATGTTTCTATATATCTTGGGTGTATATACCTTGTAATGAGTATGGCTGTGTAGATCAAACTGGATTTCTGACTGTTCTGTAGATGTGCTTGGTTGCATCCAGTCACATTAGTTTCCTGCATAGTGCACTGAGCAGGGTCTTTATCTCATCCATATCTCTGCTCTGCATGTATCTGTGTGAGGTCGGTGGACCCCTCCGTGGTGGTCTCCTCCTCTGATGGTCTGATTTTGGGTGAAGAGCTTTGTTTCCTGCTTCTGGAGATAGGATTGGGGTTTTCTGCCTTTTTATTGTTGGGGGTCTTTCAGTGTGATTATGGTCACTGTTGAGTCCAGGCCTCGGTCCTCTGTTTAGTACAATGTATTTCAGCTCTTTGGCCAGGAGGCTGACCCCTTGTTTGTTGAGGTGTTTATTATCATACAGGTGATGGTGGTTTATGGAAAGGTGTTGTGCCAGGGTCACGTTTGGGACAGTCTTGACCCTTTCTGTCAGTTCCATATTGATACTTTGGGTGGTTTGCCTGGATATATCCTTTGTTGGGAGCAGAGATGACAGAATGATTTTGCTGTCTGGGAATTTTAGTTTTGCTGTCTTTGCTAATTGGATAAGTTGTCCTGCGATCTGCTGGTGCTGGTCTGGCAGGTTGTTTGTATGATAATATGGTTTGGGTTGGTAAACCGCGGATTACTGATGACCTCTGTCACCTGTTCAATAGTTGCACAGTGAACTTTTCTGACCCGTTTTCCTGGGAATAGCCATCGTGTATTTAGGTACTTCCCATTTGAGTCCATTATTAGGACAATGTCAGGACTTTGTGATGTCTGGGGTGGGTTAAGTGGCCGCTGATGGGGGTCTGTGATGCTGGCTTTGCTGGTGGTTGGTTCTCTTCTCTTTTCTATCTCTCTCGTTTCTGGTTCACTTTTATTGGTTTCAGGATTGGTCGTATTGGTTATTGTTGTGCTGTTATTTGGCATCTTCACATTCTGGTCAGTGGAGGCCATGTTGTCTGCTCTCTGGCTTGCTTCCTTTGCCCCCTGCTGGGTCAGATGGTGAGGGGTCTGTGTTTTTAGTTCTGCGATCTCCTTTCTGAGTCTCTCATTGTCATTTTGTAATTCATGCATTTCTTCTCTTATCTTCTGTAGAGCTGACTTGTACTCACATTTCAGTTTATTGATCTCACTTGTTACTTGGTCATTTGCATTTCTATGCGAGTTTCTTTGAAGCTCTTCCCTAATTTGGACCAGTTCTCTTTCTAATTGGGATAGGCAGTCTCTGATGGCCTCAGGGGAGAGGTATGAAGAGTTGGGGGTTGAGGAGCTGAACCTAGAGGTCTCTGTAGAGATGTAAGCATTAGAAGTGGCCTCTAGGGGTTGTTTTTTAAAGATTTGTGCCTGTTCTCTGATATGAGTAAAATGGTTTTCAAACTGCTGCAGATTGTCCTCGTCCCTTGCACCATGACATTGTTGTATAGGCTTATGGTAAGTGAGTTGGTGTCATCATCTGCTTGGCTTCTGATTTTAATGTGCCTGCCATTATTAGTGTTGCACTTAAATATATATTTATAATGTTTGCACAGGGTGGTGTGCCAGGCTGAGAGTTGATCTGTGTAGAATAGCAGGTTGTTTTTTCTTTTATCTTCCTCTTTGGTGTAATCAGCAATAAGAGTTTCTGGTTTCTCTCTGATTGTGATTCCTTTCCTGGCTTTACTGCTCCTCTGCCCATGTGGTGTCTCCATGTCTGACCCCCAGGTGTCCTGTGTCTCCAGCTCTGTGCTTTGCTCATTTACTCCTTCTAAATTTGGGTTTTCCATTTTTGTGGTTATATAGTAATTATAATCCTTATTTCTAAGAGGGTTAATTTGTAAGACGTCTATAGGTTGTTTGGGGTTGCAGGATGGTCCTACCTTTGGATGCTCAGGTCTCTGGATGTCCGATGAATGCTGCCTGTTGTTTGCAGTCTGTCCTCCAAGAGATTCTTGCTTGGTCCTTTAAATCCTCAATTTCTTCCTCTTTCATAAATAACCTAAATTGCATATCAGACCAGATCCCTTTTCTGTTCCACGGAGTTGATTTTTTCCAGGTTTTGTCTTACAGTTGGCTCATTACAAGGTATAACAAGAAAACACAGAATGACAGATTTGCAAAAATACTCTGCAATAAAAAATGGCAGTAATCAGCAAGTGCTGGATAACAAATACAGGGTATATAATTGATACTTTTTCTGCGCAAAAAAAGTACATCAAGCTGCTCCACCACGTCAAGGTAACCCCTATCGAAGCAGTCCCTATCTAATGCATTAAAAATCTGAACATGTGAACAGTGTCTAATATGAAAAGGATTCAGACAGGCCACTCCCTAATATGGGCTTGTGGCCTGAGACAGCTCTTATTTGCACGTCACACAAGAGAGGGGTGGGGTCTCCCAAACCATGCAAAGCAAGGAAAAAAGCAGATTAAAAACACAAATGTGACATGCACAATTGTGAACACGTCGATCAGACAATACTCACACCACCCACTAACTGAGATAAAACAAGAAAACACAGAATGATAGATTTGCAAAAATACTCTGCAATAAAAAATGGCAGTAATCAGCAAGTGCTGGATAACAAATACAGGGTATTTAGTTGATACTTAAATGTATATCAAGCGGCTCCACCACGTCAAGGTAACCCCTATCGAAGCAGTCCCTATCTAATGTATTAAATACCTGAACATGTGAACAGTGTCGAATATGAACAGGATTCAGACAGGCCCCTCCCTAGTATGGGCTTGTGGTCTGAGATAACTCTTATGTGCACGTCACACAAGAGAGGGGTGGAGTCTCCCAAACAATGCAAAGCAAGGAAAAAAACGGATTAAAAACACAAATGTGACATGCACAATTGTGAACACGTCGATCAGACAATGCTCACACCACCCACTAACTGAGATACAACAAGAAAACACAGAATGACAGATTTGAAAAAATACTCTGCAATAAAAAATGGCAGTAATCAGCAAGTGCTGGATAACAAATACAGGGTATTAGTTGATACTTTTTTTGCGCAAAAAAATGTACATCAAGCTGCTCCACCACGTCAAGGTAACCCCTATCGAAGCAGTGCCTATCTAATGTATTAAAAACCTGAACATGTGAACAGTGTCTAATATGAACAGGATTCAGACAGGCCGCTCCCTAGTATGGGCTTGTGGTCTGAGTCAGCTCTTATGTGCACGTCACACAAGAGAGGGGTGGGGTTTCCCAAACCATGCAAAGCAAGGAAAATATGGATTAAAAATACAAATGTGACATGCACAATTGTGAACACGTTGATCAGACAATGCTCACACCACCCACTGAGATACAACAAGAAAACACAGAATGACAGATTTGCAAAAATACGCTGCAATAAAAAATGGCAGTAATCAGCAAGTGCTGGATAACAAATACAGGGTATTTAGTTGATACTTTTTTTGCGCAAAAAAATGTACATCAAGCTGCTCCACCACGTCAAGGTAACCCCTATCGAAGCAGTGCCTATCTAATGTATTAAAAACCTGAACATGTGAACAGTGTCTAATATGAACAGGATTCAGACAGGCCGCTCCCTAGTATGGGCTTGTGGTCTGAGACAGCTCTTATGTGCACGTCACACAAGAGAGGGGTGGGGTTTCCCAAACCATGCAAAGCAAGGAAAATACGGATTAAAAATACAAATGTGACATGCACAATTGTGAACACGTTGATCAGACAATGCTCACACCACCCACTGAGATACAACAAGAAAACACAGAATGACAGATTTGCAAAAATACTCTGCAATAAAAAATGGCAGTAATCAGCAAGTGCTGGATAACAAATACAGGGTATATAATTGATACTTTTTCTGCGCAAAAAAAGTACATCAAGCTGCTCCACCACGTCAAGGTAACCCCTATCGAAGCAGTCCCTATCTAATGCATTAAAAATCTGAACATGTGAACAGTGTCTAATATGAAAAGGATTCAGACAGGCCACTCCCTAATATGGGCTTGTGGCCTGAGACAGCTCTTATTTGCACGTCACACAAGAGAGGGGTGGGGTCTCCCAAACCATGCAAAGCAAGGAAAAAAGCAGATTAAAAACACAAATGTGACATGCACAATTGTGAACACGTCGATCAGACAATACTCACACCACCCACTAACTGAGATAAAACAAGAAAACACAGAATGATAGATTTGCAAAAATACTCTGCAATAAAAAATGGCAGTAATCAGCAAGTGCTGGATAACAAATACAGGGTATTTAGTTGATACTTAAATGTACATCAAGCGGCTCCACCACGTCAAGGTAACCCCTATCGAAGCAGTCCCTATCTAATGTATTAAATACCTGAACATGTGAACAGTGTCGAATATGAACAGGATTCAGACAGGCCCCTCCCTAGTATGGGCTTGTGGTCTGAGACAACTCTTATGTGCACGTCACACAAGAGAGGGGTGGAGTCTCCCAAACAATGCAAAGCAAGGAAAAAAACGGATTAAAAACACAAATGTGACATGCACAATTGTGAACACGTCGATCAGACAATGCTCACACCACCCACTAACTGAGATACAACAAGAAAACACAGAATGACAGATTTGAAAAAATACTCTGCAATAAAAAATGGCAGTAATCAGCAAGTGCTGGATAACAAATACAGGGTATTAGTTGATACTTTTTTTGCGCAAAAAAATGTACATCAAGCTGCTCCACCACGTCAAGGTAACCCCTATCGAAGCAGTGCCTATCTAATGTATTAAAAACCTGAACATGTGAACAGTGTCTAATATGAACAGGATTCAGACAGGCCGCTCCCTAGTATGGGCTTGTGGTCTGAGACAGCTCTTATGTGCACGTCACACAAGAGAGGGGTGGGGTTTCCCAAACCATGCAAAGCAAGGAAAATACGGATTAAAAATACAAATGTGACATGCACAATTGTGAACACGTTGATCAGACAATGCTCACACCACCCACTGAGATACAACAAGAAAACACAGAATGACAGATTTGCAAAAATACGCTGCAATAAAAAATGGCAGTAATCAGCAAGTGCTGGATAACAAATACAGGGTATTTAGTTGATACTTTTTTTGCGCAAAAAAATGTACATCAAGCTGCTCCACCACGTCAAGGTAACCTGTTATGAATGAGTCACCGGAGGAGGAAAAAACAAAAATGCAAGCTAAGTCCAGAAAACCAGAGAGGTTGGTAGCTAGCGGACTGCAGACCCCTGATCCTATTCACAACAACTAACAGTAGCCGTGGAGCGTTCCTACGGTGGTCCTAGACGCCTCTTCACAGCCAGAGAACTAAATAAGCCTAAAGAAAGAAAGGGGAAATCTAAACTGCCCCAGAGCAGACCCCAAAGCAATAGACAGCCCCCAACATGTATTGTCGGTGAAAACAGATGAAAACACAAACACAGATAGAAAGGCAGAGCAAACTATGGGGCCCAACTAACTAGATAGGAAAGGACAGAAAAGATGTTGGCTGCAATCTGCAAAACCCTACCAAAAATGTCTCAACATGTCTGATAGGAAAAACGGCCCTGAAGTCACTAGACTTCAAAATCCCTATATCAGCACTCCGATATATTCTGAAGACAGAGCAAAAGAGATTTAAACAATCAGGGACAAAAATGGAAATTCAGCAGGGCCCCAGTCGGGGCTGGCAGAACACAAAACTAAGCAAATCAGACAAAATCTTATGGAACAATAACAGAGCAAAACTTAGCTTTAGAAGACAGGAACTGAACTGGAGGCCAGAGCTCAGAGCGGAGAAATCACCAGCAACCCTACAGGGCGTCGGCTGCCTTATATCCACTCAGAGATTCCGGATGTCCAATCGCAATCCACCTGTTCAGGTGACAGGTTTCTCCCATCCAAATCAGTTTCACCACCTCCTTTCACCAGCAGAGGGAGTTCATCGGACATCAAAGGTGAACGAGAAAATGAGCTCACAACAGTACCTCCCCCTTGAGGAGGGGTCACCGAACCCTCATCCACGCCACCAGGCCGATTAGGATGGGCCCGATGAAAAGCAAGAACCAATCTTTCGACATGAATATCAGATGCAGAGACCCAAGAATTATCCTCCTGGACATAACCCTTCCACTTAACCAAATACTGGAGTCTCCGTCTAGCCAGACGATAATCCAGTATCTTCTCAACCTCATATTCCACATTACCTTCAACCAATACAGGGTCAGGAGGTGCCACCACAGGAACTACTGGCTCAACAAACATCTTCAACAGACACTTATGAAACACGTTATGGATCTTAAATGTAACAGGAAGAGCCAATCGAAAAAAAGACCGGATTAAGAATCTCCAAAATCTTGTAAGGTCCAATAAATCTAGGTTTAAACTTTGGAGAAGCCACCTTCATAGAGATATTCTTTGATGACAACCAAACCATATCACCCACCTTAAACCGGGGACCAATGGTCCTATGCCGGTTGGAAAACCGCTGGGCCTTTTCCTGGGAGAGAGACAACTTATCCACCACTTGGTCCCAAATCTGGTGCATTCTCTCCACCACAGTGTCAACACCTGGGCAGGCAGAAGACTCCACCTGCCCTGAAGAGAATCGAGGATGAAACCCAAAGTTACAAAAAAAAGGTGACATCAAAGTGGCAGAACTAGCTCTATTATTTAAAGCAAATTCGGCCAAGGGCAAAAATGAGACCCAATCATCCTGATCGGCAGAGATAAAACATCTCAAATAAGACTCCAAAGTCTGGTTTGTTCTCTCCGTCTGCCCATTGGTCTGAGGGTGAAACGCAGAGGAGGACAACTGAATTCCCAGCTTGGAACAAAAAGTCCTCCAAAATCTAGAGACAAACTGAACTCCTGTGTCAGATACAATGTTCTCAGGAATCCCATGCAAGAGAACCACCTGTTGCGAAAACAAGGGCACCAACTCTGAGGAAGATGGCAACTTAGGGAGTGGTACAAGATGGACCATCTTAGAGAATCTACCACAAATCACCCAGATAACAGTCATTCTCTGAGAGACAGGCAGATCAGAAATAAAATCCATTGAAATATGGGTCCATGGCCTCCTGGGCACCGGCAAAGGCATCAACAACCCACTAGAGTGAGAAAAAGGTTTAGACCGGGAGCAAGTCCCACAGGACTGCACATAATTCCTGACATCACGAGATAAGGCGGGCCACCAAAAAGACCGACTCATCAAATCTTTAGTACCAAAAATACCTGGATGACCAGCCAATGCGGAGCAATGAACTTCAGACATTACTCTCTTCCTCCACTGGTCAGGAACATACAATTTTCCAATGGGACAACGCTCAGGTTTGTCCTCCTGAAACTCTTTCAGAGCACGTCTCAAATCGGGCGAGATGGCAGAAAGAACTACCCCCTCACCTAAGTTGGTAGCAGGCTTGGTCACAATAGGAGAATCAGCAAAAAAACTCCTAGAGAGGGTGTCTGCCTTGACATTCTTAGTGCCCGGAAGAAAAGAGACCACAAAATCAAAACGTGTGAAAAACAAGGCCCACCTAGCCGGTCTAGGATTCAAGCGTTTGGCCGACTCAAGGTAAATCAAATTCTTGTGGTCAGTCAGGACCACGACTTGATGTCTAGCTCCCTCCAACCAATGTCTCCACTCCTCAAATGCCCATTTTATGGCTAACAGTTCCCGATTCCCCACATCATAGTTGCGTTCAGATGGGGAGAACTTTCGGGAAAAGAAAGCACAGGGATTCATTTTAGATGTTACCAGATCTTTTTGGGACAAAACAGCTCCTGCACCAATCTCAGAAGCGTCCACCTCTACCTGAAACGGGAGTGAGACATCAGGTTGCCGCAAAACCGGAGCAGAAGTGAACCTCCGCTTCAGCTCCTGAAAGGAAGAAACAGCCTCTGGAGACCAATTCAGCACATCAGCACCCTTCTTAGTCAAATCAGTCAATGGTTTGGCAATACCAGAAAAATTAGCTATAAATTTACGATAAAAATTAGCAAAACCCAAAAACTTCTGGAGGGCCTTCAAAGAAGTGGGCTGAACCCAATCATAAATGGCCTGTACCTTGGCCAGGTCCATTTCAATAGTTGATGGAGACAAAATAAATCCCAAAAATGAAATCCTCTGTACACCAAAAAGGCATTTCGACCCCTTAACATACAGGGAATTCTCCCTCAAAATCCGGAACACAGTCCGAACATGTTCCACATGAGAGTCCCAATCCCTGGAAAAGATCAAAATATCATCCAGATAGATGATCAAAAATGTATCCACAAAGTCCCGGAAAATATAATTCATGAAGCACTGGAAGACAGAAGGGGCATTAGTGAGCCCAAAAGGCATCACCAGGTACTCAAAATGTCCCTCCGGAGTATTAAACGCCGTCTTCCATTCATCCCCATGCTTAATGCGAATAAGATTATACGCCCCCCCTGAGGTCAAGCTTGGTAAACCAGCAAGCACCTTTAACTCTGGAGAATAGATCAGAAATCAGGGGTAACGGATACTGATATTTAACAGTAATTTTGTTGAGGGAACGATAGTCAATACAAGGCATAAATGAACCATCTTTCTTGGCCACGAAAAAAAAAACAGCACCCAAGAGTGAAGAGGATGGTCTAATATGACCCCTCTCCAATGACTCCTTAATATAAGATCGCATAGCCTCGTGCTCGGGTACAGATAAATTGAAAAGTCGACCCTTGGGAAATTTACACCCAGGGCTCAGCTCAATTGCACAGTCATAACTCCTATGAGGAGGCAAAGACGCAGACTCATTCTCACTAAATACATCATAAAAGTCCGCCAAATAGTCAGTAACATCATGCGACTGGGGAGAGGTGGAGAAAACAGGAGTGTCACTAAGGGCACACCGACAACCCCAACTCACCACAGACACAGATTTCCAAAACAAAACTGGATTTTGGATTTGCAACCAGGGAAATCCCAGAACAATGGTATCATGCAAATTATGCAACACCAAAAATCTGCAATCTTCTTGATGGTCTGGGGCGACCCGCATTACCACCTGGGTCCAAAACTGAGGTTTATTCTTCGACAAAGGAGTAGCATCAATACCCCTCAAAGGGATAGGCGTCCGTAGAGGTGTCATAGGAAACCCACAACGTTTAGCAAAATCCAAGTCCATCAGGTTCAGAACCGCTCCTGAATCCACAAAAGCCTTGGCGGAAAATGTGGACAGGGAGCAGATCAGAGTAATTGCCAGAAGAAACTTAGGTTGTACACCACCCACAGCAAATGTGTGTGCAAAACGTTTCTCTCATTTAGGGCAGACAGAAATATTATGAGAGGCATCTCCACAGAAAAAACACAGCTTATTACGCCTTCTGAACTCCTGACGTTGCGCCCTAGACAAAACTCTATCACATTGCATAGGTTCACACATTTGTTCAACAGGTGGCAACATTTCTCGTGTAATTTTACGTTCACGTAAACGCCGATCAACCTGAATGGCTAATGACATAGAATCATCAAGACCTGAGGGAACAGGAAATCCCACCATAGTATCTTTTACGGTTTCTGACAAACCCTTCCGAAAGAGAGCTGCCAAGGCACCATCATTCCAGGTAGTAAGGACCGCCCACTTTCGGAATTTTTGACAGTACAACTGCAGAATCCTGACCCTGGCTCAATGCCAACAGGACTTTTTCAGCTTGATCAATAGCATTAGGTTCATCATACAACAACCCCAAGGCTTGAAAAAATGCATCCACATTAGTTAGAATAGGATCATCAGGTGTCAAAGAAAACATCCAATCCTGGGGATCGCCGCGCAGCAAAGAGATGACAATTTTAACCTGCTGCACAGAGCTCCCCGATGAGCTAGGCTTCAAGGCAAGAAATAATTTACAATTATTCTTAAATTTCAAAAATTTAGACCGATCCCCAAAAAACACATCAGGAGTAGGGATCTTTGGTTCAGCAGCATGTGAATGAGCAACATAGGCGGAAATTCCCCGCACTTCAGCAGCGAGCTGCTCCACACGATCAGACAATTGCTTAATCTCCATTAAGAAAAAATTCCTCCTACGGCCCCAGAGAAAAAGAGGAAAAAATATACATTAGAAAAAAAAAACAATTCTGACTTTTAATTTTTTTTTTTTACAATTCTTTCCTGCTATTGAGTACCCTAGAATCTGCGGTATGGCTGGTGATTCTGTTATTTTGAGTCACCAGAGGAGGAAAAAACAAAAATGCAAGCTAAGTCCAGAAAACCAGAGAGGTTGGTAGCTAGCGGATTGCAGACCCCTGATCCTATTCACAACTAACAGTAGCCGTGGAGCGATCCTATGGTGGTCCTAGACGCCTCTTCACAGCCGGAGAACTAAATAAGCCTAAAGAAAGAAAGGGGAAATCTAAACTGCCCCAGAGCAGACCCCAAAGCAATAGACAGCCCCCAACATGTATTGTCGGTGAAAACAGATGAAAACACAAACACAGACAGAAAGACAGGCAGAGCAAACGATGGGGCCCAACTAACTAGATAGGAAAGGACAGAAAAAACCCTACCAAAAATGTCCCAACACGTCTGATAGGAAAAACGGCCCTGAAGACACTAGACTTCAAAATCCCTATGTCAGCACTCCGATATATTCTGAAGACAGAGCAAAAGAGATTTAACCGATCAGGGACAAAAATGGAAATTCAGCAGAGCCCCAGCCGGGGCTGGCAGAATACAAAACTAAGCAAATCAGACAAAATCTCATGGAACAATAACAGAGCAAAACTTAGCTTTAGAAGACAGGAACTGAACTGGAGGCCAGAGCTCAGAGTGGAGAAATCACCAGCAACCCTACAGGGCGTCGGCTGCCTTATATCCACTCAGAGATTCCAGATGTCCAATCGCAATCCCCCTGTTCAGGTGACAGGTTTCTCCCATCCAAATCAGTTTCACCACCTCCTTTCACCAGCAGAGGGAGTTCATTGGACATCAAAGGTGAATGAGAAAATGAGCTCACAACAGTAACTCCTATTGAAGCAGTCCCTATCTAATGTATTAAAAACCTGAACATGTGAACAGTGTCTAATATGAACAGGATTCAGACAGGCCACTCCCTAGTATGGGCTTGTGGTCTGAGACAGCTCTTATGTGCACGTCACACAAGAGAGGGGTGGGGTCTCCCAAACCATGCAAAGCAAGGAAAAAAACGGATTAAAAACACAAATGTGACATGCACAATTGTGAACACGGCGATCACATGCGGCTCCGCTCCGTACACTTTGTACTGTACACATGCGGCTCCGCTCCGTATACCTCGTACACATGTGGCTCTGCTCCGTACACCTCGTACACACAAGGCTCGGCTCCGTACACCTCGTACACACGCGGCTCGGCTCCGTACACCTCGTCCACACGCGGCTCCGCTCCGTACACCTCGTACACGCGGCTCCGCTCCTTACAGCTCTTACACACACGGCTCCGCTCCGTACACCTCTTACACACACGGCTCCGCTCCGTACACCTCTTACACACGCGGCTCCGCTCCGTACACCTCTTACACACGCGGCTCCGCTCCGTACACCTCGTACACACGCGGCTCCGCTCCGTACACCTCGTACACACGCGGCTCCGCTCCGTACACCTCGTACACACGCGGCTCCGCTCCGTACACCTCGTACTGTACACATGCGGCTCCGCTCCGTATACCTCATACACACGTGGCTCTGCTCCGTACACCTCGTACACACGCGGCTCGGCTCCGTACACCTCGTACACACGCGGCTCGTCTCCGTACACCTCGTACACACGCGGCTCGTCTCCGTACACCTCGTACACACGCGGCTCGTCTCCGTACACCTCGTACACACGCGGCTCGTCTCCGTACACCTCGTACACACGCGGCTCGTCTCCGTACACCTCGTACACACGCGGCTCGTCTCCGTACACCTCGTACACACGCGGCTCGTCTCCGTACACCTCGTACACACGCGGCTCGTCTCCGTACACCTCGTACACACGCGGCTCGTCTCCGTACACCTCGTACACACGCGGCTCGTCTCCGTACACCTCGTACACACGCGGCTCGTCTCCGTACACCTCGTACACACGCGGCTCGTCTCCGTACACCTCGTACACACGCGGCTCGTCTCCGTACACCTCGTACACACGCGGCTCGTCTCCGTACACCTCGTACACACGCGGCTCGTCTCCGTACACCTCGTACACACGCGGCTCGTCTCCGTACACCTCGTACACACGCGGCTCGTCTCCGTACACCTCGTACACACGCGGCTCCGCTCCGTACACCTCGTACACATGCGGCTCCGCTCCGTACAATTCGTACACACGCGGCTCCGCTCCGTACACCTCGTACACACGCGGCTCCGCTCCGTACACCTCGTACACACGCGGCTCCGCTCCGTACACCTCGTACACACGCGGCTTCGCTCCGTACACCTCGTACACACGCGGCTCCGCTCCTTAATCCTCTTACACATGCGGCTCCGCTCCGTACACCTCGTACACACACGGCTCCGCTCCGTACACCTCGTACACACACGGCTCCGCTCCGTACACCTCGTACACACAGGGCTCCGCTCCGTACACCTTGTACACACGGCTCCTCTCCGTACACCTCGTACACACACGGCTCCGCTCCGTACACCTCATACACACGCGGCTCCGCTCCGTATACACACGGCTCCGCTCCGTACACCTCGTACACACGCGGCTCCGCTCCGTACACCTCGTACACACGCGGTTCCGCTCCGTACACCTCGTACACACGCGGCTCCGCTCCGTACACCTCGTACACACGCGGCTCCGCTCCGTACACCTCGTACACACGCGGCTCCGCTCCGTACACCTCGTACACACGCGGCTCCGCTCCTTAATCCTCTTACACATGCGGCTCCGCTCCGTACACCTCGTACACACACGGCTCCGCTCCGTACACCTCGTACACACACGGCTCCGCTCCGTACACCTTGTACACACACGGCTCCGCTCCGTACACCTCGTACACACAGGGCTCCGCTCCGTACACCTCGTACACACGGCTCCTCTCCGTACACCTCGTACACACACGGCTCCGCTCCGTACACCTCATACACACGCGGCTCCGCTCCGTATACACACGGCTCCGCTCCGTACACCTCGTACACACACGGCTCCGCTCCGTACACCTCTTACACATGCGGCTCCGCTCCGTACACCTCGTACACACACGGCTCCGCTCTGTACACCTTGTACACACACGGTTCCGCTCCGTACACCTCGTACACACACGGCTCCGCTCCGTACACCTCGTACACACGGCTCCTCTCCGTACACCTCGTATACACACGGCTACGCTCCGTACACCTCGTACACACACGGCTCCGCTCCGTACACCTCGTACACACACGGCTCCGCTCCGTACACCTCGTACACACACGGCTCCGCTCCGTACACCTCGTACACACACGGCTCCGCTCCGTACACCTCGTACACACACGGCTCCGCTCCGTACACCTCGTACACACACGGCTCCGCTCCGTACACCTCGTAAACACACGGCTCCGCTCCTTACACCTCGTACACACACGGCTCCGCTCCGTACACCTTGTACACACACGGCTCCGCTCCGTACACCTCGTATACACACGGCTCCGCTCCGTACACCTCGTACACACACGGCTCCGCTCCGAACACCTCGTACACACGCGGCTCCGCTCCGTACACCTCGTACACACGCGGTTCCGCTCCGTACACCTCGTACACACGCGGCTCCGCTCCGTACACCTCGTACACACGCGGCTCCGCTCCGTACACCTCGTACACACGCGGCTCCGCTCCGTACACCTCGTACACACGCGGCTCCGCTCCTTAATCCTCTTACACATGCGGCTCCGCTCCGTACACCTCGTACACACACGGCTCCGCTCCGTACACCTCGTACACACACGGCTCCGCTCCGTACACCTTGTACACACACGGCTCCGCTCCGTACACCTCGTACACACAGGGCTCCGCTCCGTACACCTCGTACACACACGGCTCCGCTCCGTACACCTCATACACACGCGGCTCCGCTCCGTATACACACGGCTCCGCTCCGTACACCTCGTACACACACGGCTCCGCTCCGTACACCTCTTACACATGCGGCTCCGCTCCGTACACCTCGTACACACACGGCTCCGCTCTGTACACCTTGTACACACACGGTTCCGCTCCGTACACCTCGTACACACGCGGTTCCGCTCCGTACACCTCGTACACACGCGGCTCCGCTCCGTACACCTCGTACACACGCGGCTCCGCTCCTTAATCCTCTTACACATGCGGCTCCGCTCCGTACACCTCGTACACACACGGCTCCGCTCCGTACACCTCGTACACACACGGCTCCGCTCCGTACACCTTGTACACACACGGCTCCGCTCCGTACACCTCGTACACACAGGGCTCCGCTCCGTACACCTCGTACACACACGGCTCCGCTCCGTACACCTCATACACACGCGGCTCCGCTCCGTATACACACGGCTCCGCTCCGTACACCTCGTACACACACGGCTCCGCTCCGTACACCTCTTACACACGCGGCTCCGCTCCGTACACCTCGTACACACACGGCTCCGCTCTGTACACCTTGTACACACACGGTTCCGCTCCGTACACCTCGTACACACACGGCTCCGCTCCGTACACCTCGTATACACACGGCTACGCTCCGTACACCTCATACACACACGGCTCCGCTCCGTACACCTCGTACACACACGGCTCCGCTCCGTACACCTCGTACACACACGGCTCCGCTCCGTACACCTCGTACACACACGGCTCCGCTCCGCACACCTCGTACACACACGGCTCCGCTCCGTACACCTCGTACACACACGGCTCCGCTCCGTACACCTCGTACACACACGGCTCCGCTCCTTACACCTCGTACACACACGGCTCCGCTCCGTACACCTTGTACACACACGGCTCCGCTCCGTACACCTCGTACACACAGGGCTCCGCTCCGTACACCTCGTACACACGGCTCCTCTCCGTACACCTCGTACACACACGGCTCCGCTCCGTACACCTCATACACACGCGGCTCCGCTCCGTATACACACGGCTCCGCTCCGTACACCTCGTACACACACGGCTCCGCTCCGTACACCTCTTACACATGCGGCTCCGCTCCGTACACCTCGTACACACACGGCTCCGCTCTGTACACCTTGTACACACACGGTTCCGCTCCGTACACCTCGTACACACACGGCTCCGCTCCGTACACCTCGTACACACGGCTCCTCTCCGTACACCTCGTATACACACGGCTACGCTCCGTACACCTCATACACACACGGCTCCGCTCCGTACACCTCGTACACACACGGCTCCGCTCCGTACACCTCGTACACACACGGCTCCGCTCCGTACACCTCGTACACACACGGCTCCGCTCCGTACACCTCGTACACACACGGCTCCGCTCCGTACACCTCGTACACACACGGCTCCGCTCCGTACACCTCGTATACACACGGCTCCGCTCCTTACACCTCGTACACACACGGCTCCGCTCCGTACACCTTGTACACACACGGCTCCGCTCCGTACACCTCGTACACACACGGCTCCGCTCCGTACACCTTGTACACACACGGCTCCGCTCCGTACACCTCGTACACACACGGCTCCGCTCCGAACACCTCGTACACCTCGTACACACGCGGCTCTGCTACATCCACCCTGTAAACCCCTCCTGACCCCACAGAGAAACTTCCCCTCATCCAGCACCATGACAACCAGCACAGCAGAGTCCTGCACACACTGAGGCCCCTGATCATGTGACCCCTGACTCCTCCCCTCCTGTGACCTCTTCACAGGTCCTGTGCGCACAGAGCAGCCATATATGTGGAGTGCGGCTCTGCAGGTTAGTGATGGGCAGTCCGGCTCTTCTGGCTCCTTTCTCCACTTTTCTCCCTTCACTATAAAGCCTGGGCCTCATTATACAGCTGTACAGGGGTCTAGTGAAGGCTTTTTAGCCCTTTCCTCAGACTGTAGCTCCTGGGAACAGACCCTCACTCCTGTCCCTTCGCTATAAAGCCTGGGCCTCATTATACAGCTGTACAGGGGTCTAGTGAAGGCTTTTTTGCCCTTTCATCAGACTGTAGCTCCTGGGAACAGGCCCTCACTCCTGTCCCTTCGCTATAAAGCCTGGGCCTCATTATACAGCTGTACAGGGGTCTAGTGAAGGCTGTTTAGCTCTTTCCTCAGACAGTAGCTCCTGGGCACAGGCCCTCACTCCTGTCCCTTCACTATAAAGCCTGGGCCTCATTATACAGCTGTACAGAGGTCTAGTGAAGGCTTTTTAGCCCTTTCCTCAGACTGTAGCTCCTGGGAACAGGCCCTCACTCCTGTCCCTTCACTATAAAGCCTGGGTCTCATTATACAGCTGTACAGGGGTCTAGTGAAGGCTTTTTAGCCCTTTCCTCGGTCTGTAGCTCCTGGGAACAGGCCCTCACTCCTGTCCCTTCACTATAAAGCCTGGGCCTCATTATACAGCTGTGCAGGGGTCTAGTGAAGGCTTTTCAGCCCTTTCCTTAGACTGTAGCTCCTGGGAACAGACCCTCACTCCTATAAAGCCTGGGCCTCATTATACAGCTGTACAGGGGTCTAGTGAAGGCTTTTTTGCCCTTTCATCAGACTGTAGCTCCTGGGTACAGGCCCTCACTCCTGTCCCTTCACTATAAAGCCTGGGCCTCATTATACAGCTGTACAGGGGTCTAGTGAAGGCTGTTTAGCTCTTTCCTCAGACAGTAGCTCCTGGGCACAGGCCCTCACTCCTGTCCCTTCACTATAAAGCCTGGGCCTCATTATACAGCTGTACAGGGGTCTAGTGAAGGATTTTTAGCCCTTTCCTCAGACTGTAGATCCTGGGAACAGGCCCTCACTCCTGTCCCTTCTGTATAAAGCCTGGGTCTCATTATACAGCTGTACAGGGGTCTAGTGAAGGCTTTTTAGCCCTTTCCTCGGTCTGTAGCTCCTGGGAACAGGCCCTCACTCCTGTCCCTTCACTATAAAGCCTGGGCCTCATTATACAGCTGTGCAGGGGTCTAGTGAAGGCTTTTCAGCCCTTTCCTTAGACTGTAGCTCCTGGGAACAGACCCTCACTCCTATAAAGCCTGGGCCTCATTATACAGCTGTACAGGGGTCTAGTGAAGGCTTTTTTGCCCTTTCATCAGACTGTAGCTCCTGGGTACAGGCCCTCACTCCTGTCCCTTCACTATAAAGCCTGGGCCTCATTATACAGCTGTACAGGGGTCTAGTGAAGGCTTTTAGCCCTTTCCTCAGACTGTAGCTCCTGGGAACAGACCCTCACTCCTGTCCCTTCACTATAAAGCCTGGGCCTCATTATACAGCTGTACAGGGGTCTAGTGAAGGCTGTTTAGCTCTTTCCTCAGACAGTAGCTCCTGGGCACAGGCCCTCACTCCTGTCCCTTCACTATAAAGCCTGGGCCTCATTATACAGCTGTACAGGGGTCTAGTGAAGGATTTTTAGCCCTTTCCTCAGACTGTAGCTCCTGGGAACAGGCCCTCACTCCTGTCCCTTCTGTATAAAGCCTGGGTCTCATTATACAGCTGTACAGGGGTCTAGTGAAGGCTTTTTAGCCCTTTCCTCGGTCTGTAGCTCCTGGGAACAGGCCCTCACTCCTGTCCCTTCACTATAAAGCCTGGGCCTCATTATACAGCTGTGCAGGGGTCTAGTGAAGGCTTTTCAGCCCTTTCCTTAGACTGTAGCTCCTGGGAACAGACCCTCACTCCTATAAAGCCTGGGCCTCATTATACAGCTGTACAGGGGTCTAGTGAAGGCTTTTTTGCCCTTTCATCAGACTGTAGCTCCTGGGTACAGGCCCTCACTCCTGTCCCTTCACTATAAAGCCTGGGCCTCATTATACAGCTGTACAGGGGTCTAGTGAAGGCTGTTTAGCTCTTTCCTCAGACAGTAGCTCCTGGGCACAGGCCCTCACTCCTGTCCCTTCACTATAAAGCCTGGGCCTCATTATACAGCTGTACAGGGGTCTAGTGAAGGATTTTTAGCCCTTTCCTCAGACTGTAGCTCCTGGGAACAGGCCCTCACTCCTGTCCCTTCTGTATAAAGCCTGGGTCTCATTATACAGCTGTACAGGGGTCTAGTGAAGGATTTTTAGCCCTTTCCTCAGACTGTAGCTCCTGGGAACAGGCCCTCACTCCTGTCCCTTCTGTATAAAGCCTGGGTCTCATTATACAGCTGTACAGGGGTCTAGTGAAGGCTTTTTAGCCCTTTCCTCGGTCTGTAGCTCCTGGGAACAGGCCCTCACTCCTGTCCCTTCACTATAAAGCCTGGGCCTCATTATACAGCTGTGCAGGGGTCTAGTGAAGGCTTTTCAGCCCTTTCCTTAGACTGTAGCTCCTGGGAACAGACCCTCACTCCTATAAAGCCTGGGCCTCATTATACAGCTGTACAGGGGTCTAGTGAAGGCTTTTTAGCCCTTTCCTCAGACTGCAGCTCCTGGGCACAGGCCCTCACTCCTGTCCCTTCACTATAAAGCCTGGGCCTCATTATACAGCTGTACAGGGGTCTAGTGAAGGATTTTTAGCCCTTTCCTCAGACTGTAGCTCCTGGGAACAAGCCCTCACTCCTGTCCCTTCTGTATAAAGCCTGGGTCTCATTATACAGCTGTACAGGGGTCTAGTGAAGGCTTTTTAGCCCTTTCCTCAGACTGTAGCTCCTGGGCACAGGCCCTCACTCCTGTCCCTTCACTATAAAGCCTGGGCCTCATTATACAGCTGTGCAGGGGTCTAGTGAAGGCTTTTCAGCCCTTTCCTTAGACTGTAGCTCCTGGGAACAGACCCTCACTCCTATAAAGCCTGGGCCTCATTATACAGCTGTACAGGGGTCTAGTGAAGGCTTTTTTGCCCTTTCATCAGACTGTAGCTCCTGGGTACAGGCCCTCACTCCTGTCCCTTCACTATAAAGCCTGGGCCTCATTATACAGCTGTACAGGGGTCTAGTGAAGGCTTTTAGCCCTTTCCTCAGACTGTAGCTCCTGGGAACAGACCCTCACTCCTGTCCCTTCACTATAAAGCCTGGGCCTCATTATACAGCTGTACAGGGGTCTAGTGAAGGCTGTTTAGCTCTTTCCTCAGACAGTAGCTCCTGGGCACAGGCCCTCACTCCTGTCCCTTCACTATAAAGTCTGGGCCTCATTATACAGCTGTACAGAGGTCTAGTGAAGGCTTTTTAGCCCTTTCCTCAGACTGTAGCTCCTGGGAACAGGCCCTCACTCCTGTCCCTTCTGTATAAAGCCTGGGTCTCATTATACAGCTGTACAGGGGTCTAGTGAAGGCTTTTTAGCCCTTTCCTCGGTCTGTAGCTCCTGGGAACAGGCCCTCACTCCTGTCCCTTCACTATAAAGCCTGGGCCTCATTATACAGCTGTGCAGGGGTCTAGTGAAGGCTTTTCAGCCCTTTCCTTAGACTGTAGCTCCTGGGAACAGACCCTCACTCCTATAAAGCCTGGGCCTCATTATACAGCTGTACAGGGGTCTAGTGAAGGCTTTTTTGCCCTTTCATCAGACTGTAGCTCCTGGGTACAGGCCCTCACTCCTGTCCCTTCACTATAAAGCCTGGGCCTCATTATACAGCTGTACAGGGGTCTAGTGAAGGCTGTTTAGCTCTTTCCTCAGACAGTAGCTCCTGGGCACAGGCCCTCACTCCTGTCCCTTCACTATAAAGCCTGGGCCTCATTATACAGCTGTACAGGGGTCTAGTGAAGGATTTTTAGCCCTTTCCTCAGACTGTAGATCCTGGGAACAGGCCCTCACTCCTGTCCCTTCTGTATAAAGCCTGGGTCTCATTATACAGCTGTACAGGGGTCTAGTGAAGGCTTTTTAGCCCTTTCCTCGGTCTGTAGCTCCTGGGAACAGGCCCTCACTCCTGTCCCTTCACTATAAAGCCCTGGGCCTCATTATACAGCTGTGCAGGGGTCTAGTGAAGGCTTTTCAGCCCTTTCCTTAGACTGTAGCTCCTGGGAACAGACCCTCACTCCTATAAAGCCTGGGCCTCATTATACAGCTGTACAGGGGTCTAGTGAAGGCTTTTTTGCCCTTTCATCAGACTGTAGCTCCTGGGTACAGGCCCTCACTCCTGTCCCTTCACTATAAAGCCTGGGCCTCATTATACAGCTGTACAGGGGTCTAGTGAAGGCTTTTAGCCCTTTCCTCAGACTGTAGCTCCTGGGAACAAACCCTCACTCCTGTCCCTTCACTATAAAGCCTGGGCCTCATTATACAGCTGTACAGGGGTCTAGTGAAGGCTGTTTAGCCCTTTCCTCAGACTGTAGCTCCTGGGAACAGGCCCTCACTCCTGTCCCTTCACTATAAAGCCTGGGCCTCATTATACAGCTGTACAGAGGTCTAGTGAAGGCTTTTTAGCCCTTTCCTCAGACTGTAGCTCCTGGGAACAGGCCCTCACTCCTGTCCCTTCTGTATAAAGCCTGGGTCTCATTATACAGCTGTACAGGGGTCTAGTGAAGGCTTTTTAGCCCTTTCCTCAGTCTGTAGCTCCTGGGAACAGGCCCTCACTCCTGTCCCTTCACTATAAAGCCTGGGCCTCATTATACAGCTGTGCAGGGGTCTAGTGAAGGCTTTTCAGCCCTTTCCTTAGACTGTAGCTCCTGGGAACAGACCCTCACTCCTATAAAGCCTGGGCCTCATTATACAGCTGTACAGGGGTCTAGTGAAGGCTTTTTTGCCCTTTCATCAGACTGTAGCTCCTGGGTACAGGCCCTCACTCCTGTCCCTTCACTATAAAGCCTGGGCCTCATTATACAGCTGTACAGGGGTCTAGTGAAGGCTGTTTAGCTCTTTCCTCAGACAGTAGCTCCTGGGCACAGGCCCTCACTCCTGTCCCTTCACTATAAAGCCTGGGCCTCATTATACAGCTGTACAGGGGTCTAGTGAAGGATTTTTAGACCTTTCCTCAGACTGTAGCTCCTGGGAACAGGCCCTCACTCCTGTCCCTTCTGTATAAAGCCTGGGTCTCATTATACAGCTGTACAGGGGTCTAGTGAAGGCTTTTTAGCCCTTTCCTCGGTCTGTAGCTCCTGGGAACAGGCCCTCACTCCTGTCCCTTCACTATAAAGCCTGGGCCTCATTATACAGCTGTGCAGGGGTCTAGTGAAGGCTTTTCAGCCCTTTCCTTAGACTGTAGCTCCTGGGAACAGACCCTCACTCCTATAAAGCCTGGGCCTCATTATACAGCTGTATAGGGGTCTAGTGAAGGCTTTTTTGCCCTTTCATCAGACTGTAGCTCCTGGGTACAGGCCCTCACTCCTGTCCCTTCACTATAAAGCCTGGGCCTCATTATACAGCTGTACAGGGGTCTAGTGAAGGCTTTTAGCCCTTTCCTCAGACTGTAGCTCCTGGGAACAGACCCTCACTCCTGTCCCTTCACTATAAAGCCTGGGCCTCATTATACAGCTGTACAGGGGTCTAGTGAAGGCTGTTTAGCTCTTTCCTCAGACAGTAGCTCCTGGGCACAGGCCCTCACTCCTGTCCCTTCACTATAAAGCCTGGGCCTCATTATACAGCTGTACAGAGGTCTAGTGAAGGCTTTTTAGCCCTTTCCTCAGACTGTAGCTCCTGGGAACAGGCCCTCACTCCTGTCCCTTCTGTATAAAGCCTGGGTCTCATTATACAGCTGTACAGGGGTCTAGTGAAGGCTTTTTAGCCCTTTCCTCGGTCTGTAGCTCCTGGGAACAGGCCCTCACTCCTGTCCCTTCACTATAAAGCCTGGGCCTCATACAGCTGTGCAGGGGTCTAGTGAAGGCTTTTCAGCCGTTTCCTTAGACTGTAGCTCCTGGGAACAGACCCTCACTCCTATAAAGCCTGGGCCTCATTATACAGCTGTACAGGGGTCTAGTGAAGGCTTTTTTGCCCTTTCATCAGACTGTAGCTCCTGGGTACAGGCCCTCACTCCTGTCCCTTCACTATAAAGCCTGGGCCTCATTATACAGCTGTACAGGGGTCTAGTGAAGGCTGTTTAGCTCTTTCCTCAGACAGTAGCTCCTGGGCACAGGCCCTCACTCCTGTCCCTTCACTATAAAGCCTGGGCCTCATTATACAGCTGTACAGGGGTCTAGTGAAGGCTTTTTAGCTCTTTCCTCAGACTGTAGCTCCTGGGAACAGGCCCGCACTCCTGTCCCTTCACTATAAAGCCTGGGCCTCATTATACAGCTGTACATGGGTCTAGTGAAGGCTTTTTAGCCCTTTCCTCAGACTGTAGCTCCTGGTCACAGGCCCTCACTCTAGTCCCTTCACTATAAAGCATGGGCCTCATTATACAGCTGTACAGGGGTCTAGTGAAGGCTTTTTAGCCCTTTCCTCGGTCTGTAGCTCCTGGGAACAGGCCCTCACTCCTGTCCCTTCACTATAAAGCCTGGGCCTCATTATACAGCTGTGCAGGGGTCTAGTGAAGGCTTTTCAGCCCTTTCCTCAGACTGTAGCTCCTGGGAACAGACCCTCACTCCTGTCCCTTCACTATAAAGCCTGGGCCTCATTATACAGCTGTACAGGTGTCTAGTGAAGGCTTTTTTGCCCTTTCCTCAGACTGTAGCTCCTGGGTACAGGCCCTCACTCCTGTCCCTTCACTATAAAGCCTGGGCCTCGTTATACAGCTGTACAGGGGTCTAGTGAAAGCTTTTTAGCCCTTTCCTCAGTCTGTAGCTCCTGGGCACAGGCCCTCACTCCTGTCCCTTCACTATAAAGCCTGGGCCTCATTATACAGCTGTACAGTGGTCTAGTGAAGGCTTTTTAGCTCTTTCCTCAGACTGTAGCTCCTGGGAACAGGCCCTCACTCCTGTCCCTTCACTATAAAGCCTGGGCCTCATTATACAGCTGTACAGGGGTCTAGTGAAGGCTTTTTAGCATTTTCCTCAGACTGTAGCTCCTGGGAACAGGCCCTCATTCCTGTCCCTTCTGTATAAAGCCTGGGTCTCATTATACAGCTGTACAGGGGTCTAGTGAAGGCTTTTTATCCCTTTCCTCGGTCTGTAGCTCCTGGGAACAGGCCCTCACTCCTGTCCCTTCACTATAAAGCCTGGGCCTCATTATACAGCTGTACAGGGGTCTAGTGAAGGCTTTTCATCCCTTTCCTCAGTCTGTAGCTCTTGGGCACAGGCCCTCACTCCTGTCCCTTCACTATAAAGCCTGGGCCTCATTATACAGCTGTACAGGGGTCTAGTGAAGGCTTTTTAGCCCTTTCCTCAGTCTGTAGCTCCTGGGAACAGACCCTCACTCCTGTCCCTTCACTATAAAGCCTGGGCCTCATTATACAGCTATACAGGGGTCTAGTGAAGGCTTTTCAGCCCTTTCCTCAGACTGTAGCTCCTGGGAACAGACCCTCACTCCTGGCCTTTCACTATAAAGCCTGGGCCTCATTATACAGCTGTACAGGTGTCTAGTGAAGGCTTTTTTTGCCCTTTCCTCAGACTGTAGCTCCAGAGTACAGGCCCTCACTCCTGTCCCTTCACTATAAAGCCTGGGCCTCATTATACATATGTACAGGGGTCTAGTGAAGGCATTTTAGCCCTTTGCCGAGACTGTAGCTCCTGGGATCAGACCCTCACTCCTGTCCCCTCACTATAAAGCCTGGGCCTCATTATACAGCTGTGCATGGGTCTAGTGAAGGCTTTTTAGCCCTTTCCTCAGACTGTAGCTCCTGGGAACAGTCCCTCACTCCTGACCCTTCACTATAAATCCTGGGTTTCATTATACAGCTGTACAGGGGTCTATTCAAGGCTTTTTAGCCCTTTCCTCGGTCTAACTCCTGGGAACAGGCCCTCACTCCTGACCCTTCACTATAAAGCCTGGGCCTCATTATACAGCTGTACAGGGGTCAAGTGAAGGCTTTTTAGCCCTTTCCTCAGACTGTAGCTCCTGGGAACAGACCCTCACTCCTGTCTCTTCACTATAAAGCCTGGGCCTCATTATACAGCTGTACAGGTGTCTAGTGAAGGCTTTTTAGTCCTTTCCTCAGACTGTAGCTCCTGGGTACAGGCCCTCACTCCTGTCCCTTCACTATAAAGCCTGGGCCTCATTATGCATCTGTACAGGGGTCTAGTGAAGGCTTTTATCCATTTCCTCAGACTGTAGCTCCTGGGAACAGACCCTCACTCCTGTCCCTTCACTATAAAGCCTGGGCCTCATTATACAGCTTTACAGGGGTCTAGTGAAGGCTTTTAGCCCTTTCCTCAGACTGTAGCTCCTGGGAACAGACCCTCACTCCTGTCCCTTCACTATAAAGCCTGGGCCTCATTATACAGCTGTACAGGTGTCTAGTGAAGGCTTTTTAGCCCTTTCCTCAGACTGTAGCTCCTGGGTACAGGCCCTCACTCCTGTCCCTTCACTATAAAGCCTGGGCATCATTATGCATCTGTACAGGGGTCTAGTGAAGGCTTTTATCCATTTCCTCAGACTGTAGCTCCTGGGAACAGACCCTCACTCCTGTCCCTTCACTATAAAGCCTGGGCCTCATTATACAGCTTTACAGGGGTCTAGTGAAGGCTTTTAGCCCTTTCCTCAGACTGTAGCTCCTGGGAACAGACCCTCACTCCTGTCCCTTCACTATAAAGCCTGGGCCTCATTATACAGCTGTACAGGGGTCTAGTGAAGGCTTTTTAGCCCTTTCCTCAGACTGTAGCTCCTGAGAACAGGCCCTCACTCCCGTCCCTTCTGTATAAAGCCTGGGTCTCATTATACAGCTGTACAGGGGTCTAGTGAAGGCTTTTTAGCCCTTTCCTCAGACTGTAGCTCCTGGGAACAGGCCCTCACTCCTGACCCTTCACTATAAAGCCTGGGCCTCATTATACAGCTGTACAGGGGTCTAGTGAAGGCTTTTTAGCCCTTTCCTCAGACTAGCTCCTGGGCACAGGCCCTCACTCCTGACCCTTCACTATAAAGCCTGGGCCTCATTATACAGCTGTACAGGGGTCTAGTGAAGGCTTTTTAGCCCTTTCCTCAGACTGTAGCTCCTGGGCACAGGCCCTCGCTCCTGTCCCTTCACTATAAAGCCTGGGCCTCATTATACAGCTGTGCAGGGGTCTACTGAAGGCTTTTTAGCCCTTTCCTCAGACTGTAGCTCCTGGGAACAGACCCTCACTCCTGTCTCTTCACTATAAAGCCTGGGCCTCATTATACAGCTGTACAGGTGTCTAGTGAAGGCTTTTTAGCCCTTTCCTCAGACTGTAGCTCCTGGGTACAGGCCCTCACTCCTGTCCCTTCACTATAAAGCCTGGGCCTCATTATGCATCTGTACAGGGGTCTAGTGAAGGCTTTTATCCATTTCCTCAGACTGTAGCTCCTGGGAACAGACCCTCACTCCTGTCCCTTCACTATAAAGCCTGGGCCTCATTATACAGCTTTACAGGGGTCTAGTGAAGGCTTTTAGCCCTTTCCTCAGACTGTAGCTCCTGGGAACAGACCCTCACTCCTGTCCCTTCACTATAAAGCCTGGGCCTCATTATACAGCTGTACAGGGGTCTAGTGAAGGCTTTTTAGCTCTTTCCTCAGACTGTAGCTCCTGGGCACAGGCCCTCACTCCTGTCCCTTCACTATAAAGCCTGGGTCTCATTATACAACTGTACAGGGGTCTAGTGAAGGCTTTTTAGCCCTTTCCTCAGACTGTAGCCCCTTGGAACAGACCCTCACTCCTGTCCCTTCACTATAAAGCCTGGGCCTCATTATTCAGCTGTACAGGGGTCTAGTGAAGGCTTTTTAGCTCTTTCCTCAGACTGTAGCTCCTGGGCACAGGCCCTCACTCCTGTCCCTTCAGTATAAAGCCTGGGCCTCGTTATACAGCTGTACAGGGGTCTAGTGAAAGCTTTTTAGCCCTTTCCTCAGTCTGTAGCTCCTGGGCACAGGCCCTCACTCCTTCACTATAAAGCCTGGGCCTCATTATACAGCTGTACAGGGGTCTAGTGAAGGCTTTTTAGCTCTTTCCTCAGACTGTAGCTCCTGGGAACAGGCCCTCACTCCAGTCCCTTCACTATAAAGCCTGGGCCTCATTATACAGCTGTATTGGGGTCTAGTGAACGCTTTTTAGCACTTTCCTCAGACTGTAGCTCCTGGGAACAGGCCCTCACTCCTTTCCCTTCTGTATAAAGCCTGGGTCTCATTATACAGCTGTACAGGGGTCTAGTGAAGGCTTTTTATCCCTTTCCTCGGTCTGTAGCTCCTGGGAACAGGCCCTCACTCCTGTCCCTTCACTATAAAGCCTGGGCCTCATTATACAGCTGTACAGGGGTCTAGTGAAGGCTTTTTATCCCTTTCCTCAGTCTGTAGCTCCTGGGCACAGGCCCTCACTCCTGTCCCTTCACTATAAAGCCTGGCCCTCATTATACAGCTCTACAGGGGTCTAGTGAAGGCTTTTTAGCCCTTTCCTCAGTCTGTAGCTCCTGGGAACAGACCCTCACTCCTGTCCCTTCACTATAAAGCCTGGGCCTCATAATACAGCTGTACAGGGGTCTAGTGAAGGCTTTTCAGCCCTTTCCTCAGACTTTAGCTCCTAGGAACAGACCCTCACTCCTGGCCCCTCACTATAAAGCCTGGGCCTCATTATACAGCTGTGCAGGGGTCTAGTGAAGGCTTTTTAGCCCTTTCCTCAGACTGTAGCTCCTGGGAACAGTCCCTTACTCCTGACCCTTCACTATAAATCCTGGGTCTCATTATACAGCTGTACAGGGGTCTAGTGAAGGCTTTTTAGCCCTTTCTTCGGTCTAACTCCTGGGAACAGGCCCTCACTCCTGACCCTTCACTATAATGCCTGGGCCTCATTATACAGCTGTACAGGGGTCTAGTGAAGGCTTTTTAGCCCTTTCCTCAGACTGTAGCTCCTGGGCACAGGCCCTCACTTCTGTCCCTTCACTATAAAGCCTGGGCCTCATTATACAGCTGTGCAGGGGTCTAGTGAAGGCTTTTCAGCCCTTTCCTCAGACTGTAGCTCCTGGGAACAGACCCTCACTCCTGTCCCTTCACTATAAAGCCTGGGCCTCATTATATAGCTGTACAGGTGTCTAGTGAAGGCTTTTTAGCCCTTTCCTCAGACTGTAGCTCCTGGGTACAGGCCCTCACTCCTGTCCCTTCACTATAAAGCCTGGGCCTCATTATGCATCTGTACAGGGGTCTAGTGAAGGCTTTTATCCATTTCCTCAGACTGTAGCTCCTGGGAACAGACCCTCACTCCTGTCCCTTCATTATAAAGCCTGGGCCTCATTATACAGCTGTACAGGGGTCTAGTGAAGGCTTTTAGCCCTTTCCTCAGACTGTAGCTCCTGGGAACAGACCCTCACTCCTGTCCCTTCACTTTAAAGCCTGGGCCTCATTATACAGCTGTACAGGGGTCTAGTGAAGGCTTTTTAGCCCTTTCCTCAGACTGTAGCTCCTGGGAACAGGCCCTCACTCCCGTCCCTTCTGTATAAAGCTTGGGTCTCATTATACAGCTGTACAGGGGTCTAGTGAAGGCTTTTTAGCCCTTTCCTCAGACTCTAGCTCCTGGGAACAGACCCTCACTCCTGTCCCTTCACTATAAAGCCCGGGCCTCATTATACAGCTGTACAGGTGTCTAGTGAAGGCTTTTTTGCCCTTTCCTCAGACTGTAGCTCCTGGGTACAGGCCCTCACTCCTGTCCCTTCACTATAAAGCCTGGGCCTCATTATACAGCTGTATAGGGTGTGGTGTAGTTACCACTGTGTCGGCTAGGGGGCGCTGTGTGGGTGTCCCAGGACGGGTGTACAGGCACATTCAGTGTGGTAACAGGAGCAGGGTCCTAAATGACCATTGTGGGTCTCAAGGTGGGTGGCCTTGGGATGCAGGCTCCAGGGTGTATTGATCAGCAGAGGTACTGCTGATCTTTCTGTTACACTGTGTCAGGGAAGCCTGTGTGTCTATACAACCTTTGGTGATGTCATAGCCATGTGATCCCCTTTGGGTGTGGTTACAGGGCTATGTAATTGAGGTGTTTGGCACATGTGAGACTGTGAGGGAGTCTGTCTGAGTGTGGACAGACTTCCATGTGTCCAGGTGGGACACTACAGAGAGTGTATATGGGGAGGACTACAGCTCCCAGCATGTGCTGAGACTCTCAGTCCGAGTCTGAAGCCACGGACATTTCTGTTCCTTTGCCTGAAGTGAAGGTTACATTTCAGTGTTATGCTGTCTATGGTTTATGGAGTAATAAACCTGGTGAAATTTTAAAGGAACGTGCCTCATGTTTGTCTCCCGCTGCACCTGAGCGAGTTGAATCCCTACAATTGGTGACAGACTGCGGGCAGCGACTCCCAGAAGCACGTGTGGCAGTGCTGGCGATTCTGAGCCAGGAGAGCAGACGGTCTGACAACCGTGAGTAATACTGACCGAGGTCAGAGAAAGTGACTGTATTAATATTTGTGGGATACCTCTGAGGAGAAGAGGCGTCCAGGAACCTGTGTGGCCGACACAGGTAACAGACAGGAGTCTGTGTTGCACTGACCAGGGTCAGTGAGAGACTGTGTCCCTGGAGGGGTCAGTGAGCAAGGTCCTGGAGGGTCAGTGTTGGGAGGTTCTGGGAGAGGAATCGGATCCCTGGAACACGTGCTATGACCTTGGACCTGGTGAGGCCAGTGTGTTGGGAGACCCTGGGAGGAGGGCTGCTCCCTGAATAGCACCCGGTGCGCCCTGTGTGGTGGACGGTCTCAGGCGGACGGTCTCAGGTTTTTCTTTTCCTCTGCAAAACCTGAAGGTGCTTGCTGTGGCTCAGTGGGGTCACGAAGGTCTCGCAGCACAGGGACCTGGTGTTTTCTTTAAGGGATCTGCCCTGGGAGCATTGGTAGCAGACGCTGTCTGTCTACACCATCCTGCTGCAGCTTTATTGCATGTGACTAAGCGAATACAGCAGTTGTGGCTTTACACAACTATTAAGGGTGAGTACCCTGTATTATTGCTGCATAACCCATTATACCTGCACTGGTAAGGCCCTATGGGCGCACTTTTGTGGCTTTTTTATCTTTGAGGGTGACAAGCGGCTTCCAGTAACCCGGTGGGGTAACGAAGGTGACAAGCGGCTTCCGGTGGATCGGCGGGTCCACGAAGATGGCGCAGCAGGAGCTGCAGTGACACCAGCCGCTGTGTATGTGTGTGAACAGCAGCCGGAGGTGCCGGTGATCAGTGACAGCAGGAGCTGTGGTGGTGCCAGCAAAGACTTGTCTGGTATCGTGAGAGACAAACTGTGTGGTGTGAACTGTGGCCTAAGAGGTTCTGCAGGACGGACATGGGGAAATCCCAAAAGGGAGTGGTAACCCAAAAGGGGGCGGTGACCCAAAAGGGAGTGGTAACCCAAAAAGGGGTGGAGTCCAAAAAGGGGGCGGTGACCCAAATTGGAGTGGTAACCCAAAAAGGGGTGGGGTCCCAAAAGGGGGCGGTGACCCAAATTGGAGTGGCAACCCAAAGTGGGGTGGTGGTCCAGAAAGTGGCCAAGTGTGAAGAAGTGACAGCACTGGGTGACTCAGTAGGTATGTCTGGAGTACCGCAGTGTATGTGCAGGTCTTTTTCAGAATGTGGAATATCCTTTCCAGGTAGTAATGATGGGCCACAGATGTGTACAGTGATGCTGCACCGGGAAGGAGCCTTTGGTCGGCTGGACTCAGAGAGTCAGGTGACTCTGACAGGAACGCCTCTCGTTTTCTCTCTGACCGAGAAAAACGTCAGGGTTCGCTGTAAACACGGGGTCACGGTGAACTACGCAGTAGACACAGTAGTGTTTGAGGGGACCAAAGGTGGTGAGTGCCAAGGTAGAGGGATACCACAGGACTTAGTCTATGCCTGGGAGAGGGGCCGGGACTTTCTTTTGTTTGATGACAGTTGGTCGGATGATGGAGATGCTTCGACTGTGGGGCCAGCGGATACTGAGACAGTGACGGCTCCTGACATGGACAGGTCAGAGGTAGAACTGACCAGAGGAAGAAGTACATCTGCCCAACTGACGGACCTGACGTCTCGTGATAAGACAGATGGTGGGCTGGGAGATGAGACGACTGGACTAGACACATTGGTGCTGGACGGTAACTGGAGGGTTCACTCGACTGGGGTGACTGACCCAGTGGTACCCTTTAACGATATAATTAAAGAGGTAGTAGTGAGACACGTGATGGACAAAAGAGAGCAGGATCGTGAGATACAGCTGATAAAGGAGACTGTAACAGAACATGTCGAACGGGAAAGAGTCCTAAGGCAAGCAGCTGAGCACAGAGTGGATGAGCTGGAGAAGGAAGTCTCTGAGCTCAGAGGTCACCTGTCAGCATGTAAAACCATGAACAAGACCCTGTTGGAAGATATGGAGGTGCTCAGAGAGGCCCAAGAGAAGCATCAACAGGAGATTCTCAGGAGAGAGGATCAGCATCGCTACCTGGCAGAGGAGCGAGATAAAGTTCTGCAAGAACTCAGTGGAGTAGTAAAAGGTCTTCTGCAGAAGAAGTGGATGGGCGAAGACGTACAGCGGCCGTGCCCGACTGATAGCAAGGCAGAACTGCCAAAGCCCATCTTGGAAAAGGGTCCTGAAGACTGTAAATCTCAGGAAGATGGTGAGCCAAGAGCTGCACAAGACAGTCACCCGGTCTTGGCAGATACCTTGAGGGAAGTGTCCGTGGGGAACCCAGAGCCATCTGTCCAGGATGAGAGCAAGTCCATGACCTTCAAGTGCGTGATGGAGGTACCCGAAGACGTGCGAGAAGCGTGTGCGAGAAGCGTGTGCCAGCGAAGGTGTGCATGAGACCTTTAAAAAGGCAGTAAAGGCCTATAGTGTGAGCTGGGCACCAGAAACAGACCAGTTGGTGATACTGGCAGAAACGGAAGACACAGAGAGAAGGGTGGCTATCCTGAAGGAGATGCACCTACAATGTCTCCGCACGAAACAGATGCTCGTGGAGCGTAATAGGAAAGCCGCTCGACGTCTGGAGCTTGCAAGGGAAGCACAAAGTCGGCTGGGCTTTGTGGAAGACATAATTCCGGTACCCAGAAATCTGGTGGGGAAAGTCGTTGGCAGACTTGGAAAGGTGATGCAGGAGATGGTGAATCGATCCTGTGTGAAGAGAGTGAGGATCCCACCTGCTGGTGAAATCCAAGTCGTTATTGAAGATGACATGGTTCCTGTCATTGTGGTTGGTTCGGTGGAAAGCATTGGGAAGCTTCGCATGCTCCTGGAATATCGGGTAGCGTACCTGAAGGAGATTGAGCAGCTAAGACAGGATCGACTGCAGATGAATGAGCAGATAGAGAACGTCAGGTGGCGTCCACCTCCAACCCAAGGTGTAAGGACCCGAAGGGATCCTCCAAGGAATGAAAGGACAGGTAGTCGAAGGCAAGAACGTCGAGAGTCCGCAAGTGGCCGTTCTAATCGTAGTAACATAGGCACGAGACCCGGTGGTGGACATAGTGACAGAGGGTCAGACTCAGACCAGCCAGTTGGCCCAGCTGGACGTGGGACTCATGACAGTGTGAACTGGGAGAGCCGGCCGATGAGAGAAAGGTCGGGTGACGGAGCGCACTGCAAACAGGTGGAGACTAAAGAGTGTCTGATCACACTGACGGACGTTGACGGGAAGGCCAAAGCCCAAGGCCGAGATACTGACCGCTGGGGGCGGGGGAGGCCTAACGTGAATATGAGGCAGTTTGACTACCGAAACAGACGGAGATGGTCCTCTCGACTTGTAGGGCAAGGTGACATGGGTGCCAGGTCTCAAGATACCTGGGTGATGTCATGTGTTCAACCCCACAAGTATGAACAGAGGGGGGAGGTATGTGGTGTAGTTACCACTGTGTCGGCTAGGGGGCGCTGTGTGGGTGTCCCAGGACGGGTGTACAGGCACATTCAGTGTGGTAACAGGAGCAGGGTCCTAAATGACCATTGTGGGTCTCAAGGTGGGTGGCCTTGGGATGCAGGCTCCAGGGTGTATTGATCAGCAGAGGTACTGCTGATCTTTCTGTTACACTGTGTCAGGGAAGCCTGTGTGTCTATACAACCTTTGGTGATGTCATAGCCATGTGATCCCCTTTGGGTGTGGTTACAGGGCTATGTAATTGAGGTGTTTGGCACATGTGAGAGAGTGGAGGGAGTCTGTCAGAGTGTGGACAGACTTCCATGTGTCCAGGTGGGACACTACAGAGAGTGTATATGGGGAGGACTACAGCTCCCAGCATGTGCTGAGACTCTCAGTCCGAGTCTGAAGCCACGGACATTTCTGTTCCTTTGCCTGAAGTGAAGGTTACATTTCAGTGTTATGCTGTCTATGGTTTATGGAGTAATAAACCTGGTGAAATTTTAAAGGAACGTGCCTCATGTTTGTCTCCCGCTGCACCTGAGCGAGTCACATCCCTACAATGGGTCTAGTGAAGGCTTTTAGCCCTTTCCTCAGACTGTAGCTCCTGGGAACAGACCCTCACTCCTGTCCCTTCACTATAAAGCCTGGGCCTCATTATACAGCTGTACAGGGGTCTAGTGAAGGCTTTTTAGCTTTCCTCAGACTGTAGCTCCTGGGCACAGGCCCTCACTCCTGTCCCTTCTCTATAAAGCCTGGGTCTCATTATACAACTGTACAGGGGTCTAGTGAAGGCTTTTTAGCCCTTTCCTCAGACTGTAGGCCCTTGGAACAGACCCTCACTCCTGTCCCTTCACTATAAAGCCTGGGCCTCATTATTCAGCTGTACACGGGTCTAGTGAAGGCTTTTTAGCTCTTTCCTCAGACTGTAGCTCCTGGGCACAGGCCCTCACTCCTGTCCCTTCACTATAAAGCCTGAGCCTCGTTATACAGCTGTACAGGGGTCTAGTGAAAGCTTTTCAGCCCTTTCCTCAGTCTGTAGCTCCTGGGCACAGGCCCTCACTCCTGTCCCTTCACTATAAAGCCTGGGCCTCATTATACAGCTGTACAGGGGTCTAGTGAAGGCTTCTTAGCTCTTTCCTCAGACTGTAGCTCCTGGGAACAGGCCCTCACTCCTGTCCCTTCACTATAAAGCCTGGGCCTCATTATACAGCTGTACAGGGGTCTAGTGAAGGCTTTTTAGCACTTTCCTCAGACTGTAGCTCCTGGGAACAGGCCCTCACTCATGTCCCTTCTGTATAAAGCCTGGGTCTCATTATACAGCTGTACAGGGGTCTAATGAAGGCTTTTTATCCCTTTTCTCGGTCTGTAGCTCCTGGGAACAGGCCCTCACTCCTGTCCCTTCACTATAAAGCCTGGGCCTCATTATACAGCTGTACAGGGGTCTAGTGAAGGCTTTTTAGCTCTTTCCTCAGACTGTAGCTCCTGGGCACAGGCCCTCACTCCTGTCCCTTCACTATAAAGCCTGGGCCTCATTATACAGCTGTACAGGGGTCTAGTGAAGGCTTTTTAGCTCTTTGCTCAGACTGTAGCTCCTGGGAACAGGCCCTCACTCCTGTCCCTTCACTGTAAAGCCTGGGCCTCATTATACAGCTGTACAGGGGTCTAGTGAAGGCTTTTTAGCCCTTTCCTCAGACTGTAGCTCCTGGGAACAGGCCCTCACTCCTGTCCCTTCACTATAAAGCCTGGGCCTCATTATACAGCTGTACAGGGGTCTAGTGAAGGCTTTTTAGCCCTTTCCTCAGACTGTAGCTCCTGGGAACAGACCCTCACTCCTGTCCCTTCACTATAAAGCCTGGGCCTCATTATACAGCTGTACAGGGGTCTAGTGAAGGCTTTTTAGCCTTTTCCTCAGCCTGTAGCTCCTGGGAACAGGCCCTCACTCCTGTCTCTTCACTATAAAGCCTGGGCCTCATTATACAGCTGTACAGGGGTCTAGTGAAGGCTTTTTAGCCCTTTCCTCAGACTGTAGCTCCTGGGCACAGGCCCTCACTCTAGTCCCTTCACTATAAAGCATGGGCCTCATTATACAGCTGTACAGGGGTCTATTGAAGGCTTTTCAGCCCTTTCCTCAGACTGTAGCTCCTGGGCACAGGCCCTCACTCCTGTCCCTTCACTATAAAGCCTGGGCCTCATTATACAGCTGTACAGGGGTCTAGTGAAGGCTTTTTAGCCCTTTCCTCAGACTGTAGCTCCTGCGCACAGGCCCTCACTCTAGTCCCTTCACTATAAAGCATGGGCCTCATTATACAGCTGTACAGGGGTCTAATGAAGGCTTTTTAGCCCTTTCCTCAGACTGTAGCTCCTGGGCACAGGCCCTCACTCCTGTCCCTTCACTATAAAGCCTGGGCCTCATTATATAGCTGTGCAGGGGTCTAGTGAAGGCTTTTCAGCCCTTTCCTCAGACTGTAGCTCCTGGGAACAGACCCTCACTCCTGTCCCTTCACTATAAAGCCTGGGCCTCATTATACAGCTGTACAGGGGTCTAGTGAAGGCTTTTTAGCTCTTTCCTCAGACTGTAGCTCCTGGGCACAGGCCCTCACTCCTGTCCCTTCACTATAAACCCTGGGTCTCATTATACAACTGTACAGGGGTCTAGTGAAGGCTTTTTAGCCCTTTCCTCAGACTCTAGCCCCTTGGAACAGACCCTCACTCCTGTCCCTTCACTATAAAGCCTGGGCCTCATTATTCAGCTGTACAGGGGTCTAGTGAAGGCTTTTTAGCTCTTTCCTCAGACTGTAGCTCCTGGGCACAGGCCCTCACTCCTGTCCCTTCACTATAAAGCCTGGGCCTCGTTATACAGCTGTACAGGGGTCTAGTGAAAGCTTTTTAGCCCTTTCCTCAGTCTGTAGCTCCTGGGCACAGGCCCTCACTCCTGTCCCTTCACTATAAAGCCTGGGCCTCATTATACAGCTGTACAGGTGTCTAGTGAAGCCTTTTTTTGCCCTTTCCTCAGACTGTAGCTCCAGGGTACAGGCCCTCACTCCTGTCCCTTCACTATAAAGCCTGGGCCTCATTATACAGCTGTACAGGGGTCTAGTGAAGGCTTTTTAGCCCTTTCCTCAGACTGTAGCTCCTGGGAACAGGCCCTCACTCCTGTCCCTTCACTATAAAGCCTGGGCCTCATTATACAGCTGTACAGGGGTCTAGTGAAGGCTTTTTAGCTCTTTCCTCAGACTGTAGCTCCTGGGAACAGACCCTCTCTCCTGTCCCTTCACTATAAAGCCTGGGCCTCATTATACAGCTGTACAGAAGTCTAGTGAAGGCTTTTTAGCCTTTTCCTCAGTCTGTAGCTCCTGGGAACAGGCCCTCACTCCTGTCCCTTCACTATAAAGCCTGGGCCTCATTATACAGCTGTACAGGGGTCTAGTGAAGGCTTTTTAGCCCTTTCCTCAGACTGTAGTTCCTGGGCACAGGCCCTCACTCTAGTCCCTTCACTATAAAGCATGGGCCTCATTATACAGCTTTACAGGGGTCTATTGAAGGCTTTTTAGCCCTTTCTTCAGACTGTAGCTCCTGGGCACAGGCCCTCACTCCTGTCCCTTCACTATAAAGCCTGGGCCTCATTATACAGCTGTACAGGGGTCTAGTGAAGGCTTTTTAGCCCTTTCCTCGGTCTGTAGCTCCTGGGAACAGGCCCTCACTCCTGTCCCTTCTGTATAAAGCCTGGGTCTCATTATACAGCTGTACAGGGGTCTAGTGAAGGCTTTTTAGCCCTTTCCCGAGACTGTAGCTCCTGGGATCAGACCCTCACTCCTGTCCCTTCACTATAAAGCCTGGGCCTCATTATTCAGCTGTACAGGGGTCTAGTGAAGGCTTTTTAGCTCTTTCCTCAGACTGTAGCTCCTGGGAACAGGCCCTCACTCCTGTCCCTTCACTATAAAGCCTTGGCCTCGTTATACAGCTGTACAGGGGTCTAGTGAAAACTTTTTAGCCCTTTCCTCAGTCTGTAGCTCCTTGGCACAGGCCCTCACTCTTGTCCCTTCACTATAAAGCCTGGGCCTCATTATACAGCTGTACATGGGTCTAGTGAAGGCTTTTTAGCTCTTTTTCTCAGACTGTAGCTCCTGTGAACAGGCCCTCACTCCTGTCCCTTCACTGTAAAGCCTGGGCCTCATTATACAGCTGTACAGGGGTCTAGTGAAGGCTTTTTAGCCCTTTCCTCAGACTGTAGTTCCTGGGAACAGGCCCTCACTCCTGTCCCTTCACTATAAAGCCTGGGCCTCATTATTCAGCTGTACAGGGGTCTAGTGAAGGCTTTTTAGCTCTTTCCTCAGACTGTAGCTCCTGGGCACAGGCCCTCACTCCTGTCCCTTTACTATAAAGCCTGGGCCTCATTATTCAGCTGTACAGGGGTCTAGTGAAGGCTTTTTAGCTCTTTCCTCAGACTGTAGTTCCTGGGCACAGGCCCTCACTCCTGTCCCTTCACTATAAAGCCTGGGTCTCATTATACAGCTGTACATGGGTCTAGTGAAGGCTTTTTAGCTCTTTGCTCAGACTGTAGCTCCTGGGAACAGGCCCTCACTCCTGTCCCTTCACTGTAAAGCCTGGGCCTCATTATACAGCTGTACAGGGGTCTAGTGAAGGCTTTTTAGCCCTTTCCTCAGACTGTAGCTCCTGGGAACAGGCCCTCACTCCTGTCCCTTCACTATAAAGCCTGGGCCTCATTATACAGCTGTACAGGGCTCTAGTGAAGGCTTTTTAGCCCTTTCCTCAGACTGTAGCTCCTGGGAACAGACCCTCACTCCTGTCCCTTCACTATAAAGCCTGGGCCTCATTATACAGCTGTACAGGGGTCTAGTGAAGGCTTTTTAGCCCTTTCCTCAGTCTGTAGCTCCTGGGAACAGGCCCTCACTCCTGTCCCTTCACTATAAAGCCTGGCCTCATTATACAGCTGTACAGGGGTCTAGTGAAGGCTTTTTAGCCCTCTCCTCAGACTATAGCTCCTGGGCACAGGCCCTCACTCCTGTCCCTTCAGTATAAAGCCTGGGCCTCATTATACAGCTATACAGGGGTCTAGTGAAGGCTTTTAGCCCTTTCCTCAGACTGTAGCTCCAGGGCACAGGCCCTCACTCCTGTCCCTTCACTATAAAGCCTGGGCCTCATTATACAGCTGTACAGGGGTCTAGTGAAGGCTTTTTAGCCCTTTCCTCAGACTGTATCTCCTGGGATCAGGCCCTCACTCCTGTCCCTTCACTATAAAGCCTGGGCCTCATTATACATCTGTACCGGGATCTAGTGAAGGCTTTTTATCCCTTTCCTCAGACTGTAGCTCCTGGGCACAGGCCCTCACTCCTGGCCCTTCACTATAAAGCCTGGGCCTCATTATACAGCTGTACAGGGGTCTATTGATGGCTTTTTAGCCCTTTCCTCAGACTGTACCTCCTGGGCACAGGCCCTCACTCCTGGCCCTTCACTATAAAGCCTGGGCCTCATTATACAGCTGTACAGGGGTCTAGTGAAGGCTTTTAGCCCTTTCCTCAGACTGTACCTCCTGGGAACAGACCCTCACTCCTGTCCCTTCACTATAAAGCCTGGGCCTCATTATACAGCTGTACAGGGGTCTAGTGAAGGCTTTTTAGCCCTTTCCTCAGACTGTAGCTCCTGGGAACAGACCCTTACTCCTGTCCCTTCACTATAAAGCCTGGGCCTCATTATACAGCTGTACAGGTGTCTAGTGAAGGCTTTTTTGCCCTTTCCTCAGACTGTAGCTCCTGGGAACAGGCCCTCACTCCTGTCCCTTCTGTATAAAGCCTGGGTCTCATTATACAGCTGTACAGGGGTCTAGTGAAGGCTTTTTAGCCCTTTCCTCGGTCTGTAACTCCTGGGAACAGACCCTCACTCCTGACCCTTCACTATAAAGCCTGGGCCTCATTATACAGCTGTACAGGGGTCTAGTGAAGGCTTTTTAGCCCTTTCCTCAGACTGTAGCTCCTGGGCACAGGCCCTCACTCCTGTCCCTTCACTATAAAGCCTGGGCCTCATTATACAGCTGTGCAGGGGTCTAGTGAAGGCTTTTCAGCCCTTTCCTCAGACTGTAGCTCCTGGGAACAGACCCTCACTCCTGTCCCTTCACTATAAAGCCTGGGCCTCATTATATAGCTGTACAGGTGTCTAGTGAAGGCTTTTTAGCCCTTTCCTCAGACTGTAGCTCCTGGGTACAGGCCCTCACTCCTATCCCTTCACTATAAAGCCTGGGCCTCATTATGCATCTGTACAGGGGTCTAGTGAAGGCTTTTATCCATTTCCTCAGACTGTCCCTCCTGGGAACAGACCCTCACTCCTGTCCCTTCATTATAAAGCCTGGGCCTCATTATACAGCTGTACAGGGGTCTAGTGAAGGCTTTTAGCCCTTTTCCTCAGACTGTAGCTCCTGGGAACAGACCCTCACTCCTGTCCCTTCACTATAAAGCCTGGGCCTCATTATACAGCTGTACAGGGGTCTAGTGAAGGCTTTTTAGCCCTTTCCTCAGACTGTAGCTCCTGGTAACAGGCCCTCACTCCCGTCCCTTCTGTATAAAGCTTGGGTCTCATTATACAGCTGTACAGGGGTCTAGTGAAGGCTTTTTAGCCCTTTCCTCAGACTCTAGCTCCTGGGAACAGGCCCTCACTCCTGACCCTTCACTATAAAGCCTGGGCCTCATTATACAGCGGTCTAGTGAAGGCTTTTTAGCCCTTTCCTCAGACTAGCTCCTGGGCATAGGCCCTCACTCCTGTCCCTTCACTATAAAGCCTGGGCCTCATTATACAGCTGTACAGGGGTCTAGTGAAGGCTTTTTAGCTCTTTGCTCAGACTGTAGCTCCTGGGTACAGGCCCTCACTCCTGTCCCTTCACTATAAAGCCTGGGCCTCATTATACAGCTGTATAGGGGTCTAGTGAAGGCTTTTAGCCCTTTCCTCAGACTGTAGCTCCTGGGAACAGACCCTCACTCCTGTCCCTTCACTATAAAGCCTGAGCCTCATTATACAGCTGTACAGGGGTCTAGTGAAGGCTTTTTAGCTCTTTCCTCAGACTGTAGCTCCTGGGCACAGGCCCTCACTCCTGTCCCTTCTCTATAAAGCCTGGGTCTCATTATACAACTGTACAGGGGTCTAGTGAAGGCTTTTTAGCCCTTTCCTCAGACTCTAGCCCCTTGGAACAGACCCTCACTCCTGTCCCTTCACTATAAAGCCTGGGCCTCATTATTCAGCTGTACACGGGTCTAGTGAAGGCTTTTTAGCTCTTTCCTCAGACTGTAGCTCCTGGGCACAGGCCCTCACTCCTGTCCCTTCACTATAAAGCCTGGGCCTCGTTATACAGCTGTACAGGGGTCTAGTGAAAGCTTTTTAGCCCTTTCCTCAGTCTGTAGCTCCTGGGCACAGGCCCTCACTCCTGTCCCTTCACTATAAAGCCTGGGCCTCATTATACAGCTGTACAGGTGTCTAGTGAAGCCTTTTTTTGCCCTTTCCTCAGACTGTAGCTCCAGGGTACAAGCCCTCACTCCTGTCCCTTCACTATAAAGCCTGGGCCTCATTATACAGCTGTACAAGGGTCTAGTGAAGGCTTTTTAGCCCTTTCCTCAGATTGTAGCTCCTGGGAACAGGCCCTCACTCCTGTCCCTTCACTATAAAGCCTGGGCCTCATTATACAGCTGTACAGGGGTCTAGTGAAGGCTTTTTAGCTCTTTCCTCAGACTGTAGCTCCTGGGAACAGACCCTCTCTCCTGTCCCTTCACTATAAAGCCTGGGCCTCATTATACAGCTGTACAGAAGTCTATTGAAGGGTTTTTAGCCTTTTCCTCAGTCTGTAGCTCCTGGGAACAGGCCCTCACTCCTGTCCCTTCACTATAAAGCCTGGGCCTCATTATACAGCTGTACAGGGGTCTAGTGAAGGCTTTTTAGCCCTTTCCTCAGACTGTAGTTCCTGGGCACAGGCCCTCACTCTAGTCCCTTCACTATAAAGCATGGGCCTCATTATACAGCTTTACAGGGGTCTATTGAAGGCTTTTTAGCCCTTTCTTCAGACTGTAGCTCCTGGGCACAGGCCCTCACTCCTGTCCCTTCACTATAAAGCCTGGGCCTCATTATACAGCTGTACAGGGGTCTAGTGAAGGCTTTTTAGCCCTTTCCTCGGTCTGTAGCTCCTGGGAACAGGCCCTCACTCCTGTCCCTTCTGTATAAAGCCTGGGTCTCATTATACAGCTGTACAGGGGTCTAGTGAAGGCTTTTTAGCCCTTTCCCGAGACTGTAGCTCCTGGGATCAGACCCTCACTCCTGTCCCTTCACTATAAAGCCTGGGCCTCATTATTCAGCTGTACAGGGGTCTAGTGAAGGCTTTTTAGCTCTTTCCTCAGACTGTAGCTCCTGGGCACAGGCCCTCACTCCTGTCCCTTCACTATAAAGCCTTGGCCTCGTTATACAGCTGTACAGGGGTCTAGTGAAAGCTTTTTAGCCCTTTCCTCAGTCTGTAGCTCCTTGGCACAGGCCCTCACTCTTGTCCCTTCACTATAAAGCCTGGGCCTCATTATACAGCTGTACATGGGTCTAGTGAAGGCTTTTTAGCTCTTTGCTCAGGCTGTAGCTCCTGGGAACAGGCCCTCACTCCTGTCCCTTCACTGTAAAGCCTGGGCCTCATTATACAGCTGTACAGGGCTCTAGTGAAGGCTTTTTAGCCCTTTCCTCAGACTGTAGCTCCTGGGAACAGACCCTCACTCCTGTCCCTTCACTATAAAGCCTGGGCCTCATTATACAGCTGTACAGGGGTCTAGTGAAGGCTTTTTAGCCCTTTCCTCAGTCTGTAGCTCCTGGGAACAGGCCCTCACTCCTGTCCCTTCACTATAAAGCCTGGCCTCATTATACAGCTGTACAGGGGTCTAGTGAAGGCTTTTTAGCCCTCTCCTCAGACTATAGCTCCTGGGCACAGGCCCTCACTCTTGTCCCTTCACTATAAAGCCTGGACCTCATTATACAGCTGTACAGGGGTCTAGTGAAAGCTTTTTAGCTCTTTCCTCAGACTGTAGCTCCTGGGAACAGGCCCTCACTCCTGTCCCTTCACTATAAAGCCTGGGCCTCATTATACAGCTGTACAGGGGTCTAGTGAAGGCTTTTTAGCCCTTTCCTCAGTCTGTAGCTCCTGGGCACAGGCCCTCACTCCTGTCCCTTCAGTATAAAGCCTGGGCCTCATTATACAGCTATACAGGGGTCTAGTGAAGGCTTTTAGCCCTTTCCTCAGACTGTAGCTCCTGGGCACAGGCCCTCACTCCTGTCCCTTCACTATAAAGCCTGGGCCTCATTATACAGCTGTACAGGGGTCTAGTGAAGGCTTTTTAGCCCTTTACTCAGACTGTATCTCCTGGGATCAGGCCCTCACTCCTGTCCCTTCACTATAAAGCCTGGGCCTCATTATACATCTGTACCGGTATCTAGTGAAGGCTTTTTAGCCCTTTCCTCAGACTGTAGCTCCTGGGCACAGGCCCTCACTCCTTGCCCTTCACTATAAAGCCTGGGCCTCATTATACAGCTGTACAGGGGTCTATTGATGGCTTTTTAGCCCTTTCCTCAGACTGTAGCTCCTGGGCACAGGCCCTCACTCCTGGCCCTTCACTATAAAGCCTGGGCCTCATTATACAGCTGTACAGGGGTCTAGTGAAGGCTTTTTAGCCCTTTCCTCAGACTGTAGCTCCTGGGAACAGACCCTTACTCCTGTCCCTTCACTATAAAGCCTGGGCCTCATTATACAGCTGTACAGTGGTCTAGTGAAGGCTTTTTAGCCCTTTCCTCAGACTGTAGCTCCTGGGAACAGACCCTCACTCCTGTCCCTTCACTATAAAGCCTGGGCCTCATTATACAGCTGTACAGGTGTCTAGTGAAGGCTTTTTTGCCCTTTCCTCAGACTGTAGCTCCTGGGAACAGGCCCTCACTCCTGTCCCTTCTGTATAAAGCCTGGGTCTCATTATACAGCTGTACAGGGGTCTAGTGAAGGCTTTTTAGCCCTTTCCTCGGTCTGTAACTCCTGGGAACAGACCCTCACTCCTGACCCTTCACTATAAAGCCTGGGCCTCATTATACAGCTGTACAGGGGTCTAGTGAAGGCTTTTTAGCCCTTTCCTCAGACTGTAGCTCCTGGGAACAGACCCTCACTCCTGTCCCTTCACTATAAAGCCTGGGCCTCATTATACAGCTGTACAGGTGTCTAGTGAAGGCTTTTTTGCCCTTTCCTCAGACTGTGGCTCCTGGGTACAGGCCCTCACTCCTGTCCCTTCACTATAAAGCCTGGGCCTCATTATACAGCTGTACAGGGGTCTAGTGAAGGCTTTTAGCCCTTTCCTCAGACTGTAGCTCCTGGGAACAGACCCTCACTCCTGTCCCTTCACTATAAAGCCTGGGCCTCATTATTCAGCTGTACAGGGGTCTAGTGAAGGCTTTTTAGCTCTTTCCTCAGACTGTAGCTCCTGGGCACAGGCCCTCACTCATGTCCCTTCACTATAAATCCTGGGCCTCATTATACAGCTGTACAGGGGTCTAGTGAAGGCTTTTTAACCCTTTCCTCAGACTGTAGCTCCTGGGAACAGACCCTCACTCCTGTCCCTTCTGTATAAAGCCTGGGTCTCATTATACAGCTGTACAGGGGTCTAGTGAAGGCTTTTTAGCCCTTTCCTCGGTCTGTAACTCCTGGGAACAGGCCCTCACTCCTGACCCTTCACTATAAAGCCTGGGCCTCATTATACAGCTGTACAGGGGTCTAGTGAAGGCTTTTTAGCCCTTTCCTCAGACTGTAGCTCCCGGGCACAGGCCCTCACTCCTGTCCCTTCACTATAAAGCCTGGGCCTCATTATACAGCTGTGCAGGGGTCTAGTGAAGGCTTTTCAGCCCTTTCCTCAGACTGAAGCTCCTGGGATCAGGCCCTCACTCCTGTCCCTTCACTATAAAGCCTGAGCCTCATTATACAGCTGTACAGGGGTCTAGTGAAGGCCTTTTAGCCCTTTCCTCAGACTGTAGCTCCTGGGAACAGGCCCTCACTCCTGTCCCTTCTGTATAAAGCCTGGGTCTCATTATACAGCTGTACAGGGGTCTAGTGAAGGCTTTTTATCCCTTTCCTCGGTCTGTAGCTCCTGGGAACAGGCCCTCACTCCTGTCCCTTCACTATAAAGCCTGGGCCTCATTATACAGCTGTACAGGTGTCTAGTGTAGGCTTTTTTTGCCCTTTCCTCAGACTGTAGCTCCAGGGTACAGGCCCTCACTCCTGTCCTTTCAATATAAAGCCTGGGCCTCATTATACATCTGTACAGGGGTCTAGTGAAGGCTTTTAGCCCTTTCCTCAGACTGTAGCTCCTGGGAACAGACCCTCACTCCTGTCCCTTCACTATAAAGCCTGGGACTCATTATACAGCTGTACAGGGGTCTAGTGAAGGCTTTTTAGCTCTTTCCTCAGACTGTAGCTCCTGGGCACAGGCCCTCACTCCTGTCCCTTCACTATAAAGCCTGGGCCTCATTATACAGCTGTACAGGGGTCTAGTGAAGGCTTTTTAGCTCTTTGCTCAGACTGTAGCTCCTGGGAACAGGCCCTCACTCCTGTCCCTTCACTGTAAAGCCTGGGCCTCATTATACAGCTGTACAGGGGTCTAGTGGAGGCTTTTTAGCCCTTTCCTCAGACTGTAGCTCCTGGGAACAGGCCCTCACTCCTGTCCCTTCACTATAAAGCCTGGGGCTCATTATACAGCTGTACCGGAGTCTAGTGAAGGCTTTTTAGCCCTTTCCTCAGACTGTAGCTCCTGGGAACAGGCCCTCACTCCTGTCCCTTCACTATAAAGCCTGGCCTCATTATACAGCTGTACAGGGGTCTAGTGAAAGCTTTTTAGCCCTTTCCTCAGACTGTAGCTCCTGGGAACAGGCCCTCACTCCTGTCCCTTCACTATAAATCCTGGGCCTCAATATACAGCTGTACAGGTGTCTAGTGAAGGCTTTTTTGCCCTTTCCTCAGACTGTAGCTCCTGGGTACAGGCCCTCACTCCTGTCCCTTCACTATAAAGCCTGTGCCTCATTATACAGCTGTACAGGGGTCTAGTGAAGGCTTTTAGCCCTTTCCTCAGACTGTAGCTCCTGGGAACAGACCCTCACTCCTGTCCCTTCACTATAAAGCCTGGGCCTCATTATACAGCTGTACAGGGGTCTAGTGAAGGCTTTTTAGCTCTTTCCTCAGACTGTAGCTCCTGGGCACAGGCCCTCACTCCTGTCCCTTCACTATAAAGCCTGGGTCTCATACAGCTGTACAGGGGTCTAGTGAAGGCTTTTTAGCCCTTTTCTCAGACTGTAGCTCCTGGGAACAGACCCTCACTCCTGTCCCTTCACTGTAAAGCCTGGGCCTCATTATTCAGCTGTACAGGGGTCTAGTGAAGGCTTTTTAGCTCTTTCCTCAGACTGTAGCTCCTGGGCACAGGCCCTCACTCCTGTCCCTTCACTATAAAGCCTGGGCTTCGTTATACAGCTGTACAGGGGTCTAGTGAAAGCTTTTTAGCCCTTTCCTCAGTCTGTAGCTCCTGGGAACAGGCCCTCACTCCTATCTCTTCACTATAAAGCCTGGGCCTCATTATACAGCTGTACAGGGGTCTAGTGAAGGCTTTTTAGCCCTTTCCTCAGACTGTAGCTCCTGGGAACAGGCCCTCACTCCTTTCCCTTCTGTATAAAGCCTGGGTCTCATTATACAGCTGTACAGGGGTCTAGTGAAGGCTTTTTATCCCTTTCCTCGGTCTGTAGCTCCTGGGAACACGCCCTCCTGTCCCTTCACTATAAAGCCTGGGCCTCATTATACAGCTGTACAGGGGTCTAGTGAAGGCTTTATAGCTCTTTCCTCAGACTGTAGCTCCTGGGCACAGGCCCTCACTCCTGTCCCTTCACTATAAAGCCTGGGTCTCATTATGCAGCTGTGCAGGGGTCTAGTGAAGGTTTTTTAGCCCTTTCCTCAGACTTTAGCTCCTGGGAACAGGCCTTCACTCCTGTCCCTTCACTATAAAGCCTGGGCCTCATTATACAGCTGTACAGGGATCTAGTGAAGGCTTTTTAGCTCTTTCCTCAGACTGTAGCTCCTGGGCACAGGCCCTCAATCCTGTCCCTTCACTATAAAGCCTGGGTCTCATTATGCAGCTGTGCAGGGGTCTAGTGAAGGCTTTTTAGCCCTTTCCTCAGACTGTAGCTCCTGGGAACAGGCCCTCACTCCTGTCCCTTCACTATAAAGCCTGGGCCTCATTATACAGCTGTACAGGGATCTAGTGAAGGCTTTTTAGCCCTTTTCTCAGACTGTAGCTCCTGGGCACAGACCCTCACTCCTGTCCCTTCACTATAAAGCCTGGGCCTCATTATACAGCTGTACAGGGGTCTAGTGAAGGCTTTTTAGCCCTTTCCTCAGACTGTAGCTCTTCGGCACAGACCCTCACTCCTGTCCCTTCACTATAAAGCCTGGGTCTCATTATACAGCTGTACAGGGGTCTAGTGAAGGCTTTTTAGTCCTTTCCTTAGAATGTAGCTCCTGGGAACAGGCCCTCACTCCTGTCCCTTCACTATAAAGCCTGGGACTCATTATACAGCTGTACAGGGGTCTAATGAAGGCTTTTTAGCCCTTTCCTCAGTCTGTAGCTCCTGGGATCAGGCCCTCACTCCTGTCCCTTCACTATAAAGCCTGGGTCTCATTTTACAGCTGTAACGGGGTCTAGTGAAGGCTTTTTAGCCCTTTCCTCAGACTGTAGCTCCTGGGAACAGGCCCTCACTCCTGTCCCTTCACTATAAAGCCTGGGCCTCATTATACAGCTGTACAGGGGTCTAGTGAAAGCTTTTTAGCCCTTTCCTCAGACTGTAGCTCCTGGGAACAGGCCCTCACTCCTGTCCCTTCACTATAAAGCCTGAGTCTCATTATACAGCTGTACAGGGGTCTAGTGAAGGCTTTTTAGCCCTTTCCTCAGACTGTAGCTCCTGGGCACAGGCCCTCACTCCTGTCCCTTCACTATAAAGCCTGGGCCTCATTATACAGCTGCACAGGGGTCTAGTGAAGGCTTTTTAGCCCTTTCCTCAGACTGTAGCTCCTGGGATCTGGCCCTCACTCCTGTCCCTTCACTATAAAGCCTGGGCCTCATTATACAGCTGTACAGGGGTCTAGTGAAGGCTTTTTAGCCCTTTCCTCAGACTGTAGCTCCTGGGAACAGGCCCTCACTCCTGTCCCTACACTATAAAGCCTGGGCCTCATTATACAGCTGTACAGGGGTCTAGTGAAGACTTTTTAGCCCTTTTCTCAGACTGTAGCTCCTGGGCACAGGCCCTCACTCCTGTCCCATCACTATAAAGCCTGGGCCTCATTATACAGCTGTACAGGGATCTAGTGAAGGCTTTTTAGCCCTTTCCTCAGACTGTAGCTCCTGGGCACAGGCCCTCACTCCTGTCCCTTCACTATAAAGCCTGGGCCTCATTATACAGCTGTACAGGGGTGTAGTGAAGGCTTTATAGTCCTTTCCTCAGACTGTAGCTCCTGGTCACCATGTGATCTCACCATAACCCTAACAAGCTAATTGAGTTGTGAAATCTTGGTCAAAATTATCTCCGTGCACAAATCTCCAAGGGTGCCCATAGTTTTGCATCGCCCCTTTTTCTTTTTTGCATTTATGAAATTGTAAAATTTGTCTCTCTATATATATATTTTATAATTATTATTTTTGCCTAAAATACAAAGGCCATGTGTCATCTTAGAGGTTCGGCCTTTTAGAGATCATTTCATCTTCATCTTACTACTGCTCACAATAACGGTCATTTTGACCAGGGGCGCCCACACTTTTACATGCCGCTGTCAATGCTTCGTCCCGCTGGTGCTCAATATTTAATAGGGTCTCGCTATTAAACTTAATGAAAAGTTCGGTGAATTTCTTTGAGCTGTTATTACTAGAGATGAGCGAATATCGTCGGAGAAGTTGTTATTGGCTGATATCACTTACCGAATAGCTGCATCGGGACCCCGGATCCCTGGAGCGCTCCCGATAATCAGCTGCATGTGTCGCCCTCCATGCAGGTGCTGTGTCTATCACACAGCGCGACACACGCAGCTGATTATCGGGAGCGCTCCAGCACACTGAGTCCTGCACACACTGAGGCCCCTGATCATGTGACCCCTGACTCCTCCCCTCCTGTGACCTCATCACAGGTCCTGTGCACAGAGCAGTCATATATGTGGCGGACACTCCTGGATCTTCTGCTTTCTGGGCCGGTTCCTCCTGTGAGTCCTATTAACCCTTTCGCTCCCTGTATTCTCCTTTCTGACAGGACAATATCTGAATTCGGACAGTGTGACAGGAATATAAGCAATGTGGAAGGAAAAAATGACAATTCTACTTTTTTCCTCACAAAAATGTGACTTTAGCCCCAAAATTGGCAGCGTAACAAATCCTTATTTCCCCCACTGTAGTCTGTAGACTCCATATACAGATCCCTTAAGTGCGAAAAGAGCTGAATTCCCCACTTAAGTTATTGCATTTTGGAAATTGCCCCCACTGGGAATTTATCTCCAGGTAAAGGCACAATTGTGTCTCCATGGGGGTTGTGCTCACAGCCCAACATCGTGCGGCCTCCAAAGAAATGCCACCCCGCACCATTACTGACCACTGCCAAACCGGTCATGCTGAAGGATGTTGCAGGCAGCAGATCGCTCTCCACGGCGTCTCCAGACTCTGTCACAGCTGTCACATGTGCTCAGTGTGAACCTGCTTCCATCTGTGAAGAGCACAGGGCGCCAGTGGCGAATTTGCCAATCCTGGTGTTCTGTGGGAAATGCCAAGCGTCCTGTACGGTGTTGGGCTGTGAGCACAACCCCCATCTGTGGATGTCGGGCCCTCAGACCATCCTCATGGAGTCGGTTTCTAACCGTTTGTACAGACACATGAACATTTGTCGCCTGCTGAAGATCATTTTGCAGGGCTCTGGCAGTGCTCCTCCTGTTCCTCCTTGCACAAAGGCAGAGGTAGAGGTCCTGCTGCTGGGTTGTTGCCCTCATACGGCCCCCTCCACATCTCCTGGTGTACTGGCCTGTCTCCTGGTAGTGCCTCCAGCCTCTGGACACTGCGCTGACAGACACAGCAAACCTTCTTGCCACAGCTCGCATTGATGTGCCATCCTGGATAAGGTGCACTACCTGAGCCACTTGTGTCGGTTTTAGAGTCTGTCTCATGCTACTACGAGTATGAAAGCACAACCAACATTCAAAAGTGACCAAAACATCAGCCAGACGCATTGGTACTGAGATGTGGTCTGTGGTCCCCACCTGCAGAACCACTCCTTTATTGAGGATGTCTTGATAATTGCCAATAATTTCCATCTGTTGTCTATTCCATTTGCACAACAGCATGTGAAATTGATTGTCAATCAGTGTTGCTTCCTAAGTGGACAGTTTGATTTCACAGAAGTTTGATTTACTTGGAGTTATATTCTGTTGTTTAAGTGTTCCCTTTATTTTTTTGAACAGTGTATATAGATAGAGGGAGAGATTTTTTTTCTTTACATTGGAGGGTCCAATTCCAGCTATTGCTGTGGGATCTGTGATTTCTATCTACTCCACTGTGTACAGGATAATAGAGTATAATAAAGTAGTTATGGACGTGACGTAACTAACATTGTGCAGTGACTCTGCTTTCCATATAGTGATGGATATTTCTTGTTGCTGAAACTGATATTTTTTTTTCACTTTAAACCTTTTTTAAACCCCTCTGATCAGTGCGATCATACAACATACAAGCCTCTGATGACTCCGGTGATGCCCTGTACTACTGTAGTGCCGTGTATCATCACTGCCTGTCAGTGTAATACTAACGGCCCCATACACATGAGATCAGAGTTGGCTGAACAGTCATTTGGCAGACGGCGATCTCTCCCGACTCCCCCATACACACAAATATTCCAGCTTTCCTGTGGTCTGTATGAGAGAGTCGCCTCCAGACTCCTCTAGAGGAGGATTATCTACAGGAAGAACAAACGGATTATCCTCTGAAATTCAGGATGTCAGATCCTTCTCTGCCCTGACATCATCTGTCGGGAGGCCCCCAAATACATTATATGGTCGGCCAAACCCCCCGAAATCAGTGCTTTCATGGAACTTTAGCCTAATGTGTATGGGGGTGTTATAAGGTAACTTATTGGACGCTGCCTCTGGCCCGGCCTAATAGACCTTCATACATTGCAGCCCAGACCCCATTATTAGGCATGTAAGTATCGGAGTAACTAGGCCGCCCCATACTATCGAGTACTTGGAGGCGGGGGGCATTCAGCCAAACTCTGTCACACCTTCTTAGATGCCATGTTTGCTTTTCACAGCAGCAAGTGGTTAAACTGCCAGGGTTTTTGTTGCAGCCTCATCTGTGCTTTCCCTGCGGTGTACATCTATGTTCTGGGGCACAAAAAGATTAATTTATTTTTAATAAATGTTTAACATGTTAAAAATTATAAAATGTGTCTTCTGCTTTTTGCATATAAGAATTGTTGGAGCCAATTTTCTTTAGAAACATTTTAATATCGGCTTTTTCTGGAGTTTTTCTTGTAATATAGGAAAGCCTAAGGCCAGAAATAATCCCCATAAATCACTGTACATGGAGACTTTGGGATCAGATCATTTCTGTCCGTTGTGTTTTTGGAAACTAAAAATCTTTTCTAAAAACCTCAAACTTCTGTGTGTGACTCAGAGCTGAGATCTAACGTGAGAGAAGATTCCAGTGCGGGGAAGACGGGAAACCTTCATATAGACGGCCGGTGGGGATGGAGGCAGTGACCGACTCTGGCCAAATCTGTTTCTAGAGCCGCAGTAGAAGATGAAGATGTCGTCCTCATCATGAAGGAGTTATTTCTCATGTCGCGTGTAATGAATATCTCCTGCAGTATTGCTAATGCCGATTCCAGTGTCGGTAATGAGACGAGAATTAGCGTTATGGAAGATGAGTCTATGAGGAACGTGTTCAGCTGCCGACTCCGAGGAGGAAACTGCTTGTTGTCTGTGGCCTAAATATATAGGTTTTATTAGTAGATGTCAGGGAAGAAAACTAAACCCTGTAAGATAATAAATCTCCTCATATGTTTCCCTTATTATCTCCAGTAATTGTATTATTACACAGGATTCTTATGATGTTACATCGGATCATCTTCTTCTCATTCAGGTCTCTACAATATCGGATCCTCACAGTGAAGATCTTCTACAGAAGAGAATTTTCCTGATTTACCCATCAAGGATGGATATGGACAGAGACAAGATGGCGGAGAGGATGTTACACCTCACCCTAGAGATCCTCTTCCGTCTCACTGGAGAGGTGAGAGATTCTGATGACGTCACATTACATCATTCTTATCTATGGGAATAACAGATGGACAGAACTGGAGAGGTGAGGACTCTGGGAATGTCTGTAGTGAGATTTATTATTGTGTCTCTCCATTACCAGGATTACACAGTGGTGAACAAGACCTCTAGTGATCGCTGTCAGGACCCTGTGTCTGAGGGATGGGGAAGACCCCTGAGCCCAATCACGGGGCCTCCACGTCACCCCCTGATCCATGAGGACATCAATGACCAGAAGATCCTAGAAATCATCTACAAGATGATTGAGCTGCTGACTGGAGAGGTGACACTGCTGGGAATGCTGGGACATTACACAGTAACACTATGAAGGGATCGGGGGGATGACGGTATCATTGTATGTGTCAGGTTCCTATAAGGTGTCAGGATGTCGCTGTCTATTTCTCCATGGAGGAGTGGGAGTATTTAGAAGGACACAAAGATCTGTACAATGATGTCATAATGGAGGTTCCCCAGTCCCTCACATCACCAGGTAATAGACAGGACTAAATACACAAGGCCTATAATTATCTGTATGTAGAGAACGAATTCAGTCCCTGTATGTGTTTCCTCCAGATCTATCCAGTAAGAGGACAACACCAGAGAGATGTCCCCGTCCTCTTCTTCCACAGGACTGTAACCAAGAAGATCCCAGTGCTCCTCAGGATCATCAGGTAGATGGAGAGAAGGTGTCAGGAGATCTCCCCTATGATGTGTAGACGGCTGTGAAGGTCTTGTGCTCAGTCTTGTTTTATCCACCAGTATTCTATGTTTTATACTTGTGTAATGAGAGCGGTGGAGATGGCAGGATTAGAGCTGATCATAGATGGGACTTCTCCATCTGTCTGTGACTCTTACAATATTTGTTTCAGGGTGAAGATCTGACCCATATTAATCCTACAGAGACATATGTGAGAGATGATGAGTGGTGTAAAGATGAGATTCCCACATATGACTACCCAGGTGAGTAGTAACCACTGAATGCAGAGAAGTCACAGATTCCTCTCAGTCACCGGCTGTGGCTGCTTTATCGGTGGTGTAGTCCGGCCGTATTACCATGATCACCATTTTGCCTCTAGACCACAACATTCTCCTCCACCCAAAACTGTTCAAATGACTTTGGGCATTGAAAGCCCTTTTCTATAGAACGTACAACCTGGAGGATCCACCTACCCCCTGGTATTAGTGTGAGGGTGATCCCTTAAGGCGAGATCTATATGATTGCTTGTACCTGACCCAATATAGGCTGAGTGTGCATTTACAGTCACAGCGAACACAGAGTTAGATGTCTACTCCTTTCTCAGCAAAGGCTTGCACACAACTGAAGTTTATTCTCAAGACAAAGAGACAGGAAATGGGTGTCACACAATCTTCTGAGGAGCCAGTGTCAGTCTATGATAGGTCCATTTCAGCTTCACTTCCATATATGGTATCCAGTATCTCAGCTTCTGCATTCCAAGGATTCCTTCCAGGGTGTTGTCTGACGACATAGACGCCATCTTGGTACACCATATGTAATAATAATAATAATAATCTTTATTTATATAGCGCCAACATATTCCGCAGCGCTTTACAGTTTATCACTTTCAAAACACAAGTCATAAGTTACGTTAACAATACAATAATTAAAGCAAAATAGGACGACCCTGCTGGTGAGAGCTTACAATCTACAATGAGGTGGGGGAGATACAGAGTACAGGTGTGTATTTACAATGAAGGTCCAGCCTTCTTGAAGGAGTGAGAGATGGATGGAGATAGTGAATGGGCTACACACGCACACTTACACATAGAATGACTTTGATTAATGAACGTAATAGGCCGCTCTGAACAAATGTGTTTTGAGGAAACGCCTGAAACTATGCAAATTGTGGATAGTCCTAATTTCTTGGGGTAGAGCATTCCAGAGGATGGGAGCAGCGCGGGAGAAGTCTTGGAGTCGGGAGTGGGAGGTTAAGGATTAGTGCAGAGGTTAGTCGAAAGTCGTTTGCAGAGCGCAGCGGTCGGTTAGGCCGATGGACAGAAATAAGGGAGGAGATGTAGGGGGGTGCCGCACTGTGGAGAGCTTTGTGGGTGAGAACAAGTACTTTGAATTGGATACTATAATGAATGGGCAGCCAATGTAAGGACTGGCGAAGAGCGAACGCGTCCGAGTGCCGATTAGTCAGATAGATGACCCTGGCTGCTGCATTAAGTATGGACTGGAGAGGGGATAGTCAAGTGACGGGGAGGCCAATTAATAGAGCGTTGCAGTAATCCAGGCGGGAGTGGATCACTGCTACAGTGAGGGTTTTTGTTGTTTCCATTGTGAGAAAAGGGCGGATTCTAGAGGAAGAGGAGATGACGTGGCACCAGAGAACAAAACACTGAAGGTGTGGTCAGAGAGATAGGAAGAGAACCAGGAGAGAGCAGTGTCCTTAATGCCTAGTGACTGGAGCATAGAGAGTAGGAGATGGTGGTCAACAGTGTCGAAAGCTGCAGACAGGTCGAGAAGAATGAGCAGAGAGTGGTCACCGTTACATTTTGCTGTCAGAAGGTCATTGGTCACTTTGATGAGTACAGTTTCAGTCGAATGTAAGCGGCGGAAGCTGGACTGTGAAGGGTCTAGGAGGGAGTGAGTGGAGAGGTAATGGGTAAGGCGGCAGTAGACTAGGTGCTCCAAGAGTTTAGAGATGAAGGGGAGATTGGAGACTGGTCTGTAGTTGTTTGTGCAGGATGGGTCGAGAGTGGGTTTCTTTAATAATGGAGTAACAATGGCGTGTTTGAAGGAGGATTGGAAAATGCCCGAGGAGAGGGAGAGATTAAAGATTGTAGTTAGGTGAGTTGTGACGACTGGAGCTGTGAACTGACTTATATAAGGTTTAATAATTGATTTCATTAGCCATTCTCTCCTTCACATTAGGAGACGCTGACCGTTACCTGCCCAGATCTGTAACTATAAAGCCAAATGACAGCGTACGTAGAATGTGCTGACAAGATAGAAAATCCCTTGAAGAACAATCTTATGCTGGGCCTGTAAGAGAAAGCAGAGAGTAATGATGCTGTTGGCTTCCTAGATCCCTGAGATCCTATTGGATGAATCTTCTCTCCCTTCTGTGCTGCTGAATGTCTCATGGTCCCTACAAGACCAGGTCCAGTCTTTCTGGCCAAACTTCCCTTTTATGAGCGACAACAGTAAATGTGCAGTGAGGCCAAGTGTGAATTTCTGTCCAATAACAGCAGAGTTTCCCTTTATCCTGACTTTTCCATTTGTATTAAAACCAACTAACTTCAAGGAGGATTGTGATAATCTCCAGGACAAACATTCCACCTGTGCCCTGATAGATCTCTAAGCTGTGCGTGGCTGAGGGCTGTAATATACATTTATTCCCGCCTGCAGGAGGTGTGTTGGCTCCAGCCCTGGTGTCATGGATTCACTCCACGTCATAAATTACATTGTTTTCCAACCTAAGGAATTCAGATTACTGCACAATCTCTCCTGAAATGGGGAGCAATATTATTTTCTCTAATCTTCTGGTCAGGATCCATAGTAGCTCCAATGTTCTACCATAAATGAGGGCAACTCTGGTTTACTGTTGTTTAATCTGTATTTGTAGTTTGAAGTTAATGAGATTCTCGTGCTCTGGGGCGGGGCTGTGGGCGGGGCTTTATGAAGTGTGCTGATTACATATTCATCTGTATTGGCTAATGACAGGTCGCTGATCCCTCACTGACCTGCCCCCCATTATTACATAATGCATATAATAGCATTGATATTATTGGTGATAATGCCTATAATATTGTGGCTATTGTGAGGCTTAGAAAAAAAATTACAGACAGCAAAATGACACGGCGATGGCGGCGCCTGCGCAGTAGCCTCTATCTCTTACTTATAGATGCTACTGCGCAGTTGCCGCCATCGAAGGTGACATTTTGCTGGATGTAGTTTTTTTTCTAAGCCTCACAATAACATATTGTGCCCAGCTTGTGTCTCTGGAGACCTCCCCCCACCTACCCCCGGAAATTGTTATGTCAGCTCTACTCAAATGTGTCTGTCACTAAATAAACCAAATGCTTGAATGTCAAGACAGTTCAAAAACGTGGTTCTGTGTGGAAGATTGTAAAGCCGTCATGGAGGCATAAGGCTGGCAGTGATGGGCATTGTGGGTAATAATAGCGGGTATCATGCCTCATTCCTCTCTAGGAACATACACGACATCTTCTCTGGGGGTTCTTTCTTGTTTCAGTTACTGGGATGAGTGCAATAAAATGTCGCTCAGTGAGTCTTCTCACATCTTCACATTCTAAAGGATTGGCGGGGACAACATTGTCAGAAACAAGATTTTCAGTGACCTTTTCCTGATAATCAAGGAAAGTATCTGCATTTCCGGCTTTTTTGTATAACACAAAAGAATTATATGTGGCCACCTGAAACCAATACATGACTAACTTTTTATACCAGGTATATGATTCTCTTGATTCCTGGTATGGCTGTAGAACCTGATCTGCAAGGTCCACACCCCATATATTTGTTGTAGTCCATGACAGACACAGGTTTTGGAGTAGTGGATCCCTGTTGGTCTGCAGTGGCCCTTGTGGCTTCTGTGTGGATCGAGCTCAGGATAAAAATATCATTTTTATCCTTATACTTAAGGACAAGCAGCTCTCCATTGTGTAAAGCCCCTGACTGCCCATTTCAGAACTCTTTGCTGAGCAATGATTGTGGAAACCCCTGACGGTTTTTGTGAATGGTCCCACAAGCCCCTATGTTATGTTCAACCAGACTTTTAAATAGAGGTATGCTGGTGTAGTAGTTGTCAACATGCAGATTGTAGCCTTTTTGTAGAAATGGAGATATCAGCTCCCAAACCATTTTTCCAGATGTCTCCATATAAGTAGGGCGTGGCTTGAACAGGGCTGTTGGACCAATAGGACTGAATGCTCGTTTTTTAACAAGCCCCATAGCGAATGTAAGTCCTAAAAATGTTTGCATTTCTAGGACATTAGTTGGTTCCATAAATTTGACCTAGCATAATAGGATGGTGGATTCTGGCTGATGAATTGGGACACATATAAATTTGTAGGACAATATCCTCTAGCAAGCTATCTGTCAGAAACAAATTAAAAAAATAATTGGTCCAAAATTTTCCACCTCCACATTTATACCAGGAATGGCATTAAAATTAGGGATGAATGGAGTAGCCGAATCCGAAGCCTCCCATCTGGGAAATGCTACAGCAAGAGGCAAAGCCCCTTGGACATTGGTGTGCGCCAATTCCCGAGCACTAGGGACAGCGCTAGTACTGGGCATTGTTCCCTGAGTTGGAGACATTTCTCCAGAAGCGCTATTTGTCCTTCTTGTTGTACTGGTCCGTGTGTGTGAGGATGGACCAGAATCACTGCTCATTTCTGAGCTATCACTGTCGCTGCTACTAAAGGCCTCGTAATCCACATCGCCATCTGACACTGCACTTTCTTCACTGTCAGAACATAAAAGTGCATAAGCCTCCTCTGCACTATAATACTGACGGGACATTTTATTCGTTTTTATTTATTTATTTTTTTCCGGAAAAAGAGAACTCTGACATGACTGATGTGACATGACCCAATTATTGGGGAGACAATTGAGAAAAGCCTAATTCTTTATCCTAATCCTAACTTTAGCCTAACAGTAACCCTAACTATAGCATTAACTCTATCCTGCCTTATCTGTTTTTCTATTGACAAATGATGGACCTGAGTGGGGACTTGTTTTTTCTGAGATGAGAATTGGTATTATTTTTGCCTACATAACATTGATTGGTTTCTTTTTATTTGATATTTGGGAGGCAGAATGAACAAACAGTTGAACACCACACACTACTGGTTCATCCAACAAGGTTTTCTATTAGACTGTGAACTGTCATTGTCTTGGTAAATAATTTAAGTTTTTTTACATAGCTTGCTATTTTTATGGACAGTTTAAGTAGAAATGTTCAAAAATATAAAACTCAAGGATATTTTATTAAAAAATAATAATTGTTTTTTATCTTAGCAGATGACTGTACCAGGAGATCAGAGGGACAGCTGACATCTTCAAGTTTTAAATCTGATGATCTTGAGATCCTACAAGATACAACTGAAGTGATTGCCATTACTCCAGATATATCATCATCCATTCACAGCAAAGATCTGTCATCTGATCCTATGAAACAGGTCCCATCTTCTGATTCATTACTGACTACTAAGGAAAATCAAAGTCACAAAAGAGGCAATAAAAAACAAACTGCTCCTAAAGCAAAGAAGTCATTTTCATGTTCAGAATGTGGGAAATGTTTTAACAAGAAATCTCATTTTGTTACTCACCAGAGAACTCACACAGGGGAGAAACCTTTTTCATGTTCTGAATGTGGGAAATGTTTTCACTGGAAATCACAATTGGTTTATCACCATAGAACTCACACAGGGGAGAAGCCTTTTTCCTGTTCAGAATGTGGGAAATGTTTTAACCAGAAATCAGATTTGGTTTATCACCATAGAACTCACACAGGGGAGAAGCCTTTTTCCTGTTCAGAATGTGGGAAATGTTTTGCACATAAATCACATTTTGTTAATCACCAGAGAACACACACAGGGGAGAAACCTTTTTCGTGTTCTGAATGTGGGAAATGTTTTAGCCAGAAAGCGATTCTTGTTAGACATCAGAGCATTCACATGGGGGAGAAGCTTTTTTCCTGTTCAGAATGTGGGAAATGTTTTAATCGGAAATCAGATTTGGTTAATCACCATAGAACTCACACAGGGGAGAAGCCTTTTTCTTGTTCAGAATGTGGGAAATGTTTTAACCTGAAATCACAATTGGTTAATCACCAAAGAACTCATACAGGGGAGAAACCTTTTTCATGTTCAGAATGTGGGAAAACTTTTAACCAGAAATGTCATCTTATTAGTCACCAGAGAACTCACGCAGGGGAGAAGCCTTTTTCCTGTTCAGAATGTGGGAAATGTTTTAACTGGAATTCACAATTGGTTAATCACCAAAGAACTCACACAGGAGAGAAGCCTTTTTCATGTTCAGAATGTGGGAAATGTTTTAACCAAAAAGGGAATCTTGATGAACACCAAAGAACTCACACAGGAGAGAAGCCTTTTTAATGTTCAGAATGTGGGAAATGTTTTAACCATAAAGGGAATTTTGTTAAGCACCAAAGAACTCACACAGGAGAGAAGCCTGTTTGATGTTCAGAATGTGGGAAATGTTTTAAATGGAAAATAGATCTTGATCGCCATCAAAGAACGCACACAGGGGAGAAGCCTTTTTCCTGTTCAGAATGTGAGAAATGTTTTAACCGGAAAGCGCTTCTTGTTAGACATCAGATACCTCACACAGAGGAGAAGCCATTTTCATTTTCTTCATGTGGGAAATATTTTACTTGGAAATCAACTGTGAATAAACATCAGAGACGTCACATAGAGGAGAAGTCTTTTTTATGTTCATAGTGTTGGAATAGTTTTAACCAAAATTGAATCTTCTTAAATGGGTTGTCTCTTGTCATTCCTCATGTTTGCTGACAAAAGGATAAAACTAAACCTTATTAATTCCAAATATAAAACTGTACCCAAAATTCACCCCCTGAAGATTAGTTAATAGGTGACTAATAGAAAAAACATGTACCCCACATCTCAGTATATAGGTAGAGGTGACGTATACACACTCACTCTCCAAGCCTCTCATTTCTATGGGTTTCATCGTCCTCACCAAAGGCGACTCATTGGGAGACTATTTTTTAATATTGACCTATATTCAAGTGAGACTAGACAAAAAAACTAAAATCATGTGTCATGTTATCCGAAACAGTCAGAAAACTAGACCCATATTGGCAGATCCCAGACCTCAGACTATATACTGTGTAAGTTTATAAGCCTCTCCAGTGTCAGGAATAGATAGTATGTGACAATACAGTATAATTCTTGTGTTTTCTCCTATAGGGACTGCCCTAGTTTGGTAATGTAACTGCTGTTACTTAGTAGTGCAGACAAATTGTCCTAGACTAAACTCAGTCTTCAGACGGCCCAATATGTACCACTCAGGGAAAACTTACCTGCTCCAAACATCATTAGCAGCTTCTAACTAATGGCCATGCTGCGGTCTGTCAGGGAATGAGTGCAATATCGTTATAGAGACTAGGGATATGTGCAATCATAATGTCTGGGAGATCTGTGCCATTATTTAGTATGAATATGGAAATTATCTCTGACAGTTAAGTGTTCCCTGAGCGGTATATACGGGATTGTCACATACTATCTATTCCTGACACTGGAGGGGCTTATAAACTTACACAGTATATAGTCTGAGGTCTGGGATCTGCCAATATGTGGCTAGTTTTCTGACTGTTTCGGATAACATGATACATGATTTTAGGGTTTTCTTCGTCTAGTCCCGCTTGAATATAGTTCAGTATTAAATAGTCTCCTGATGAATGAATGATGAATCCAATGAATATTTATTTCTCTTAAGTAGCGGCACATGTGACCGCTGACAGCAGGAGGAAGCCGGGGGCTGACACTGCGCGCTACTGAAGAGCAATGAATAGTCACCCCGATCTCCAATGAACAGTCCCGGTAAGTACTCCGGCAGCTGTGCTCTGCTTGTGAGCAACGCATGACGTCCCTGCCATGTGCTGCTTACAAGCATAAAGCAGTTGCTGACACCGGAGCAGGATGCAGCGAGGGAGCGCCAGGTAGGTAAGTGTAATTTTATTTTTTAAAGTTTTCTGATGGTGCCATGCATACTAGGATGGGGGTGGGGGCAAATGGGATGGGGCCATGCATACCAGGACGAGATGGGGGCCAATCATACCAGGACGAGATGGGGGCCCTGCATATTAATATAGGGATGAGAGCGATCATTCCTGCCAGGATAAGGATGAGGGATCCATGCATACCAGGATAGGGATGAGGGGGCCTTGTGTATCAGGATGGGGGGTGAGACGACCATATATACCAGGATAAGGGATACTAAGTACAGAATTGACCACATTTTTTGCTTTAACCTCTTTACTCCCAAGGGTGGTTTGCATGTTAATGCCCGAGCCAATTGTTACAATTCTGACCACTGTCCCTTTATGAGGTAATAACTGTGGAATGCTTCCATTGATCCCGGTGATTCTGACATTGTTTTCTCGTGACATATTGTACTTCATGTTAGTGGTAAAATTTCATTCATATAACTTGCGTTTATTTGTGAAAAAAACAGAAATTTGACGAAAATTTTGAAAATTTCGCAATTTTCCAACTTTGAATTTTTATGCTCTTAAATCACAGAGATACGGCACTCAAAAAACTTAAGTAATATTTCCCACATGTTTACTTTACATCAACACAATTTGGGAACCAAATTTTTTTTTGTTAGGAAGTTATAAGGGTTAAAAGTTGACCAGCGATTTCTCATTTTCACAACACCATTTTATTTTTACGGACCACATCACATTTTAAGTCACTTTGAGGGTCTATATGATAGAAAATACCTAAAAGTGACACCATTCTAAAAATTGCACCCCTCAAGGTGCTCAAAACCAGATTCAAGAAATTTATTAACCTTTCAGGTGCTTCACAGGAATTTTTTAAATGCTTAAAAAAAATGAACATTTAACTTTTTTCACAAAAAAAATTGCTTCAGGTTCAATTTTTTTATTTTACCAAAGGTAACAGGAGAAATAGGGCTGGAAAAGTTATTTTGCAATTTGTCCTGAGTAAGCTGATACCTGATATGTGGGGGGGAACCACTCTTTTGGCTCATGGCAGAGCTCGGAAGGGAAGGAGCGCCGTTTGACTTTTTCTCTGCAAAATTGGCTGGAATTCATATCGGACGCCATATCAAGTTTGGAAAGCCCCTTATGTGCCTAAACAGTGGAAACTCCCCACAAGTGACCCTATTTTGGAAACTAGACACCCACAAGGAACTTATCTAGATATGTGGTGAGCACTTTGAACCCCCAAGGGCTTCACATAAGTTTATAACGTACAGCCGTACAATTAAAAAATATTTTTTCCACAAAAATGATCTTTTCACCCCCAATTGTTATTTTCCCAAAAGTAACAGGACCCCAAAAGTTATTGTGCAATTTGTCGTGAGTACGCTGATACCCCAAATGTGGGGGTAAACCACTATTTGGGCGCAAGGAAGAGCTCGGAAGGGAAGCAGCGCCATTTGACTTTTTTGGCTGGAATTGAGATCAGACGCCATGTTGTTTGGAGAGCATCTGATGTGCCTAAACAGTTGAAACCCCCAATTCTAACTCCAACCCTAACCCCAACACACCCCTAACCCTAATCTCAGCCTTAGCCCTAACGGGAAAATGGAAATTGTCATGATCCCACCGCTGCCACCAACATGTGACAATCCCACCGCTGACACCAATATGTCAGCAGGCAGAGTGATGCGACGCACTGCCAGCACACGGCTATCACAGGCACAGTGGGGGCTTATCTTAGTTATCCTGCCACTGGCACCATGTGACAAAAATATACAGCAAGCTAATCTTGCCCTAGAACTTTATCGCAGGGGGGTTATTTTGGATGCCCCACTGTTGTGAGTTCATTTTCCCCTTCACCGTCGATGTCTGATGAACTCCCTCTTCTGGTGAAGGAAGGTAGTGAGGCTGATTACCAAACACCTGATCTGGTAGATGATGACTGGGTAACAGGAAATTCTGACTGGATATAAGGCAGCCGACGCCCTTCTAAGTCGCTGGTGATTTCTCTGCTGGATTCTTGGAGACCAGTCTGATTCCTGCTTCCCAAAGATAAGTTTTTGCTCTGCTATTTAACTTATTAGTTTTGTTTTCCTTGTTTTTTGGAGTTCAGCCATCCCCGGTCGGGGGTGTGCCGAGTTCCATTTTTGTCTCTGATCAGTTTGTCTCTTTGCTCTGTCTTCAGAATTTACCTGAGGGCTGATATAGTCTTTTTGAAGTCCTAGTGACTTCAGGGCCTGTTTTTCCTATCAGACGGTTGGGACATTTTTTGGTAGGGTTTTTTACGGATTGCAGACAGCAGCTTTTCTTTCCTGTCCTTTTTAGTTAGCTTGGGCCCCATCGTTTGCTCAATCTATCTTTATATCTGTGTTAGTGTTTTCATCTTGCTTCACCGTCATTATATGTTGGGGGCTGCCTATTGCTTTGGGGTCTGCTCTGGGGCAGTTTAGATTTCCCCTTTCTTTAGGCCTATTTAGTTCTCCGGCTGTGATCGAGGGGTCTAGGGCATCGTAGGAACCCCCCACGGCTACTGTTAGTTGTTGTGGATAGGATCAGGGGTCTGCAATCCGATAGCTACCAACCTCTCTGGTTTTCTGGACTTAGCTTGTATTTTTGTTTTTTCCTCCTTCGGTGACTCATTCATAACACACCTCTGCGGGCGCCTATCCCTTTGAGGGGTATTGATACTACTCCTTTGGCGCAGAATAAACCTCAGTTTTGGACCCAGGTGGTAATGCGTGTCGCCCCAGACCATCAAGAGAATTGCAGATTTTTGGTGTTGCATAATTTGCATGATACCATTGTTCTGGGGTTTCCCTGGTTGCAAATCCATAATCCAGTTTTGGATTGGAAATCTGTGTCTGTGGTGAGTTGGGGTTGTCGGTGTGCCCTTAGTGATGCTCCTGTTTTCTCCACCTCTCCCCAGTCGCATGATGTTCCTGACTATTTGGCGGACTTTTATGATGTATTTAGTGAGAATGAGTCTGCGTCTTTGCCTCCTCATAGGAGTTATGACTGTGCAATTGAGCTGAGCCCTGGGTGTAAATTTCCCAAGGGTCGACTTTTCAATTTATCTGTACCAGAGCACGAGGCTATGCGATCCTATATTAAGGAGTCGTTGGAGAAGGGTCATATTAGACCATCCTCGTCACCCTTAGGTGCTGGGTTTTTTTTCGTGGCTAAGAAAGATGCGTCATTAAGGCCTTGTATTGACTATCGTTCCCTCAACAAAATTACTGTTAAATATCAGTATCTGTGTAAAATAATGCGTATTCTTGTAAAATACTCAGGACTAGTTACCAGATAAAAATGTAGTAGGTTTATTTGGATTCTTCCATCAAAGAAAAGATTATTACAGAAAAACATAAAAATAGGTGAAAGAGAGATTGTCCATTAGTTCATAGCAAAAGCTTGTCACCTTCTTTCCTGGAACTCTGAAAAGACATGTGTCCTGTAGTGCGTAGCTTCTCTGGATGTGAGTTGGATTAACATACCAGCTGTTCAGTTATGTCCGTGCAGAGATGACATCTTGCGTCTGTGTCTCATGTTGGTGAGGGAAGGAGCGAGCGACCGCTACAGTTAGCCATGAATTATATACGTCTCTTGAAGCACGTGATCCAGGTATATATGGAGTTGTCCTGTACCATGAGCCAAACTTACAAAAATAGCCTATGTCGTGTCAGCTAAAGCAATGTACAGAACTGAGTCTTATATGAAATTAACGGATTATTAATATTTAACAGCCCGTAAGAGGGAATAGTGGTGACTCTGCCATCTTTCTCTGTACACTCCCGGCATGTCATCTGTAGGATCTGTAATCTCTTGTTAGGATGGTTCCTCCTTTACACTATATGGGCTGTGCTGTATTCCTGGGATATCCCATATAGCACTGGCTGCACTTTATATCTCCTATCTGTACTCCAGGGATGTAATGCGCTGTCAGCTCTTTATTCTCTCACTATTTATATCCTTTGCTCTGTGTCCTCTCATTATATAAGCTATTCATCTATAAGTGCACAGGATCTATTCCCCTTATACACTGATATCCAGTGATAGATCTACAATCCGTTTCCATATATCTATGTATGGATTTATCTTATCTATATATATAAAACTGAATATATCTATGTGTGTGTGTGTGTGTGTGTGTGTGTGTGTGTGTGTGTATCACCAACCAATCACGAAGCATCTTTCATTTCACCAGAGCTGTTAAAAAGAATCTGAGCTGTGATTGGTTGCTATCAGCAAGTTTTTCCACTTGACAACACCTCAGCAGACACTGACATGGTGGGAGAAATCTAGCATCCCCGGGAACATAAGCTCCAGCCATTGTCTGCCCCCAGACAGGAGCACAGAGCACATGACACAAATGAATCCCCCCCTCCCATGGATCATTGGTATGGAAGTTAGGGCAAATCCACTCAGCGTTTTGGTACTGACTCCAGGCCTTTCTTAAAGGGATCTCCTGTATGGAAGTTAGGGCAAATCCCTCAGCGCTCTGATTCTGACCCCAGGGTTCAATTAAAGGGATCATTAGTATGCAAGTCAGGGCAAATCCACTCAGCGCTATGGTTCTGACGCCAGGCCTCTCTTAAAGGGATCCCCAGTATGGAAGTTAGGATCGTTCCACTCAGAGCTCTGGCTCTGACCACAGGCTGACGAGATGATGTGGGATATTAGGGGTAGTAGTCCGGTGGCTCTGACTGACGAGATGATGTGGGATATTAGGGGTAGTAGTCCAGTGGCTGTGACGGGATGATGTGGGATATTAGGGGTAGTAGTCCGGTGGCTCTGGCTGATTAGGGGTAATAGTCTGGTGGCTCTGGCTGATTAGGGGTAGTAGTCCGGTGGCTCTGGCTGATTAGGGGTAGTAGTCCGGTGGCTCTGGCTGATGGGATGATGTGGGATATTAGGAGCAGTAGTCCGGTGGCTCTGGCTGACGGGATGATGTGGGATATTAGGGGTAGTAGTCCGATGGCTCTAGCTGATGGGATGATGTGGGATATTAGGGGTAGTAGTCTGGTGGCTCTGACTGACGAGATGATGTGGGATATTAGGGGTAGTAGTCCAGTGGCTGTGACGGGATGATGTGGGATATTAGGGGTAGTAGTCTGGTGGCTCTGGCTGATTAGGGGTAATAGTCTGGTGGCTCTGGCTGATTAGGGGTAGTAGTCCGGTGGCTCTGGCTGATTAGGGGTAGTAGTCCGGTGGCTCTGGCTGATGGGATGATGTGGGATATTAGGAGCAGTAGTCCGGTGGCTCTGGCTGACGGGATGATGTGGGATATTAGGGGTAGTAGTCCGGTGGCTCTGGCTGACGAGATGATGTGGGATATTAGGAGTAGTAGTCCGGTGGCTCTGGCTGATTAGGGGTAATAGTCTGGTGGCTCTGGCTGATTAGGGGTAGTAGTCCGGTGGCTCTGGCTGATGGGATGATGTGGGATATTAGGAGCAGTAGTCCGGTGGCTCTGGCTGACGGGATGATGTGGGATATTAGGGGTAGTAGTCCGATGGCTCTAGCTGATGGGATGATGTGGGATATTAGGGGTAGTAGTCTGGTGGCTCTGACTGACGAGATGATGTGGGATATTAGTGGTAGTAGTCCGGTGGCTCTGGCTGATGGGATGATGTGGGATATTAGGAGCAGTAGTCCGGTGGCTCTGGCTGACGGGATGATGTGGGATATTAGGGGTAGTAGTCCGGTGGCTCTGGCTGACGAGATGATGTGGGATATTAGTGGTAGTAGTCCGGTGGCTCTGACTGACGAGATGATGTGGGATATTAGGGGTAGTAGTCCAGTGGCTGTGACGGGATGATGTGGGATATTAGGGGTAGTAGTCCGGTGGCTCTGGCTGATTAGGGGTAATAGTCTGGTGGCTCTGGCTGATTAGGGGTAGTAGCCCGGTGGCTCTGGCTGATTAGGGGTAGTAGTCCGGTGGCTCTGGCTGATGGGATGATGTGGGATATTAGGAGCAGTAGTCCGGTGGCTCTGGCTGACGGGATGATGTGGGATATTAGGGGTAGTAGTCCGGTGGCTCTGGCTGACGAGATGATGTGGGATATTAGGGGTAGTAGTCCGGTGGCTCTGGCTGACGGGATGATGTGGGATATTAGGGGTAGTAGTCCGGTGGCTGACGGGATGATGTGGGATATTAGGGGTAGTAGTCCGGTGGCTCTGGCTGACGGGATGATGGGTGATATTAGGGGTAGTAGTCCGGTGGTTCTGGCTGCTGGGATGATGTGGGATATTAGGGGTAGTAGTCCGGTGGCTCTGGCTGATTAGGGGTAGTAGTCCGGTGGCTCTGGCTGACGGGATGATGTGGGATATTAGTGGTAGTAGTCCGGTGGCTCTGGCTGACGAGATGATGTGGGAAATTAGGGGTAGTAGTCCGGTGGTTCTGGCTGACGGGATGATGTGGGATATTAGTGGTAGTATTCCGGTGGCTCTGGCTGATGGGATGATGTGGTATATTAGTGGTAGTAGTCCGGTGGCTCTGGCTGACGGGATGATGAGGGATATTAGGGGTAGTAGTCTGGTGGCTCTGACTGACGAGATGATGTGGGATATTAGTGGGAGTAGTCCGGTGGCTCTGGCTGATGGGATGATGTGGGATATTAGGGGTAGTAGTCCGGTGGCTCTGGCTGACGGGATGATGTGGGATATTAGGGGTAGTAGTCCGGCGGCTCTGGATTATGGGATGATGTGGGATATTAGTGGTAGTAGTCCGGTAGCTCTGGCTGATGGGATGATGAGGGATATTAGGGGTAGTAGTCCGGTGGCTCTGGCTGACAAGATGATGAGGGATATTAGGGGTAGTAGTCTGGTGGCTCTGGCTGACGGGATGATGTGGGATATTAGTGGTAGTAGTCCGGTAGCTCTGGCTGATGGGATGATGAGGGATATTAGGGGTAGTAGTCCGGTGGCTCTGGCTGACGGGATGATGTGGGATATTAGGGGTAGTAGTCCGGCGGCTCTGGATTATGGGATGATGTGGGATATTAGTGGTAGTAGTCCGGTAGCTCTGGCTGATGGGATGATGAGGGATATTAGGGGTAGTAGTCCGGTGGCTCTGGCTGACAAGATGATGAGGGATATTAGGGGTAGTAGTCTGGTGGCTCTGGCTGACGGGATGATGTGAGATATTAGTGGTAGTAGTCCGGTAGCTCTGGCTGATGGGATGATGAGGGATATTAGGGGTAGTAGTCCGGTGGCTCTGGCTGACGGGATGATGTGGGATATTAGTGGTAGTAGTCCGGTGGCTCTGGCTGACGGGATGATGTGGGATATTAGTGGTAGTAGTCCGGTGGCTCTGGCTGACGGGATGATGTGGGATATTAGGGGTAGTAGTCCGGTGGCTCTGGCTGACGGGATGATGTGGGATATTAGGGGTAGTAGTCCGGTGGCTCTGGCTGACGGGATGATGTGGGATATTAGGGGTAGTAGTCCGGTGGCTCTGGCTGACGAGATGATGAGGGATATTAGGGGTAGTAGTCCGGTGGCTCTGGCTGACGGGATGATGAGGGATATTAGGGGTAGTAGTCCGATGGCTCTGGCTGACGGGATGATGTGGGATATTAGTGGTAGTAGTCCGGTGGCTCTGGCTGACGAGATGATGTGGGAAATTAGGGGTAGTAGTCCGGTGGTTCTGGCTGACGGGATGATGTGGGATATTAGTGGTAGTATTCCGGTGGCTGTGGCTGATGGGATGATGTGGGATATTAGGGGTAGTAGTCCGGTGGCTCTGGCTGACGGGATGATGTGGGATATTAGGGGTAGTAGTCCGGTGGCTCTGGCTGATGGGATGATGTGGGATATTAGTGGTAGTAGTCCGGTGGCTCTGGCTGACGGGATGATGAGGGATATTAGGGGTAGTAGTCCGGTGGTTCTGGCTGACGGGATGATGTGGGATATTAGTGGTAGTATTCCGGTGGCTGTGGCTGATGGGATGATGTGGGATATTAGGGGTAGTAGTCCGGTGGCTCTGGCTGACGGGATGATGTGGGATATTAGTGGTAGTATTCCGGTGGCTCTGGCTGATGGGATGATGTGGGATATTAGTGGTAGTAGTCCGGTGGCTCTGGCTGACGGGATGATGAGGGATATTAGGGGTAGTAGTCTGGTGGATCTGACTGACGAGATGATGTGGGATATTAGGGGTAGTAGTCCGGTGGCTCTGGCTGACGGGATGATGTGGGATATTAGTGGTAGTATTCCGGTGGCTGTGGCTGATGGGATGATGAGGGATATTAGGGGTAGTAGTCCGGTGGCTCTGGCTGACGGGATGATGTGGGATATTAGTGGTAGTATTCCGGTGGCTGTGGCTGATGGGATGATGAGGGATATTAGGGGTAGTAGTCCGGTGGCTCTGGCTGACGGGATGATGTGGGATATTAGGGGTAGTAGTCCGGTGGTTCTGGCTGACGGGATGATGTGGGATATTAGTGGTAGTATTCCGGTGGCTGTGGCTGATGGGATGATGAGGGATATTAGGGGTAGTAGTCCGGTGGCTCTGGCTGATGGGATGATGTGGGATATTAGTGGTAGTAGTCCGGTGGCTCTGGCTGACGGGATGATGAGGGATATTAGGGGTAGTAGTCCGGTGGCTCTGGCTGATGGGATGATGTGGGATATTAGTGGTAGTAGTCCGGTGGCTCTGGCTGACGGGATGATGAGGGATATTAGGGGTAGTAGTCCGGTGGTTCTGGCTGACGGGATGATGTGGGATATTAGTGGTAGTAGTCCGGTGGCTGTGGCTGATGGGATGATGTGGGATATTAGGGGTAGTAGTCCGGTGGCTGTGGCTGATGGGATGATGTGGGATAATAGGGGTAGTAGTCCGGTGGCTCTGGCTGACGGGATGATGTGGGATATTAGTGGTAGTATTCCGGTGGCTCTGGCTGATGGGATGATGTGGGATATTAGTGGTAGTAGTCCGGTGGCTCTGGCTGACGGGATGATGAGGGATATTAGGGGTAGTAGTCTGGTGGATCTGACTGACGAGATGATGTGGGATATTAGGGGTAGTAGTCCGGTGGCTCTGGCTGACGGGATGATGTGGGATATTAGGGGTAGTATTCCGGTGGCTCTGGCTGACGGGATGATGTGGTATATTAGTGGTAGTAGTCCGGTGGCTCTGGCTGACGGGATGATGAGGGATATTAGGGGTAGTAGTCTGGTGGCTCTGACTGACGAGATGATGTGGGATATTAGGGGTAGTAGTCCGGTGGCTCTGGCTGACGGGATGATGAGGGATATTAGGGGTAGTATTCCGGTGGCTCTGGCTGACGAGATGATGTGGGATATTAGGGGTAGTATTCCGGTGGCTCTGGCTGATGGGATGATGTGGGATATTAGTGGTAGTAGTCCGGTGGCTCTGGCTGACGGGATGATGAGGGATATTAGGGGTAGTAGTCTGGTGGCTCTGACTGACGAGATGATGTGGGATATTAGGGGTAGTAGTCCGGTGGCTCTGGCTGACGGGATGATGAGGGATATTAGGGGTAGTATTCCGGTGGCTCTGGCTGACGAGATGATGTGGGATATTAGGGGTAGTAGTCCGGTAGCTCTGGCTGATGGGATGATGAGGGATATTAGGGGTAGTAGTCCGGTGGCTCTGGCTGACAAGATGATGAGGGATATTAGGGGTAGTAGTCCGGTGGCTCTGGCTGACGGGATGATGTGGGATATTAGTGGTAGTAGTCTGGTGGCTCTGGCTGATGGGATGATGAGGGATATTAGGGGTAGTAGTCCGGTGGCTCTGGCTGACAAGATGATGAGGGATATTAGGGGTAGTAGTCCGGTGGCTCTGGCTGATGGGATGATGTGGGATATTAGGGGTAGTAGTCTGGTGGCTCTGGCTGATGGGATGATGAGGGATATTAGGGGTAGTAGTCCGGTGGCTCTGGCTGACAAGATGATGAGGGATATTAGGGGTAGTAGTCTGGTGGCTCTGGCTGACGGGATGATGTGAGATATTAGTGGTAGTAGTCCGGTAGCTCTGGCTGATGGGATGATGAGGGATATTAGGGGTAGTAGTCCGGTGGCTCTGGCTGACGGGATGATGTGGGATATTAGTGGTAGTAGTCCGGTGGCTCTGACTGACGAGATGATGTGGGATATTAGGGGTAGTAGTCCAGTGGCTGTGACGGGATGATGTGGGATATTAGGGGTAGTAGTCCGGTGGCTCTGGCTGATTAGGGGTAGTAGCCCGGTGGCTCTGGCTGATGGGATGATGTGGGATATTAGGGGGAGTAGTCCGGTGGCTCTGGCTGATGGGATGATGTGGGATATTAGGAGCAGTAGTCCGGTGGCTCTGGCTGACGGGATGATGTGGGATATTAGGGGTAGTAGTCCGGTGGCTCTGGCTGACGAGATGATGTGGGATATTAGGGGTAGTAGTCCGGTGGCTCTGGCTGACGGGATGATGTGGGATATTAGGGGTAGTAGTCCGGTGGCTCTGGCTGACGGGATGATGAGGGATATTAGGGGTAGTAGTCCGATGGCTCTGGCTGACGGGATGATGTGGGATATTAGTGGTAGTAGTCCGGTGGCTCTGGCTGACGAGATGATGTGGGAAATTAGGGGTAGTAGTCCGGTGGTTCTGGCTGACGGGATGATGTGGGATATTAGTGGTAGTATTCCGGTGGCTCTGGCTGATGGGATGATGTGGGATATTAGGGGTAGTAGTCCGGTGGCTCTGGCTGACGGGATGATGTGGGATATTAGTGGTAGTATTCCGGTGGCTCTGGCTGATGGGATGATGTGGGATATTAGTGGTAGTAGTCCGGTGGCTCTGGCTGACGGGATGATGAGGGATATTAGGGGTAGTAGTCTGGTGGATCTGACTGACGAGATGATGTGGGATATTAGGGGTAGTAGTCCGGTGGTTCTGGCTGACGGGATGATGTGGGATATTAGTGGTAGTATTCTGGTGGCTCTGGCTGACGGGATGATGTGGTATATTAGTGGTAGTAGTCCGGTGGCTCTGGCTGACGGGATGATGTGGTATATTAGGGGTAGTAGTCCGGTGGCTCTGGCTGACGGGATGATGAGGGATATTAGGGGTAGTAGTCCGGTGGCTCTGGCTGACGGGATGATGTGGGATATTAGGGGTAGTAGTCCGGCGGCTCTGGATTATGGGATGATGTGGGATATTAGTGGTAGTAGTCCGGTGGCTCTGGCTGATGGGATGATGAGGGATATTAGGGGTAGTAGTCCGGTGGCTCTGGCTGACAAGATGATGAGGGATATTAGGGGTAGTAGTCTGGTGGCTCTGGCTGACGGGATGATGTGGGATATTAGTGGTAGTAGTCCGGTGGCTCTGGCTGACAAGATGATGAGGGATATTAGGGGTAGTAGTCTGGTGGCTCTGGCTGACGGGATGATGTGAGATATTAGTGGTAGTAGTCCGGTAGCTCTGGCTGATGGGATGATGAGGGATATTAGGGGTAGTAGTCCGGTGGCTCTGGCTGACGGGATGATGTGGGATATTAGTGGTAGTAGTCCGGTGGCTCTGACTGACGAGATGATGTGGGATATTAGGGGTAGTAGTCCGGTGGATCTGGCTGATGGGATGATGTGGGATATTAGTGGTAGTAGTCCGGTGGCTCTGGCTGATTAGGGGTAGTAGCCCGGTGGCTCTGGCTGATGGGATGATGTGGGATATTAGGGGGAGTAGTCCGGTGGCTCTGGCTGACGGGATGATGTGGGATATTAGGGGTAGTAGTCCGGTGGCTCTGGCTGACGAGATGATGTGGGATATTAGGGGTAGTAGTCCGGTGGCTCTGGCTGACGGGATGATGTGGGATATTAGGGGTAGTAGTCCGGTGGCTGACGGGATGATGTGGGATATTAGGGGTAGTAGTCCGGTGGCTCTGGCTGACGGGATGATGGGTGATATTAGGGGTAGTAGTCCGGTGGCTCTGGCTGCTGGGATGATGTGGGATATTAGGGGTAGTAGTCCGGTGGCTCTGGCTGATTAGGGGTAGTAGTCCGGTGGCTCTGGCTGACGGGATGATGTGGGATATTAGTGGTAGTAGTCCGGTGGCTCTGGCTGACGAGATGATGTGGGAAATTAGGGGTAGTAGTCCGGTGGTTCTGGCTGACGGGATGATGTGGGATATTAGTGGTAGTAGTCCGGTGGCTCTGGCTGACGGGATGATGAGGGATATTAGGGGTAGTAGTCCGGTGGCTCTGGCTGACGGGATGATGTGGGATATTAGTGGTAGTAGTCCGGTGGCTCTGGCTGATGGGATGATGTGGGATATTAGTGGTAGTAGTCCGGTGGCTCTGGCTGATGGGATGATGTGGGATATTAGGGGTAGTAGTCCGGTGGCTCTGGCTGACGCGATGATGTGGGATATTAGTGGTAGTAGTCCGGTGGCTCTGGCTGATGGGATGATGTGGGATATTAGGGGTAGTAGTCTGGTGGCTCTGACTGACGAGATGATGTGGGATATTAGTGGTAGTAGTCCGGTGGCTCTGGCTGATGGGATGATGTGGGATATTAGGGGTAATAGTCCGGTGGCTCTGGCTGACGGGATGATGTGGGATATTAGGGGTAGTAGTCCGGCGGCTCTGGATTATGGGATGATGTGGGATATTAGTGGTAGTAGTCCGGTAGCTCTGGCTGATGGGATGATGAGGGATATTAGGGGTAGTAGTCCGGTAGCTCTGGCTGATGGGATGATGTGGGATATTAGGGGGAGTAGTCCGGTGGCTCTGGCTGATGGGATGATGTGGGATATTAGGGGGAGTAGTCCGGTGGCTCTGGCTGATGGGATGATGTGGGATATTAGGGGGAGTAGTCCGGCGGCTCTGGCTGACGGGATGATGTGAGATATTAGTGGTAGTAGTCCGGTGGCTCTGGCTGATGGGATGATGTGGGATATTAGGGGTAATAGTCCGGTGGCTCTGGCTGACGGGATGATGTGGGATATTAGGGGTAGTAGTCCGGCGGCTCTGGATTATGGGATGATGTGGGATATTAGTGGTAGTAGTCCGGTAGCTCTGGCTGATGGGATGATGAGGGATATAAGGGGTAGTAGTCCGGTAGCTCTGGCTGATGGGATGATGAGGGATATTAGGGGTAGTAGTCTGGTGGCTCTGGCTGACGGGATGATGTGAGATATTAGTGGTAGTAGTCCGGTAGCTCTGGCTGATGGGATGATGAGGGATATTAGGGGTAGTAGTCCGGTGGCTCTGGCTGACAAGATGATGAGGGATATTAGGTGTAGTAGTCTGGTGGCTCTGGCTGACGGGATGATGTGAGATATTAGTGGTAGTAGTCCGGTAGCTCTGGCTGATGGGATGATGAGGGATATTAGGGGTAGTAGTCCGGTGGCTCTGGCTGACAAGATGATGAGGGATATTAGGTGTAGTAGTCTGGTGGCTCTGGCTGACGGGATGATGTGGGATATTAGGGGTAGTAGTCCGGTGGCTCTGGCTGACGGGATGATGTGGGATATTAGTGGTAGTAGTCCGGTGGCTCTGGCTGACGGGATGATGTGGGATATTAGTGGTAGTAGTCCGGTGGCTCTGGCTGACGAGATGATGAGGGATATTAGGGGTAGTAGTCCGGTGGCTCTGGCTGACGGGATGATGAGGGATATTAGGGGTAGTAGTCTGATGGCTCTGGCTGACGGGATGATGTGGGATATTAGTGGTAGTAGTCCGGTGGCTCTGGCTGACGAGATGATGTGGGAAATTAGGGGTAGTAGTCCGGTGGTTCTGGCTGACGGGATGATGTGGGATATTAGTGGTAGTATTCCGGTGGCTCTGGCTGATGGGATGATGTGGGATATTAGTGGTAGTAGTCCGGTGGCTCTGGCTGACGGGATGATGAGGGATATTAGTGGTAGTAGTCCGGTGGCTCTGGCTGACGGGATGATGAGGGATATTAGGGGTAGTAGTCTGGTGGATCTGACTGACGAGATGATGTGGGATATTAGGGGTAGTATTCCGGTGGCTCTGGCTGACGGGATGATGTGGGATATTAGGGGTAGTAGTCTGGTGGCTCTGGCTGATGGGATGATGTGGGATATTAGTGGTAGTAGTCCGGTGGCTCTGGCTGACGGGATGATGAGGGATATTAGGGGTAGTAGTCTGGTGGCTCTGACTGACGAGATGATGTGGGATATTAGGGGTAGTAGTCCGGTGGCTCTGGCTGACGGGATGATGAGGGATATTAGGGGTAGTAGTCCGGCGGCTCTGGCTGACGGGATGATGTGGGATATTAGGGGTAGTAGTCTGGTGGCTCTGACTGACGAGATGATGTGGGATATTAGGGGTAGTAGTCCGGTGGCTCTGGCTGACGGGATGATGAGGGATATTAGGGGTAGTAGTCCGGCGGCTCTGGCTGACGGGATGATGTGGGATATTAGTGGTAGTATTCCGGTGGCTCTGGCTGATGGGATGATGTGGGATATTAGGGGTAGTAGTCTGGTGGCTCTGGCTGATGGGATGATGTGGGATATTAGTGGTAGTAGTCCGGTGGCTCTGGCTGACGGGATGATGAGGGATATTAGGGGTAGTAGTCCGGTAGCTCTGGCTGATGGGATGATGTGGGATATTAGGGGTAGTAGTCTGGTGGCTCTGACTGACGAGATGATGTGGGATATTAGGGGTAGTAGTCCGGTGGCTCTGGCTGACGGGATGATGAGGGATATTAGGGGTAGTAGTCCGGCGGCTCTGGCTGACGGGATGATGTGGGATATTAGGGGTAGTAGTCCGGTGGCTCTGGCTGACGGGATGATGTGGGATATTAGGGGTAGTAGTCCGGCGGCTCTGGATTATGGGATGATGTGGGATATTAGTGGTAGTAGTCCGGTAGCTCTGGCTGATGGGATGATGAGGGATATTAGGGGTAGTAGTCCGGTGGCTCTGGCTGACAAGATGATGAGGGATATTAGGGGTAGTAGTCTGGTGGCTCTGGCTGACGGGATGATGTGAGATATTAGTGGTAGTAGTCCGGTAGCTCTGGCTGATGGGATGATGAGGGATATTAGGGGTAGTAGTCCGGTGGCTCTGGCTGACGGGATGATGTGGGATATTAGGGGTAGTAGTCCGGTGGCTCTGGCTGATGGGATGATGTGGGATATTAGGGGTAGTAGTCCGGTAGCTCTGGCTGATGGGATGATGAGGGATATTAGGGGTAGTAGTCCGGTGGCTCTGGCTGACGGGATGATGTGGGATATTAGTGGTAGTAGTCCGGTGGCTCTGGCTGACGGGATGATGTGGGATATTAGGGGTAGTAGTCCGGTGGCTCTGGCTGACGAGATGATGAGGGATATTAGGGGTAGTAGTCCGGTGGCTCTGGCTGACGGGATGATGTGGGATATTAGGGGGAGTAGTCCGGTGGCTCTGGCTGACGAGATGATGTGGGATATTAGGGGTAGTAGTCCGGTGGCTCTGGCTGACGGGATGATGAGGGATATTAGGGGTAGTAGTCCGATGGCTCTGGCTGACGGGATGATGTGGGATATTAGGGGTAGTAGTCCGGTGGCTCTGGCTGACGAGATGATGTGGGAAATTAGGGGTAGTAGTCCGGTGGTTCTGGCTGACGGGATGATGTGGGATATTAGTGGTAGTATTCCGGTGGCTCTGGCTGATGGGATGATGTGGGATATAAGAGGTAGTAGTCCGGTGGCTCTGGCTGACGGGATGATGTGGGATATTAGTGGTAGTATTCCGGTGGCTCTGGCTGATGGGATGATGTGGGATATTAGTGGTAGTAGTCCGGTGGCTCTGGCTGACGGGATGATGAGGGATATTAGGGGTAGTAGTCTGGTGGCTCTGGCTGACGAGATGATGTGGGATATTAGTGGTAGTAGTCCAGTGGCTCTGGCTGATGGGATGATGTGGGATATTAGGGGTAGTAGTCAGGTGGCTCTGGCTGATGGGATGATGTGGGATATTAGGGGTAGTAGTCCGGTGGCTCTGGCTGACGGGATGATGTGGGATATTAGGGGTAGTAGTCCGGTGGCTCTGGCTGACGGGATGATGTGGGATATTAGGGGTAGTAGTCCGGTGGCTCTGGCTGACGGGATGATGTGGGATATTAGTGGTAGTAGTCCGGCGGCTCTGGCTGATGGGATGATGTGAGATATTAGTGGTAGTAGTCCAGTAGCTCTGGCTGATGGGATGATGAGGGATATTAGGGGTAGTAGTCTGGTGGCTCTGGCTGACGGGATGATGTGGGATATTAGGGGTAGTAGTCCGGTGGCTCTGGCTGACTGGATGATGTGGGATATTAGGGGTAGTAGTCTGGTGGCTCTGGCTGACGGGATGATGTGGGATATTAGTGGTAGTAGTCCGGTAGCTCTGGCTGACGGGATGATGTGGGATATTAGTGGGAGTAGTCCGGTGGCTCTGGCTGACGGGATGATGTGGGATATTAGGGGTAGTAGTCCGGTGGCTCTGGCTGACGAGATGATGAGGGATATTAGTGGGAGTAGTCTGGTGGCTCTGGCTGACGGGATGATGTGGGATATTAGGGGTAGTAGTCCGGTGGCTCTGGCTGACGGGATGATGAGGGATATTAGGGGTAGTAGTCCGGTGGCTCTGGCTGACGAGATGATGAGGGATATTAGGGGTAGTAGTCCGGTGGCTCTGGCTGACGGGATGATGTGGGATATTAGTGGGAGTAGTCCGGTGGCTCTGGCTGACGGGATGATGTGGGATATTAGGGGTAGTAGTCCGGTGGCTCTGGCTGACGAGATGATGAGGGATATTAGTGGGAGTAGTCCGGTGGCTCTGGCTGACGGGATGATGTGGGATATTAGTGGTAGTAGTCCGGTGGCTCTGGCTGATGGGATGATGTGGGATATTAGTGGTAGTAGTCCGGTAGCTCTGGCTGACTGGATGATGAGGGATATTAGGGGTAGTAGTCCGGTGGCTCTGGCTGACGAGATGATGAGGGATATTAGGGGTAGTAGTCCGGTGGCTCTGGCTGACGGGATGATGTGGTATATTAGAGGTAGTAGTCCGGTGGCTCTGGCTGACGGGATGATGTGGGATATTAGGGGTAGTAGTCCGGTGGCTCTGGCTGACGAGATGATGAGGGATATTAGGGGTAGTAGTCTGGTGGCTCTGGCTGACGGGATGATGTGAGATATTAGTGGTAGTAGTCCAGTAGCTCTGGCTGATGGGATGATGAGGGATATTAGGGGTAGTAGTCTGGTGGCTCTGGCTGACGGGATGATGTGGGATATTAGGGGTAGTAGTCCGGTGGCTCTGGCAGACGAGATGATGAGGGATATTAGTGGGAGTAGTCCGGTGGCTCTGGCTGACGAGATGATGAGGGATATTAGGGGTAGTAGTCCGATGGCTCTGGCTGACGGGATGATGTGGGATATTAGGGGTAGTAGTCCGGTGGCTCTGGCTGACGAGATGATGAGGGATATTAGGGGTAGTAGTCTGATGGCTCTGGCTGACGGGATGATGTGAGATATTAGTAGTAGTAGTCCGGTAGCTCTGGCTGACGGGATGATGTGGGATATTAGGGGTAGTAGTCCGGTGGCTCTGGCTGACGGGATGATGTGGGATATTAGGGGTAGTAGTCCGGTGGCTCTGGCTGACGAGATGATGAGGAATATTAGGGGTAGTAGTCTGGTGGCTCTGGCTGACGAGATGATGTGGGAAATTAGGGGTAGTATTCCGGTGGCTCTGGCTGATGGGATGATGTGGGAAATTAGGGGTAGTAGTCCGGTGGCTCTGGCTGACGGGATGATGTGGGATATTAGGGGTAGTAGTCCAGTAGCTCGGGATGATGAGGGATATTAGGGGTAGTAGTCCGGTGGCTCTGGCTGACGGGATGATGTGGGATATTAGGGGTAGTAGTCCGGTGGCTCTGGCTGACGAGATGATGAGGGATATTAGGGGTAGTAGTCCGGTGGCTCTGGCTGACGGGATGATGTGAGATATTAGTGGTAGTAGTCCAGTAGCTCTGGCTGATGGGATGATGTGGGATATTAGAGGTAGTAGTCCGGTGGCTCTGGCTGATGGGATGATGTGCGATATTAGGGGTAGTAGTCCGGTGGCTCTGGCTGATTAGGGGTAGTATTCCGGTGGCTCTGGCTGACGAGATGATGTGGGAAATTAGGGGTAGTAGTCCGGTGGCTCTGGCTGATGGGATGATGTGGGATGTTAGGGGTAGTAGTCCGGTGGCTCTGGCTGATGGGATGATGTGGGATATTAGGGGTAGTAGTCTGGTGGCTCTGGCTGACGGGATGATGTGGGATATTAGTGGTAGTAGTCCGGTGGCTTTGGCTGTTGGAATGATGTGGGATATTAGGGGTAGTAGTCCGGTGGCTCTGGCTGATGGGATGATGTGGGATATTAGGGGTAGTAGTCCGGTGGCTCTGGCTGATGGGATGATGAGGGATATTAGGGGGAGTAGTCCGGTGGCTCTGGCTGATGGGATGATGTGCGATATTAGGGGTAGTAGTCCGGTGGCTCTGGCTGATTAGGGGTAGTATTCCGGTGGCTCTGGCTGACGAGATGATGTGGGAAATTAGGGGTAGTAGTCCGGTGGCTCTGGCTGATGGGATGATGTGGGATGTTAGGGGTAGTAGTCCGGTGGCTCTGGCTGATGGGATGATGTGGGATATTAGGGGTAGTAGTCTGGTGGCTCTGGCTGACGGGATGATGTGGGATATTAGTGGTAGTAGTCCGGTGGCTTTGGCTGTTGGAATGATGTGGGATATTAGGGGTAGTAGTCCGGTGGCTCTGGCTGATGGGATGATGTGGGATATTAGGGGTAGTAGTCCGGTGGCTCTGGCTGTTGGAATGATGTGGGATATTAGGGGTAGTAGTCCGGTGGCTCTGGCTGATGGGATGATGTGGGATATTAGTGGTAGTAGTCTGGTGGCTCTGGCTGAAGGGATGATGTGGGATATTAGGGGTAGGAGTCCGGTGGCTCTGGCTGTTGGAATGATGTGGGATATTAGGGGTAGTAGTCCGATGGCTCTGGCTGATGGGATGATGTGGGATATTAGTGGTAGTAGTCTGGTGGCTCTGGCTGAAGGGATGATGTGGGATATTAGGGGTAGTAGTCCGGTGGCTCTGGCTGTTGGAATGATGTGGGATATTAGGGGTAGTAGTCCGGTGGCTCTGGCTGATGGGATGATGTGGGATATTTGGGGTAGTAGTCCGGTGGCTCTGGCTGACGAGATGATGTGGGATATTAGGGGTAGTAGTCCGGTGGCTCTGGCTGACGGGATGATGAGGGATATAAGGGGTAGTAGTCCGGTGGCTCTGGCTGACGGGATAATGTGGGATATTAGGGGTAGTAGTCCGGTGGCTCTGGTTGACGGGATGATGAGGGATATTAGGGGTAGTAGTCCGGTGGCTCTGGCTGACGGGATGATGTGGGATATTAGGGGTAGTAGTCCGGTGGCTCTGGCTGACGAGATGATGTGGGATATTAGGGGTAGTAGTCTGGTCGCTCTGGCTGACGGGATGATGAGGGATATTAGTGGTAGTAGTCTGGTGGCTCTGGCTGATGGGATGATGTGGGATATTAGGGGTAGTAGTCCGGTGGCTCTGGCTGACGGGATGATGAGGGATATTAGGGGTAGTAGTCCGGTGGCTCTGGCTGACGGGATGATTTGGGATATTAGGGGTAGTAGTCTGGTAGCTCTGGCTGACGGGATGATGAGGGATATTAGGGGTAGTAGTCCGGTGGCTCTGGCTGACGGGATGATGTGGGATATTAGGGGTAGTAGTCCGGTGGCTCTGGCTGACTGGATAATGAGGGATATTAGGGGTAGTAGTCCGGTGGCTCTGGCTGACGGGATGATGAGGGATATTAGGGGTAGTAGTCCGGTGGCTCTGGCTGACGGGATGATGTGGGATATTAGGGGTAGTAGTCTGGTAGCTCTGGCTGACGGGATGATGTGGGATATTAGGGTTAGTAGTCCGGTGGCTCTGGCTGACGAGATGATGTGGGATATTAGGGGTAGTAGTCCGGTGGCTCTGGCTGACGGGATGATGAGGGATATTAGGGGTAGTAGTCCGGTGGCTCTGGCTGACGGGATGATGTGGGATATTAGGGGTAGTAGTCTGGTAGCTCTGGCTGACGGGATGATGAGGGATATTAGGGGTAGTAGTCCGGTGGCTCTGGCTGATGGGATGATGTGGGATATTAGGGGTAGTAGCCCGGTGGCTCTGGCTGACGGGATGATGTGGGATATTAGGGGTAGTAGTCCGGTGGCTCTGGCTGATGGGATGATTTGGGATATTAGGGGTAGTAGTCCGGTGGCTCTGGCTGACGGGATGATGAGGGATATTAGGGGTAGTAGTCCGGTAGCTCTGGCTGACGGGATGATGTGGGATATTAGGGGTAGTAGTCTGGTGGCTCTGGCTGACGAGATGATGAGGGATATTAGGGGTAGTAGTCTGGTGGCTCTGGCTGACGGGATGATGTGGGATATTAGTGGTAGTAGTCCGGTAGCTCTGGCTGACGGGATGATGAGGGATATTAGGGGTAGTAGTCCGGTGGCTCTGGCTGACGGGATGATGTGGGATATTAGGGGTAGTAGTCCGGTAGCTCTGGCTGACGGGATGATGTGGGATATTAGGGGTAGTAGTCCGGTGGCTCTGGCTGACGGGATGATGTGGGATATTAGGGGTAGTAGTCTGGTGGCTCTGGCTGACCGGTTGATGTGGGATATTAGGGGTAGTAGTCCGGTGGCTCTGGCTGACAGGATGATGTGGGATATTAGTGGTAGTAGTCCGGTGGCTCTGGCTGAGGGGATGATGTGGGATATTAGGGGTAGTAGTCCGGTGGCTCTGGCTGACGGGATGATGTGGGACATTACGGGTAGTAGTCCGGTAGCTCTGGCTGACGGGATGATGATGGATATTAGGGGTAGTAGTCCGGTGGCTCTGGCTGATGGGATGATGTGGGATATTAGGGGGAGTAGTCCGGTAGCTCTGGCTGATGTGGGATATTAGGGGTAGTAGTCCGGTGGCTCTGGCTGACGAGATGATGAGGGATATTAGGGGTAGTAGTCTGGTGGCTCTGGCTGACGGGATGATGAGGGATATTAGGGGTAGTAGTCCAGTGGCTCTGGCTGATGGGATGATGTGGGATATTAGGGGAAGTAGTCCAGTGGCTCTGGCTGACGGGATGATGTGGGATAATAGGGGTAGTAGTCTGGTGGCTATGGCTGACCGGATGATGTGGGATATTAGGGGTAGTAGTCCGGTGGCTCTGGCTGACGGGAAGATGTGGGATATTAGTGGTAGTAGTCCGGTGGCTCTGGCTGAGGGGATGATGTGGGATATTAGGGGTAGTAGTCTGGTGGCTCTGGCTGACGGGATGATGTGGGATATTAGGGGTAGTAGTCCGGTGGCTCTGGCTGACGGCATGATGAGGGATATTAGGGGTAGTAGTCAGGTGGCTCTGGCTGACGGGATGATGTGGGAAATTAGGGGTAGTAGTCCGGTGGCTCTGGCTGACGGGATGATGTGGGATATTAGGGGTAGTAGTCCGGAGGCTCTGGCTGACGGGATGATGTGGGATATTAGGGGTAGTAGTCCGGTGGCTCTGGCTGACGGGATGATGTGGGAAATTAGGGGTAGTAGTCCGGTGGCTCTGACTGACGGGATGATGTGGGATATTAGGGGTAGTAGTCCGGTGGCTCTGGCTGACGGGATGATGTGGGATATTAGGGGTAGTAGTCCGGTGGCTCTGGCTGTTGGGATGATGTGGGATATTAGGGGGAGTAGTCCGGTGGCTCTGGCTGATGGGATTATGTGGGATATTAGGGGTAGTAGTCCGGTGGCTCTGGCTGATGTGGGATATTAGGGGGAGTAGTCCGGTGGCTCTGGCTGATGGGATTATGTGGGATATTAGGGGTAGTAGTCCGGTGGCTCTGGCTGATGTGGGATATTAGGGGGAGTAGTCCGGTGGCTCTGGCTGACGGGATGATGTGGGATATTAGGGGTAGTAGTCCGGTGGCTCTGGCTGACGGGATGATGTGGGAAATTAGGGGTAGTAGTCCGGTGGCTCTGGCTGATGGGATGATGTGGGAAATTAGGGGTAGTAGTCCAGTGGCTCTGGCTGATGGGATGATGTGGGATATTAGGGGTAGTAGTCCGGTGGCTCTGGCTGACGGGATGATGTGGGAAATTAGGGGTAGTAGTCCAGTGGCTCTGGTTGATGGGATGATGTGGGATATTAGGGGTAGTAGTCCGGTGGCTCTGGCTGATGGGATGATGTGGGATATTAGGGGTAGTAGTCCGGTGGCTCTGGCTGACGGGATGATGTGGGAAATTAGGGGTAGTAGTCCGCTGGCTCTGGCTGATGGGATGATGTGGGAAATTAGTGGTAGTAGTCCGGTGGCTCTGGCTGATGGGATGATGTGGGATATTAGGGGTAGTAGTCCGGTGGCTCTGGCTGACGGGATGATGTGGGAAATTAGGGGTAGTAGTCCGCTGGCTCTGGCTGACGGGATGATGTGGGATATTAGTGGTAGTAGTCCGGTGGCTCTGGCTGATGGGATGATGTGGGATATTAGGGGTAGTAGTACGGTGGCTCTGGCTGACGGGATGATGTGGGAAATTAGGGGTAGTAGTCCGGTGGCTCTGGCTGACGGTATGATGTGCGATATTAGGGGTAGTAGTCCGGTGGCTCTGGCTGATGGGATGATGTGGGAAATTAGGGGTAGTAGTCCGGTGGCTCTGGCTGATGGGATGATGTGGGAAATTAGGGGTAGTAGTCCGGTGGCTCTGGCTGATGGGATGATGTGCGATATTAGGGGTAGTAGTCCGGTGGCTCTGGCTGATGGGATGATGTGGGATATTAGGGGTAGTAGTCCGGTGGCTCTGGCTGATGGGATGATGTGGGATATTAGGGGTAGTAGTCCGGTGGCTCTGGCTGACGGGATGATGTGCGATATTAGGGGTAGTAGTCCGGTGGCTCTGGCTGATGGGATGATGTGGGATATTAGGGGTAGTAGTCCGGTGGCTCTGGCTGACGGGATGATGTGGGAAATTAGGGGTAGTAGTCCGGTGGCTCTGGCTGACTGGATGATGTGGGATATTAGGGGTAGTAGTCCGGTGGCTCTGGCTGATGGGATGATGTGGGAAATTAGGGGTAGTAGTCCGGTGGCTCTGGCTGATGGGATGATGTGGGATATTAGGGGTAATAGTCCGGTGGCTCTGGCTGACGGGATGATGTGGAATATTAGGGGTAGTAGTCTGGTGGCTCTGGCTGATGGGATGATGTGGGATATTAGGGGTAGTAGTCCGGTGGCTCTGGCTGATGGGATGATGTGGGATATTAGGGGTAGTAGTCCGGTGGCTCTGGCTGACGAGATGATGTGGGAAATTAGGGGTAGTAGTCCGGTGGCTCTGGCTGACGGGATGATGTGGGAAATTAGGGGTAGTAGTCCGGTGGCTCTGGCTGACGGGATGATGTGGGATATTAGAGGTAGTAGTCCGGTGGCTCTGGCTGACGAGATGATGTGGGAAATTAGGGGTAGTAGTCTGGTGGCTCTGGCTGATGGGATGATGTGGGATATTAGTGGTAGTAGTCCGGTGGCTCTGGCTGATGGGATGATGTGGGATATTAGTGGTAGTAGTCCGGTGGCTCTGGCTGATGGGATGATGTGGGATATTAGTGGTAGTAGTCCGGTGGCTCTGGCTGACGGTATGATGTGCGATATTAGGGGTAGTAGTCCGGTGGCTCTGACTGACGGGATGATGTGGGATATTAGGGGTAGTAGTCCGGTGGCTCTGGCTGATGGGATGATGTGGGATATTAGGGGTAGTAGTCCGGTGGCTCTGGCTGACGGGTTGATGTGGGATATTTGGGGTAGTAGTCCGGTGGCTCTGGCTGACGAGATGATGTGGGATATTAGGGGTAGTAGTCTGGTGGCTCTGGCTGACGGGATGATGTAGGATATTAGAGGTAGTAGTCCGGTGGCTCTGGCTGACGGGATGATGAGGGATATTAGGGGTAGTAGTCCGGTGGCTCTGGCTGACGGGATGATGAGGGATATTAGGGGTAGTAGTCCGATGGCTCTGGCTGATGGGATGATGTGGGATATTAGGGGTAGTAGTCTGGTGGCTCTGGCTGACGGGATGATGTGGGATATTACGGGTAGTAGTCCGGTAGCTCTGGCTGACGGGATGATGAGGGATATTAGGGGTAGTAGTCCGGTGGCTCTGGCTGATTAGGGGTAGTAGTCCGGTGGCTCTGGCTGACGGGATGATGTGGGATATTAGTGGGAGTAGTCCGGTGGCTCTGGCTGACGGGATGATGTGGGATATTAGTGGTAGTAGTCCGGTGGCTCTGGCTGACGGGATGATGTGGGATATTAGGGGTAGTAGTCCGGTGGCTCTGGCTGATTAGGGGTAGTAGTCCGGTGGCTCTGGCTGACGGGATGATGTGGGATATTAGTGGGAGTAGTCCGGTGGCTCTGGCTGACGGGATGATGTGGGATATTAGTGGTAGTAGTCCGGTGGCTCTGGCTGACGGGATGATGTGGGATATTAGTGGGAGTAGTCCGGTGGCTCTGGCTGATGGGATGATGTGGGATATTACGGGTAGTAGTCCGGTAGCTCTGGCTGACGGGATGATGAGGGATATTAGGGGTAGTAGTCCGGTGGCTCTGGCTGATTAGGGGTAGTAGTCCGGTGGCTCTGGCTGACGGGATGATGTGGGATATTAGTGGGAGTAGTCCGGTGGCTCTGGCTGACGGGATGATGTGGGATATTAGTGGTAGTAGTCCGGTGGCTCTGGCTGACGGGATGATGTGGGATATTAGTGGGAGTAGTCCGGTGGCTCTGGCTGATGGGATGATGTGGGATATTAGGGGTAGTAGTCTGGTGGCTCTGGCTGACGGGATGATGTGGGATATTAGGGGTAGTAGTCTGGTGGCTCTGGCTGACGGGATGATGTGGGATATTAGGGGTAGTAGTCCGGTGGCTCTGGCTGACGGGATGATGTGGGATATTAGGGGTAGTAGTCTGGTGGCTCTGGCTGACGGGATGATGTGGGATATTAGGGGTAGTAGCCCGGTGGCTCTGGCTGACGGGATGATGTGGAATATTAGGGGTAGTAGTCTGGTGGCTCTTGCTGACGGGATGATGTGGGATATTAGGGGTAGTAGTCCGGTGGCTCTGGCTGATGGGATGATGTGAGATATTAGTGGTAGTAGTCCGGTAGCTCTGGCTGACGGGATGATGAAGGATATTAGGGGTAGTAGTCCGGTGGCTCTGGCTGACGGGATGATGTGGGATATCAGGGGTAGTAGTCCGATAGCTCTGGCTGACGGGATGATGTGGGTTATTAGGGGTAGTAGTCCGGTGGCTCTGGCTGACGGGATGATGTGGGATATTAGGGGTAGTAGTCCGGTGGCTCTGGCTGATGGGATGATGTGGGATATTAGGGGTAGTAGTCCGGTGGCTCTGGCTGACGGGATGATGTGGGATATTAGGGGTAGTAGTCCGGTGGCTCTGGCTGACGGGATGATGTGGGATATTAGGGGTAGTAGTCTGGTGGCTCTGGCTGATGGGATGATGTGGGATATTAGGGGTAGTAGTCCGATAGCTCTGGCTGACGGGATGATGTGGGATATTAGGGGTAGTAGTCCGGTGGCTCTGGCTGACAGGATGATGTGGGATATTAGGGGTAGTAGTCCGGTGGCTCTGGCTGATGGGATGATGTGGGATATTAGGGGTAGTAGTCCGGTGGCTCTGGCTGATGGGATGATGTGGGATATTAGGGGTAGTAGTCCGGTGGCTCTGGCTGACGGGATGATGAGGGATATTAGGGGTAGTAGTCCGGTGGCTCTTGCTGACGGGATGATGTGGGATATTAGGGGTAGTAGTCCGGTAGCTCTGGCTGACGGGATGATGTGGGATATTAGGGGTAGTAGCCCGGTGGCTCTGGCTGACGGGATGATGTGGGATATTAGGGGTAGTAGTCCGGTGGCTCTGGCTGACGGGATGATGAGGGATATTAGGGGTAGTAGTCCGGTAGCCCTGGCTGACGGGATGATGTGGGATATTAGGGGTAGTAGTCCGGTGGCTCTAGCTGACGAGATGATGTGGGAAATTAGGGGTAGTAGTCCGGTGGCTCTGGCTGATGGGATGATGTGGGATATTAGGGGTAGTAGTCTGGTGGCTCTGGCTGATGGGATGATGTGGGAAATTAGGGGTAGTAGTCCGGTGGCTCTGGCTGATGGGATGATGTGGGAAATTAGGGGTAGTAGTCTGGTGGCTCTGGCTGATGGGATGATGAGGGATATTAGGGGTAGTGGTCCGGTGGCTCTGGCTGACGGGATGATGTGGGATATTAGGGGTAGTAGTCCGGTGGCTCTGGCTGTTGGGATGATGTGGGATATTAGGGGTAGTAGTCCGGTGGCTCTGGCTGATGGGATGATGTGGGATATTAGGGGTAGTAGTCCGGTGGCTCTGGCTGACGGGATGATGTGGGATATTAGGGGTAATAGTCCGGTGGCTCTGGCTGATGGGATGATGTGGGATATTAGGGGTAGTAGTCCGGTGTCTCTGGCTGACGGGATGATGTGGGAAATTAGGGGTAGTAGTCCGGTGGCTCTGGCTGATGGGATGATGTGGGATATTAGGGGTAGTAGTCCGGTGGCTCTGGCTGATGGGATGATGTGGGATATTAGGGGTGGTAGTCCGGCGGCTCTCGCTGATGGGATGATGTGGGATATTAGTGGTAATAGTCCGGTGGCTCTGGCTGACGGGATGATGTGGGATATTAGGGGTAGTAGTCCGGTGGCTCTGGCTGACGGGATGATGTGGGATATTAGGGGTAGTAGTCCGGTGGCTCTGGCTGACGGGATGATGTGGGATATTAGGGGTAGTAGTCCGGTGGCTCTGGCTGATGGGATGATGTGCGATATTAGGGGTAGTAGTCCGGTGGCTCTGGCTGATGGGATGATGTGGGATATTAGGGGTAGTAGTCCGGTGGCTCTGGCTGATGGGATGATGTGGGATATTAGGGTAGTAGTCCGGTGGCTCTGGCTGACGGGATGATGTGGGATATTAGTGGTAGTAGTCCGGTGGCTCTGGCTGACGAGATGATGTGGGAAATTAGGGGTAGTAGTCCGGTGGCTCTGGCTGACGGGATGATGTGGGATATTAGGGGTAGTAGTCTGGTGGCTCTGGCTGACGGGATGATGTGGGAAATTAGGGGTAGTAGTCCGGTAGCTCTGGCTGACGGGATGATGAGGGATATTAGGAGTAGAAGTCCGGTGGCTCTGGCTGACGGGATGATGTGGGATATTAGGGGTAGTAGTCTGGTGGCTCTGGCTGACGGGATGATGTGGGAAATTAGGGGTAGTAGTCCGGTAGCTCTGGCTGACGGGATGATGAGGGATATTAGGAGTAGAAGTCCGGTGGCTCTGGCTGACGGGATGATGTGGGATATTAGGGGTAGTAGTCCGGTGGCTCTGGCTGATGGGATGATGTGGGATATTAGGGGTAGTAGTCCGGTGGCTCTGGCTGACGGGATGATGTGGGATATTAGGGGTAGTAGTCCGGTGGCTCTGGCTGATGGGATGATGTGGGATATTAGGGGTAGTAGTCCGGTGGCTCTGGCTGACGGGACGATGTGGGATATTAGGGGTAGTAGTCCGGTGGCTCTGGCTGATGGGATGATGTGGGATATTAGGGGTAGTATTCCGGTAGCTCTGGCTGACGGGATGATGAGGGATATTAGGAGTAGAAGTCCGGTGGCTCTGGCTGATGGTATGATGTCCGATATTAGGGGTAGTAGTCCGGCGGCTCTGACTGACGGTATGATGTGGGATATTAGGGGTAGAAGTCCGGTGGCTCTGGCTGACGGTATGATGTCCGATATTAGGGGTAGTAGTCCGGTGGCTCTGGCTGACGGTATGATGTGCGATATTAGGGGTAGTAGTCCGGCGGCTCTGACTGACGGGATGATGAGGGATATTAGGAGTAGAAGTCCGGTGGCTCTGGCTGACGGTATGATGTCCGATATTAGGGGTAGTAGTCCGGTGGCTCTGGCTGACGGTATGATGTGCGATATTAGGGGTAGTAGTCCGGCGGCTCTGACTGACGGGATGATGTGGGATATTAGGGGTAGTAGTCCGGTGGCTCTGGCTGATGGGATAATGTGGGATATTAGGGGTAGTAGTCCGGTGGCTCTGACTGACGAGATGATGTGGGATATTAGGGGTAGTAGTCCGGTGGCTCTGACTGACGGGATGATGTGGGATATTAGGGGTAGTAGTCCGGTGGCTGTGGCTGACGAGATGATGTGGGATATTAGGGGTAGTAGTCTGGTGGCTCTGGCTGACGGGATGATGAGGGATATTAGGGGTAGTAGTCCGGTAGCTCTGGCTGACGGGATGATGAGGGATATTAGGGGTAGTAGTCCGGTGGCTCTGGCTGATTAGGGGTAGTAGTCCGGTGGCTCTGGCTGACGAGATTATGTGGGAAATTAGGGGTAGTAGTCCGGTGGCTCTGGCTGACGGGATGATGTGGGATATTAGGGGTAGTAGTCCGGTGGCTCTGGCTGACGGGATGATGTGGGATATTAGGGGTAGTAGTCTGGTGGCTCTGGCTGACGGGATGATGTGGGATATTAGTGGTAGTAGTCCGGTAGCTCTGGCTGACGGGATGATGAGGGATATTAGGGGTAGTAGTCCGGTGGCTCTGGCTGACGAGATGATGTGGGATATTAGGGGTAGTAGTCTGGTGGCTCTGGCTGACGGGATGATGTGGGATATTAGGGGTAGTAGTGCGGTGGCTCTGGCTGACGAGATTATGTGGGAAATTAGGGGTAGTAGTCCGGTGGCTCTGGCTGACGGGATGATGTGGGATATTAGGGGTAGTAGTCCGGTGGCTCTGGCTGACAAGATGATGTGGGATATTAGGGGTATTAGTCTGGTGGCTCTGGCTGACGGGATGATGTGGGATATTAGGGGTATTAGTCTGGTGGCTCTGGCTGACGAGATGATGTGGGATATTAGGGGTATTAGTCTGGTGGCTCTGGCTGACGGGATGATGAGGGATATTAGGGGTAGTAGTCCGGTGGCTCTGGCTGACGAGATTATGTGGGAAATTAGGGGTAGTAGTCCGGTGGCTCTGGCTGACGGGATGATGTGGGATATTAGGGGTAGTAGTCCGGTGGCTCTGGCTGACAAGATGATGTGGGATATTAGGGGTATTAGTCTGGTAGCTCTGGCTGACGGGATGATGAGGGATATTAGGGGTAGTAGTCCGGTGGCTCTGGCTGACGAGATTATGTGGGAAATTAGGGGTAGTAGTCCGGTGGCTCTGGCTGACGGGATGATGTGGGATATTAGGGGTAGTAGTCCGGTGGCTCTGGCTGACAAGATGATGTGGGATATTTGGGGTAGTAGTCCGGTGGCTCTGGCTGACGGGATGATGTGGGATATTACGGGTAGTAGTCCGGTATCTCTGGCTGATGGGATGATGTGGGATATTAGGGGTAGTAGTCCGGTGGCTCTGGCTGACGAGATGATGTGGGATATTAGGGGTATTAGTCCGGTGTCTCTGGCTGACGGGATGATGTGGGATATTAGGGGTAGTAGTCCGGTGGCTCTGGCTGACGGGATGATGTGGGATATTAGGGGTAGTAGTCCGGTGGCTCTGGCTGACGGGATGATGTGGGATATTAGGGGTAGTAGTCTGGTGGCTCTGGCTGATGGGATGATGTGGGATATTAGGGGTAGTAGTCCGGTGGCTCTGGCTGATGGGATGATGTGGGATATTAGGGGTACTTGTCCGGTGGCTCTGGCTGACGGGATGATGAGGGATATTAGTGGTAGTAGTCCGGTGGCTCTGGCTGACGGGATGCTGAGGGATATTAGGGGTAGTAGTCCGGTGGCTCTGGCTGACGGGATGATGTGGGATATTAGGGGTAGTAGTCTGGTAGCTCTGGCTGACGGGATAATGTGGGATATTAGGGGTAGTAGTCTGGTGGCTCTGGCTGATGGGATGATGTGGGATATTAGGGGTAGTAGTCCAGTGGCTCTGGCTGACGGGATGATAAGGGATATTAGTGGTAGTAGTCTGGTGGCTCTGGCTGATGGGATGATGTGGGATATTAGGGGTAGTAGTCTGGTGGCTCTGGCTGATGGGATGATGTGGGATATTAGGGGTAGTAGTCCGGTGGCTCTGACTGATGGGATGATGTGGGATATTAGGGGTAGTAGTCCGGTGGCTCTGGCTGACGGGATGATGTGGGATATTAGAGGTAGTAGTCCGGTGGCTCTGGCTGACGAGATGATGTGGGAAATTAGGGGTAGTAGTCTGGTGGCTCTGGCTGATGGGATGATGTGGGATATTAGTGGTAGTAGTCCGGTGGCTCTGGCTGATGGGATGATGTGGGATATTAGGGGTAATAGTCCGGTGGCTCTGGCTGATGGGATGATGTGGGATATTAGTGGTAGTAGTCCGGTGGCTCTGGCTGACGGTATGATGTGCGATATTAGGGGTAGTAGTCCGGCGGCTCTGACTGACGGGATGATGTGGGATATTAGGGGTAGTAGTCCGGTGGCTCTGGCTGATGGGATGATGTGGGATATTAGGGGTAGTAGTCCGGTGGCTCTGGCTGACGGGTTGATGTGGGATATTTGGGGTAGTAGTCCGGTGGCTCTGGCTGACGAGATGATGTGGGATATTAGGGGTAGTAGTCTGGTGGCTCTGGCTGACGGGATGATGTAGGATATTAGAGGTAGTAGTCCGGTGGCTCTGGCTGACGGGATGATGAGGGATATTAGGGGTAGTAGTCCGGTGGCTCTGGCTGACGGGATGATGAGGGATATTAGGGGTAGTAGTCTGGTGGCTCTGGCTGATGGGATGATGTGGGATATTAGGGGTAGTAGTCCGGTGGCTCTGGCTGATGGGATGATGTGGGATATTAGGGGTAGTAGTCTGGTGGCTCTGGCTGACGGGATAATGTGGGATATTAGGGGTAGTAGTCCGGTGGCTCTGGCTGATGGGATGATGTGGGATATTAGGGGGAGTAGTCTGGTGGCTCTGGCTGACGGGATAATGTGGGATATTAGGGGTAGTAGTCCGGTGGCTCTGGCTGATGGGATGATGTGGGATATTAGGGGTAGTAGTCTGGTGGCTCTGGCTGACGGGATGATGTGGGATATTAGGGGTAGTAGTCCGGTGGCTCTGGCTGATGGGATGATGTGGGATATTAGGGGTAGTAGTCCGGTGGCTCTGGCTGACGGGATGATGAGGGATATTAGGGGTAGTAGTCTGGTGGCTCTGGCTGACGGGATAATGTGGGATATTAGGGGTAGTAGTCCGGTGGCTCTGGCTGACTGGATGATGAGGGATATTAGGGGTAGTAGTCTGGTGGCTCTGGCTGATGGGATGATGTGGGATATTAGGGGTAGTAGTCCGGTGGCTCTGGCTGACGGGATAATGTGGGATATTAGGGGTAGTAGTCCGGTGGCTCTGGCTGATGGGATGATGTGGGATATTAGGGGTAGTAGTCCGGTGGCTCTGGCTGACTGGATGATGTGGGATTTTAGGGGTAGTAGTCCGGTGGCTCTGGCTGACGGGATGATGAGGGATATTAGGGGTAGTAGTCTGGTGGCTCTGGCTGATGGGATGATGTGGGATATTAGGGGTAGTAGTCCGGTGGCTCTGGCTGATGGGATGATGAGGGATATTAGGGGTAGTAGTCTGGTGGCTCTGGCTGACGGGATAATGTGGGATATTAGGGGTAGTAGTCCGGTGGCTCTGGCTGATGGGATGATGTGGGATATTAGGGGTAGTAGTCCGGTGGTTCTGGCTGACTGGATGATGTGGGATATTAGGGGTAGTAGTCCGGTGGCTCTGGCTGACGGGATGATGAGGGATATTAGTGGTAGTAGTCTGGTGGCTCTGGCTGATGGGATGATGTGGGATATTAGTGGTAGTAGTCCGGTGGCTCTGGCTGATGGTATGATGTGGGATATTAGGGGTAGTAGTCCGGTGGCTCTGGCTGACGGGATGATGAGGGATATTAGGGGTAGTAGTCCGGTGGCTCTGGCTGACGGGATGATGAGGGATATTAGGGGTAGTAGTCCGGTGGCTCTGGCTGACGGGATGATGTGGGATATTAGGGGTAGTAGTCCGGTGGCTCTGGCTGACGGGATGATGAGGGATATTAGGGGTAGTAGTCCGGTGGCTCTGGCTGACGGGATGTTGTGGGATATTAGTGGTAGTAGTCCGGTGGCTCTGGCTGATGGGATGATGTGGGATATTAGGGGTAGTAGTCCGGTGGCTCTGGCTGACGGGATGATGTGGGATATTAGGGGTAGTAGTCCGGTGGCTCTGGCTGACGGGATGATGTGGGATATTAGGGGTAGTAGTCTGGTGGCTCTGGCTGACGGGATGATGTGGGATATTAGGGGTAGTAGTCCGGTGGCTCTGGCTGACGGGATGATGTGGGATATTAGGGGTAGTAGTCCGGTGGCTCTGGCTGACGGGATGATGAGGGATATTAGGGGTAGTAGTCCGGTGGCTCTGGCTGATGGGATGATGTGGGATATTAGGGGTAGTAGTCCGGTGGCTCTGGCTGACGGGATGATGAGGGATATTAGGGGTAGTAGTCTGGTGGCTCTGGCTGATAGGATGATGTGGGATATTAGTGGTAGTAGTTCGGTGGCTCTGGCTGATGGGATGATGTGGGATATTAGGGGTAGTAGTCCGGTGGCTCTGGCTGACGGGATGATGAGGGATATTAGGGGTAGTAGTCCGGTGGCTCTGGCTGAAGGGATGATGTGGGATATTAGGGGTAGTATTTCGGTGGCTCTGGCTGACGGGATGATGTGGGATATTAGGGGTAGTAGTCCGGTGGCTCTGGCTGATGGGATGATGTGGGATATTAGGGGTAGAAGTCCGGTGGCTCTGGCTGACGGGATGATATGGGATATTAGGGGTAGTAGTCCGGTGGCTCTGGCTGATGGGATGATGTGGGATATTAGGGGTAGTATTTCGGTGGCTCTGGCTGACGGGATGATGTGGGATATTAGGGGTAGTAGTCCGGTGGCTCTGGCTGACAGGATGATGTGGGATATTAGGGGTAGTAGTCTGGTGGCTCTGGCTGACGGGATGATGTGGGATATTAGGGGAAGTAGTCCGGTGGCTCTGATGGGATGATGTGGGATATTAGGGGTAGTAGTACGGTGGCTCTGGCTGACGGGTTGATGTGAGATATTTGGGGTAGTAGTCCGGTGGCTCTGGCTGATGGGATGATGTGGGATATTAGGGGGAGTAGTCCGGTGGCTCTGGCTGACGGGATGATGTGGGATATTAGTGGTAGTAGTCTGGTGGCTCTGGCTGACGGGATGATGTGGGATATTAGGGGTAGTAGTCCGGTGGCTCTGGCTGATGGGATGATGTGGGATATTAGGGGTAGTAGCCCGGTGGCTCTGGCTGATGAGATGATGTGGGATATTAGGTGTAGTAGTCCGGTGGCTCTGGCTGACAGGATGATGTGGGATATTAGGGGTAGTAGTCCGGTGGCTCTGGCTGACGGGATGATGTGAGATATTAGGGTTAGTAGTCCGGTGGCTCTGGTTGAGGGGATGATGTGGGATATTAGTGGTAGTAGTCTGGTGGCTCTGGCTGACGGGATGATGTGGGATATTAGGGGTAGTAGTCCGGTGGCTCTGGCTGATGGGATGATGTGGGATATTAGGGGTAGTAGCCCGGTGGCTCTGGCTGATGAGATGATGTGGGATATTAGGTGTAGTAGTCCGGTGGCTCTGGCTGACAGGATGATGTGGGATATTAGGGGTAGTAGTCCGGTGGCTCTGGCTGACGGGATGATGTGAGATATTAGGGTTAGTAGTCCGGTGGCTCTGGTTGAGGGGATGATGTGGGATATTAGGGGTTAGGATTAGATACGCAGCTCAGCAGTCAGTATCACACAGGATAGGATTAGATACACAGCTCAGCAGTCAGTATCACACAGGATAGGATTAGATACACGGCTCAGCAGTCAGTATCACATAGGAAGGGATTAGATACACAGCTCAGCAGTCAGTATCACACAGGATAGGATTAGATACAGAGCTCAACAGTCAGTATCACACAGGAGAGGATTAGACACATGGCTCAGCAGTCAGTATCACACAGGATAGGATTAGATACACAGCTCAGCAGTCAGTATCACACAGGAGAGGATTAGATACACAGCTCAGCAGTCAGTATCACACAGGATAGGATTAGATACACGGCTCAGCAGTCAGTATCACACAGGAGAGGATTAGATACACAGCTCAGCAGTCAGTATCACACAGGATAGGATTAGACACACGGCTCAGCAGACAGTATCACACAGGATAGGATTAGATGCACGGCTCAGCACAGTATCACACAGGATAGGATTAGATGCACAGCTCAGCAGTCAGTATCACACAGAATAGGATTAGACACACGGCTCAGCAGACAGTATCACACAGGATAGGATTAGATACACGGCTCAGCAGTCAGTATCACACAGGATAGGATTAGATGCACGGCTCAGCACACAGTATCACACAGGATAGGATTAGATGCACGGCTCAGCACACAGTATCACACAGGAGAGGATTAGATACACGGCTCAGCAGTCAGTATCACACAGGATAGGATTAGATGCATGGCTCAGCACACAGTATCACACAGGATAGGATTAGATACACGGCTCAGCAGTCAGTATCACACAGGATAGGATTAGATACACGGCTCTGCAGTCAGTATCACACAGGAGAGGATTAGATACATGGCTCAGCAGTCAGTATCACACAAGATAGGATTAGACACATGGCTCAGCAGTCAGTATCACACAGGATAGGATTAGATACACAGCTCAGCAGTCAGTATCACACAGGATAGGATTAGATACACGGCTCAGCAGTCAGTATCACACAGGATAGGATTAGATACACAGCTCAGCAGTCAGTATCACATAGGATTAGATACACGGCTCAGCAGTCAGTATCACACAGGATAGGATTAGATGCACGGTTTTTATGTGTAATATAATCATTATAATTTGTTATAACTAACCACAGTTGGTTACTATGCCCGGGCAGCGCCGCGCTCTTCAGCTAGTACTCAATAAATATGGTGCACTTAATCTCATTTGCACCTTTAGGCTGTGCCCACGTTGCGTTTTTGAAGTGTTGTTGCCGGATCAGACACTTCACAAACACTTAAAATAAGCATCCCGTTCATTTTAATGCATTTTGGCCTTTTTGTGCCAATTGATGCATTTTTTTCCGCATAGGAAACGCTTAGCGGCTAAAAACGCAGCATGCACATTATTTTCCACATAAGTCCGCGTTTTTAGCCATTTCCTGAGTCCAGAAGACGCGCGGAAAAAACTGCATCAAAAACGTGCGTTTTCTGGGAAGGAGTCCAGTTTTGTGTCAGGTTTTAAATGCTAATGTGGGCACACAGCCTAATACTGACACTGTCTTAGGATACATGTTACTGTATGATGGCACTTCTGCACACAGCCACGAGATGGCGCTACATTTGACATTTGCATGAATTTTTATATCTACACATGATTTACACAAATTATATTTTCTTGTGGTAACGCTATACTATTTACCATTAGAAGCTGAGTATTTCTGTAATTGTATGTATACTGTACATGATTGATCACCACTTCTGTCTCTGTAAAAACAATCCCCTTTCTGACATTGGGTGTAAATGTACTTCCTCCCTTTGATGTGGGCTCCGGCGGTGAGCCGACATCTTTTCCGGCACATGTCAGCTGTTTTGAACAGCTGCCATTTGCCCCTAACAGCCTCTGACAGCGGCACTTCCAGCAAGATTTCCGGAAATCCCGCCCATCGGTGACCCCATCACATGATCATGGGTCACCGATGGGTTGGCATGACAACCAGAGGTCTCCAGCAGACCTCTATGCTTGTCACTGCTGGAATGCTATGAGCGCCGCCCGCTAGCCAAAACCACATGGATCAGAGATCGTCCGGCTGAACTCCTGCTCTACTTTTAACATGTTCAAAACGCTACTCAGACAATGCAGGGTGAGGGTAAGACAGTGTGGGCAATGCTTTACTGTACAACAAAACAAGCAGATAACACATAGAACAGTCCCAGGAAAATACCCAAGATGGGGCACATTACAGAGTCTCATGCTTCTGCTGACTCGCTGCGATAATGGCAGCTGTGACTTCAGATCTTCCAGGGTCGCTACTCCACCTGTGGCACACACAGAGAGGAGGTAATGACAAGCGTAGGGAGATGACAGTCCATACAAGGCCAGTTGATCCGAGGATCACAACCTGGCTTTATCTTCCAGGGTCAACTACTCCACCTGTGGCACGCACACAGAGACGAGGTAACAACAAGTGTAGGAAGATGACAGTCCACTGAGTCCATACAAGGTGCAAAGCCACTTGATCTAAAGATCACAATCTGGCTTCTCCGAACATATCCATGGTTCAGTGATGGTGAATGGAGCAGATCTGTATTCTTCCAACCGAGGCTGAAAACCCCTAGGTTGTTTCCCATAGAATGATAGATCCGTGTCCCTTGTGATGATGTTGTGGCTGCTGTCCTGTCTCTTGTCCTTTGGATGTATAGATGTCTTGGCAGAATCTCTCTGGCTGTTTCTCTCTCAGTCTCTTTATACAGAGGCATTTAACCTATTTTTAGACTTAAAAAGTGTCCCTCATTCAGTATTTACATAAAGGGTAAGAATGGAGATGAGATTATTGCATTACTTGATTATTTAAGCTATTTGCATAGTTTTTCCCTCTCTGCTTTATAAGTCAACAAACTGGCTCCATAACACAAGGCATAATTAGCATATCAGCAAACATCACTAGTGATCAAGGATAAGCGCACAATAAAAGTCAATATTACCGGCTTACACAAGCAAAAGTCTGTTTTGTTGACCAACCAGAAATCAACACTTAAATTTAAAGCCAACATACAGATAACATTCTATTATTCTTCATTTGCTAAAAAATAGTCATCTGGTTAATTAAGATACAATGCTGTATGTCTTCACAATGCCAAAAGTAAAAAAGTTTTTAAAAATATTAAAAGAATATAAAAGTTCAAATCACCCCCCTTTCAAAATAAAACAATTAAAAAAATCAAACATACACATATTTGTTATAGCGGCGTTCAGAATCGCCCGACCTATCACTATAAAAAAGAATTAACCCGATCGCTAAATGGCGTAATGAGAAAAAATGTCAAAACCCCAGAATTACTTTTCTTGGTCACAACAACATTAAAATTCAGTAAAGGACGACCAAAAGATCGTATCTGCACCAAAATGGTATCCATTAAAAAATTCAGCTTGACATGAAAAATAAGCCTTCACCCAACCCGAGATCATGAAAAATGGAGAAGCGATGGATATCGGAAAATGGCGCAATTCTTTCATACTTTACCTAATAAAGAGGAGTTATTTTTACTGATACAGTGGGTATGGAAAGTATTCAGACCCCTTTACATTTTTCACTCTTTGTTTCATTGCAGCCATTTGGTAAATTCAAAATCATATTACCTATTCCTGACACTGGAGTGGCTTATAAACTTCCAAAGTATCGCTTGAATATAGGTCAATATTAAATAGTCTCTTGATGAGTCGCCTTTGGTGAGGACGATGAAACCCATACAAATGAAACGCTTGGAGAGTGAGTGTGTATAAGTCACCTCACCCTATATACTGAGATGTGGGGTACATGTTTTTTCTATTAGTCACCTTCTGACTAATCTTCAAGGGGTGAATTATGGGTATAGCTTTATATTTGGAATTAATAAGATGTAGTTTTATCCTTTTGTCAGCAAACATGAGGAATGACAAGAGACAACCCATTTAAGAAGATTCAATTTTGGTTAAAACTATTCCAACATTATGAATATAAAAAAAGTCTTCTCCCCTATGTGACCTCTCTGATGTTTATTAACAGTTGATTTCCAAGTAAAATATTTCCCACATTAAGAAAATGAAAATGGCTTCTCCTCTGTGTGACTGCTCTGATGGCGATCAAGAAGCGCTTTCTGGTTAAAAAATTTCCCACATTAACAGGAAAAAGGCTTCTCCTCTGTGTGGGTTCTCTGGTGCTGAACATAATTTGATTTCCTGCTAAAACATTTCCCACATTCTGAACATGAAAAAGGCTTCTCTCCTGTGTGAGTTCTTTGGTGTTCATCAAGATTACCTTTCTGGTTAAAACATTTCCCACATTCTAAACATGAAAAAGGCTTCTCCCCTGTGTGGATTCTCTGGTGCTTAACACAATCTGATTTACTGTTAAAACATTTCCCACATTCTAAACATGAAAAAGGCTTCTCTCCTGTGTGAGTTCTATGGTGTTCATCAAGACTCCCTTTCTGGTTAAAACATTTCCCACATTCTAAACATGAAAAAGGCTTCTCCCCTGTGTGGATTCTCTGGTGCTTAACACAATCTGATTTACTGTTAAAACATTTCCCACATTCTAAACATGAAAAAGGCTTCTCCCCTGTGTGAGTTCTCTGGTGCTTAACACAATCTGATTTCCTGCTAAAACATTTCCCACATTCTGAACATGAAAAAGGCTTCTCCCCTGTGTGAGTTCTATGGTGTTTATCCAGACTCCCTTTCTGGTTAAAACATTTCCCACATTCTAAACATGAAAAAGGCTTCTCTCCTGTGTGGATTCTCTGGTGCGTAACACAATCTGATTTATTGTTAAAACATTTCCCACATTCTAAACATGAAAAAGGCTTTTCTCCTGTGTGGATTTTCTGGTGCTTAACACAAGCTGATTTACTGATAAAACATTTCCCACATTCTGAACATGAAACAGGCTTCTCCCCTGTGTGAGTTCTATGGTGTTTATCCAGACTCCCTTTCTGGTTAAAACATTTCCCACATTCTGAACAGGAAAAAGGCTTCTCCCCTGTGTGAGTTCTCTGGTGCTTAACACAAACTGATTTATTGATAAAACATTTCCCACATTCTGAACATGAAAAAGGCTTCTCTCCTGTGTGAGTTCTCTGGTGCGTAACACAATCTGATTTAATGTTAAAACATTTCCCACATTCTGAACAGGAAAAAGGCTTCTCTCCTGTGTGAGTTCTTTGGTGGGTTACAAAATATGATTTATGTGCAAAACATTTCCCACATTCTGAACAGGAAAACGGCTTCTCCCCTGTGTGAGTTCTCTGGTGCTTAACACAAACTGATTTATTGATAAAACATTTCCCACATTCTGAACAGGAAAAAGGCTTCTCTCCTGTGTGAGTTCTTTGGTGGGTTACAAAATATGATTTATGTGCAAAACATTTCCCACATTCTGAACAGGAAAAAGGCTTCTCCCCTGTGTGAGTTCTTTGGTGGGTAACAAAATGTGATTTATGTGCAAAACATTTCCCACATTCTAAACATGAAAAAGGCTTCTTCTCTCCTGTGTGGATTCTCTGGTGCTTAACACAAGCTGATTTATTGATAAAACATTTCCCACATTCTGAACATGAAACAGGCTTCTCCCCTGTGTGAGTTCTATGGTGTTCATCAAGACTCCCTTTACGATTAAAACATTTCCCACATTCTGAACATGAAAAAGGCTTCTCCCCTGTGTGAATTCTCTGGTGGTTAACAAAATGTGATTTCCATGTAAAATATTTACCACATTCTGAACATGAAAATGACTTCTTTGCTTTAGGAGCAGTTTGTTTTGTAATGTCTCTTTTGTGACTTTGGTTTCCCTTAGTAGTCAGTAATGAATCAGAAGATGGGACCTGTTTCATAGGATCAGATGACAGATCTTTGCTGTGAATGGATGATGATGTGTCTGGAGTAACGGCATTCACTTCAGTTGTATCTTGTAGGATCTCAAGATCATCAGATTTAAAAATTGAAGATGTCAGCTGTCCCTCTGATCTCCTTGTACAGTCATCTAACATAAAAAGCAATTTTTTTAAATAAAATATCCTTGAGTTTTATATTTTTCAACACTTCTACTTAAAAAATGGCAAGCAATGTAAAAAAATTTATTTACCAAGACAATGACAGTTCACAGTCTAATTGAAAACCTTGTTGGATGAACCAGTAGCGTGCGGTGTTCAACTGTTTATTCATTCTGCCTCCCAAATCTTCTTTAATAATAAATGCGCTAAGCAGCTTCCGGGTTGTAACAACTTCCGTCCAGTTGTAACTGGTGACATCACAGCACACCTCTTGCCATGTTAACCCTCAACACACCACTCCTCCTCAACACACACTCCTCTCACCTTTCACCATCTCCACTCACGTCCACTCACTTTTTCACTCCACATACGACCCTTTCTCTCACTCCGTCTCTCATACTCACGCCGTCATCGCCGCTGCTCCACGATCCCCGACATCATCTTCCGCCGGCACCATCCTGGATCCAGACGTCGTCCACGCCGGCGACATGTTCTTGCGGCGACGCCATCTTGAGTATCGCGAAATCCCGCAATCCAGACAGATTTATTATTACCTCTCAGTGTCTTCGGGACAGCAGTGGTTTTATCTTTAAATTGGATTAATTTGTAATTTAATCTTTTCTAGATGTTTCTTGGCTTCGGATAGTGTTTGAGAATGATTTGGTACAATATTTGTGGTATGTCCTGATGAAGGGGTCACCTGAACCCCCCAAACACGTAGAACCACGTTAACACCTCTACAATTTCTGGAATTCTTCTTGCGGCAGAGCGGGGATGATCCTTCCTTCCAATCTAAGTATATAAGCACTGACAGTGTAGCAGGCATAGCCCGATGGGACTTGTAGTACACACAGCCCCGCAGACCGCCCAATGACCCCCGCACAGCCCCGACATATGCCTAATGACCCCCGCACAGCCCGGCAGACCGCCCAATGACCCCCCCCACACACACACAGGCCCATACACGCACACAGTCACCACCCACACACATACACAAGCACACAGTCACCGCCCACACACCGCCCACACTCTGCCCCCACTCTTCCCCCCTCCCGATCTGCAACGTTTCATCCACAGCAAAAACGCAGATCTTTTTTAGATCTGCGGTTTTGCTCCGGATATGCCCGACTTAATGCAAGTCAATGGGTGCAGAAACGCTGCAGATCCGCACAAAGAATTGACATGAACCCGCAGCGTTTCCACGCAGATTTTTCTGCAGCATGTGCACAGCGCTTTTCAATTTATTCACTTTCATGGTACTGTACAACGCAGCTTATTCTGCTGCGCACCCGCAGGGCCAAATCTACTGCAGAATCCGCAACGTGTGCACACACCCTTAGCATGCCTGTACTTAGCAATATTATAGTGAGAAGAACCCACTTAATTTGCGGTGTCTCCTGGAACACAATCTGGGCACTATGTGCTGGGTAATAAAATGGCAAATGTGTAATTTTCACTCTCCAACATCCACTGTGTGTTAATTTCCGGAAAGTGGCTGTGGAGTCAAAATATTCACTCCTCCTAAGGATTATAACCCTCAGTGAATTAATTAATAACATGGAATCACTTTATGGGGATTTCTACTATTCTGGTTTTCTGTTATTTAGTCATATTAGGGCTTCTGCATATGGTGTGTCCAATCTCATCTGGGATCTGTTCCTGCTGTCCAGCTGGAGTAATCTGCTCCCTACTTCAGCCAATTGGAAAGTACCACACCCTACTAAAGCGCAAAGCACATGGCCGGAATCTGCCAGATACAGCGCTGTTCTCCTCTGGTTCAGTCCTCTGTGCTCAACTTGTGGCTTGTGTATTTATCCCCTGCTGTGACCGTGGCCCGTTTACTGACTACTCTTGTGTCTTCTGATTCTGTATTCTGTCCTTCTGGTTCTGACCCAGCTACCTGACTATTCTTCTTGCCATCTAACTCCACAGAATAGCAGGTAACACCATGGTCCAAGCCTAGGGGTCCCTGTGTAAGTCCAGATCCATGTAATGGTGTTAAAGGGCGATGAGCAAGGCAATCCTTGGGATATGGAAAGCAGAGAAGATAGAGCCATGCATGGTCATGGTGGACATCTTTTGAGCTGCCAGGTGACCATGAACAGTGCTCCCAATACATTGTGTCTGCAAACTATTCCAGCTAGATCTGCATTCAAATAGCTAAATGGCGCTCCTTCCCTTCTGAACACTGCCATGTGCCCAGACAGTAGTGTACAACCGTATGTAGGGTACAGTGCGAAGCTGGAAAATAATTTGTAAGATCCATTTGTTTCCTATTATCCTCTGTGAATAATTTATCACCACATAAAGTGACACACGTCAGATATTAATAATGGGGCCTGATTAGGAACACAAAACTGGGTGCGGGAAGAGGTTAAATCAGATGATTTTGGACACTACTGTAATCAAACACTGTGACTATAGACAATAACATCTACTGAAATGATCAAACTCCACAGTCTCCATCAGTAATAAATGAGCAGCTAGTGGTGAAACCTCTCTGGGTAATTAGAGTATGGGGCTCGGTGACGTCACAATCTAAACTATTGTAAGGTCCAATATTTTCTGTCAGATGAGATTCAAGAAGAAATATTACACATTTATAGAGAACTGTGTATAAGGCCGGTATCACACGTCCTGATATTTCCGGTACCGGAGATGTCCATGTGTGTAATACTTGTGGCAGACATGTGACAACCATGTGCAGCATCAGTGCAGTATGTTCCCCGGTGGCGGGTGCTGAAGACGCTCGGGGAGAATGATGAGAGTTATACAAAAGTCAGAATGATGACAGCAGGTGGCGGCTTTTGGGACTATTACTCCCATCAACCTACACCTGCTGCTAAGAACAGTGACAGCAGGAGCGGATGATGGGAGTATTCCTCACCCGCCACCTGCGCTATAACTAAATAAATGAATGAAACAAATGGCGTGGGTTCCCCTGTATTTTCTATAACCAAAGAAAAAAATGAATGATGCTTTGAGAAAGAACAAGATACTGTTCGAAACGCGTTGCTTGTTACACACAACCATGTGATTCTCTTTTACTGGATCTTTTGGACTTGCTTTTATTCACAATAAATTGGAATTTTGGAAGCTGGTTTTTTTTCCCTCTTTTTTGCTTATTTTCTATAACCAGTCTTTCAAAACTCACATCTGGGGCCTGCAACCCTCAGCTGTCAGCTTCAGCAAGGCTGGCTATCAAGACTAAAGGGGTCCCCACTCTGTTTTTTAATCATTTAAATAATTTTTAAAAAAAAACAGCGTGGGGACCCCCCATTTTTGACAACCAGCCTTGCTAAAGCTGACAACTGGGGGCTGGTATTCTCAGGCTAGTAAGGGGCCATGGATATTGAACCCCCAGCCTAAAAATAACAGCCCGCAGCTGCCCAGAAAAGGCACATCTATTAGATGCTCCAATTCTGGCGCTTTGCCCGGCTTTTCTCACTTGCCCTGTAGTGACGGCAAGTGGGGTTCATATTTGTGGGGTTGATGTCACCCTTGTATTGTCAGGTGACATAAAAAAAAACTTTATTCTGGCTGTGTCTTTATTTACCATATAACTATAGAATTAGTAATGTATGGGTGTCTTAAAGACAGCACTCCATTACGTGGGCTTAGTAATGGAGAGGCGTCTATAAGACCCCTATCCATTCCTAATCCTATAGTTATATGGTAAATAAAGACACAGCCAGAATAAAGTCTTTTATTAGAAATAAAACAAAACACAGGGCAAGTGTGAAGAGCCGGGCAGAGCGTTGGAATTGGCGCATCTAATAGGTGTGCCATTTTTGGGCAGCTGTGGGCTGGTTATTGTTTAACCCCTTCGGTGCCAATCCGACCAGTGACGCCTATGTGGCATCATAAATAGATCTCCCTCCTGTGGGTCGGGTGACCGGGTTCAATCAAAGGTCACCCGACCCGCCGTTACAGGGAGACCTAGACTCGGGGATACGATCACTCCTGGTGACCTTTTAGTCACCCCCCTCACATCTGATTGGAGCTAGCGTCCATGTGACGCTAGCTGTCCAATCAGATATGGAGGGGCAGAGTAAAACGATGGCCTCAGCTTCATCCCGTTTGTGGAAGCTGAGGAGTGAGGTGACTGACAGCTGCCCTGCCCCGTGATCAGCGCCGCCGCCACTGACATACAATACACACCTCTTCTTCCCCACTGCCTGTTTCCATCCCCTCAACCTCCGCTAACTACACCCTGCACTCCTGATTAACCCCTGCCCCCCTGATCAACCCCTGCACCCCTGATTATCTCCCCTGCTGCTGCAGGCTCCTCAGCCCCTTCTTCCTGTGCCTGACAGCCCCCTCCTGGCCCCCCCCCCGTGATCACCCCTCAGCCCCCGATTAACCCCTGCCCCCCTGATCAACCCCTGCACCCCTGATCATCTCCCCTGCTGCTGCAGGCTCCTCAGACCCTTCCTCCTGTGCCTGACAGCCCCCTCCTGGCCCCCCCCGTGATCACCCCTCAGCCCCCGATTAACCCCTGCCCCCCTGATCAACCCCTGCCCCCATGATCAACCCCTGCTGCTACATATCCACTTCCATCTCATCAGCCCCTTTCTGCCCCCGGTGATCATCCCCCTGCTGCTGCTGCAGCTCCCTCCTGCCCCCCCGCGCTCCTGACAGCTCCTTCCTGTCCCCCCACGTGCCTGACAGCCCCCTCCTGACAGCCCCCTCCTGATAGCCGCCTCCTGCAGTAAAGTTTCAACAAACACTCGCAAATACACACGTGCACTATAATAAAACTTTTTTTTACGCACGCACACACACATAATGTCCCGCTCATCCCAGTCATCAAGGGTCTACTCAATTGAGGAGTCATATGACATTATTGCCTCCGAAACTGATAGTGAGGGACATGACCCCACTTTTCTCTATTCCTCCCACTCTTCCTCCTCCAGCGACACAGACTTACCACCACCAAGATGTCACAGGACAAAAAATCGTCTGGAGCCCAGGGAGGAAGAGACGGAGGCCGGGGAAGGAGACCCACAGCCAAATGTGAGTTTCCCCCAACCTAGTGCTAGTCAGGCCCAACCTAGCACTAGTGCCCCCTCCTGGACCCCTGTCCCTGAGAATTTTGCTCCACGGATTCCTGATTTCATTCCCCAATCAGGAATCCAGTTTGAGACTGCCAACTTCAGGGAAATAGACTTTTTCAAAGTCTATTTCTCGGAGTCAATCGTCAGTCTCATGGTGGAGCAAACAAACTTGTATGCCCAGCAATTTTTGGCGGAACACCCAATTTTTTCATTCTCTACTTGGAGTCCCATTGACTCTGTAGAAATGATGAAATATTGGGTACTGGTCCTGAACATGGGGATTGTGAAGAAACCAGAAATTCGTTAATACTGGAGTACTGATATTTTATATCAAACTCCAGTATTTGGCATGGTTATGAGTCGCAGACGTTCTGAGGCGATTCCTAAATTTCTTCATTTCAGGGACAATACTCACAGCCTTCCCCGCGATGACCCAAATTTTGAAAGACTGTTCAAAATTTGGCCGGTCATCGAACACTTCAGCAACAAGTTTGCTGAAGTGTACATTCCCCAAAGGGAAATTTGTGTGGCTGAATCCCTCATCCACTTCAAAGGGAGGCTTCAGTTCTGTCAGTACCTGCCCAGCAAAAGGGCGAGGTACGGGATAAAACTCTACAAGCTGTGCGAGAGTACCTCAGGGTACACGCTCAGCTTTAGAGTTTACCAAGGGAAGGACACCAGGATCCAGCCCCCAGAATGTCCACCTGCTCTGGGGGTGAGTGGGAAAATAGTGCTTGATAAAGGTGGCCATCTGTACGTTGATAACTTTTATACAAGCATCGCACTCTTTCACTCCCTCTCTGCCAGAGCCACCGTCGCTTGCGGTACCGTGCGCAGAAGCCGGAGGGGTCTCCCTTTGTCACTAATTGAGCAGCCTCTCCCAAAGGGTGAGAGCTGAGCCCAATGTAGCGGCAACATGCTTGTGGTCAAGTTCAAAGACAAAAGAGAGGTCTTTCTCTTGAAATTCCATGGTCCCGGCACCACGGCCACCACCGTTCGAGGTACCCCAGACCAGGTCCACAAACCGGACTGTGCCCTGGGGTACACCAAACACATGCGGGGGAGTTGATCTTTCTGATAAAGTCCTCCAGCCCTATCGTGCCATGAGGAGCGCAAAAGTGTGGTATAAAAAACTGGCTGTGCACATCGTACAAACGGCACTGTATAACGCATGCGTGCTATCACGATGTGCAGGCCAGACCAACAACACCTTCCTTCAGTTCCAGGAGGCAGTGATAAAGGCCATGATTTTTGGAGAGGAGGACGGAGCGTGCCCCAGCACCCCTGGAACTCAAGTTTCCCGTGTGGTACCAGGACAACATGCTCCCACTAAGGGAAGAACAAAAATAAAGGTGCCGGGTGTGCTATAAAAGGGGGATAAGAAGGGAAACTCGTTTCCAATGTGAAACGTGTCCTGACAAACCTGGACTGTGTACGAATGAATGCTTCAGAATTCATCACACGTCCGGGGACTAAACACATCCTGACATTCCACTACAGAACTCACCCACACCAGGCTGACATACACTACACCACACACACCGACCTGACATACCCTACACCACACACAACAACCTGACATACACTACACCACACACCAACCTGACATACACTACACCACACACCAACCTGACATACACTACACCACACACCGACCTGACGTACACTACACCACACACCCAACCTGACATACACTACACCACACACCAACCTGACATACACTACACCACACACCAACCTGACATACACTACACCACACACCGACCTGACGTACACTACACCACACACCCAACCTGACATACACTACACCACACACCAACCTGACATACACTACACCACACACCAACCTGACATACACTACACCACACACCGACCTGACGTACACTACACCACACACCGACCTGACGTACACTACACCACACACCCAACCTGACGTACACTACACTACACACAGACCTGACATACACAACACCATACACACAGACCTGACATACACAACACCACACACACCAACCTGACGTACAATACATCACACACCGACCTGACATACACTACACCACACACAGACCTGACATACACACCACATACAGACCTGACATACACAACACCATACACACAGACCTGACATACACAACACCACACACACCAACCTGACGTACAATACATCACACACCGACCTGACATACACTACACCACACACAGACCTGACATACACACAACATACAGACCTGACATACACAACACCATACACACAGACCTGACATACACTACAACACACACAGACCTGACATACACTACACCACACACACCAACCTGACATACACTACACCACACACAGACCTGACATACACACCACATACAGACATGACATACACAACACCATACACACAGACCTGACATACACAACATCACACACACCAACCTGACGTACAATACATCACACACCGACCTGACATACACTACACCACACACAGACCTGACATATACAACACCACACACCGACCTGACATACACTACACCACACACAGACCTGACATACACAACACCATACACACAGACCTGACATACACAACACCACACACCAACCTGACATACACAACACCACACACCCCAACCTGACATACACTACACCACACACACCAACCTGACATACACAACACCACACACAGACCTGACATACACTACACCACACACCCCAACCTGACGTACACTACACCACACACCGACCTGACATACACTACACCACACACACCATCCTGACGTACACTACACCACACACAGACTTGACATACACAATACCATTCACACCAACCGGACAAAGTGTGTCAGGTTGTTGTGTGAGGCGTAGTGTACGTCAGGTTGGTGTGTGTGGTGTAGTGTATGTCAGGTTGATGTGGGTGGTGTAATAAACACCACACACCAATCTGACATATACTACACTACACACACTAATCTGACGTACACTACATACTTTCCATACGCGACACGTTGTCCGCTAACGATTGGAGCTAATTTTCCCTTCAAAAAGTCAAATGGCGCTCCTTCCCTTCCGAGCCCTGCCGTGCGCCCAAACAGTGGTTTATGACCACATATGAGCTATCGGTGTACTCAGGAGAAATTGCCCAACAAATTTTAGGATCCATTTTATCCTGTTGCCCATGTGAAAATGAAAAAATGAGGCTAAAAGAACATTTTTGTTGGAAAAATTAAAATGTCCATTTTTTCCTTCCACATTGCTTTAGTTCCTGTGAGGCACCTGAAGGGTTAATAATCTACTTGAATGTGGTTTTGAGCACCTTGAGGGGTGCAGTTTTTGGAATGGTGTCACTTTTGGGTGTTTTCTGTCATATTGACCCCTCAAAGTGACTTCAAATGTGAGGTGGTCATCACTAAGAAAAAATGGTGATGTAAAAATGAGAAATCGCTGGTCAACTTTTAAACCTTATAACTTCCTAACAAAATTTTTTTTTTCCCAAAATTGTGCTGATGTAAAGTAAACATTTGGAAAATGTTATTTATTAACTATTTTATGTCACATAACTCTCTGGTTTAATAGAATAAAAATTCAAAATTTGAAAATTGTGAAACTTTCAAAATTTTCACCAAATATCCAATTTTTTCACAAATAACCGCAAAAATTATTGACCTAAATTTACCACTAACATGAAGCCCAATAGGTGATGAAAAAAATCTCAGAATCGCTAGGATCCGTTGAAGCGTTCCTGAGTTATTACCTCATACAGGGACACTGGTAAGAATTGCTAAAAAAAGGACCGGTCATTAAGGTCAAAATAGGCTGGGTCAGACTTATATAAGTCAGTTCACATATGGTGTACCAAGATGGCGTCTGTGTCTTCAGACAACACCCTGGAAGAAATCCTTGGAATGCAGAAGCTGAGATACTGGATACCATATATGGAAGTGAAGCTGAAATGGACCTATCATAGACTGACACTGGCTACTCAGAAGATTGTGTGACACCCATTTTCTGTCACTTTGTCTTGAGAATAAACATCAGTTGTGTGCAAGCCTTTGCTGAGAAAGGAGTAGACATCTAACTCTGTGCTCGGTGTGACTCTTTAAGCGTGCACTCGGCCTATATTGGGTCAGGTACAAGCAATCATATAGATCTCGCTTTAAGGGATCACCCTCACACTAATCCCAGGGGGTAGGTGGATCCTCCAGGTTGTAAGTTATATAGAAAAGGGCTTTCAATGCCCAAAGTCATTTGAACAGTATTGGGTGGAGGAGAATGTTGTGTGTTGTGAGTTCATTTTTCCCTTCGTCACTGAGGTCTGGTGAACTCCCTATTCTGGTAAAGGAAGGTAATGAGCCTGATTATCAGGCACCTGAGCCTAATGAGGATGACTGGCTGAGTGGAGTCACGGACTGGATATAAGGCTGCCGACGCCCTTCTGCCCTGCGGGTGATTTCTCTGTGGACTTCTAGGACACCAGTCTGATTCTTGCTCCTCTAAAGCTAAGTTTTCTGCTTTGCCTGTTAGCATTTGTGTTTTGTTTTTGTTTGCCTTGCTTTTCTGGATTCTGCCATTCCCTGCTGGGGTGAGCTGAATCTCCTTTTGCCGGTTGCTCTGTCTTCAGAATATTCCTGAGTACTGACATAGCTTTTTTGAAGCCTAGCGTCTTCAGGGCCTTTTTCACTGTCAGTCTGTTGGCTCTTATTTTCATAGGGTTTTTCACGGATTGCAGACAGCAGCCTTCCTGTCCTTTCCTATCTAGTTAGCTTGGGCCCCGTCTTTGCTCAGTCTATCTTTCTGTCTGTGTTAGTGTTTTCATCTTGCTTCACCGTCATTATATGTTGGGGGCTGCCTATTGCTTTGGGGTCTGCTCTAGGGCAGTTTTGATTTCCCCTTTCTTTCTTTAGGCCTATTTAATTCTCCGGCTGTGATCGAGGGGTCTAGGGCATTGTAGGAACCCCCCACGGCTAATGTTAGTTGTTGTGGATAGGATCAGGGGTCTGCAATCCGATAGCTGCCAACCTCTCTGGTTTTCTGTACTTAGCTAGCATTTCTGTTTTTGCCTCCTACGGTGACTCAATCATAACAGTTGTGGTCTAGAGGCAAAATGGTGATCATGGTTTTACGGCCGGACTACACCACCGATAAAGCATCCACAGCCGGTGACTGAGAGGAATCTGTGACTTCTCTGCATTCAGTGGTTACTACTCACCTGGGTAGTCATATGTGGGAATCTCCTCTTTACACCGCTCATCATCTCTCACATATGTCTCTGTAGTATTAATATGGGTCAGATCTTCACCCTGAAACACATATTGTAAAAGTCACAGACAGATGGAGAAGTCCCATCTACAGTATGATCAGCTCTAATCCTGCCATCTCCACCGCTCTCATTACACAAGTATAAAACATATAATACTGGTGGATAAAACAAGACTGAGCACAAGACCTTCACAGCCGTCTACACATCATAGGGGGATCTCCTGACACCTTCTCTCCATCTACCTGATGATCCTGAGGAGCACTGGGATCTTCTTGGTTACAGTCCTGTGGGAGAAGAGGACGGGGACATCTCTCTGGTGTAGTCCTCTTACTGGATAGATCTGGAGGAAACACATACAGGGACTGAATTCATTCTCTACATACAGATAATTATAGGCCGTGTGTATTTAGTCCTGTCTATTACCTGGAGATGTGAGGGGCTGGGGAACCTCCATTATGACGTTCTTGTACAGATCTCTGTGTCCTTCTAAATACTCCCACTCCTCCATGGAGAAATAGACAGCGACATCCTGACACCTTATAGGAACCTGACACATACAATGATACCGTCATCCCCCCGATCCCTTCATAGTGTTACTGTATAATGTCCCAGCATTCCCAGCAGTGTCACCTCTCCTGTCAGCAGCTCAATCATCTTGTAGATGAGTTCTAGGATCTTCTGGTCATTGACGTCCTCATGGATCAGGGGGTGAGGTGGAGGCCCCTTGATTGGGCTCAGGGGTCTTCCCCATCCCTCAGACACAGGGTCCTGACAGAGATCACTAGAGGTCTTCTTCACCACTGTGTAATCCTGGTTATGGAGAGACACATTAATAAATCTCACTACAGACATTCCCAGAGTCCTCACCTCTCCAGTTCTGTCCATCTGTTATTCCCATAGATAAGAATGATGTAATGTGACGTCATCAGAATCTCTCACCTCTCCAGTGAGACGGAAGAGGATCTCTAGGGTGAGGTGTAACATCCTCTCCGCCATCTTGTCTCTGTCCATATCCATCCTTGATGGGTAAATCAGGAAAATTCACTTCTGTAGTAGATCTTCACTGAGAGGATCCGATATTGTAGAGACCTGAATGAGAAGAAGATGATCCGATGTAACATCATAAGAATCCTGTGTAATAATACAATTACTGGAGATAATAAGGGAAACATAGGAGGAGATTTATTATCTTACAGGGTTTAGTTTTCTTCCCTGACATCTACTAATAAAACCTATATATTTAGGCCACAGACAACAAGCAGTTTCCTCCTCAGAGTCGGCAGCTGAACACGTTCCTCATAGACTCATCTTCCATAACGCTAATTCTCGTCTCATTACCGACACTGGAATCGGTATTAGCAATACTGCAGGAGATATTCATTACACGCGACATGAGAAATAACTCCTTCATGATGAGGACGACATCTTCATCTTCTACTGCGGCTCTAGAGACAGATGTGGCCAGAGTCGGTCACTGCCTCCATCCCCACCGGCCGTCTATATGAAGGTTTCCCGTCTTCCCCGCACTGGAATCTTCTCGTTAGATCTCAGCTCTGAGTCACACACAGAAGTTTGAAGCTTTTAGAAAAGATTTTTAGTTTCCACAAACACAACGGACAGAAATGATCTGATCCCAAAGTCTCCATGTACAGTGATTTATGGGGATTATTTCTGGCCTTAGGTTTTCCTATATTACAAGAAAAACTCCAGAAAAAGCCGATATTAAAATGTTTCTAAAGAAAATTGGCTCCAACAATTCTTGTAAGAAGAAAGAAAATATACAAAAAGCAGAAGACACATTTTATAATTTTTAACATGTTGAACATTTATTAAAAAGAAATGAATCTTTTTGGGCCCCAGAACATAGATGTACACCGCAGGGATGGCACAGAGGAGGCTTCAACAAAAACCCGGACAGTTTAACCACTTGCTGCTGTGAAAAGCAAACATGGCATCTAAGAAGGTGTGACAGAGTTTGGCTGAATGCCCTCCGCCCCCAAGTACTCGATAGTATGGGGCGCCCTAGTTACTCCGATACTTACATGCCTAATAATGGGGTCTGGGCTGCAATGTATGAAGGTCTATTAGGCCGGGCCAGAGGCAGCGTCCAATAAGTTACCTTATAACGCCCCCATACACATTACACTAAAGTTCCATGAAAGCACTGATTTCGGGGGGTTTGGCCGACCATATAATGTATTTGGGGGCCTCCCGGCAGATGATGTCAGGGCAGAGAAGGATCTGACATCCTGAATTTCAGAGGATAATCCGTCTGTTCTTCCTGTAGATAATCCTCCTCTAGAGGAGTCTGGAGGCGACTCTCTCATACAGACCACAGGAAAGCTGGAATATTTGTGTGTATGGGGGAGTCGGGAGAGATCGCCGTCTGCCAAATGACCGTTCAGCCAACTCTGATCTCATGTGTATGGGGCCGTTAGTATTACACTGACAGGCAGTGATGATACACGGCACTACAGTAGTACAGGGCATCACCGGAGCCATCAGAGGCTTGTATGTTGTATGATCGCACTGATCAGAGGGGTTTAACCCCTTCATGACCCAGCCTATTTTGACCTTAATGACCTGGCCATTTTTTGCAATTCTGACCAGTGTCCCTTTATGAGGTAATAACTCTGGAACGCTTCAACGCATCCTAGCGATTCTGAGATTGTTTTTTCGTGACATATTGGGCTTCATGTTAGTGGTAAATTTAGGTCGATAATTTTTGCGTTTATTTGTGAAAAAATCAGAAATTTGGCAAAAATTTTGAAAATTTCGCAATTTTCAAATTTTGAATTTTTATTCTGTTAAACTAGAGAGTTATGTGACACAAAATAGTTACTAAATAACATTTCCCACATGTCTACTTTACATCAGCACAATTTTGGAAGCAAAATATTTTTTTGTTAGGAAGTTATAAGGGTTAAAAGTTGACCAGCGATTTCTCATTTTTACAACAAAATTTACAAAACCATTTTTTTAGGGACCACCTCACATTTGAAGTCACTTTGAGGGGTCTATATGGCAGAAAATACCCAAAAGTGACACCATTCTAAAAACTGCACCCCTCAAGCTACTCAAAACCACATTCAAGAAGATTATTAACCCTTCAGGTGTTTCACAACAGCTAAGGCAATGTGGAAGGAAAAAATGGACATTTTAATTTTTCCAACACAAATTTCCTTTCAGCATCAATTTTTTCATTTTCACATGGGCAACAGGATAAAATGGATCCTAAAATTTGTTGGGCAATTTCTCCTGAGTACACCGATACCTCATATGTGGTCATAAACCACTGTTTGGGCGTACGGCAGGGCTCAGAAGGGAAGGAGCACCATTTGACTTTTTGAATGGAAAATATGCTGGAATATTTAGCGGTTGCCATGTCGCGTTTGGAGAGTCGCTGTGTGCCTAAACACTGGAGCTCCCCCACAAGTGACCCCATTTTGGAAACTAGACCCCCCAAGGAACTTATCTAGATGCATAGTGATCACTTTGAACCCCCAGGTGCTTCTCAAATTGATCTGTAAAAAAAAAAAAGTACTTTTTTTTCACAAAAATTATCTTTTAGCCTCAGTTTTTTCATTTTCACATGGGCAACAGGATAAAATGGATCCTAAAATTTGTTGGGCAATTTCTCCTGAGCACACCAATACCTCATATGTGGTCATAAACCACTGTTTGGGTGCAGGGCAGGGCCCGGAAGGGAAGGAGCGCCATTTGACTTTTTGAATGGAAAATTAGCTCCAATCGTTATCGGACACCATGTCGCGTTTGGAGAGCCCCTGTGTGCCTAAACATTGGAGCTCCCCCACAAGTGACACCATTTTGGTAACTAGACCCCTTAAGGAACTTATCTAGATGTGTAGTGAGCACTTTGAAACCCAAGTGCCTCACAAAAGTTTATAACATAGAGCAGTGAAAATAAAAAATCATTTTTTTTTCCTCAAAAATGATTTTTTAGCACGCTATTTTTTATTTTCACAAGGGTAACAGGAGAAATTGGACCACAAAAGTTGTTGTCCAGATTGTCCTGAGTACGCTGGTACCCCATATGTGGGGGGGGGGCACTGTTTGGGTGCACGGCAGGGCGCAGAAGGGAATGAGCGCCATTTGACTTTTTGAAATGAAAATTGGCTCCAATCGTTAGCGGACACCATGTCGTGTTTGGAGATCCCCTGTGTGCCTAAACTTCGGAGCTCCCCCACAAATGACCCCATTTTGGAAACTAGACCCCCTAACTTATCTAGATGCATAGTGAGCACTTTGAACCCCCAGGTGATTCACAGAAGTTTATAATGCAGAGCAGTGAAAATAAAAAATCTTTTTTTTTCCTAAAAAAAAATTTTTTAGTCTGCAATTTTTTATTTTCACAAGGGTACCAGGATAAATTGGACCCCAAAAGTTGTTTTCCAGTTTGTCCTGAGTACGCTGGTACCCCATATGTGGGGGGAGACCACTGTTTGGGCACACGTCGGGGCTCGGAAGGGAAGTAGTGACATTTTGAAATGCTGACTTTGATGGAATAGTCTGCGGGCATCATGTTACATTTGCTGAGCCCCTGTGTGCCTAAACAGTAGAAACCCCCCACAAGGGACCCCATTTTGGAAACAAGACCCCCCAAGGAACTTATCTGATGCATAGTGAGCACTTTGAACCCCCAAGTGCTTCACAGAAGATTGTAACGCAGAGCCGTGAAAATAAAAAATCATTTTTTTCCCTAAAAAAAAAATGATTTTTAGCCCGCAATTTTTTTTTTCACAAGGGTAACAGGAGAAATTGGACCCCAAAAGTTGTTGTCTAGTTTGTCCTGAGTACGCTGATACCCCATATGTGGGGGATGACCACTGTATGGGCACACGTCAGGGCTCGGAAGGGAAGTAGTGACGTTTTGGTATGCTGACTTTAATGGAATGGTCTGCGGGCATCATGTTACATTTGCAGAGCCCTTGATGTTCCTAAACTGTGGAAACCCCCCACAAGTGACCCCATTTTGGAAACTAGACCCCATAAGGAACTTGCCTAGATGTGTGGTGAGCACCTTGAACCCCGAAGTGCTTCACAGAAGATTGTAACGCAGAGCCATGAATATAAAAAATCTTTTTTTTTCCTCAAAAAATGAATTTTTAGCTCGCAATTTTTTATTTTCACAAGGGTCACAGGAGAAATTGGACCCCAAAAGTTGTTGTCCAGTTTGTCCTGAGTACGCTGGTACCCCATATGTGGGGGGAAACCACTGTTTGGGCACACGTTGGGTCTCAGCAGGGAAGTAGTGACATTTTGAAATGCTGACTTTGATGGAATGGTCTGCGGGCGTCATGTTACATTTGCTGAGCCCCTGTGTGCCTAAACAGTAGAAACCTCCCACAGTTGACCCCATTTTGGAAACTAGACCCCCAGGGAACTTATCTAGATGTATGGTGAGCACCTTGAACCCCCAAGTGCTTCACAGAAGTTTATAACGCAGAGTCGTGAAAATAAAAAATCATTTTTTTCCCTCAAAAAAAATGATTTTTAGCCCGCAATTTTTTTTTTCACAAGGGTAACAGGATAAATTGGACCCCAAAAGTTGTTGTCCAGTTTGTCCTGAGTACGCTGATACCCCATATGTGTGGGGGAACCATTGTTTGGGCACACGTCAGGGCTCGGAATGGAAGTAGTGACGTTTTGAAATGCAGACTTTGATGGAATAGTCTGCAGTCGTCATTACGTTTGCAGAGCCCCTGATGTGCCTAAACAGTGGAAACCCCCCACAAGTGACCCCATTTTGGAAACTAGACCTTCCAAGGAACTTATGTAGATGTATGGTGAGCACTTTCAACCCCCAAGTGCTGCACAGAAGTTTATAATGCAGAGACATGAAAATGAAAAAAACATTTTTTTTCCACAAAAATAATTTTCTAGCCCCCAATTTTTTATTTTCCCAAGGGTAACAGGAGAAATTAGACCCCAAAAGTTGTTGTGCAATTTTTCCTGAGTACGCTGATACCCCATATGTGGGGGTAAACCACTGTTTGGGCACACGTCGGGGCTTGGAAGGGAGTGAGCACCATTTGACTTTTTGAACGCAAAATTGGCTGGAATCAAAGGTTGCACCATGTCGCGTTTGGAGACCCCCTGATGTGGCTAAACAGTGGAAACCCCTCAATTCTAACTCCAACCCTAACCCCAACACACCCCTAATCCCAACCCTAACCCTAACCCCAACACACCCCTAACCCCAACACTAACCATAACACTAACCACAAGCCTAACCCTAATTCTAACCCTAACCCTCTTTTCAACCCTATCCCTCTTTTCAACCCTAGCCCTCTTTCCAACCCTAACCCTCTTTCCAACCCTAACCCTCTTTCCAACCCTAACCCTAATTCCAACCCTAACCCTCTTTCCAACCCTAACCCTCTTTCCAACCCTAACCCTCTTTCCAACCCTAACCCTAACCCTCTTTCCAACCCTAACCCTAACCCTCTTTCCAACCCTAACCCTAACCCTCTTTCCAACCCTAACCCTCTTTCCAACCCTAACCCTCTTTCCAACCCTAACCCTAACCCTCTTTCCAACCCTAACCCTAACCCTCTTTCCAACCCTAACCCTAACCCTGATAGAAAAATAAAAATAAAAATATTTTCTTTATTTTATTAGTTCTGCCTACCTATGGGGGTGATAATTGGGGGGTTCATTTACTTTTTATTTCATTTTGATCACTCTGAGAGTGATCAAAATGAAATAATGGAATCTGCAGCCGGCAGATTCGGGCGGGCGCACTGCGCATGCGCCCGCCATTTTCTAAGATGGCGGCGCCCATGAACCGGACCCGCCGGACACCGGGAGCGACGGGGGGACTTGGAAGGTGCCGGGGGCGGTGAGAGTGGGTGAGGGGGGGATCGGAAGCTGGCGGGGAGTGGAGGGAATGGGAGGGGGGGCAGATGATGACAGCGGCGGCAGATCGCCGCTGTCATTCAGTGGCAGGGGGGGCGATCGCCGGTGGGGGGGGTCAAATCGGTGTCTCCAGCCATGTCCGATGCTACTGCAGCATCGGCCATGGCTGGATTGTAATATTTCATCAATTTTCATTGATGAAATATTACTATCGCTCTGATTGGCTGTTTCACTTTTAACAGCCAATCAGAGCGATCGTAGCCACGTGGGGGCGAAGCCACGCCCCCAGTGGTGAATTACAAAGCCCCCTGTATCTGCGGGTCAGGTGACCTTTCATTGACCCCGGTCACCCGACCCGCAGGGGGGCTTTGAATTCATGACACAGGGTATGCGTCATAGGTCGGATTGGCACCGACTTTCATGACGCATACGCTGTGTCACAGGTCGGGAACCGGTTAAAAAAGGTTTAAAGTGAAAAAAAATCACAGTTTCAGCAACAAGAAATATCCATCACTATATGGAAAGCAGAGTCACTGCACAATGTTAGTTACATCACGTCCATAACTACTTTATTATACTCGATCATCCAAAAAGCAACAGGAAGCCATGTCTAAAATGTAGCAATCTTTATTGAAATATAGTTAAAAAAGTTTTATGTAAAACTGACAATACGGGTATTAAAGTGCGGGCACTACAAAAAATCACCACATCAAGAGGAAAACCGCACAAAAACATCCAAAATTTACATATGCAAAAAATGCTTGAATGGTTGCAAAATAAACAAGTGTTTATACATGGGACTTGTGACTTATTTCAATAAATTCCAGTGCATCTCAAAACAAATTTTTTATAAGTCAAAAAACTGCAAATGTGCAAAAATATAAAAAGGATTGAAGCATTGTATAATCAGCATATGAGTGTCTTTAAAAATGTGACAAAATAAGCAATCCAAAAGTATGCAGATTTGCATGAATGAGAATATACAATTAGGGGATCATATAGCCAGTGTGTGCCTGTGCAAAGTAAGGCAGCAAAAAAACCCTAAGAAGCATTTCCAAGCAGAAGGTAAGTATAAAATAAGACAATATGATAAGTGCATTTTACCTCAGGGTGCGGGCAGGAGGACCCCGACGCGCGTTTCGTGGCAGCTTTATCAAGGCACCCTCAATAAAGGAGTGGTTTTGCAGATGGGGACCACAGACCACATCTCAGTACCAATGCTTTCTGGCTGATGTTTTGGTCACTTTTGAATGTTGGCTGTGCTTTCATACTCGTGGTAACATGAGACGGACTCTACAACCCACACAAGTGGCTCAGGTAGTGCAGCTCATCCAGGATGGCACATCAATGCGAGCTGTGGCAAGAAGGTTTGCTGTGTCTGTCAGCGTAGTGTCCAGAGGCTGGAGGCGCTACCAGGAGACAGGCCAGTACACTAGGAGATGTGGAGGGGGTCGTATGAAGGCATCAACCCAGCAGCAGGACCGCTACCTCCACCTTTGTGCAAGGAGGAACAGCAGCAGCACTGCCAGAGCCCTGCAAAATGATCTCCAGCAGGCCACAAATGTGCATGTCTGCACAAACGGTTAGAAACTGACTCCATGAGGATGGTCTGAGGGCCCGACGTCCACAGATGGGGGTTGTGCTCACAGTCCAACACCGTACAGGATGCTAGGCATTTGCCACAGAACACCAGGATTGGCAAATTCGCCACTGGCGCCCTGTGCTCTTCACAGATGGAAGCAGGTTCACACTGAGCACATGTGACAGACGTGACAGAGTCTGGAGACGCCGTGGAGAGCGATCTGCTGCCTGCAGCATCCTTCAGCATGACCGGTTTGGCAGTGGTCAGTAATGGTGCGGGGTGGCATTTCTTTGGAGGCCACACGATGTTGGGCTGTGAGCACAACCCCCATGGAGACACAATTGTGCCTTTACCTGGAGATAAATTCCCAGTGGGGGCAATTTCCAAAATGCAATAACTTAAGTGGGGAATTCAGCTCTTTTCGCACTTAAGGGATCTGTATATGGAGTCTACAAACTACAGCGGGGAAAATAAGGATTTGTTACGCTGACAATTTTGGGGCTAAAGTCACATTTTTGTGAGGAAAAAAAGTAAAATTGTCATTTTTTCCTTCCACATTGCTTAAATTCCTGTCACACTGTCCGAATTCAGATATTGTCCTGTCAGAAAGGAGAATACAGGGAGCGAAAGGGTTAATAGGACTCACAGGAGGAACCGGCCCAGAAAGCAGAAGATCCAGGAGTGGACACATACACTCACTGGCCACTTTATTAGGTACACCATGCTAGTAAGGGGTTGGACCCCCTTTTGCCTTCAGAACTGCCTCAATTCTTCGTGGCAGAGATTCAACAAGGTGCTGGAAGCATTCCTCAGAGATTTTGGACCATATTGACATGATGGCATCACACAGTTGGCGCAGATTTGTCGGCTGCACATCCCTGATGCGAATCTCCCGTTCCACCACATCCCAAAGATGCTCTATTGGATTGAGATCTGGTGACTGAGGAGGCCATTTGAGTACAGTGAACTCATTGTCATGTTCAAGAAACCAATCTGAGATGATTCGAGCTTTATGACATGGCGCATTATCCTGCTGAAAGTAGCCATCAGATGTTGGGTACATTGTGGTCATAAAGGGATGGACATGGTCAGCAACAATACTCAGGTAGGCTGTGGCGTTGCAACGATGCTCAATTGGTACCAAGGGGCCCAAAGAGTGCCAAGAAAAAATTCCCCACACCATGACACCACCACCACCAGCCTGAACCGTTGATACAAGGCAGGATGGATCCATGCTTTCATGTTGTTTACGCCAAATTCTGACCCTACCATCCGAATGTCGCAGCAGAAATCGAGACTCATCAGACCAGGCAACGTTTTTCCAATCTTCTACTGTCCAATTTCGATGAGCTTGTGCAAATTTTAGCCTCAGTTTCCTGTTCTTAGCTGAGAGGAGTGGTACCCAGTGTGGTCTTCTGCTGCTGTAGCCCATCTGCCTCAAAGTTCGACGCACTGTGCGTTCAGAGATGCTCTTCTGCCTACCTTGGTTGTAACGGGTGGCAATTTGAGTCACTGTTGCCTTTCTATCAGCTCGAACCAGTCTGCCCATTCTCCTCTGACCTCTGGCATCAACAAGGCATTTCCGGCCACAGAACTGCCGCTCACTGGATTTTTTTTCTTTTTCGGACCATTCTCTGTAAACCCTAGAGATGGTTGTGCGTGAAAATCCCAGTAGATCAGCAGTTTCTGAAATTCTCAGACCAGCCCTTCTGGCACCAACAATCATGCCACGTTCAAAGGCACTCAAATCACCTTTCTTCCCCACACTGATGCTCGGTTTGAACTGCAGGAGATTGTCTTGACCATGTCTACATGCCTAAATGCACTGAGTTGCCGCCATGTGATTGGCTGATTAGAAATTAAGTCTTAACACACAGTTGGACAGGTGTACCTAATAAAGTGGCCAGTGAGTGTATATGACTGCTCTGTGCACAGGACCTGTGATGAGGTCACAGGAGGGGAGGAGTCAGGGGTCACATGATCAGGGGCCTCAGTGTGTGCAGGACTCAGTGTGCTGGAGCGCTCCCGATAATCAGCTGCGTGTGTCGCGCTGTGTGAGTCACAGCACCTGCATGGAGGGCGACACATGCAGCTGATTATCGGGAGCGCTCCAGGGATCCGGGGTCCCGATGCAGCTATTCGGTAAGCGATATAGACTATTTTACAATTTCATAATTGCAAAAAGGAAAAAGGGGCGATGCAAAACTTTGGGCACCCTGGGAGATTTGTGTACTGAGATAATTTTGATCAAGATTTTACATCTTAATTAGCTTGTTAGGGTTATGGTGAGATCACATGGTAACCAGGAGCTACAGTCTGAGGAAAGGGCTAAAAAGCCTTCACTAGACCCCTGTACAGCTGTATAATGAGGCCCAGGTTTTATAGTGAAGGGACAGGAGTGAGGGCCTGTTCCCAGGAGCTACAGTCTGAGGAAAGGGTTAAAAAGCCTTCACTAGACCCCTGTACAGCTGTATAATGAGGCCCAGGCTTTATAGTGAAGGGACAAGAGTGAGGGCCTGTTCCCAGGAGCTACAGTCTGAGGAAAGGGCTAAAAAGCCTTCACTAGACCCCTGTACAGCTGTATAATGAGGCCCAGGCTTTATAGTGAAGGGACAGGAGACAGGACCTATGCCCAGGAGCTACAGTCTGAGGAAAGGGCTAAAAAGCCTTCACTACACCCCTGTACAGCTGTATAATGAGGCCCAAGCTTTATAGTGAAGGGACAAGAGTGAGGGCCTGTTCCCAGGAGCTACAGTCTGAGGAAAGGGCTAAAAAGCCTTCACTAGACCCCTGTACAGCTGTATAATGAGGCCCAGGCTTTATAGTGAAGGGACAGGAGACAGGACCTATGCCCAGGAGCTACAGTCTGAGGAAAGGGCTAAAAAGCCTTCACTACACCCCTGTACAGCTGTATAATGAGGCCCAGGCTTTATAGTGAAGGGACAAGAGTGAGGGCCTGTTCCCAGGAGCTACAGACTGAGGAAAGGGCTAAAAAGCCTTCACTACACCCCTGTACAGCTGTATAATGAGGCCCAGGCTTTATAGTGAAGGGACAGGAGTGAGGGCCTGATCCCAGGAGCTACAGTCTGAGGAAAGGGCTAAAAAGCCTTCACTAGACCCCTGTACAGCTGTATAATGAGGCCCAGGCTTTATAGTGAAGGGACAGGAGTGAAGGCCTGTTCCCAGGAGCTACAGTCTGAGGAAAGGGCTAAAAAGCCTTCACTAGACCTCTGTACAGCTGTATAATGAGGCCCAGGCTTTATAGTGAAGGGACAGGAGACAGGACCTATGCCCAGGAGCTACAGTCTGAGGAAAGGGTTAAAAAGCCTTCACTAGACCCCTGTACAGCTGTATAATGAGGCCCAAGCTTTATAGTGAAGGGACAAGAGTGAGGGCCTGTTCCCAGGAGCTACAGTCTGAGGAAAGGGCTAAAAAGCCTTCACTAGACCCCTGTACAGCTGTATAATGAGGCCCAGGCTTTATAGTGAAGTGACAGGAGTGAGGGCCTGTGCCCAGGAGCTACAGACTGAGGAAAGAGCTAAAAAGCCTTCACTAGACCCCTGTACAGCTGTATAATGAGGCCCAGGCTTTATAGTGAAGGGACAAGAGTGAGGGCCTGTGCCCAGGAGCTACAGTCTGAGGAAAGGGCTAAAAAGCCTTCACTAGACCCCTGTACAGCTGTATAATGAGGCCCAGGCTTTATAGTGAGGGGACAGGAGTGAGAAAAGTGGGGAAAGGAGGAAGAAGAGCCGGACTTCCCATCACTAACCTGCAGAGCCGCACTCCACATATATGGCTGCTCTGTGCACAGGACCTGTGATGAGGTCACAGGAGGGGAGGAGTCAGGGGTCACATGATCTCTGGAGTGCAGACCTCCATGGAGCCTTCTCCTCAGTCAGTGACATTCCCGCCATTATTCGCCCCTCACTACTGGCACAATTACCCCGCGCCGCCTTCTCTACACAGTGTTATGTGTGGAATGTAACGTGTGATTTCTCTGGAGGGAAATAGACCCCACACAGGAGGGAATTCTTACCAGTTACCGGCCGTCTACTATATGGCGGCATATGATTGTGCTATCGACTCCACACCAGGAGCTAAAATGCCCAAATCTCTAATGTAACCGCTATAAGAGAAGATATAACAAATTTCCCCTAAACTCACACAGCGGAGGAGGCCTCACTTGGAGCAATGTGACTCGCGCACAGAAAATCTATTCCCGGTTCTGTGATTAAGTTATCGGCCAACAGGAAGAAGAAAGGTCTGAATTACAGCCCAGACTGGAGGAGAAACTGCAGGAGTCAGAATTGGCCAATCAGCGCTCTTCACCCCTATACTTATCTACACAAATACAAGATATGAAATGACAATTAGACACCATTCTCACCACCAGAACGGAGAGGCGCTAACTTGGAGTAAAGCCGCGTTTTATCACCATGCCAATAAGCCTAATAAGATGCCGCTCGTAAGCTCAGAATGAGAGAGTCACTGCATATAATCTCCTCTATAAAAGACCCTAAGGGTCAGACCTCAGCCCACCCCGATGTCATGTATAGCACTTATAATGAATACCCCCAGAGTTTGTATTCGCCCCCACAATCACCCCCCCTCACTACTGGAGTCATTCCTTCACACACTACATCTACCTAACCTGACTGAGTCCGCGGCACAACAACTCCATTTACACATCTCTGAGGAGGAAATAGTTTCACCAATCAAAAAGCTAAAGAGAGGAAAGTCCCCGGGGCCGGATGGTCTTACAGCAATATATTATAGAAAATGCAGCGATGTGCTGACACCACATATAAAAACCTCTGTAATTCACTACTAAATGGCTCACAGCTGCCCCCTGAGCTCTACGTGGCGCATGTAACCGTAATCCCTAATCCTAAGAAAGATCATCTCACAACAAATTATAGACCTATATCCCTCTTATACATTGACTTCAAAATCTTTACACCCATTGTGACTAACAGGACCAATAAAATCCTCCCTCACCTCATCCATCGGGATCAGGTTGGTTTTATACCAGCGCGACAGGCCCCAGATAATATTAGGAGAGCGTTAAATATTATTCATACAACAAACCTACAGCGAAAGCGACTTCTCCTGCTTGCATTAGATATTGAGATGGCTTTCGATTCGGCGTCCTGGACGTATCTCTTTACGGTTCTATCGGAAGTCGGATTCTCCCCTAAACTTATAAAGTGCCTCCAATTGTTATATGATAGCCCTATCGCTTATGTAAAACTCCCGTCACCACATCCCCCTCCAATTAATATTCAGAGGGTACCAGGCAGGGCTGTCCTCTATCTCCGGATTTTTTATCACTTACAATGGAACCCATTGTGGAAGCAATAAGGAGAGATCAGAATATCCTGGGCCCTGAGAATAAGGGAGACCAATATAAAGTCAGCCTCTTTGCGGATGATCTCCTGCTAACATTAATAAGTCCCCACACTACACTCCCTCACTTGTTTTCCCTCCTTCACGAATTTGAGAAGATCTCAGGGTTAAAGATTAACATTGATAAATCCGAAGCATTATTTGTAAATTTTCCTAAGAGCAAACTAATATATCCTCCCATTTTGGGTTTATACACAAAGAACATTATCTAACATATCTGGGTATCAACTTAACAGCCAACAGGTCACCTCTGTTTAGGAGGAATTACTCTCCACTGATCCGAAACTTCCAGAGGGACCTGGATAGATGGGCTTCCTCAAAGTTATCCTGGCTCGGCAGAACACATGCACTAAAAATGGTGTCACTGCCTCGCTTCTTATATCTATTTAGGTCCCTCCCAATTATGGTACCAGCCAGAACGTTCACTCATTCACACTCTATGATGTCTAAGTTTCTTTGGCTCGGAAAACAACCCAGAATTGTGCAAAAACTTATGTTCCATCACAGAAAAGAAGGGGGTTTATCCCTCCCTAATTTTACACTTTATTACAAGTCGGCACAGATTGCTCCATTAATAAGTGCGTGTTCATATCCCAATAGTCCGAGATGGGTTATTCTGGAATCATTTCTCTCCAAACCATTCTCTTTATCAGGCCTAATGTGGACCACAGACCGACTTCCACGGGGGTTAATGAATGTGGCTCTTTTTACTGTCCACTCGTTGCTTCTTTGGAGGAAAGTTTAAATATAACTTACAATCAAGCCCTTCTCCCCTGACAGCTATATTACAAAACCCCATGTTCCCGCCAGGCCTTGAGACACAAATGTTTTCTTGGTGGAAGCTGAAAGGTATTCATATACTTCAACATTTGTGTTCCCCATTTAATATCTTACTTGACAGACAGGAATTTGTTCAAAAATTTGAACCTCCAGTTAGGGAGGTAATGCGACTGAACCAGATCTTCCACTTTGCAAAGCAGATCCTCCCGAGCGGTACTACTCTCAGGGCAATGAGTTTTGAAAATAAATGTCTAAATGACCCTTTGGGCAGGGGAACGATCTCATTGATCTACTATGCTAGAAATTCTCCACAAAATGATAAAAAATTGAAGTATATGTTACAGTGGGAGGAGGATTTGGGGTTTGAACAGTCAATTGATGAATGGTATCGTAGCTGTGACACCCTATCAGAAGGTAGTCACCAGACTTCCCTTGTGGAGACCTCCTTAAAACTATTGCACAGAGTCTATTATGTACAGGAAAAAATTCACAGCATTTTTCCTAAAATCTCGGGAGACTGTTTTGGGGCTGTGGAATATCTGGTGACATGAGACATATTTGATGGTCTTGTATGGTGGTTTCTGGGCTTTGGGAGAAGGTGAAGCGTCTGATAGCACAGATGTATGGTGGACCGGTTGTTCTGGAATCTTCTACCCTTTTACTGGGAACCAGGCCTTCCCGGCTTCCAAAAAGCTTTCAGAACCTGGTAAACTACTTATGTAGTAGTTTACTCTGTTCCCTCCTTCCAAATATTATTCTGAATCTGCACCCTACTATTCATTTGTCTCCACATCCTTCATGCACATGATAACTGTACTTGATACTTGTCTATTGCACTTAAACACACGGGCGGATGACCGGATCATGCAGCTTTATATGAAAATCCCTATTATAATTGCCAGACCTGAATTAACAAGCATTTCTCACCTACTGTGTCCCCCCATTTCCTTGTAGATTGTAAGCTTGCGAGCAGGGACCTCACTCCTAATGTCACTGTTTGAATTGTCTTAACTTGTATTGAATTTATTGTCTGTACATGTCCCCGCTTAATTGTAAAGTGCTGCGGAATATGTTGGCGCTATATAAATAAAAATTATTATTATTATTATTATTATTATTATTATTATATGTATGGCCACTAAAATCCACATTGCGGCAAAGTGGAAGTTGCCCTCACTGTCAATATCTATGGTGAAAGAGAAGATGAACGACATTATGTTATTCTCATTTGTGGCCCCAGCGTTTCTTGTGGAATAAATCCCTTTCTCACACAGTCCTGTAGTAATGACTTTGTTCTCACGTTTTGTAGGAGGGTTCGTCTGACTCCATCTTATGTTATCAGTATAAGTGCGAGAGATGAGAGACCGACGACCGCAGTTTTACCGTGTGTGTCCGGCGTCAGTTCTACAGGGTGAGATATGTGGGGTCTGTGACCGAAGCTGGGGTTATACGGGTGTATACAGCATACACAGAGGGGTCTGTGACCGAAGCTGGGGGTATACGGGTGTATACAGCATACACAGAGGGGTCTGCGACCAAAGCTGGGAGTACACAGAGGGGTCCACACAAACGCGGCTCCGCTCCGTACACCTCGTACACACATGGCTCCGCTCCGTACACCTCGTACACACGCGGCTCCGCTCCGTACACCTCGTACACACGCGGCTCCGCTCCGTACACACACAGCTCAGCTCCGTACACCTCGTACACACGCGGCTCCGCTCCGTACACCTCGTACACGCGCGGCTCCGCTCCGTACACCTCGTACACGCGCGGCTCCGCTCCGTACACCTCGTACACGCGCGGCTCCGCTCCGTACACCTCGTACACGCGCGGCTCCGCTCCGTACACCTCGTACACACGCGGCTCCGCTCCGTACACCTCGTACACACGTGGCTCCGCTCCGTACACCTCGTACACACGCGGCTCCGCTCCGTACACCTCGTACACACGCGGCTCCGCTCCGTACACCTCGTACACACGCGGCTCCGTTCCGTACACCTCGTACACACGCGGCTCCGCTCCGTACACCTCGTACACACGCGGCTCCGCTCCGTACACCTCGTACACACTCGGCTCCGCTCCGTACACCTCGTACACACGCGGCTCCGCTCCGTACACCTCGTACACACGCGGCTCCGCTCCGTACACCTCGTACACAGACGGCTCCGCTCCGTACACCTCGTACACACATGGCTCCGCTCCGTACACCTCGTACACACGCGGCTCCGCTCCGTACACCTCGTACACACGCGGCTCCGCTCCGTACACACACGGCTCAGCTCCGTACACCTCGTACACGCGCGGCTCCGCTCCGTACACCTCGTACACGCGCGGCTTCGCTCCGTACACCTCGTACACGCGCGGCTCCGCTCCGTACACCTCGTACACGCGCGGCTCCGCTCCGTACACCTCGTACACGCGCGGCTCCGCTCCGTACACCTCGTACACGCGCGGCTCCGCTCCGTACACCTCGTACACGCGCGGCTCCGCTCCGTACACCTCGTACACACGCGGCTCCGCTCCGTACACCTCGTACACACGCGGCTCCGCTCCGTACACCTCGTACACACGCGGCTCCGCTCCGTACACCTCGTACACAGACGGCTCCGCTCCGTACACCTCGTACACGCGCGGCTCCGCTCCGTACACCTCGTACACGCGCGGCTCCGCTCCGTACACCTCGTACACAGACGGCTCCGCTCCGTACACCTCGTAAACACACGCGGATCCGCTCCGTACACCTCGTACACGCGCGGCTCCGCTCCGTACACCTCGTACACGCGCGGCTCCGCTCCGTACACCTCGTACACGCGCGGCTCCGCTCCGTACACCTCGTACACGCGCGGCTCCGCTCCGTACACCTCGTACACGCGCGGCTCCGCTCCGTACACCTCGTACACGCGCGGCTCCGCTCCGTACACCTCGTACACGCGCGGCTCCGCTCCGTACACCTCGTACACAGGCGGCTCCGCTACGTACACCTCGTACACACGCGGCTCCGCTCCGTACACCTCGTACACACGCGGCTCCTCTCCGTACACCTCGTACACACGCGGCTCCGCTCCGGACACCTCGTACACACGCGGCTCCGCTCCGTACACCTCGTACACACGCGGCTCCGCTCCGTACACCTCGTACACACGCGGCTCCGCTCCGTACACCTCGTACACACGCGGCTCCGCTCCGTACACCTCGTACACACGCGGCTCCGCTCCGTACACCTCGTACACACGCGGCTCCGCTCCGTACACCTCGTACACACGCGGCTCCGCTCCGTACACCTCGTACACACGCGGCTCCGCTCCGTATACCTCGTACACACGCGGCTCCGCTCCGTACACCTCGTACACACGCGGCTCCGCTCCGTACACCTCGTACACACGCGGCTCCGCACACCTCGTACACACACGGCTCCGCTCCGTACACCTCGTACACACGCGTCTCCGCTCCGTACACCTCGTACACACGCGGCTCCGCTCCGTACACCTCGTACACACGCGGCTCCGCTCCGTACACCTCGTACACACGCGGCTCCGCTCCGTACACCTCGTACACACGCGGCTCCGCTCCGTACACCTCGTACACACGCGGCTCCGCTCCGTACACCTCGTACACACGCGGCTCCGCTCCGTACACCTCGTACACACGCGGCTCCGCTCCGTACACCTCGTACACACGCGGCTCCGCTCCGTACACCTCGTACACACACGGCTCCGCTCCATACACCCTGTAAACCCCTCCTGACCCCACACAGAAACTTCCACTCATCCGGCACCATGACAACCAGCACAGCAGAGTCCTGCACACACTGAGGCCCCTGATCATGTGACCCCTGACTCCTCCCCTCCTGTGACCTCATCACAGGTCCTGTGCGCACAGAGCAGTCATATATGTGGCGGACACTCCTGGACCTTCTGCTTTCTGGGCTGGTTCCTCCTGTGAGTCCTATTAACCCTTTCGCCCCTGTGTTATTCTTTCCTTAGTTTCCCTGTCTCTGTGTTTCGGGTCGTTGTTCTGTTCGAAGACACAGCCTCCACCCATCTTCAATGCTGTTACTGAGAGAAGGAGGTTGTTGGCCAAAATCTCCCGGTACATGACCCCATCCATCCTTTCTTCAATACGTTGCAGTTGTCCTGTCCCCTTTACAGAAAAGCCCCCCCAAAGTATGATGTTTCCCCCACTGTGTTCTTGGGGTTGTACCCATATATTACATATAGATAGAAGATTCCAGTGCGGGGAAGACGGGAAACCTTCATATAGACGGCCGGTGGGGATGGAGGCAGTGACCGACTCTGGCCACATCTGTCTCTAGAGCCGCAGTAGAAGATGAAGATGTCGTCCTCATCATGAAGGAGTTATTTCTCATGTCGCGTGTAATGAATCTCTCCTGCAGTATTGCTAATGCCGATTCCAGTGTCGGTAATGAGACGAGAATTAGCGTTATGGAAGATGAGTCTATGAGGAACGTGTTCAGCTGCCGACTCCGAGGAGGAAACTGCTTGTTGTCTGTGGCCTAAATATATAGGTTTTATTAGTAGATGTCAGGGAAGAAAACTAAACCCTGTAAGATAATAAATCTCATATGTTTCCCTTATTATCTCCAGTAATTGTATTATTACACCGGATTCTTATGGTGTTACATCGGATCATCTTCTTCTCATTCAGGTCTCTACAATATCGGATCCTCTCAGTGAAGATCTTCTACAGAAGAGAATTTTCCTGATTTACCCATCAAGGATGGATATGGACAGAGACAAGATGGCGGAGAGGATGTTACACCTCACCCTAGAGATCCTCTTCCGTCTCACTGGAGAGGTGAGAGATTCTGATGACGTCACATTACATCATTCTTATCTATGGGAATAACAGATGGACAGAACTGGAGAGGTGAGGACTCTGGAAATGTCTGTAGTGAGATTTATTAATGTGTCCCTCCATAACCAGGATTACACAGTGGTGAAGAAGACCTCTAGTGATCGCTGTCAGGACCCTGTGTCTGAGGGATGGGGAAGACCCCTGAGCCCAATCACGGGGCCTCCACCTCACCCCCTGATCCATGAGGACATCAATGACCAGAAGATCCTAGAACTCATCTACAAGATGATTGAGCTGCTGACTGGAGAGGTGACACTGCTGGGAATGCTGGGACCTTATACAGTAACACTATGAAGGGATCGGGGGGATGACGGTATCATTGTATGTGTCAGGTTCCTATAAGGTGTCAGGATGTCACTGTCTATTTCTCCATGGAGGAGTGGGAGTATGTAGAAGGACACAGAGAGCTGTACAAGAACGTCATAATGGAGGGTCCCCAGCCCCTCACATCACCAGGTAATAGACAGGACTAAATACACACGGCCTATAATTATCTGTATGTAGAGAATGAATTCAGTCCCTGTATGTGTTTCCTCCAGATCTATCCAGTAAGAGGACAACACCAGAGAGATGTCCCCGTCCTCTTCTTCTACAGGACTGTAACCAAGAAGATCCCAGTGCTCCTCAGGATCTTCAGGTAGATGGAGAGAAGGTGTCAGGAGATCTCCCCTATGATGTGTAGACGGCTGTGAAGGTCTTGTGCTCAGTCTTGTTTTATCCACCAGTATTATATGTTTTATACTTGTGTAATGAGAACGGTGGAGATGGCAGGATTAGAGCTGATCATAGATGGGACTTCTCCATCTGTCTGTGACTTTTACAATATTTGTTTCAGGGTGAAGATCTGACCCATATTAATACTACAGAGACATATGTGAGGGGTGATGAGCGGTGTAAAGAGGAGATTCCCACATATGACTACCCAGGTGAGTAGTAACCACTGAATGCAGAGAAGTCACAGATTCCTCTCAGTCACCGGCTGTGGCTGCTTTATCGGTGGTGTAGTCCGGCCATATTACCATGATCACCATTTTGCCTCTAGATCACAACATTCTCCTCCACCCAAAACTGTTCAAATGACTTTGGGCATTGAAATCCCTTTTCTATAGAACTTACAACTTGGAGGATCCACCTACCCCCTGGGATTAGTGTGAGGGTGATCCCTTAAAGCAAGATCTATATGATTGTTTGTACCTGACCCAATATAGGCCGAGTGCGCGCTTCAAGAGTCACAGCGAACACAGAGTTAGATGTCTACTCTTTTCTCAGCAAAGGCTTGCACACAACTGAAGTTTATTCTCAAGACAAAGAGACAGGAAATGGGTGTCACACAATCTTCTGAGTAGCCAGTGTCAGTCTATGATAGGTCCATTTCAGCTTCACTTCCATATATGGTATCCAGTATCTCAGCTTCTGCATTCCAAGGATTCCTTCCAGGGTGTTGCCTGAAGACACAGACGCCATCTTGGTATAGAACTGACTTAGGCTAGTTTCACACTAGCGTTTCACTGACCTGCGTCGGTCTGCGCACGGCCACCGCTAAGCTCCAACCCAGGCAGTACCTCCTCCCGGCCGCTCCACCTATGGGAGCAAGACGCTGCATGTGACCCGCGTACCCTATCTTTAGCATTGGGTACGCAGGCCGTGCGCAGGTATGCGTTTGCTGGCGCATGCGTCCTTTTAAGGGTGCGCCGCGCGCACCAAAATGCCACATGATCCAGGATAGGGCCAAGTCTGTGATGCCAAGAAATGAGAGAATCTGTAGCAGAAGGGACTGGTCCATGGTGTCGAAGGCAGAGGACAGAGTAGTGTCGCTTGCTCTTGGCAGTTAGTAAGTCATTAGTGACTTTAGTTAGGGCAGTTTCAGTTGAGTGATGCGGTCGGAAGCCAGATTGTAACCGGTCAAAGAGGGAAAAGGAGGAGAGGTGGGAAGACAGTTCAAGATATACATGCTGTTCCAGTAGTTTTGAGGCGTAAGGGAGGAGAGATGTTGGGCGATAGTTAGACACAGAGGATGGGTCAAGGGAGGGCTTTTTGAGGATGGGTGTGATTGAGGCATGTTTGAAGGATGAGGGAAAGACACCATTTCTGTCCAATAACAGCAGAGTTTCCCTTTATCCTGACTTTTCAATTTGTATTAAAACCAACTAACTTCAAGGAGGATTGTGATAATCTCCAGGACAAACATTCCACCTGTGCCATGATAGATCTCTAAGCTGTGCGTGGCTGAGGGCTGTAATATACATTTATTCCCGCCTGCAGGAGATGTGTTGGCTCCAGCCCTGGTGTCATGGATTCACTCCATGTCATGAATTACATTGTTTCTGATCCTAAGGAATTCAGATTACTGCACAATCTCTCCTGAAATGGGGAGCAATATTATTATCTCTAATCTTCTGCTCAGGATCCATAGTAGCTCCAATGGTCCACCATAAATGAGGGCAACTCTGGTTTACTGTTGTGTAATCTGTATTTGTAGTTTTCAGTTAATGAGATTCTCGTGCTCTGGGGCGGGGCTGTGGGTGGGGCTGTGGGCGGGGCTTTATGTGGTGCTCTGATTACATATTCATCTGTATTGGCTAATGACAGGTCGCTGATCCCTCACTGACCTGCCCCCATTGTTACATAATGCATATAATAGCATTGATATTATTGTTGATAATGCCTATAATATTGTGGCTATTGTGAGGCTTAGAAAAAAAATCACATCCAGCAAAATGTCACCAGCGGCCCCTGTGCAGTAGCCTCTGTCTCTTACTTATAGATGCTACTGTGCAGGAGCCGCCATCGCCGGTGACATTTTGCTGGATTTCATTTTTTTCTAAATCTCAAAATAGCCACGAGTCTAAACAGTGGAAATCCCCCAACAAGTGACCCCATTTTGAAATCTAACCCCCCCCCAAGGAAATGTGTGGTGGGCACTTTGAACAACCAAGTTCTTCACAGAAGTTAATTACGTAGAGCCATGAAAATAAAAAATCATATTTTTTCCACAAAAAATGATCTTTTTGCCCTCCATTTTTTTTTCAAAGTGTAGCAGGAGAAATTGGACCCCAAAAGTTGTTGTGAAATTCAGCCTGAGTATGCTGACACCCCATATGTGGGGGTAAACCACTGTTTGGGTGCATGGCAGAGCTCCGAAGGGAATGAGAGCAATATTGGAGGCAGATTTTGCTGGAATTGTTTGTGGGTGACATGTTACATTGTCAGAGCCCTTGAGGAGCCAGAACAGCATAAGCCCCAAAAGTGACTGCATTTTACCAAATACTTCCCTGAATGAATTCTTCTCGTGGTGCAGTGAGCATACTGACCCCACAGCTGTTCCATAGAAAATTATACCATTGGGCAGTGAAGAAGAAATAATTACATTTTTACCACTAAAATGTTGTTTTACCCCAGATTTTACATTGGAAAATAGGTAGATAGGTAAATGGTCACTACACCCATAGATGAATTGACAGAGGGGGGTCATTTCCCAAATGGGGTCACTTCAGGGGGGATTCTGCTGTTATGGTACTTTGGAGAGCCGCTAAGTGCGAGAACAACAGAATCCCCCCTAAAGTGACCCCGTTTTGGAAATGACACCCCTCTGGGAATTCATCTATGGACAGGGGGTGGCACGGTGGCTCACCAAGGACAAAATCTGTAAGGAGTTTGTATGTTCTCCCCGTGTTTGCGTGGGTTTCCTCCTGGTCTCCGGTTTCCTCCCACATTCTAAAGACATACTGATAGGGAATTTAGATTGTGAGCCCCATCGGGGACAGTGATGATAATGTGTGCAAACTGTAAAGCGCTGCGGAATATGTTAGCGCTATATAAAAATAAAGATTATTATTATAGTGACCACTTTCACTATATGGATGATTTCCAGAAACTCGTAGTGGAAATTTCAGAGCAAAAATTGCAAAAATGTCATTGTAGTGCCCAATATATTGTGCCCAGCTTGTGTCTCTGGAGACCTCCCCCCACCTACCCCCGGAAATTGTTACGTCCGCTCTACTCAAATGTGTCTGTCACTAAATAAACCAAATGCTTGAATGTGAAAACAGTTCAAAAACGTGGTTCTGTGTGGAAGATTGTAAAGCCGTCATGGAGGCATAAGGCTGGCAGTGATGGGCATTGTGGGTAATAATAGCAGGGATCATGCCTCAGTCCTCTCTAGGAACATACACGACATCTTCTCTGGGGTTCTTTCTTGTTTCAGTTACTGGGATGAGTGCAATAAAATGTCGCTCAGTGAGTCTTCTGACATCTTCACATTCTAAAGGATTGGCGGGGACAACATTTTCAAAAACAAGATTTTCAGTGACCTTTTCCTGATAATCAAGGAAAGTATCTGCATTTCCGGCTTTTTTGTATAACACAAAAGAATTATATGTGGCCACCTGAAACAAATACATGACTAACTTTTTATACCAGATATATGATTTTCTTGATACCTGGTATGGCTGTAGAACCTGATCTGCAAGGTCCACACCCCATATATTTGTTGTAGTCAATGACAGACACAGGTTTTGGAGTAGTGGATCCCTGTTGGTCTGCAGTGGCCCTTGTGGCATCTGTGGGGATCGAGCTCAGGATAAAAATACTAAAGCCCTCGAAATCCACATCTCCATCTGACCCTGCACTTTCTTCGCTGTCAGAACATAAAAGTGCATAAGGCTACTTTCACACTTGCGTTTTTTTGCTGCGCGTTTTTTGCGCACACAAACGCATGAAAAAATGCATCATGCGTTTGAGTGCGTTTTTTTGCAGGTTTTGGTGCATTTTATAGAAAAAAAACGCATGAGTTTTTTTGCGCATAGGTGCGCATTGCAATGAGCACGTATACGCACCCATAGACTTTAATAGATGTTTTGCTGTAAAAAAGCGCATTGCGTGCGTATGCGTTTTTTGGGGGCAAGTCGGACGCACAAAAAAATGTAACAGGATGCATTTTGTGCGCCCGAGCGCACACTGCAAAAAAACGCGTGCGCATATGTATGCACACCCATGTTAAAGTATAGGGGAAAAAACGTATATGCGTTTTTTTTTGGGCTAAAAAGCAACGCAAAAAAATGCAAGTGTGAAACCAGCCTGAGCCTCCTCTGCACTATAATACTGACGGGCCATTTTATTCATTTTTATTTTTTTACCGGAAATAGAAAACTACGACGTGATTGACGTGACCAAATTATTGGGGAAGCAATTGAGAAAAGCCTAATTCTTTAGCCCCAACACTGACCCTAACTATAGCACTAACCCTAACCTGCCTTATCTGTATTGTTACTTTATAGCACAATCGCTGACTGACACAGCTGTTGGCAGCAGCACTTGTAACACTGTTTCTCCTCTAATCTCTCACTGACAGGAGATCTGAGGAGAAGCAGCGGTTTTTATGGGGTAGATCACCCGGGAAAGTTCACTGCTACAACAAACTCTCCAATGATTTGTCTCATTGGCTGGTGTGACGCTGACATCATCAGGACCTGAACCAATCAGGTCTCGATGAGGTCAGGGGTCACAGGAAGCGTTGTGCGCCAGAATCCCCTCTTTATAAGCAGGGCCAGTTTTAGGGAAAGTGGGGCCCTAGGCAAAGTGTAAAATGGGGCCCAAATGCTGACAGATGGCACATCACAGAGAAGCATTTTGGTTGTAGTTACATTCGCTGAGTTCAGGACGCTAAATGAGTGTGATCGTCAATATAGAAATCGTTCCACACTTGTTTCCCGGCCTCTTTCCACCATCTGAGAAAGAATGATGGGGACAGAACAATCACTATTAGATCAATCTGTCCCCAGACAGTATCATGTATGGCATCAAGCCGCACATCTACAGTTTACACCGGCGATTAGCTGCTGAGAACAATGGTTTTTGTTCCGGCTTAAACAATCCAATCACTCGATGAATATGCAGCATTTTGCTTGTTTAGTATAATACACCCCATAGTCCGCCATATATTATAATGTGCACCACAGTCTTCCATATTGTAAAATGCACACCCCATAGTCCTCCATATAGTATAATACACTCCCCATAGTCCTCCATATAGTATAATACACTCCCCATAGTCCTCCATATAGTATAATACACTCCCCATAGTCCTCCATATAGTATAATACACTCCTCATAGTCCTCCATATAGTATAATACACTCCCCATAGTCCTCCATATAGTATAATACACTCCCCATAGTCCTCCATATAGTATAATACACTCCCCATAGTCCTCCATATAGTATAATACACTCCCCATAGTCCTCCATATAGTATAATACACTCCCCATAGTCCTCCATATAGTATAATACACTGCTCAGTCCTCCTCAGTCCTCATAGTGCCCCATATAGTATAATACACCACCATAGTCATCTATGTAGTACAATTCACTTCCATAGTATAATGCACCCCATAGTTCTTCATATAGCATAATGTATTCCCCATAGTCCTTGATACAGTGTAATGCAGCCCACATATAGTATAATGCAGCCACCCCATAGAGCATAATGCAGCCACCCCACAGAGTATAATGTAACCCCCCATAGAAAAAAAATGCAATCACCCCTCATAGAATATAAATATAATACAGCACCCCATAGAATATAATGTAGCCCCAAATAGAATATAATACAGCCCACCTCCCCATAGAATATAATGTAGGTCCTTCAAAGAGTATGATGCCATCCTCCCTCATAAAATCTAATACAACCCCAATAGAATATAATGTAGCCCCCCATAGAATATAAAACAGCCCTCCTCCATATAGTATATAATGTAGCCCCCCATAGTATATAGCACAGCTTCCCCATAGATTAAAATATACCGCCCATAGTATATAACACAGCCTCCCCCCATAGAATATAATATACCCCCAATAGTATATAACCCAGTCCACATATATAACCCAGCCCACATATATAACCCAGCCCACATAGTGTATAGCATAGGCCTCATAGTATATAGCACAGCCCGCATAGTATATAGCACAGCCCGCATAGTATATAGCACTGCCCATATAGCACAGCCCTCATAGTATATAGAACAGCCTGCATAGTATATAGCAAAGCCCCCATAGTATATAGCACAGCCAGCATAGTATATAGCACAGCCCGCATAGTATGTAACACAGCCCGCATAGTATATAGCACAGCCCACATCTTCCCCCCCCGAGAATGGCCCCAAAGTCCAGTAGTCACTGTTATAGTAAAAAAAACACTATCCTCACCTCTCATGCCTGCGCTGCTCCTGGCTCTTGTCTCAGCAGCTGCCGATGCGCTGCCTGGCACACAGTGAGTGCGCGATGACATCATCGCGCACCCGCAGTGTGAGGCAGAGCGGGGAATGATGGGAGAGGGAGCATCAGCTAACACTCTCTCCTCCAGCATTGCTTAGAACTGTACCAACAGATGCCGGTATAGTTCAGTGTGGTGGTGGAGGGGGGTCAGTGCTGGCAGCTGGCGGGCTCCCCTGCCTCACAGGCCCCATTGCATCTGTGTGATGTGCTGCTAGCTGGGGGCCCCTGGGGGAACGGGGGCCCTAGGCAGATGCCTGGTCTGCCTGCCCCTAACGCCAGCCCTGGCTATAAGGTGCGTGGGGTTCCCGATCAGCACGATAGGCAACTGTTAGGTGGATTCATAACTGGCTTAGTGATCGGACCCAAAGAGTGGTCCTAAATGACTGCACATCCAGTTGGAAGAATGTCTCAAGTGGGGTACCACAGGGCTCTGTCCTGGGCCCTGTATTGTTCAACATCTTTATCAACTATTTAGATGAAGGAATTGAGGGTAAACCGATTAAATTTGCTGATGACACAAAGCTAGGAGGGATAGCTAATACTAGAGAAGATTCAAGGAAGGAATTTTTATGGATTAAACGTGCGCTACCAGACCATCACTCCTCACAAGTTGTGTAGTTAATACATTTATTTCCCTACGCGTTTCAAAGTTAAAAACTTCTTCCTCAGGGGATGATATGTACAGACAGGTATAGACAACGCCGGATTTATACATACACAATTCAAAAATTGGCGCCAAGAGTCACATGTTGCGAGGGAGAAAAAAAAAATCAGCGGTCATCAGTGTTACGATATCAAGGGATATTAAAAACTTATTCTTTTCAACAAATTAATTATTTTAATATATTTTCAGATGACTGTATAAAGGAAAAAGAAAAAAAGAAGAAAAAAGGAAAAAATTATGAACAAAAAAGGAAAAGAACCAGAAATAACGAGGTCCGAAAGAGAGCAAAAGTCAGTGCATAGACCACCACTCTGAATGAGACGATAACGTGTCACAAAGAAGAAAAGGGGAGGATGGATGGACATCTTTCTATAAAATATATAAATATTTATTGAAGTTTATAAAATTAATAAAAAGGAATTTATCAAAAACTTTATTGCATGTAAAAAGAATAATTAAAATTATAAAAAGCATGTGTGTAAAATGTGAAAAAAAGTGTCTATTTGATAAACCCGCAGCAGAAGAAGTATTGCATAAAAATTAGCACCTTTATGGTGACAAGAGTTAAAAATGCGTGTCTAAATCCAGAATAAAGGAGTATGTCTGGTAACAGATTTATCCTTTATTCTGGATTTAGACACGCATTTTTAACTCTTGTCACCATAAAGGTGCTAATTTTTATGCAATACTTCTTCTGTTGCGGGTTTATCAAATAGACACTTTTTTTCACATTTTACACACATGCTTTTTATAATTTTAATTATTCTTTTTACATGCAATAAAGTTTTTGATAAATTCCTTTTTATTAATTTTATAAACTTCAATAAATATTTATATATTTTATAGAAAGATGTCCATCCATCCCCCCCTTTTCTTCTTTGTGACACGTTATCGTCTCATTCAGAGTGGTGGTCTATGCACTGACTTTTGCTCTCTTTCGGACCTCGTTATTTCTGGTTCTTTTCCTTTTTTGTTCATAATTTTTTCCTTTTTTCTTCTTTTTTTCTTTTTCCTTTATACAGTCATCTGAAAATATATTAAAATAATTAATTTGTTGAAAAGAATAAGTTTTTAATATCCCTTGATATCGTAACACTGATGACCGCTGATTTTTTTTTTTCTCCCTCGCAACATGTGACTCTTGGCGCCAATTTTTGAATTGTGTATGTATAAATCCGGCGTTGTCTATACCTGTCTGTACATATCATCCCCTGAGGAAGAAGTTTTTAACTTTGAAACGCGTAGGGAAATAAATGTATTAACTACACAACTTGTGAGGAGTGATGGTCTGGTAGCGCACGTTTAATCCATAAAAATTCCTTCCTTGAATCTGAAGATTTATGGCCACGGCGTGGTCATTTGGATGTGCAGCAAGCTGACCTTGTTCCTTTATGCCTGTTACTCTCCTGCAGAGGGTGAGTATAAACCATTGACTTATATCTGTGTTTTCTCGGGTAAGACCCTATTGCGCTCTTTTTCTTTCAGTTTCTACAATACTAGAGAAGAGAGAGAGAGGATTCAAAAAAATATAAATAAATTGGAGCAGTGGGCAGCAACTAACAGAATGGTTTTTAACAGGGAAAAATGCAAAGTACTACATCTGGGCAATAAAAATAAAAAAAGCATATACAGAATGGGAGGAATAGGGCTAAGCAACAGCTCATGTGAAAAAGTCTTGGGTATACTAATAGATCACAGACTGAATATGAGTCAACAGTGTGATGCAGCAGCAAAAAAGGCAAATGCAATTCTAGGATGTATTAACAGAAGCATACAGTCTAGATCACGTGAAGTCATTATTTCCCTCTACTCCTCTTTGGTCAGACCTCATCTGGAATATTGTGTCCAGTTTTGGGCACCACATTTTAAAAAAGACATCAACAAACTGGAGCAAGTTCAGAAAAGAGCGACCAGAATGGTGACCGGTCTGCAAACCCTGTCTTATGAGGAAAGGTTGCAGGATTTGGGAATGTTTAGCTTGCAAAAGAGAAGACTGAGAGGAGACTTAATAACTCTACAAATATCTCAAGGGCTGTCACATTGTAGAAGGATCAACTTTATTCTCATTTGCACAAGGAAAGACTAAAAGCAATGGGATGAAACTGAATGGGAGGAGACACAGATTAGATATTAGAAAAAACTTTTTGACAGAGTGATCAATGAGTGGAACAGGCTGCCACGAGAGGTGGTGAGTTCTCCTTCAATAGAAGTCTTTAAACAGAGGCTGGACAGACATCTGTCTGGAATGATTTAGCGAATCCTGCTTTGAGCAGGGGATTGGACCAGATGGCCCAGGAGGTCACTTCCAACTCTACGATTCTATGATTCTATGAAACATCCGACCATAGGCAAATGTCGGCTCTGCACAAAGCCCTGCTAGTGCTGACGTTTATCTACCGTTGGCAGTCATGAAGCGGTTAAGTTAAGGGTACCATCATTTCTGTCCAGGCCTATTTCATGAGTTTAATTTTTTTCATTCTGTGGAAGCATGGCTGGAAAGCAATGTCTGACTTTCATTTGTTCATTTTCATAGATTTTTGATTTATTATTACTTTTGTAGGATTCAAGTTATTTCTGTGACCATTGTGGGTTTTTCTGTAACTAAATGAGGGGTACCAGCAATTTAGACCACGTGTGTAGGAGGAGTGAATATTTTGACTCCACAGCCACTTCCCGGAAATTAACACTTAGTGGATGTTGGAGAGGGAAAATTACACATTTGCCATTTTATTACCCAGCACATAGTGCCCAGATTGTGCTCCAGGAGACACCGCAAATTAAGTGGATTCTTCTCACTATAATATTGCTAAATACAGGGATCCTAAATGTTGTTTGTGCACACTGCAAGACTCCGAAGTGAGAGCGGATTTTGCCGGATTGGGTTATAGAAACCTTGTTGCTTTTCAACAGCCTTTGAGCCACTAATAGTGTGGGAACCTCTGTTTCTCCATTGACAGATGATGGACCTGAGTGGGGACTTGTTTTTTGTGAGATGAGAATTGGTATTATTTTCGCCTACATAACATTGATTGGATTCTTTTTATTCGATATTTGGGAGGCAGAATGAACAAACAGTTGAACACCGCACACTACTGGCTCATCCAACAAGGTTTTCTATTAGACTGTGAACTGTCATTGTCTTGGTAAATAATTAAAGTTTTTTACATAAACTGTCTGTAAAAATGGCAAGCTAAGTAGAAATGTTCAAAAATATAAAACTCAAGGATATTTTATTAGAAAATAATAATTGTTTTTTATCTTAGCAGATGACTGTACCAGGAGATCAGAGGGACAGCTGACATCTTCAATTTTCAAATCTGATGATCTTGAGATCCTACAAGATACAACTGAAGTGATTGCTGTTACTCCAGATATACCATCATCCATTCACAGGAAAGATCTCTTATCTGATCCTATGAAACAGGTCCCATCTTCTGATTCATTACTGACTACTAAGGAAAATCAAAGTCACAAAAGAGGCATTAAAAAACAAACTGCTCCTAAAGCAAAGAAGTCATATTCATGTTCAGAATGTGGGAAATGTTTTACATGGAAATCACATTTTGTTAGGCACCAGAGAACTCACACAGGGGATAAGCCTTTTTACTGTTCAGAATGTGGGAAATGTTTTACACATAAATCATATTTTGTGACCCATCAGAGAGCTCACACAGGAGACAAGCCTTTTTCATGTTCAGAATGTGGGAAATGTTTTACATGGAAATCACATTTTGTTAGGCACCAAAGAACTCACACAGGGGAGAAGTCTTTTTACTGTTCAGAATGTGGGAAATGTTTTACACATAAATCATATTTTGTGAACCATCAGAGAACCCACACAGGGGAAAAGTCTTTTTCATGTTCAGAATGTGGGAAATGTTTTAACTATAAGAGGGATCTTGAGCAACATCAAAGAATTCACACAGGGGAGAAGCCTTTTTTATGTTTAGTATGTGGGAAATGTTTTAGCCGGAAAGTGCTTCTTGTTACACACCAGAGAATTCACACAGGGGAGAAGCCATTTTCATGTTCAGAATGTGGGAAATGTTTTAACTATAAGAGGGATCTTGAGCAACATCAAAGAATTCACACAGGGGAGAAGCCTTTTTTATGTTCAGTATGTGGGAAATGTTTTAGCCGGAAAGTGCTTCTTGTTACACACCAGAGAACTCACACAGGGGAAAAGCCTTTTTCATGTTCAGAATGTGGGAAATGTTTTAACTATAAGAGGGATCTTGAGCAACATCAAAGAATTCACACAGGGGAGAAGCCTTTTTTATGTTCAGTATGTGGGAAATGTTTTAGCCGGAAAGTGCTTCTTGTTACACACCAGAGAATTCACACAGGGGAGAAGCCTTTTTCATGTTCAGAATGTGGGAAATGTTTTAACCAGAAATCACATTTGGTTAAGCACCAGAGAACCCACACAGGGGAAAAGCCTTTTTCATGTTCAGAATGTGGGAAATATTTTAACCGGAAAGCGCTTCTTGTTAGACATCAGAGCAGTCACATAGAGGAGAAGCCTTTTTCATTTTCTTAATGTGGGAAATATTTTACTTGGAAATCAGTTGTTAATAAACATCAGAGACGTCAAATAGGGGAGAAGCCTTTTTTATATTCATAATGTTGGAATAGTTTTAACCAAAACTGAATCTTCTTAAATGGGTTGTCTCTTGTCATTCCTCATGTTTGCTGACAAAAGGATAAAACTAAACTTTATTAATTCCAAATGTAAAACTATACCCATAATTCACCCCCTGAAAGTTAATCAGTAGGTGACTAAGAGAAAAAATATGTACCCCACAGTTCAGTGTATAGGGTGAGGTGACGTATACACACTCACTCTCCAAGCCTCTCATCTCTGAGGGTTTCATCGTCCTCTCCAAAGGCGACTCATCAGGAGACTCTTTAATATTGACCTATATTCAAGCGAGGCTAGACAAAAAACCCCTGAAACTATATACTGTGTAAGTTTATAAGCCCCTCCAGTGTCAGGAATAGATAGTGTGTGACAATACAGTATAATTCTTGTGTTTTCCTCCTATAGGGACTGCCCTAGTTTGGTAATGTAACAGCTGTTAATTAGTAGTGCAGACAAATTGTCCTGGACTAAACTCAGTCTTCAGACGGCCCAATATGTACCACTCAGGGAAAACTTACCTGCTCCAAAGATCATTAGCAGCTCCTAACTAATGGCCATGCTGCGGTCTGTCAGGGAATGAGTGCAATATCGTTATACAGACTAGGGATATGTGCAATCATAATGTCTGGGAGATCTGTGCCATTATTTAGTATGAATATGGAAATTATCTCTGAAAGGTAAGTGTTCCCTGAGTGGTATATACGGTTTTATCACATACTATCTATTCCTGACACTGGAGGGGCTTATAAACTTACACAGTATATAGTCTGAGGTCGCCCAATATGGGGCTAGTTTTCTGACTGTTTCGGTTAACATGATACATGATTTTAGGGTTTTCTTCGTCTAGCCTCGCTTGAATATAGTTCAATATTAAATAGTCTCCTGATGAATGAATGAATCCAGTGAATATTCATGCCAGCAGGAAGCCGGTGGCTGACACTGCGCGCTACTGAAGAATGAATGCTCACTGCTCTCTGTGCGCACAGTCCCAGAGAGTACTCCAGCAGCTGTGCTCTGCTTGAGAACAACGCATGACGTCCCTGCCATGTGCTGCTTACAGGCATAAAGCAGTTGCTGGCATTGGAGCAGACGCTGTGAGGGAGCGCAAGGATAGGTAAGTGTAATGGGTTTTTTTTAATGTCTTCTGATGGGGCCATGCATACCCGGATGGGGGTGGTGGCCAATTATAAGGATTGGGCCATACATACCAGGACCACAATGGGGGCCAATCATACCATAATAGGGATGGGGCCCTGCATATCAGGATAGGGATGGGGCCATGCATAATAGTATAGGGATGAGGGCGATAATTACTGCCAGGATAGGGATGAGGAGGCATGCATAATAGGATGGGAATGAGGAGTCATGCATACCAGGGTAGGGATGAGGGGGCCATGCATACCAGGATAGGGATGAGGGGGTCATGTATACCAGGATAGGGAAGAGGGGGTCATGCATACCAGGGTAGAGATGAGGGGGCCATGCATACCAGGGTAGGGATGAGGGGTCCATGCATAACAGGGTAGAGATGAGGGGGCCATGCATACCAGGATAGGGAAGAGGGGGTCATGCATACCAGGGTAGGGATGAGGGGGCAATGCATACCAGGATAGAGATGAGGGGGCCATGCATACCAGGATAGGGAAGAGGGGGTCATGCATACCAGGGTAGGGATGAGGGGGCCATGCATACCAGGATAGGGATGAGGGGGCCATGCATACCAGGATAGGGATGAGGGGTCCATGCATACCAGGATAGAGATGAGGGGGCCATGCATACCAGGATAGGGAAGAGGGGGTCATGCATACCAGGGTAGGGATGGGGGGGCAATGCATACCAGGATAGAGATGAGGGATCCATGCATGCCAGGAAAAGGATGAGGGGGCATGCATGCCAGGGTAGGGATGAGGGGGCCATGCATACCACAGTAGGGATGAGGGATCCATGCATGCCAGGATAGGGATGAGGGGGCATGCATGCCAGGGTAGGGATGAGTGAGGGATCCATGCATACCAGGGTAGGGATGAGGGGGCCATGCATGCCAGGATAGGGATGAGGGGGCCACGCATGCCAGGATAGGGATGAGGGGGCATGTATGCCAGGATAGGGATGAGGGGGCATGCATGCCAGGGTAGGGATGAGTGAGGGATCCATGCATGCCAGGGTAGGGATGAGGGATCCATGCATACCAGGATAGTGATGAGGGGGCATGCATACCAGGGTAGGGATGAGGGATCCATGCATACCAGGGTAGGGATGAAGGGGCCATGCATGCCAGGATAGGGATGAGGGATCCATGCATACCAGGATAGGGATGAGGGATCCATGCATGCCAGGATAGGGATGAGGGGGCATGTATACCAGGGTAGGGAAGAGGGGACCGTATATACCAGGATAGGGGATATTAAGTAAAGAATTTACTACATTTTTTACCTAATTTCCTCCTCTAAAACCTAGGTGCATCCTATAGTCCAAAAAATACAGTATATATATTTTTTTTTCTCAGCTCATTCCTCATGTTTGGCCTCAATAAAATAAAAACACATACTCCACTGGCGTGCCAGTGGCTGACACTGCGTGCTACTGAAGAGCAATGAATACTTACTGCTCTCTGCAATGAACCGTCCCGGTGAGTACTCTGGCAGCTGTGCTCTGCTTGTGAGCATTGCATGACGTCCCTGCCATGTGATGCTTACAAGCATAAAGCAGTTGCTGGCACCGCAGCAGACGCTGTGAGGGAGCGCAGGATAGGTAAGTGTAATATTTTGTTGTTTTTTTTAATGTTTTCTGATGGGGCCATGCATACCAGGATGGGGGTGGTGGCCAATTATAAGGATTAGGCCATGCATGCCAGAACCGAGATGGGTGCCAATCATACCAGAATAGGGATGGGGGCCCTGCGTACCAGGACGAGATGAGGGCCCTGTATACCAGGATAGGGATGGGGCCATGCATACTAGTATAGGATGAGAGTGATAATTCCAGCCAGGATAGGGATGAGGGATCCATGCATACCTGGGTAGGGATGAGGGGGCCATGCATACCAGGGTAGGGATGAGGGGGCCATGCATACCAGGGTAGGGATGAGGGGGCCATGCATACCAGGATACGGGATATTAAGTACAGAATTAACATTTTTTGCTTCAATTTTTTTCCTAATTTCCTCCTCTAAAACCTAGGTGCGTCCTATAGTCCCAAAAATACGGTATATATATCTTTTTTTCTCAGTGAGCTCAGTCCTCATGTTTGGCCTCATTAAAATAAAAACACTCATACTCCGCTGGTATGCCGGCTCCACTTCAGTGATGTCGAGACTCACTGTCCCGGGGCTTATGTGAGGTTGTTACATCACACGAGCCCTGCACCCAATCAGCGGCAGTATTCTGACTCTTCCTGCTGGCTGTGAATCCCAAGGGTTCTAACTATCAGCTTCTTAGATAATTGTATAACTCGTACTCACACCACCAGGCGTTTTCAGGTCGTTTTAACTCCACCGGCAATGCAACTGTAGAAAGACCAAGAATACCTCTTTGTGGCATTTTGACTTTTTTTTCTCATTACGCCATTTAGCAATCAGGTTAATTTTTTTTTTAGATTGATAGATCAAGAAATTCTGAACGTGTTGATACCAAATATGTGCATGTTTTTTTTAATTGTTTTATTTTGAATGGGGAGAAATGGGGTTAATTTGAACTTTTATATTTTTTTATTTTTTTATTATTTTTAAAAACATTTTTTACTTTTGGGATTGTGAAGACATACAGCATTGTATCTTAATTAACCAGATGACTATTTTTATCAAACGAAGAATAATAGAATGTTATCTGTATGTTGGCTTTAAATTTAAGTGTTGATTTCTGGTTGGTCAAGAAAACAGACTTTTGTTTGTGTAAGCCGGTAATATTGACTTTTATTGTGCGCTTATCCTTGATCACTAGTGATGATTGCTGATACGCTAATTATACATTGCATTATGGAGCCAGTTTGATGACTTCTAAAGCAGAGAAGGAAAAACTAAGTAATGCTATAATAATCTCATCTCCATTCTTACCCTTTATGTAAATACTGAATGAGGGACACTTGTTAAGTCTAAAAATAGGTTACATGCCTCTGTATAAAGAGACAGAGAGAGAAACAGCCAGAGAGATTCTGCCAAGACATCTATACATCTCAAAAGGACCAGAGACAGGACAGCAGCCTTTTTAGATCATGGCACCATTACGAGGGACACAGATCTATGATTCTACAGGAAACAACCTAGGGGTTTTCAGCCTCGGTTGGAAGAATACAGATCTGCTGCATTGACCATCGCTGAACCATGGATACGTTTGGAGAAGCCAGGTTGTGATCCTGAGATCAACTGGTCTTGTATGGACTGTCGTCTTCTTACGCTTATCATTACCTCCTCTATGTGCATGCCATAGGTGCGGTAGTGACTCTGGAAAATCTGTAGTCACAGCTGCTATTATCCCGGCAGGTCAGTGGAAGGGTGAGACTCTGTAATGTGCCCCATCTTGGGTACTGTGCTGGGACTGTTCTATGTGTTATCTGCCTGTTTTGTGGCTCAGTAAAGCATTGCCCACACTGTTTTACCTTCACTCTGTGTTGTCTGAGTAGCATTTTCCCCATGTTAAAAGGAGAGCGGGAGTTTGGCAGGATGATCCCTGGTCCATGCATTTTCGGCTAGCGGGCAGCGCTCATAGAAATAGACTTCTGCTGGAGACCTCTGGTTGTCATGCTAACCCATCAGTGATCCACAATCGTGACGGGGTCACTGAAGGGCGGGATTTCCGGCGCACTTGCTGGCATGTGCCAGAAAAGATGTGGACTCAGCGCTGGAGCCGACATCAAAGGGAGGGAGCCCGACATCGGCATACATTTACACCTGATGTTGGAAAGGGGTTAAAGGGGATTGTTTTTACAGAGACAGAAGTGGTAATCAATCATGTATACATACAAATAATAACAAAAATACACAGCTTCTAATGGTAAATAGTATAGAGTTACAACAAGAAAACATAATTTGTGTAAACCATGTGTAGATATAAAAATTCAGGCAAATGTCAAATGTAGCGCCATCTAGTGGCCATGTGCAAAAGTGCCATCATAGAGTAACATGTATCCTAAGAGAGCGTCACTATCGAGGTGGAAATGAGATGAAAGGGAAGGTGCCGAGATTTTTGATAATTTATTGTAAAAATGAAAATGATCTAAGAATATGATTTCATCTAAGCTTGACTCTGTTATGTTTATGTTTTTTTTTTACTGTTTTAGTGCAGCCACTGGGCGCTGCCATTTTACCTTGCAGGTCTGTAATGGCTGCTGAACGACACTTTCCATCCTCAAATACGGCAGTCCCTGGGCATAGCAGACATCAGTCGGACACCGACCCTATCTCTAACATTGCAGCCGCATCTGCTGTGAACTGGGTATGCCTCTGTGGGCTGCTCAATTCACAGCTGTAGTTGTGGCCAGGCGCCATTTTATTAGAGACCAGCGCTATCCGCTAAGCTCCATTTACACTCTATCACAAGCCCTATTATGCCGGATGCTGTACTGTTCACTGCCAGCATAATAGGTCTTGGATGGTCACGTTGCACTTACCGGAGGAGCTGCAGGAGATCAGGACAGGATACCGGAGGAGCTCCTGGAATCCTGACGAGCTGCTGCCTGCTGTAGACCCGACGAGCTGCTGCCTGCTGTAGACCCGACGAGCTGCTGCCTGCTGTAGACCCGACGAGCTGCTGCCTGCTGTAGACCCGACGAGCTGCTGCCTGCTGGAGACCCGACGAGCTGCTGGAGACAAGATGACCTGCTGTATACCAGGTGTGTTGCAGCAATGAAGGGAGTGGGGTGGTGACATCATCCATTGGTAACTATCAGGGCTGCAGAGGTGAAGGGCCAGGAATACTGCTTTTTGTACAGAGGCAAAAATATGAGAGGTGGTTGATGGTATATGTCAGGGGGGAAGTAGCATATGGAGGTTGTGCGTGGCATATACAGGGGGAGCTGGCATATGGAGGTTGTGCATGGCATATACAGGGTGATCTGGCATATGGAGGTTGTGCGTGGCATATACAGGGGGAGCAGGCATATGGAGGTTGTGCGTGGCATGTACAGGGTGAGCTGGCATATGGAGGTTGTGTGTGGCATATACAGGGGGAGCAGGCATATGGAGGTTGTGCATGGCATATACAGGGGGAGCTGGCATATGGAGGTTGTGCATGGCATATACAGGGGGAGCTGGCATATGGAGGTTGTGCGTGGCATATACAGGGGTGAGCTGGCATATACAGGGTGAGCAGGCATATGGAGGTTGTGCGTGGCATGTACAGGGGGAGCTGGCATATGGAGGTTGTGTGTGGCATATACAGGGGGAGCTGGCATATGGAGGTGGTGTGTGGCATATACAGGGGTGAGCTGGCATATGGAGGTTGTGCGTGGCATATACAGGGGTGAGCTGGGATATGGTGGTTGTGTGTGGCATATACAGGGGGGAGCTGGGATATGGTGGATGTGTGTGGCATATACAGGGGGGAGTTGGCTTATGGAGTTTGTGCATGGCATATACAGGGGTGATCTGGCATATGGAGGTTGTGCGTGGCATATACAGGGGTGAGCTGGGATATGGTGGTTGTGTGTGGCATATACAGGGGTGAGCTGGGATATGGTGGTTGTGTGTGGCATATACAGGGGGGAGCTGGCATATGAAGGTTGTGCGTGGCATATACAGGGGTGAGCTGGCATATGGAGTTTGTGCATGGCATGTAAAGGGGTGATCTGGCATACGGAGGTTGTGTGTGGCATATACAGGGGTGAGCTGGCATATGGAGTTTGTGCATGGCATATACAGGGGTGATCTGGCATATGGAGGCTGTGCATGGCATATACAGGGGGGAGCTGGCATATGGAGGTTGTGTGTGGCATATACTCCTCACACAATGTGCCCATATAATACCCAACACGTGCACAGTAGGATGACTCTACAGTGTCCCTAGCGCGGTATGATGCAGCAACCGTGTCCACACCATAGTATCATGTCCCCACAACCACTAACACAGTATAATGCTGCAACCGTGTCCACAACATAGTATCATGCCCCCACAACCACTAACACAGTATGATGCTGCAACCGTGTCCACAACATAGTATCATGCCCCCACAACCACTAACGCAGTATGATGCTGCAACCGTGTCCACAACATAGTATCATGCCCCCACAACCACTAACACAGTATGAGGCAGCAACTGTGTCCACAACATAGTATCATGCCCCCACAACCACTAATGCAGTATGATGCTGCAACCGTGTCCACAACATAGTATCATGCCCCCTCAACCATTAGCGCAGTATGATGCAGCAACCGTGTCCACAACATAGTATCATGCCCCCTCAACCATTAGCGCAGTATGATGCAGCAACCGTGTCCACAACATAGTATCATGCTCCCACAACCACTAATGCAGTATGAGGCAGCAACTGTGTCCACAACATAGTATCATGCCCCCTCAACCATTAGCGCAGTATGATGCAGCAACCGTGTCCACAACATAGTATCATGCTCCCACAACCACTAATGCAGTAAGATGCTGCAACCGTGTCCACAACATCGTATCATGCCCCCACTAACACAGTATGATGCAGCAACAATGTCCACAACATAGTATCATGCCCCCACAACCATTAGCGCAGTATGATGCAGCAACCGTGTCCACAACATAGTATCATGCCCCCACTAACACAGTATGATGCAGCAACAATGTCCACAACATAGTATCATGCCCCCACAACCATTAGCGCAGTATGATGCAGCAACCGTGTCCACAACATCGTATCATGCCCCCACTAACACAGTATGAGGCAGCAACTGTGTCCACAACATAGTATCATGCCCCCACAACCATTAGCGCAGTATGATGCAGCAACCGTGTCCACAACATAGTATCATGCCCCCTCAACCATTAGCGCAGTATGATGCAGCAACCGTGTCCACAACATGGTATCATGCTCCCACAACCACTAATGCAGTATGAGGCAGCAACTGTGTCCACAACATAGTATCATGCCCCCTCAACCATTAGCGCAGTATGATGCAGCAACCGTGTCCACAACATAGTATCATGCTCCCACAACCACTAATGCAGTATGATGCTGCAACCGTGTCCACAACATCGTATCATGCCCCCACTAACACAGTATGATGCAGCAACAATGTCCACAACATAGTATCATGCCCCCACAACCACTAACACAGTATGATGCAGCAACATTGTCCACAACATAGTATCATGCCCCCACAACTATTAGCGCAGTATGATGCTGCAACCGTGTCCACACCATGTTATGATGCCCCCAGAACCATTAGCGCAGTATGATGCAGCAACCGTGTCCACAACATAGTATCATGCCCCCACAACCACTAATGCAGTATGATGCTGCAACCGTGTCCACAACATAGTATCATGCTCCCACAACCACTAATGCAGTATGATGCTGCAACCGTGTCCACAACATAGTATCATGCCCCCACTAACACAGTATGATGCAGCAACAATGTCCACAACAGAGTATCATGCCCCCATAACCATTAGCACAGTATGATGCAGCAACAATGTCCATAACATAGTATCATGCTCCCACAACCATTAGCACAGTATGATGCAGCAACTGTGTCCACAACATAGTATCATGCCCACACAACCATTAGCACAGTATGATGCAGCAACCATGTCCACAACATAGTATCATGCCCCCACAACCACTAACACAGTATGATGCTGCAACAATGTCCATAACATAGTATCATGCCCCCACAACCATTAGCACAGTATGATGCAGCAACAATATCCACAACATAGTATCATGCCCCACAACCATTAGCACAGTATGATGCTGCAACAATGTCCACAACATAGTATCATGCCCCCACAACCATTAGCACAGTATGATGCAGCAACCGTGTCCACACCATATTATGATGCCCCCAGAACCATTAGCGCAGTATGATGCAGCAACCATGTCCACAACATAGTATCATGCCCCCACAACCACTAATGCAGTATGATGCTGCAACCGTGTCCACAACATAGTATCATGCCCCCACAACCATTAGCGTAGTATGAGGCAGCAACCGTGTCCACACCATATTATGATGCCCCCAGAACCATTAGCACAGTATGATGCTGCAATCGTGTATACAGCATAGTATCATGCCCCCACAACCACTAACATAGTATGATGTGACCATTGCACACCCCATTCATTATGATACTGCAACAGCCCCCTCCAATGCAGTATGTTGTCCCCACAGTGCCCCCAACACCGTATGATGCCAACATTCTTCCCCCACATACATTATGAGGCCCCTACACTGTAAGAATCTTCTACATCCCCCCACACAGTATGATGCCTCCACAGCCCCACAAAACAGTATGATGGCCCCACAGTACCCCATACACAATGTGATGGCCCCCAAAGTCTCACACACCGTATGATGGTCCCAGCTGCCTCCAATATAAAGTATGATTTCCCCCACAGTTCCCTACATAGTTTGATTACCCATACAGTCCCCTCACACAAAATTGAGGCCCCCACACATAGCATGATGTCCTCATAACTATGTCCAAGAAGTATCATTTCTCCTTGCGGAGAATGACATGCTAAGCATGTCGAGGTGAGGAGACTTAAAGCCGCAATGCTCCTCTGGGAAATATGCTAATTATGCAAATTGTCTCTTCAGAGAGGAAGAGGACTAGAACTCTAGTGCCACCTATTGGAGGTAGCAATCCTAAAAGTCAATGTTAACCCTTTAACGAGCCTAGTTACATGACTTAGGATAAAAGCCAAGCCAGAATCTCCATTTGCAGACACTGTGTTTCGGGGTACTGCCCCTCATCAGTGCAAAGTGGGAGAAGATCTGGTTTGGCTGTGAGAGAGGCGTCTGACCAATATCCAAGAAGTATCATTTCTCCTTGCGGAGAATGACATGCTAAGCATGTCGAGGTGAGGAGACTTAAAGCCGCAATGCTCCTCTGGGAAATATGCTAATTATGCAAATTGTCTCTTCAGAGAGGAAGAGGACTAGAACTCTAGTGCCACCTATTGGAGGTAGCAATCCTAAAAGTCAATGTTGACCCTTTAACGAGCCTAGTTACATGACTTAGGATAAAAGCCAAGCCAGAATCTCCATTTGCAGACACTGTGTTTCGGGGTACTGCCCCTCATCAGTGCAAAGTGGGAGAAGATCTGGTTTGCCTGTGAGAGAGGCGTCTGACCGATATCCAAGAAGTATCATTTCTCCTTGCGGAGAATGACATGCTAAGCATGTACCCCGAAGCAGTGTCTGCAAATGGAGATTCTGGCTTGGCTTTTATCCTAAGTCATGTAACTAGGCTCGTTAAAGGGTCAACATTGCCTTTTAGGATTGCTACCTCCAATAGGTGGCACTAGAGTTCTAGTCCCATAACTATGTACACAGTATGGTGACCCCCACAATTCCATCCACAGCACACACAGTATGATTGCTCCTACTCAGCATGCTGGCTCCATTCCAAAAGAATTGACTGACAAAATTGTTTAAAAATGTTCTCACGCAGCCCAATTCCTCCAGTGCCCTTCACCCGTCTGTGCAGGCTCGATCTAGTCTCATCATTGTGCCTTCTGGCTGACACTCAGATCTACAGACTGAATACAGTTCTACCATTGAATTCCACTGTATTGGCCTCGGAAGCAGATACTGGTGAAATGTAGCCACCAGCACAGGGAGGGCAATGTTGCTTTGCACCACACCCCCCACACACTCACGGCTCCCATCATGGCTGCATGGTTTGCCGCTGTTAGCTTGAAGCGGGTGGCATACTGCTATCATTTAGACACTTTTGTCTATGAATGATAACTTTGTGATCGGTGGGGGTCCAACTACTAAAAGCAGGGTTCTGCAATGAGCCATCAGAATGGAGCGGTGGCGGCACATGCGTTCCACCGCTTCTTGTATTGTCTATAGGATTGCTAGAGAGAATCAAGTAGAGCTGTACGCATGTGACGGCCATCCAGGCAAAAAATTGAGTGATGGAGGCCACAACTGTTTCATCGTCCTGTTCTCTGGATCTATGGGGATCCAATCTGTCCGACTCCCACCAATCACAATGACCAATCCTGTGGAAAATGTGAAGCTAAAGACTGTTTATAGATGGACGGTAGTTTGCTGCGAGGTCAGGTGGATCTTCTGCATTGTCTCTAATGGGCCATCCAGTTGTTAGCGAAGGTAGAAATGACCATTCTCGACCAATAATAACTTTACAGCATACTAGACTTCTATTGTAGAAAAATAAAAGTCTAGTTGTTATGCTTCTCCATTGCTTTTCTGTACAAGTTAAAAGAAAGTATACCAATGCGTATACATCAAACGTGATAACACAGCCCTAAACCTGAACTCCAATGCAGTTTCACATTGAAGAGCAGTTTTATAGTTACACGTAGCTAGAATTTACAGGAAACATTGGAAATTTATTGAGGCTTTTGTTTCAGTTTTCGCGCATAAAAAAAAATCACCAAGTTTGTACCGTTTCGTGCAGCACTGAAAATTTGGTGCAAAGTACAATAATGCAGCCCGAAAAGCAACTGACTTCAAGCTTCAATTCATCTCATTAATATTATTATTATTATTATACATTTTATAGCGCCATTTATTCCATGGCACTTTACATGTGAAATGGGCAAATATGGACAAGTATAATAAACATGAGCAAAACAAGGTGCACACAAGTACAGAAGGAGAGAGGACCCTGCCCGCGAGGGCTCCCCATCTACAGGACACGGGTGAGGGTACAGTAGGAGAGAGTAGAGCTGGTCGTGTGGCGGTTCAGTAGACTGAGGATCACCGCAGGTTGCAGGCTTGTCGGAAGAGGTGGGTCTTCAGGTTCTTTTTGAAGGTTTCCGTCGTAGGGGAAAGTCTGATGTGTTGAGGTAGAAAGTTCCAGAGTATGGGGGAAGCACGGGAGAAGTCTTGTATGCGGTTGTGCGTAGAAGAGATAAGAGGGGAGTAGAGAAGGAGATCTTGAGAGGATCGAAGGTTGCGTGTGGGTAAGTACCGGGAGACCATGTCACAGATGTATAGAGGAGACAGATTGTGGATGGCTTTGTATGTTATAGGGTTTTGAACTGGAGCCTCTGGACAATAGGAAACCAGTGAAGGGCTTGGCATAGAGAGGCTAAAGAATAACAGGGAGATAGGTGGATTAGTTGGGCAGCAGAGTGTAGGATGGATTAGATTGGTGCTAGAGAGGAGGCCAGAGAGTAGGAGGTAGCAGTAGTCGAGGCGGGAGATGGTAAGGGCATGCGCTAGTGGTTTTGTGGCTTCATAGTCAAGGATTGTATGGATCCGGGAAATATTTTTGAGTTTGTGTCAGTAGGAGGAGGCAAGGACTTGGATATGTGGCTTGAAAGAGAGGGCAGAGTCGAGGATCACCCCGAGGCATTGAGCATGCGGGACTGGGGAAAGTTTATCTCATGATAAATTCCCTCTTGTAAGTCACTTTGTAAGGACATTATTTTGTCATGTGCATATCTTATATATACTCTCCTCTCCTTAGCTCAGATTTGCTTGTCTTGTGTCAAAAGCGAGCTCCTTCTGATAAGTTTTATATATGTCCTAGTTTAGTCTTTATCCCGTGACATAATCTCTCCCAGAATGCAGAGCAGAAGACATTAGATTAGCCCACCAAGGGATGTGTCTGTCTACAGATGGTAAGCTGTTTTAGGGGCAATCAGCAGAAATGTACTACAACCAGACTTTCTGTAGTTCAGGATCATTAGACCCTTAATTACTGCTGTAGAAACCTTATGGGTTCTTCTAATGAGTGCACCAGTGTTACAGGACGATGCTTCAGAAGAAGACTACAGCGCTGTGTCCTGCACTGTACAGATGCTCAGGCTGATGCTTGCAGCCTTGAGCATTAACAATGATCGGAGTCCAAATTGGTCTAGGATCATGTAACCCCTTAGATGCCAAAATGAATGGTGACTGCCAAAAAGTATAATAAAAAAACACAAGTTCTCATAAAGCTATGTTGAAAGAAAGATGAAAAAATTGTGGATCTTGACATGCAATGATAAAAAATGGAGAAAATGGTTGGTTCTTGGAGCCATATTCTTGGTATCAGAAGGCACAGATCCTACTGACAGCTGTCAGTGACGGTAATTCATACATGTCTATGAGGCAGACAGAGAAGCTGCATAATGTGCCGTGTAGAGGACAGGCAGTCACCTGCGTCCTCCAAGTTTGTGAAGTCGACTCATTTGTATTGATGTCAGAGGAGAATGCAACTTTTGTTTTATTTCATTTTGGCAGTGATCCCACCGGCTTTGTCTTTTTGGTGGTAATGGCTATTTTCTGAGGCTTCAAATGCTTTGGCTTCCTATTTAAAAAAAACACTTAAGTGTGAACAGCAATATATAAATTATGTCATGTCTAAGCTCCAGTAACAGAGGCGTATCTAGGCTTTCTGGCACCCGGGGCAAGAATTTGGTTCGGCGCCCCCCCCAGTACATATGCGACTTGCAAGTACCCACAAGCCGCTCTCCCTAATGCTCTCAATGTTCAGTAAAAAACTGAAAGCAGGAAGAGAAGCTCGTTGTCACAGGACCATAACTATGAAAATCGCGTATGAGTGAAGTGTCCATGTGATGACTACTGGAACCTGCAGAGCTGAATCCTGACATTGCAGCTTCTGAATTCTCACAACGAATGCACTGCACACTTTTAGGATCCTCCCTTGCCGATGTACAGTCATGTCAGCACAAGTATGCGAGTTATATACTTCTGGCCACATTCCGACTAGACGTGCCCGGCCTCGCTCTGTTCATTTTCATTGAGTGAGGCCACACATGTCTAGTCAGCATGTGACCGTATGTATGTAAATTACCGGCACGAGAGAATCCTGACAGTGTTCAGTGAGCACTGTGAGAATTCAGAAGTCTGCAGTCACATAGAATGACTGCAGACTCAGCACAAACCTGGACAACCCCTGTAATGCTCCTAACAAATAAAAACATGAGAATAAGTCAGTATCACAAATAATATATACATCCAGGTACCTTATAGATGACGGCGTCTCTGGAGTCGTTCTCCTTCTTTTCTTCTTCTTGTCCAGACCCCATGATGAGTTTTCTCATCCACAGCTGTCTCTGTAGACTTCCATCTTCTCCGTTCTTCTGCACCAATTCTCCACGCGATGCCTTAAAGATTGAAGTGTCATTATAATAATAATAATCTTTATTTTTATATAGCGCTAACATATTCCGCAGCGCTTTACAGTTCGCACACATTTTTCATCACTGTCCCCGATGGGGCTCACAATCTGAATTCCTTATCAGTATGTCTTTGGAGTGTGGGAGGAAACCGGAGTACCCGGAGGAAACCCACGCAAACACGGGGAGAACATACAAACTCCTTGCAGATGTTGTCCTTGGTGGGATTCGAACCCAATGCCCCTAAATACAAATATCTGCAATATACTGTCGCCTCACACTATTCCCCTCCCTCCTCATACTGTCTCCTCTAACATCCCACCTGTTCACCATACTGTCTCCTCATATATTTACCCCCTCACTCTCTATACTGTCTGCTCACACATACCCCTGACTCCCCATACTGTGTCTGCACACATCCCATCACCCTCACTCCCCATACTGTGTCCACATACATTTTTCCCATCACTCCCCATACTGTGTCCACATACATTCACCCGTTCGCACCCCTTACTGTCTGCACCCATCCCCCATACTGTTTCCTCATACATGCCTCGGCACACAAAATTTATGAAATATAATGCTCAACTTTATAAGACTAAAGCAATTCTGATCAAGTTATTTCAATACATATACTGTATGCTGATACAAAGAAAGTACCTCAGATTACCACCACCGAGATAAGCAATACTGTGGTAATCTGAGGTACTTTCTTTGTATCAGCATATATGTATATGTATTGAAATAACTTTATCAGAATTGCTTTAGTCTTATAAAGTTGAGCATTATATTTCATAAATTTTGTGTGCCGAAGTTTTTCTACTGTACAATATATGTCTTTTAACTCTGAGCACCTAAATTGGCAGTGAGCACCCCATTCTCTACAGTATTCCTCATAAATACTCTTCATTTTGTGTCCTCAAATCACCCCACACACATTAAATCCCATCCCCACTCCAAATCCCCCCACATTAAGTATTCCCCATCCCCACTCAATAACCCCCGTCCCAACACACACTCATTATGTAGCCCCCACTCATTATGTACCCCCACTCATTATGTACCCCCACACATTAACCCCCATCCCCACTCATTAACCCCCCCACACATTAACCCCCATCCCCACTCATTAACCCCCCACACATTAACCCCCATCCCCACTCATTAACCCCCCACACATTAACCCCCATCCCCACTCATTAACCCCCCTCACATATTAACCCTCATCCCCACTCATTAACCCCCCCCACACAATAACCCCCATCCCCACTCATTAACCCTCCACACATAAACCCCCATCCCCACTCATTAACACCACACACATTAACCCCCATCCCCACTCATTAACCCCCCACACATTAACCCCCATCTCCACTCATTAACCCCCACACATTAACCCCCATCTCCACTCATTAACCCCCACACATTAACCCCCATCTCCACTCATTAACCCCTCAACTAATTTACCCCCATCCCCACTCATTAACCCCCATCTCCACTTATTAACCCCCATCCCCACTCATTAACCCCCATCCCCACTCATTAACCCCCCACTCATTAAACCCCATCCCCACATTAACCCCCATCTCCACTCATTAACCCCAAACATTAACCCCCATCCCCACTCATTAACCCTCCACACATTAACCCCCATCCCCACTCATTAACCCCCCCACTCATTAAACCCCATCCCCACATTAACCCCCATCTCCACTCATTAACCCCCAAACATTAACCCCCATCCCCACTCATTAACCCCCACATAGTAACCCCCATCCCCACTCATTAACCCCCCCACTCATTAACCCCCATCCCCACTCATTAACCCCCACACATTAACCCTCATCCCCACTCACTAACCCCCCACACAATAACCCCCATCCCCACTCATTAATCCCCCACACATTAACCCCCATCCCCACTCATTAACCCCCCACACATTAACCCCATCTCCACTCATTAACCCCCACACATTAACCCCCATCTCCACTCATTAACCCATCAACTCATTTACCCCCATCCCCACTCATTAACCCCCATCTCCACTTATTAACCCCATCTCCACTCATTAAACCCCATCCCCACATTAACCCCCATCTCCACTCATTAACCCCCAAACATTAACCCCCATCCCCACTCATTAACCCCCCACACACTAACCCCCATCCCCACTCATTAACTCCCATCCCCACTCATTAACCCCCCACACATTAACCCCCATCTCCACTCATTAACCCCCACACATTAACCCCCCACACATTAACCCCCATCTCCACTCATTAACCCCCACACATTAACCCCCATTCCCACTCATTAACCCCCCACACATTAACCCCCATCTCTACTCATTAGCCCCCCACACATTAACCCCCATCCCCACTCATTAACCCCCCACACATTAACCACCATCTCCACTCATTAATCCCCACACATTAACCCCCATCCCCACAATAACCCCCATCTCCACTCATTAATTCCCCCCATCTCTCATCTTCAGTGGTTCTTCAGCTCCACAGTGGAGCACACATACCACCTCCATCAGCGTTTGCTCTGGGCGCCGGGGAGTGACGTCAGCAGTGTGATCACATGACCTGATCACGCTGCTGACGTTGCTCTGACCTGGCGGTCAGAGCTTCAATTGTACTGGCGTCTGTGTAGACGCCAGTACAATTGCTGCCTGGGAGCCGGCGCGGCCTCCTTCTCTGCTGTCAGAGAGAACAGCCGACTCAAAGGACAGGAAGCGGCAGAACGCAGCCGCCGGGAAGGAGACACTGCGGACCGCTGCATTAGGCGGCCCGACTGCACCCCCCTGCTGGCTGCGCCTGAGGCAACTGCCCTGGCTCCCCCCCAGGATACGCCTCTGTCCAGTAAGACGGATCAATGTAGCAAGTCATAGCAATATCCAACACATCCACATCTCATAGACAGGACTCACCTGTAGTGATGAGCAAGCGAGCAAGCATGCTCGCCACGTGAGCGATCACCGGGTGCTCATCGAATATCACTGGTGCTCAAGAGTCCTGCTCAAGTCCCACCCTCGCATGTTTTGTGGCTGTTAGGCAGCCAATAATCATGTAGGGATTGCCCATGTATGGCAGACAATCCCTGCGTGTTTTCTGACTTTTTATCAGTCCCCGGGGTGGGGACTTGAGCACGGCTCTTGAGCACCAGCAATATTCGATGGGTACTCAAGTGGCGAGCATGCTCGCTCATCACTACTCACCATACATATTCATTCACATTACTAAAAAGGACCCTTCACCGGATCAAAAGCAGACAGTTTTGCTCTTATTTTATTGAATGGTTCATTTTTTTGGTTTTGCTTAAATCTGCCATACGGTTCCAAATGGAGGGGCCTCTTCATTTACTGCTAATTTTTGTATCTTTCCCAAGGGTGCGTGTCTCACAGGATTCTCTAGGGACGTGTCTTTAGGCTGCTATGGAATGTTACCCTGTGAGCCATACCCATTTGATAAAGACCATAATTTGCACTGAATAAAAACACCAAAATCTCTGGAACCATTTTGGCGAATTAAAAAAATAAAAATAAAAAACCCTGCATATTCAAGGGAGCAGCGGAAGTAAAATAGGAGCAAAAACTGTCCACCTTTGACCTGGTGGAGGTCTTCTGTAATTAGTCTAGTACTCAGTTATGGAGAAACATTCAGCATTTCTGTGAGTTCTCTGAAGACGTATGTATCTAAATGTCTGAGTTCTCGTACAACTCACAAGGTTGGTGCGGCATACATGGCCCCTTCTGTGCATTATTCTAGTAGAAGATCTGGATCATATTTATGGGTGAGGAGCTTTGGTAAGATGGTTTTGATTTTTGACAGTGGGATATGTTAATAGGTATGATGCTTATGTAATACCATGGCCGCCGGGGGATAGCTTCTGCGGCCGCTCCAGTACTTACTGTGCTGGAGGCTGTTACATCACCCATATGCTGTTCACTTTGGGGACCCGATTGACTGCAGACAGAGGCTGGAAGCAACTTTAACAACTCAGCTTTATTCTCTTCAGGGCACAGCATATCCACTATGGCTACAGGACTCTTTACTCGGTAACAGCAATACATCTTCATCTACAGCAGTACGTCACTTCTTCCTTCACTTCACACATAAGCACCACACAGGCAAGCTGACACGTCACATGGAGCACGATGAACACGGAACTCTTCCCTTCTTCCAGAGCCCGACTTCAGCCCACAAAGGTACCCGACTTTTCTGTTACAGCTCACACCCTAAAGGCACTGTTGCTCCTGTTCGTGTCCTAGATTCACAGCTCACTAAACTCTCCACAAAGCTCCCGTACTCCAGCTGCTACTCCCACAGACCTCCCTGGCTTGCAATTCTCCATACAGGGCTGGACTCAGTAGACTGGCTTGGGTTGTCACTTCAGCTCTTCCTTGCTAGCTGACTTGACCGACGAGACTCCTTCTTCTGTCTCGCTAGCCTTACAGTCCCCAGTCCCTGACTGCAAGGCCTCCAACACCACAACGTGCCAGGTAATGCTGTAGGCACTCTGCTGTTCTTCACTCTCCTCCTGTCCTGTTCGCTTCCCCCAGCTCGACTAACTCTTGGAGGGAAATCTATCTCCATTCCTCCTGTCTAGCCACTCCTCTAAGTTAACCCCTAAGCAGTCTTCTCACTAGTTGAGCTCAGTGCCCCCATCTAGTGGCCCTTTTCTAATATTCTAATATAACACCTATCTAACTATTGTTGTGTGGACGCAAACACACACACACAACATACATACATACAGATAATACACATTAGGCGGGGGTCACACTGGCGAGGAATACGGCCGAGTGAGAGGCGCTAAAAGCACGCATTACACACGGACCAATGATTCTCTATGGGGTTCCTCGCACCAGCCGTATATTTCTCATCCGTATTCTACGCTCCGTGCCACTCGCAGCATGCTGCGATTGTCAGCGTACTACGCCTGTAATACGCCAATGCAAGTCTATGGGCGCGCAAAAAATACGGATTACACACGGACCACACATGTGACTTGTGAGAAATACGCACCCGGTGTCTTTTAGCAAAGCCGGCAGTTCAGTGCTCGATACAGTAAACTCACACTGACAGGTTTAATAAAGAAACAAAAGAATAGATATAGACACATAGAATGTATGTATATATATATATATATATATATATATATATGTATTCTATGTGTATATATCTATTCTTTGGTTTATGTTATAAACCTGTCATAGGGCTCCATTATATGTCCATTTTGCAAGGCGGCGAGAAAATCTCACCATACGGATGCCATACGGATTACATACGGATGCTGACATGCGCAAAATACGCGACCACACCTTGATTACGGATGACATACGGAGCACTATTTAGGGGTCATTCATCCGTATTACGCCTGTAAACTACTGACCGTATTTTGCGTCGGTTAGTGTTACCCCGGCCTTAATGTTACTATTTACAGGGCGAGGCCCTTGACCTCATTACAATTAATGCATCAACCCCCATGCACATTAGAGCAAAATCGGCCAAAACCATCTTTTTTTTTTTTTTTACGGTCCTGACCTGAGGCCCACTGACATCCTCAAATAAATAGTGTACGGAGAAAGAAGGATCGGGCATGTTGTGTCTTAACACCTGATCTATTTGCACTTAGAAAAGTTAGTCCACCAGTGGCCAAACTACGTATATATGTGTAAGGGAGGTCAGTAGGAATAAAGGTATATGGCAACCTTTAGCCATAAATGAAGGATGGACCAAATAAGTGGTCATAAACTTGTAAATAACTCATGAAAGAATAAAGTTACATTAAAACCAAGCACACCATTGTTTTTCTTGTGAAATTCTCAATAAGTTTGATGTGTCACATGACCCTCTTCCCATTGGAAAAAATAAAGTTGGATCCAAAATGACCGACTTCAAAATTGCCGCCATGGTCAACACCCATCTTGAAAAGTTTCCCCCTTCCCATATACTAATGTGGCCCAGAAAGGAAGTTGATATCACCAACCATTCCCATTTTATTTAGGTGTATCCATATCAATGGCCCACCCTGTACAAGCCAGGAGAACGGATGGTTCCAAAATGGCATTCTGTCTATCTGCAGTCACCACTAGAGGGAGCTTAGGAGCTCATGGCATCAATACTATACAGTGAGCTCCTTCCAGTGGTGGCGGCAGGGGATTTGGAACTTTGCATCAGGTAAAAAAAGAAGCCACCTAAAAAGGCGCAACTATATACAAGAAAGTTTGTGATGCATTCCAAGTTCATGATCACTGCAGTTCAATTTTTCATAATAAATGCTGCCAACGCAACTAGGCAAACTGAAGAAAACATGATGAACAAAACAAACAGGCACAATGGTGCTAATACCCTCCTGGGTAACAGTTATTTATCTGGGGACTGTTCTTTAATGTGGGTCTCCTCCTGGGATGGTGGAAGCTGGTTTCTTTGGCTGCTTCCAGGGGAGAACTTCTGATTTTCCTGTTCCTGCTGGTTGTTCACAAATTGCATGTATTCCTTCTCCCAAGGAGTGAGGTTAGTGGTTGCCTGTGTAGATGGAGTGGCAGCTGATGTAACCGCTGAAACTGTTGCCTGAGGTTCTGCAGGGGTTGCAGGCGATACCAGTGACTGGTGCACTTCAACTTCTACAATAACTAGCGGTACTGCTACCTGTCGTTGCTGGCATGGTGCAACTTGAATGTTGCCACTTGGGTTCGGAACAAGCATAGGACTATTTCTGTCCACAGGCACAGTTCCTAGCACCAGGATCATGGCAGGAGCGGTGATCATACTTGGCGCCTCCCAGTGATATTCTGGCTCCGGTGTAGGTACAGGTTGGCGAACAGTGGCAGCTGCAACCTCCGAGGCTGCCTGGTGAGCTGGCGGCAGCTGGGTCCGAGCTGGTACAGGATTGGGGCACGCCGGTAGGAGCCTGCGCTGCCACGTCAGGTCCAGGCTGGGACTCAGCCCCGGTCCCACTGTCTGCTCCAGGACTCTCATGTACCTTCTCCAGACAGGTCGCATCCAGTGACAGTACCGGCTTGGAGGTGGTGGCGGGCGCTGTAAAGGGTATCTCAGCGGCCGTATGCTCCGCAGGTGCTGTCTGGGGGAGAGTGGTTTCTCCCCACTGTTTTCTCCTGGCCTCTGTCTTTCTTCCATCATGGCGTTCTGGCGTTCTCTCTCCTTCCCGGGCTCCTTTCCCGCCACAGGATCTCGCTCCTCCTTCTGGGGGCGGCGTCTTCTTCCTACTCCATACAAAGCCAGTATACGAACCCCTCTGGGGGTGGGCCATGTTGCTGTAGCATAGAAGTTTAGGCAGGGGAGGCCCAGGACAGTTTGCGCTCTTTTCTTAGGTCCACCTATGTTGTCACGCCCTTCTTCACCGCTCCGGCAGCTATTTTGAGAGTCCATTTTACAGTCTATCAATTTGGTTATTCTGCACATTCTCAGCAATGTTTAAGTCCAATAAATCTTCAGCACACAGAACCCGGTGGCACCGGGCTTCGTCATTCTGTTCGTGATGCCAAAAATGGAACACTTGCCAGGGCTGGTGGGGGTTCTCGGTACCGGGTCCGTCAATCTCAATGGGAGTTGTCACGGCAGCCGTGGCCCTGGGCATCCATTGTAAAAGGGGAATGTTAAGTGTGCTAGTAATGATGATTAAAGTTTGAGTGAATGATTCGTGACGCCACCTGTGGTGTTCGGCAAGGGAGGTGTTAAGCCGACGCTGCAAGCAGATCCTCTGGGACAGATGGTGTGGTGCAGCAATGATGTTGTGGCCCTCCACAGGTAGGGCTCTAGTCCCAGGGCAGTGTAGATGAAGAGATAGTCAAGCGATAGGGGAGAGATATAGATGGTGCAGTGCCAGGCACAGAGATGTAGCAGTGCTGAGCATGTTGGCACAGGAATAACTGGAGGACACCAGGGCATGTAGTTCCAAAGCTTTACTCACAGTCTGTTGGGCATACAGGTACCCGCATCCATGACGTGTCCTCCGGGTCAGGGGCTCAGTCAACCTCCAAGATAGGTGAAGCACTCCGTTCCAACACTCCGCCAACATGTGCCTTTTCTGAACGTCTCCCTCTTAGGGCCTAGGTGAAGTACTCACAGTACTGAGTTACACTGGAGTTCCTTCTTTCAGATGTTCCTATGAACTCTACTTGTACGGCAGACAGCTGTAGCCTGCTTCAGGGACTCCTGGCTACTAAGTCCCGGCTCACTCACGATGCTGTTGTGCCCCCAAGTCTTGTGTGGGAATAAAGTGGTCACTACTTCTATTCCTCCGGTGTCTGCTGCAGGACCATTAGTATCCATACAACCTCGGGGACCGGACCCCGGCCTTGCGCTCAGAACTTGGGGAAGGTTTCTCTTCTAACCCTAATCCTTAGTCCTCTCCTTCCGTTCAAAACTATCTTTCTTATGGAGAATCAGGCTTTCTGAATATGTCTCTTTCCTGTGCCAGCAGACCCAGGTCACTGAGGTCTGCTGCAGCACTTCCCTCCTCCATCCCACTCCGGGGATCTCCTCAGACCAACTCTCGTCACAGGCACTCTGCCTCAGACTCCCTGAGTCAGACTGCCTGAATCCTAACCTCTCCCGCTCTCTGGTGCAGACTAAGCTCCACGCACCTCCCAGCACTCTTCGTGTTCCAAGCAGGGAGCCACCAAAGGTGCTTTGCTACACTACTATGTTGTGTGGGATGCAGGTGTTGGAGTGTGGTCAGGTGTCTCCACCTTAGGCTACTTTCACACATCAGGTTTTCGGCGTCAGGCGCGATCCGGCGTCGTGCCGGAACGCCGGATCCGGCAAATGTTTTGTAAAACCGGATGTGACGGATCCGGTTTTCTGCCGGATCCGTCTTTTTCTTGACAGACAAAACCGGATCCGTCTCATCCGGTTCATCCGTTTTTCTATCCGTTTTTCGACGGATTACGCCGGATCCGGTTTTTAAAATTGACCCTTGTGGCTACTGAGCATGCTCAGACCAAAAAAACCGGAACCGGCCACCGGATCCGGCTTTCGTCGGATCCGGCGCATTGCGGCGCTCATAGGCTTCCATTGTGTGAAAAAGCCGGACGCGCCGGATCTGGCGTGTCCGGCTTTTTCGCCGGAGACAAAAAAACGTTACAGTAGACGTTTTTTCCAGACGCCGGATCCGGACACATTGCCGGATCCGGCGAAAACCGGATGAAACGCATGGCCATCCGGCGCGATCCGGCGCAAATGCAAGTCAATGGGGGGGGAAACCGGATCCGGCATTGCATTTCGCCGGATCCGGTTTCTGTCAAAAGCGCCGGATCGCGCCTGAAGGCGAAAACCTGATGTGTGAAAGAGGCCTTACCTGGATGGTGGGGTACCACACCTCAGGAGGAGGTGCAGTACCTCTGTGGAGACTGAACCCTCAGGGGCACCACAGAATGGCCATCAAGGTCTCCCGATCTGACCCCTTAGACTTTTATCTTTGGGGTCATGTGAAGGCAATTGTCTATGTTGTGAAGATACGAGATGTGCAGCATCTGAAACAATGGATACTGGGAGCCTGTGCTAGCATTTCTTCTGCGATGTATATATGTATGATGTGTATATGGGCCCGGGACTATGGGATGGCGGATATGTATGATGGGTATATGGCCAGGGACTATGGGATGGAGGATGCGTGATTGGTATATGGGCACTGAACTATTGGATGGAGGATATATATGATGGGTATATGGGCACAGAACTTTGGGATGGTGTTACGGACTCGGCTTCTGCTGAGCCCATCTTCCTTTTTAGAGTGGACCCTCTGGGCCGTGGCACCCACCCACCTAAGGCGAGCTGACCTAGTGAGAACACACCCCCTGTACAGGGAGTGTCAGGGGCAAGACCAAGGGGGTGAGCCACCACAACTGCTGGGACCAGCCGGCCGGCTCAAGGAGACACTATTGAGTGTCTGACAACAGGACGGACAGGATATCAAAGATAAAGCGAAGTCACACAGTTTCTTCCTCAAACATGGATTCACACTTTATTCAGGTGCAAGGCATAACAGGGAATCAGGTGCAGGGCACAAACAGTGAAACACGGCAGGATGCGTGCAAGGGGACGCCAAATGTTCCAGGCATAACACGTGCACGAAAACATACCAGGGTCCAGGACAGGATACGTGATAGGGATCACACAAGAGTTCCTAGAAGGGATGCATGCTAGGACACGCCAGGATCCAAGACGGGGTGCAATGGCATCGGACTCCGGACTACTGGCAACGACCGACAGGGTCCAGGCATCGGGCTGCGGACATCAGCTCGCAGTCATCTGGTTCCGGACCTCTGGCAACGGTCGGCAGGTTACGGGAATCCGGCAGGCAAGCCAAGGTTCAAGGCAGGGTGCGTGCTTGGAGACACGCCAGGGTTCAAGTCAGGGTGCGTGCTTGGAGACACGCCAGGGTTCAAGGCAGGGTGCGTGCTTGGAGACACGCCAGGGTTCAAGGCAGGGTGCGTGCTTGGAGACACGCCAGGGTACAAAGCAGTGTGTAGAGACACGCCAAGGCACGAGGCTCAAGACAGAGTGCGTGTGTAGAGACACGCCAAGGTCAGGGTTCCAGGACAGGGTTAGGGCCTGTGCGTACAAGAGGGCACGACAGGGAACATGGCAAAGCCTGCGCGTACTTTTACAAAAGCACGGGGAGGTATGCCATGGATAGGCGAGGGCCTGCGCGTGCTTTAGAGAGCACGCAGAGCACAGTGCGGAAATAGCGTGAAGTGCAAGGGAGCACAGAGGGCACGGCTGGGGCACTGGCTAGCTGATCGGGCTGCGGCACTGACAGACGGGCAAGACTCCAGCGAACCCGGCTGAGGCATGGCAGGTGACACAGCTGTCACTGACCGACGAGCACGGCTGAGGCACAAGCAGGCGGGCACGGCTAGGGCAGGCGCATGCAAAGAGCATACGAAGAAACAGAGCAAGGGAAGACAAGAAGAGAAAAAAGTCAGGGCTTAAGCAGAGTACAGAACCAGGAAAGTAAGCATAGGCAGAAACACAGAACAAGAACAGAGCTAGCAGCGGAGCGTAGGCAGAAGCCCAGAGCCGGGCCAAGGGAGAACCTTGGGACTAGCCTAGAAACGTGCAAGAGAGCATAATAGGAAAGAGTCTAGCAGCGGAGCGTAGGCTGAAACCCAGAGCCGGGCCAAGGCAGAGCCTTGGGACTAGACATGGAAAAGAGCACAAACGGAAAGAGAGGAGGAATGGTGCGTGTGCCAGGGAGCACTACAGAGCACCATAGGAGAGAGCGAGGCAGAGCAAGCAAAGACAGAGACCATAGGGAGGAACAAGGCAAGGTACGAAACAAGGCATAGCGAAAACAGGCAAGGCAGAGAATAACAGAAGGACTACAAGTCCAAGCAGGACATGGACAAACATGGCACAACGGACAAACATAAGACAAAGCACGGAACAAGAGATGGAGTACGAGCACAGAGCGTGTGCAGAGATGCACCACAGAGCAGAGTGCAAGGGCACAGAATAGAGGCAGCACCCCACAGACCAAGCAGCCATGCAGGGACACCACACAATACTCAGGCCCTGAGCATAGGAAGGGGCGGTCTAATATAGGGCATAGCACCTCCTCTTCCGGGTCAGGACCAGGGGAGAACTTCCTAGTTCAGATGCTCCAGGAGCACAGAGTGCAGTCACATGATCAGGGTTTCAGACATGACGAGATGATCACAGAACCAGACAGTGCAGGATCTTAGGAAACGTCACATGATCAAGGTTTCAGACATGACGAGGTGATTGCAGAACCAGACAGTGCAGGATCCTAGGAAACGTCACATGATCAAGGTTTCAGACATGACGAGATGATTGCAGGACCAGACAGTGCAGGATCTTAGGAAACGTCACATGATCAAGGCTTCAGACATGATGAGATGATCACAGAAGGCAAAGCAGAAACACAGGCATCTTGCAGCTCAGCAGACATAAGGTGAGTGTGCACACTGCTCTAGGGTCATGAGGTAAAATAGACATAACAGACATGGCGAGCATGACAGTACCCCCCTCCTTAAGCCCTCTCTTACCGGGGCTGGAAAGAAGAAAAAAAAATTCTTCGGCAGAATCCAGAGTTAGTACAAACCACTCCAACAACGTTGATCCGACATCTGAAACGGACACCTGCACCGGTCAAGACACAGGAGCCGCGGACGAGACACAGGGATCCAGTGGGGAGGACTGCGGGTAGACAAGCAAGTCTTCTTACTCTGGCTGCCATCATTTCCAAACAAGTTCAGAGGTCAAGGGCCGGGTCTGATTTGCATCAGAAGAGTGGCCGGGGTACCGCCATTATCAAGCGAGTTCAGGAGACAGGGCAGATTCTTCATCAGACGGGTGGCCGAGGTACCAGCGGAGTCCATGGCCTGAGTATTCTGTTACGGACTCGGCTTCTGCTGAGCCCATCTTCCTTTTTAGAGTGGACCCTCTGGGCCGTGGGACCCACCCACCTAGGGCGAGCTGACCTAGTGAGAACCCACCCCCTGTACAGGGAGTGTCAGGGGCAAGACCAAGGGGGTGAGCCACCACGACTGCTGGGACCAGACGGCCGGCTCAAGGAGACACTATTGAGTGTCTGACAACAGGACGGACAGGATACCAAAGATAAAGCAAAGTCACACAGTTTCTTCCTCAAACGTGGATTCACACTTTATTCAGGTGCAAGGCATAACAGGGAATCAGGTGCAGGGCACAAACAGTGAAACACGGCAGGATGCGTGCAAGGGGACGCCAAATGTTCCAGGCATAACACGTGCACGAAAACATACCAGGGTCCAGGACAGGATACGTGATAGGGATCACACAAGAGTTCCTAGAAGGGATGCATGCTAGGACACGCCAGGATCCAAGACGGGGTGCGATGGCATTGGACTCCGGACTACTGGCAACGACCGACAGGGTCCAGGCATCGGGCTGCGGACATCAGCTCCAGACATCAGGCCGCAGTCATCTGGTTCCGGACCTCTGGCAACGGTCGGCAGGTTACGGGAATCCGGCAGGCAAGCCAAGGTTCAAGGCAGGGTGCATGCTTGGAGCCACGCCAGGGTTCAAGGCAGGGTGCGTGCTTGGAGCCACGCCAGGGTTCAAGGCAGGGTGCGTGCTTGGAGACACGCCAGGGTTCAAGGCAGGGTGCGTGCTTGGAGACACGCCAGGGTTCAAGGCAGGGTGCGTGCTTGGAGACACGCCAGGGTTCAAGGCAGGGTGCGTGCTTGGAGACACGCCAGGGTTCAAGGCAGGGTGCGTGCTTGGAGACACGCCAGGGTTCAAGGCAGGGTGCGTGCTTGGAGACACGCCAGGGTTCAAGGCAGGGTGCGTGCTTGGAGACACGCCAGGGTTCAAGGCAGGGTGCGTGCTTGGAGACACGCCAGGGTTCAAGGCAGGGTGCGTGCTTGGAGACACGCCAGGGTTCAAGGCAGGGTGCGTGCTTGGAGACACGCCAGGGTTCAAGGCAGGGTGCGTGCTTGGAGACACGCCAGGGTTCAAGGCAGGGTGCGTGCTTGGAGACACGCCAGGGTACAAAGCAGTGTGTAGAGACACGCCAAGGCACGAGGCTCAAGACAGAGTGCATGTGTAGAGACACGCCAAGGTCAGGGTTCCAGGACAGGGTTAGGGCCTGTGCGTGCAAGAGGGCACGACAGGGAACATGGCAAAGCCTGCGCGTACTTTTACAAAAGCACGGGGAGGTATGCCATGTGCAGGCGATGGCCTGCGCGTGCTTTAGAGAGCACAGTGCGGAAACAGCGTGAAGTGCAAGGGAGCACAGAGGGCACGGCTGGGGCACTGGCTAGCTGATCGGGCTGCGGCACTGACAGACAGGCAAGACTCCAGCGAACCCGACTGAGGCATGGCAGGCGACACAGCTGTCACTGACCGACGAGCACGGCTGAGGCACAAGCAGGCGGGCACGGCTAGGGCAGGCGCATGCAAAGAGCATACAAAGAAACAGAGCAAGGGAAGACAAGATGAGAAAAAAGGCAGGGCTTAAGCAGAGTACAGAACCAGGAAAGTAAGCATAGGCAGAAACACAGAACAAGAACAGAGCTAGCAGCGGAGCGTAGGCAGAAGCCCAGAGCCGGGCCAAGGGAGAACCTTGGGACTAGCCTAGAACCGTGCAAGAGAGCATAATAGGAAAGAGTCTAGCAGCGGAGCATAGGCCAAAGCCCAGAGCCGGGCGAAGGCAGAGCCTTGGGACTAGACATGGAAAAGAGCACAAACGGAAAGAGAGGAGGAATGGTGCGTGTGCCAGGGAGCACTACAGAGCACCATAGGAGAGAGCGAGGCAGAGCAAGCAAAGACAGAGACCATAGGGAGGAACAAGGCAGAGCAAGGCAAGGTACGGAACAAGGCATAGTGAAAACAGGCAAGGCAGAGAATAACAGAAGGACTACAAGTCCAAGCAGGACAAGGACAAACATGGCACAACGGACAAACATAAGACAAAGCACGGAACAAGAGATGGAGTACGAGCACAGAGCGTGTGCAGAGATGCACCACAGAGCAGAGTGCAAGGGCACAGAATAGAGGGAGCGCCCCACAGACCATGCAGCCATGCAGGAACACCACACAATACTCAGGCCCTGAGCATAGGAAGGGGCGGTCTAATATAGGGCATAGCACCTCCTCTTCCGGGTCAGGACCAGGGGAGAACTTCCTAGTTCAGATGCTCCAGGATCACAGAGTGCAGTCACATGATCAAGGTTTCAGACATGACGAGGTGATTGCAGAACCAGACAGTGCAGGATCCTAGGAAACGTCACATGATGAAGGTTTCAGACATGACGAGATGATTGCAGAACCAGACAGTGCAGGATCCTAGGAAATACATGATCAGGGATTCTAGACATGACGAGAAGATCACAGAAGGCAAAGCAGAAACGCAGGCATCTTGCAGCTCAGCAGACATAAGGTGAGTGTGCACACTGCTCTAGGGTCATGAGGTAAAACAGACATGGCAGACATAACAGACATGGCGAGCATGACAGATGGAGGATATGTATGATGGGTATATGGGCACTGGACTATGGGATAGAGGATATAATGGGTATATGGGCACTGGACTATGGGATGGAGGATATGTATGATGGGTATATGGGCACTGGACTATGGGATAGAGGATATAATGGGTATATGGGCACTGGACTATGGGATGGAGGATATGTATGACGGGTATATGGGCACGGGACTAGGGGATGGAGGATATGTATGACGGGTATATGGGCACGGGACTAGGGGATGGAGGATATGTATGATGGGTATATGGGCACTGGACTATGGGATGGAGGATATGTATGACGGGTATATGGGCACGGGACTATGGGATGGAGGATATGTATGATGGCTATATGGGCACTGGACTATGGGATGGAGGATATGTATGATGGGTATATGGGCACTGGACTATGGGATGGAGGATATGTATGATGGGTATATGGGCACTGGACTATGGGATGGAGGATATGTATGACGGGTATATGGGCACGGGACTATGGGATGGAGGATATGTATGATGGCTATATGGGCACTGGACTATGGGATGGAGGATATGTATGATGGGTATATGGGCACTGGACTATGGGATGGAGGATATAATGGGTATATGGGCATGGGACTATGGGATGGAGGATATGTATGATGGGTATATGGGCACTGGACTATGGGATGGAGGATATGTATGATGGGTATATGGGCACTGGACTATGGGATGGAGGATATGTATGATGGGTATATGGGCACTGAACTATGGGATGGAAGATATGTATGATGGGTATATTTGGACACTGGACTATGGGATGGAGGATATGTATGATGGGTATATGGGCACTGGGTTATGGGATGGAGGATAATCATTACAATTTGTTATAACTAACCACAGTTAGTTACTATGCCTGGGCAACGCCGGGCTCTTCAGCTAGTGACATGATAATGAGGGGCAGGGCTTGATACACACACATACACACACACATACATACATTTGTTTTTTTATATATATGGATTAACCATTGGGTTACGTATTTGTCTTCTAGTTCAATGGTTTCTTTTCCAATAATCCTATGTTTTCAGTCCGATGCTGATCCATCAAGCTCACTAGTGGTGCACAGCTTTACACCACTATACCTGTGACTTCAGAAACTTACAGAACACCAGCTCACATCTCATATAGGAAACTACTGACACAACTAAATAACACCATTAATAAATAATTTATTTACGGGCAAGAACTTATTCATTCATTTCACATTCATGTTTATTCATTCTTTTATGTGACCTCACTTAATACTTAGTGCTTTTTAATATAATTAATGTATGTAAATGTTTTTTGTTTTTTCATGAACCATAATTTATCTTTGTGTGACAAACTTTCTCATGAACTTTGACATATCGTGCTTTGTTGGAGTGTTTTTTTTTTTTCAAAAAGACTGTATATAAAACGTTCCAAGCTTGACATGTTTATCCGCTATTAGGTTTCGTCCTGAGGAAGACGTCCTGCGTGACTGTGAAATGCATTGACTTTGAAAACCTATTTGAATAAATGTTTTTAAGGAAAATCTCCATCTCCGATCGTCTCCATCAGCAGCGCAGGTACAGATACATTATACCCGGATCAGCTCTTCTGCTCGGTCTTTGGCCCCGGGTCCTGCAGCAGCTGGTTTATGCATTGAGCATGGTGTAAAGGTGCCGCTCCATCAGGTGAGTGTAATACTCCCCTACTCTCATTACATCTGGTTATCAGGTAAGACCCTATTTTTCGCTTGTTTGTTCCTCAGTATCATGACTAAAAGAAATCTCTTTAACACTTTCAGGTCACTTGGATAAAACCAATGAAGGGACTGCTGGGACCGTAACGGGGTCCATCTGAGACCCCAATGCAGAAGCCACATGTCCTGAGAACTGGACCTGCTGGACCACAAATTGACATTTCTCCAGGTTACCAAATAAATAGTTGTCACGTAGAACCTGGAGACCCTGTCTGACATGCTCAGCATGCTCCTCCAGAGGACGGGAGTAACTCACTATATCATCCAGGAAAATTACCACAAATCTACCAATCAGTGAGAAAAATATAATTACTGACATTGTCACAGACTGCCGGAGCATTGGTTACCCCGAATGGCAGCATCAGGTTTTATATCTGCCCCTCAGGTATATTGAATGTGGTCTTCCATTCGTCCCCCTGACGTACACTTATAAGGTTATATTCCCCTCTCACGTTAAGTTTGTAAAACCATTTAGCTCCAGATAATTGGATAAACAGGTCGGGTATAAGGGGTAAAGGATAGGGAAGGTGAACCGTGACTCACAGGCCCAACCCTGCATCCTTCTACCAAACCCCCCACGGTGACTGGAGAGGAGCATGGCCGTATATGAGCCTCAGCCAGACTCTGGAAGGGAGGAAATAAATGAGATTTGGGCATTTTAGCTCCTGGTGTGGAGTCGACAGCACAATCTTATGCCGCCATATAGTAGACGGCCGGTAACCGGTGAGAATTCCCTCCTGTGTGGGGTCTATTTGTCTCCAGAGAAATCACACGTTACATTCCACACATAACACTGAGTAGAAAAGGCGGCGCGGGGTAATTGTGCCAGTAGTGAGGGGCGAATAATGGCGGGAATGTCACTGACTGAGAAGTCTCCATGGAGCCTCTTCACTCCGGAGATCATGTGACCCCTGACTCCTCCCCTCCTGTGGCCTCATCACAGGTCCTGTGCACAGAGCAGCCATATATGTGGAGTGCGGCTCTGCAGGTGGAGGTATGTGGAGATTCCCCCCCATTACTGAGCGCTTTAATGCTAGAAATATATTGCACAGGGGATATCACAGCCAATTCCCACAAGAAGAATCCTGGAAACATCGGCTCATCTTCTTCTCATTCAGGTCTCTACAATATCGGATCCTCTCAGTGAAGATCATCCACAAAAGAGAATTTTCCTGATTTACCCATCAAGGATGGATATGGACAGAGACAAGATGACGGAGAGGATATTACACCTCACCCTAGAGATCCTCTTCCGTCTCACTGGAGAGGTGAGAGATTCTGATGACGTCACATTACATCATTCTTATCTATGGGAATAACAGATGGACAGAACTGGAGAGGTGAGGACTCTGGAAATGTCTGGAGTGAGATTTATTAATGTGTCTCTCCATAACCAGGATTACACAGTGGTGAAGAAGACCTCTAGTGATCGCTGTCAGGACCCTGTGTCTGAGGGATGTGGAAGACTCCTGAGCCCAATCACGGGACCTCCACCTCACCCCCTGATCCATGAGGACATCAATGACCAGAAGATCCTAGAACTCATCTACAAGATGATTGAGCTGCTGACTGGAGAGGTGACACTGCTGGGAATGCTGGGACATTATACAGTAACACTATGAAGGGATCGGGGGATGACGGTATCATTGTATGTGTCAGGTTCCTATAAGGTGTCAGGATGTCGCTGTCTATTTCTCCATGGAAGAGTGGGTGTATATAGAAGGACACAGAGATCTGTACAAGAACATCATAATGGAGGTTCCCCAGCCCCTCACATCTCCAGGTAATAGACAGGACTAAATACACATGGCCTATAATTATCTGTATCTAGAGAATGAATTCAGTCCCTGTATGTGTTTCCTCCTGATCTATCCAGTAAGAGGACAACACCAGAGATGTCCCTGTCCTCTTCTTCCACAGGACTGTAACCAAGAAGATCCCAGTGCTCCTCAGGATCATCAGGTAGATGGAGAGAAGGTGTCAGGAGATCTCCCCTATGATGTGTAGATGGCTGTGAAGGTCTTGTGCTCAGTCTTGTTTTATCCACCAGTATTATATGTTTTATACTTGTGTAATGAGAACGGTGGAGATGGCAGGATTAGAGCTGATCATAGATGGGACTTCTCCATCTGTCTGTGACTTTTACAATATTTGTTTCCGGTTGAAGATCTGACCTATATTAGTAGTACCAGGGAATACAGGTATGTATAAAATAATAAATCTCCTCATATGTTTCCCTTATTATCTCCAGTAATTGTATTATTACACAGGATTCTTATGATGTTACATCGGATCATCTTCTTCTCATTCAGGTCTCTACAATATCGGATCCTCTCAGTGAAGATCTTCTACAAAAGAAAATATTCCTGATTTACCCATCAAGGATGGATATGGACAGAGACAAGATGGCGGAGAGGATGTTACACCTCACCCTAGAGACCCTCTTCCGTCTCACTGGAGAGGTGAGAGATTCTGATGACGTCACATTACATCATTCTTATCTATGGGAATAACAGATGGACAGAACTGGAGAGGTGAGGACTCTGGGAATGTCTGTAGTGAGATTTATTTATGTGTCTCTCCATAACCAGGATTACACAGTGGTGAAGAAGACCTCTAGTGATCGCTGTCAGGTCCCTGTGTCTGAGGGATGTGGAAGACCCCTGAGTCCAAACATGGGGCCTCCACCTCACCCCCTGTTCCATGAGGACATCAATGACCAGAAGATCCTAGAACTTATCTACAAGATGATTGAGCTGCTGACTGGAGAGGTGACACTGCTGGAAATGCTGGGACATTATACAGTAACACTATGAAGGGATCGGGGGGATGACAGTATCATTGTATGTGTCAGGTTCCTATATGGTGTCAGGATGTCGCCGTCTATTTCTCCATGGAGGAGTGGGAGTATTTAGAAGGACACAGAGCTCTGTACAAGGACGTCATAATGGAGGTTCCCCAGCCCCTCACATCACCAGGTAATAGACAGGACTAAATACACACGGCCTATAATTATCTGTATGTAGAGAATGAATTCAGTCCCTGTATGTGTTTCCTCCAGATCTATCCAGTAAGAGGACAACACCAGAGAGATGTCCCCGTCCTCTTCTTCCACAGGACTGTAACCAAGAAGATCCCAGTGCTCCTCAGGATCCTCAGGTAGATGGAGAGAAGGTGTCAGGAGATCTCCCCTATGATGTGTAGACGGCTGTGAAGGTCTTGTGCTCAGTCTTGTTTTATCCACCAGTATTATATGTTTTATACTTGTGTAATGAGAACGGTGGAGATGGCAGGATTAGAGCTGATCATAGATGGGACTTCTCCATCTGTCTGTGACTTTTACAATATTTGTTTCAGGGTGAAGATCTGACCCATATTAATACAACAGAGACATATGTGAGAGATGATGAGTGGTGTAAAGAGGAGATTCCCACATATGACTGCCCAGGTGAGTAGTAACCACTGAATGCAGAGAAGTCACAGATTCCTCTCAGTCACCGGCTGTGGCTGCTTTATCGGTGGTGTAGTCCGGCCGTATTGCCATGGTCACCATTTTGCCTCTAGACCACAACATTCTCCTCCACCCAAAACTGTTGAAATGACTTTGGGCATTGAAAGCCCTTTTCTATAGAACTTACAACCTGGAGGATCCACCTACTCCCTGGGTTGAGGAGACGCTGACCGTTACCTGCCCAGATCTGTAACTATAAAGCCAATTGACAGTGTACATAGAATGTGCTGACAGGTTAGAAAATCAGTTGAAGAAAAATCTTATGCTGGGCCTGTAAGAGAAAGCGGAGGGTAATGATGCTGTTGGCTTCCTAGATCCCTGAGATCTTATCGGATGACTCTTCTCTCCCTTCTGTGCTGCTGAATGTCTCATGGTCCCTACAAGACCAGGTCCAGTCTTTCTGGCCAAACTTCACTTATATGATCGCCAACATTAAGTGTACAGTGACACCTGCGCTGACTGGGCGCTGGGCATCACTTGTCATTCCACCGCATCGCAGTCTCAATGCAGCGAGTGCCAACATCGCTGGAAGGGAGCCAGATGGGCAGGTGAGTATAAGCTTTATCATTTTATCGGGGACGAACATTTAGTTTAAGAAATGCTTGTCCTAGTACTGGACAACCTCTTTAACCCCTTTACCCCCAAGGGTTATTTGCATGTTAATGACAGGGATAATTTTACAATTCTGACCACTGTCCCTTTATGAGGAGGTAACTCTGAAACGCTTCCATGGATCCTGGTGATTCTGACATTGTTTTCTCGTGACATATTGTACTTCATGTTAGTGGTAAAATTTAATTCATATAACTTGCGTTTATTTGTGAAAAATGGAAATTTGACGAAAATTTAGAAAATTTCACAATTTTCCAACTTTGAATTTTCGCGCCCTTAAATCACAGATATGTCACACAAAATACTTAAGAAGTAACATTTCCCACATGTTTACTTTACATCAGCACAATTTTGGAACCAATATTTTTTTTTGTTAGGAAGTTATAAGGGTTAAAAGTTGATCAGCGATTTCTCATTATTACAACACCATTTTTTTTCAGGGGCCACATCACATTTGAAGTAACTTTGAGGGGTCTATATGATAGAAAATACCCAAAAGTGACACCATTCTAAAAACTGCACCCATGAAGGTGCTCAAAACCACATTCAAGAAGTTTATTAACCCTTCAGGTGCTTCACAGGAATTTTTTGAATCTTTAAAAAATGAACATTTAACTTTTTTCACAATAAAATTACTTCAGGTCCATTTTTTTTTATTTTAACAAGGGTAACAAGGAGAAATTGGACCATAAAAGTTATTGCGCAATTTGTCTTGAGTAGGCTGTTACCTGATATGTTGGGTGGAACCACTGTTTCGGCGCATGGCAGAGCTCAGAAGGGAAGGAGCGCCGTTTAACTTTTTCAGAGCAAAATTGGCTGGAATTGAGATCAGACGCCATGTTGCGTTTGGAGAGCCCCTGATGTGCCCAAACAGTGGAAACCCCCCACAAGTGACCCCATTTTGGAAACTAGACCCCCAAGGGACTTATCTAGATGCGTGGTGAGATCTTTGAACCCCCAAGCGCTTCACAGAAGTGTATAACGTACAGCCGTAAAATTATAAAATCATATTTTTTCCACAAAAATGATCTTTTCACCCCAATATTTATCTTCCTAAGGGAAACAGGACCACAATAGTTATTGTGTAATTTGTCTTGAGTACGCAGATACCCCATATGTGGGGGTAAACCACTGTGTGGGTGCATGGCAGAGCTCAGAAGGGAAGGAGCGCCGTTTGACTTTTTCAACGCGAAATTGGCTGGAATTGAAATCATACGCCATGTTGCATTTGGAGAGCCCCTGATGTGCCTGAACAATGGAAACCCCCCACAAGTGACCCCATTTTGGAAACTAGACCCCCCAAGGAACTTATCTAGATGTTTAGTGAGCATTTTGAACCCCCAAGTGCTTCACAGAAGCTTATAACGCCCTGGCGTGAAAATAAAAAAATCATATTTTTTCAACAAACATGATCTTTTAGTCCCCAATTATTTTATTTTTCCAAGGGTAAGAGGAGAAATTGGACCCCAAAAGTTGTCCAATTTGTCCTGAGTACGCTGGTACCCCATATGTGGTAGAAAACAATTGTATGGGCACACGTCATGGCTCGGAAGGGAAGTAGTGACATTTTTTACTGCAGACTTTGATGGAATGGTCTGCGGTTGTCATGTCCCGTTTGGAGAGCCCCTGATGTGCCTAAACAGTGGAACCCCCCACAAGTGACCCCATTTTGGAAACTAGACCCCCCAAGGAACTTATCTAGATGTGTGGTGAGCACTTTGAACCCACAAGTGCTACACAAAATTTCATAACGTAGAGCCATAAAAATAAATAAATCATATTTTTTTTTCCACAAAAATGATTTTTCACCCCCAATTTTTTATTTTTGCAAGGGTAACAGGAGAAATTGGACCCCAAAAGTTGTTGTGCAATTTGTCCTGAGCAGGCTGATACCCTATATGTGGGGGTAGTCACTGTTTGGGCACATGGCAGAGCTTGTAAGGGAAGGAGCACCGTTTGACTTTTTCAACGCAGAATTGGCTGGAATTGAGATCAGACGCCATGTCACGTTTGGAGAGCACCTGATGTGCCCAAACAGTGGAAACCCCCAATTCTAACTCCAACCCGAACCCCAACACACCCCTAACCCTAATCTCAGCCCTAACCCTAATGGGAAAATGGAAATAAATACATTTTTTTATTTTATTATTTTTCCCTAACTAAGGGGGTGATAACGGGGGGTTTGATTTACTATTTATGGCGGTTTTTATGTTTGGCAGCTGTCACACGCTAAAAAATGCTTTTTATTGTAAAAATAGATTTTGCATCACCACATTTTGAGAGCTATAACTTTTCCGTATTTTGACCCACCGAGTCATGTGATGTCTTATTTTTTGCGGGACGAGTTGACATTTTTATTGGTACCATTTACAGGCACGTGACATTTTTTGATCGGTTTTTATTCCAATTTTTGGGAAGCAGAATGAACAAAAACCAGCATTTCATTAATTTCTTTTGGGGGGAGCGTTTATACCGTTCCATGTGTGGTAAAATTGATAAAGCGGTTTTATTCTTCGGATCAGTACGATTGCAGCAATACCTGATTTATTTTTTGTTATGTTTTGGCGCTTTTATACAATAAAAACAATTTTATATAAATAATTGTTTCTGCATCTGCGAGCTATAACTTTTTACTTTTTTCGCTGATGATGCTGTATGGCGGCTCATTTTTTGCGGAACCATGGATATTTATATCCGTCTTTTTGATTGCGCGTTATTGCACTTTTTGTTCGGTGGTATGATGATAAAGCATTGTTTTTTGCCTTTTTTGAAGGGGTTCACTAAAGGGGTTAACTAGTGGGACAGTTTTATAGGGCGGGTCGTTACGGACACGGCAATACTAAATATATGTACTTTTGTTTTTTGTTATTTACAAAAAAAAGAAATTATTAGGAAATTTTTTAAAAATTTATTTAGGAATTTTCTAAAAATTATTTTTACGCGTTTTTTTTTCTTTATTACGTTGTCCCAGGGGGGGACATCACTATACAGTGTCAGATCGCTGATCTGACATTTTGCAATGCACTGTGTCATCAGCGATCTGACAGGCAGTGCAGGTGGCTTCTCAGCGCCTGCTCTCAGCAGGCACTGAGAAGCCACCTCCCTTCAGGACCCAGAACACCCCCGTGGCCATCTTGGATCCAGGGGCCTGAATTTAGGAGGCCCTCAGAACAACACGAGCACATTGCTTTGTTCTGAGGGTCTCAGGGAAGCGCACAGGGAGCCCGCTCCCTGCACGATTCTCCCTTATGCTCCGGGAAAATCTGCGATCATATTTGATCGCAGTGTGATGGGGGTTATTGTGCTGGGAGCGGTCTGTGACCGCTCCTGGCACTTAGTGCCGGTTGACATCTGTGATAATCGCCCCGTGGGCGCAGCTGATCGCAATGGCATACTATCCCAATCGGTCATACGGGTCCGGGTTACCTGGATGGGATAGTACGTCATATGTCAGGAAGGGGTTAAGAAATACTATAGATATGTGCTAAATACACTAAATGACACTGATATATGCATTACTAAACGTCTATGTGTATGGCTGGGCAGAGTAGTCAGGGGCACCCATACACTTAAGGAGATGATTAAATCGATAATGAAGCCATACTGTGTCTTGGATATATACTGTGTAGGATGATGCAGAGTCAGCAGCGTTCAGGCCGGCTGCGCTGATCCTAACACCTGCTTGAAAAGGAAAGAGCTGCCGCCCTATGTCTGCGTGATGTCACTATACTGCGGGCTCTCTTCTATTGCAGAAAAGAGTGATATTATCCAATGCGTTTCTGAGGCTTCGGTGTCCTTCATCAGGGATCCCTTCTTTTTTGCAATAGAAGAGCCGGCAGTGTAGTGACATCACGCAGACATAGGGCGGCAGCTTTTTCCTTTTCAAGCAGGTGGCAGGAACATAGTGTAAATCCAGGACACAGTACGGCTTCATAATCATGATCACCTCCTTAAGTGTACGTGTGCCCCAGCCTGCTCTACCCAGCCATACATGGAGACGTTCAGTAATTCATAGATCAGGGTCATCTGTGTATGTAGGGCATATCTGCTGTATATATTTACTGCATTTCTACACGTTAATCCATAGAGCAGGCAGGTGCTGTATGCAGATTCTTGACCCTGTCACGCAGTGGTAATGCCAGTGCATTCATCAAATTTACGTCCCTGTAATATACATTTATTCCCGCCTGCAGGAGATGTGTTCAATAGAAAAAATAAAGACGCGCACTCGTGCTGTAGGAGGAGGTGCTGACTGAACGTGGATATACCACAGGTAAAAGTCAACGGGTAGACAGTGGCACTCAAAATTGAATGTCACTTGCATCAGAGTCATTAAAGGAATTATTATGATTTTTATTAATTTTTTTTCAATAAATCAAGAAAAGTGAAAAAACACCGCAAACAGAGATCAGATTCCAAACATGAGTATTACACGGTTACGTTTCGACCTATACCTAGGTCTTTCTCAAACCATACTGCAAGATAAACATGCAAAGAAAAATTATTTACCACACTAAACAAAGTGATCAAGATAATGTACAAAAGGCTAGAGACATAGTGGACATAAATATATACAAAATTAATGAAATTTAAAAAGGGTGTATGCTGAAAAACCCTATAGATACAAAATATATAAACATCTATATGTGCACACATAGGACTACACATGGATCTGCGCAATAACAGGAATGCAGTGTAAGACAAGAAGATGGTCATAGGAGATATTGCAGACTATTGGCAAACAAATATACAGTACTAATCATAATGTGCTTGGATAAATGGAAAACGAAGCTGGGTGGTGGAGAAAGGAAAGTATAGCAAACATGAGATACTAACCTCAATAGGAGTGTCAAGGTATATGGAAAGAGGACAATTTTTCAGAGTCCCAAAGTAAGGGCTGTGGGAAAAAAAAAAAAAAGGAGAGATCATAAGAAAAAAGGAACAGAGGGTAAGCAGGGCGCCAGGGGGTGCTGCTGTACTGACCTGTGGCAAGAGAGCGGCCTCCTCCCAGCCTCATAGTGACTCTCAACATACTGTATATAAACCGAGGCATTCTTGCCTCCACCCACAACACTGCAGATCCCTGCCGCTCTCTTGCAAACTCATCTGACAGAAAATATTGGAGCTTACGATAGTTTAGATTGTGAAGTCACCGAGCCCCATACTCTAATTACCCCAGAGAGGTTTCACCACTAGCTGCTCATTTATTACTGATGGAGACTGTGGAGTTAGGCAATAATACATCTACTGAAATGATCAATCTTCAGTTTTCGACTACAGTAGTTAGTGCCCAAAATGCTGATTTAACCACTTCCTGCAGCCAGTTTTGTCTTCCTAATCAGACCCCAATTTTCAAATCTGACATGTATCAATTTATGTGGTGATAACTGTGAAATTCTTCACAAAGGATAATAGGAAACAAATTGACATTACAAGTTATTTTCCAACTTCTCTTGAATGCGACAAAACCCTATATACGGTTGTACACTACTGTCTTGGCACATGGCAGGGTTAAGAAGGGAAAGAGCGCCATTTAGCTGTATGAAGGCAAATTTTGCTGGAATAGTTTGCCGACAAAATTTATTGGGGGCATTGTACGTGGTCAATTGGCAGCTCAAAAGATGTCCACCATGAAGAGGCTTGGCGCTATCTACTCCATTTTCCAGATCCAAGGGATTGTCTTGCTCATCACCCTTTAACCCTTCTACATGGATCTGGACTTACACAAAGACCCCTAGGCTTGGGCGATGGTGTTACCTGCTGTTTTGTGGTGTGAAATAGCAAGAAGAATAGATGTCGAGTCAGGACCAGGAGAGGAGAGAAAATAAAAAGTTATAAGATGCAAGAGTAGTCCGTAAACAGAGCGGGTTCATAACAGGAAGCAAATGCACAAGCCGGGAGCTGAGCACCGAGGACTGAACCGGAGCAGGCCAACGCTGTATCTGACAGCCTTCGGTAATATGCTTCAAGCTTTAGTACGGTGCGGTGCTTTCCAATTGGCTGAAGCAGGGAGCAGATAACTTCACCTGGACAGCACCCACACATACTGCCAGACTGGCCGGTACTACTGGTCCCAGGCACCCTCATCTTAGTGGCTGAACAGTGCCTGTGCCGCCTACAGCTTCTGTTTCTAATGTCGCCTCCATCACCGGTGCTGCCTGCAGAGTGAATAAGATGGCACCTGGTGACAGAAGCAGACGTCACAGGAGCAGATCCTGGAGAAAATGGGACATACCGTTTGCGGAAGTCTCAATATGACAAAATGTCAGAAATCCAGAGCAGTAGAAATCCTCATAAAGTGACTACATTTTGGAAATTATAACCCTCGGTCAATTAATCTATAGGAGTAGTGACTATTTTGACTCCACAGGCACTTTGTGGAAATTAGCACACAGTGGATGTTGGAGAGTGAAGATTAGAAATATGCCATATTATTGCCCAGCACATAATGTCCGGATTGTGCTCCACTAGACACGCACATAGAAAACTAAGTGGGTCCTTCTCATTGCAGTGATGCCAAATACAGGGATGGTAAATGTGGTTTAGGTACACTGCAAAGCTCAGAAGCGAGGGGGAGATTTGACTTGGAAAGAGTGCATTTTGCTGGCTTTGTTTATGGAAGCCATGTTGCTTTTCAAGAGTCTTTGAGCCATTAATAATGTGGACATCTGTTTTTTCTATGACAGATGATGGACCTGAGTGGGAACTTGTTTTATGTGAGATGAGTAGGAGTTGTTATTGGTGGTATTTTCGCCTACATATCATTGATGGGTTGCTTTTTATTTATTATATTTGGGAGGCAGAATGAACAAACAGTTGAACACCACACACTACTGGTTCATCCTCTAACTTTTTGTATTAGACTGTGAACTGTCATTGACTTAGACAGTCATTCAATAATTTTACATAACTTGCCATTTTTACAGACAGTTTAAGTAGCCATTTTCAAAAATATAAAATTCTAGGATATTATATTCAAAATAATTGTTTTTTTCTTAGCAGATGACTCTACCAGGAGATCAGGACAGCTGATATCTTCAATTTTTAAATCAGATGATCGCAAAATCCCACAGGATGCAACTGAAGTCATTGCCATTGCTCCAGATATACCAGCATCCCTTTACAGTAAAGATCTGTCATATGATCCTATGAAACAGGTCCCATCTTCTGATTCATTACTGACTACTAAGGAAAATCAAAGTCACAAAAGAGGCATTAAAAAACAAACTGCTCCTAAAGCAAAGAAGTCATTTTCACATTCAGAATATAGAAATAGTTTTCCCCTCAAAAAGTCGTTTCTTAAACATCAACAAAATCACACAACGGAGAAGAGATTTTCTTGCTCCAAGTGTGGGAAATGCTTTAACTGGAATTCAGAACTTGTTAGGCATGAGAGAACTCACACAGAGGAGAAACATTTTTCCTGTTCAGAATGTGGGAAATATTTTAAACATAAACCTAATCTTGTTAGACACCAGAGAACTCACACAGGGGAGAAGCCTTTTTCCTGTTCAGAATGTGGGAAGTATTTTAACCAGAGATCATCTTTGGTTAAGCACCAGAGAATTCACACAGGGGAGAAGCCTTTTTCCTGTTCTGAATGTGGGAAATGTTTTATACAGAAATCAGATTTTGTTAATCACCAGAGAACTCACACACGGGAGAAGCCTTTTTGCTGTTCAGAATGTGGGATGTGTTTTCACCAGAAATCAAGTCTAGTTATTCACCAGCGAACTCACACAGGGGAGAAGCCTTTTTCCTGTTCAGAATGTGGGAAGTGTTTTAACCAGAATTCAGATTTGGTTAATCACCATAGAACTCACACAGGGGAGAAGCCGTTTTCCTGTTCAGAATGTGGGAAGTGTTTTATCCAGAATTCAGATTTGGTTAATCACCATAGAACTCACACAAGGGAGAAGCCTTTTTCCTGTTCAGAATGTGGGAAATGGTTTACACATAAATCAAATGTTGTTAGGCACCAGAGAACTCACACAAGGGAGTAGCCATTTTCCTGTTCATAATAATAATAATAATCGTTATTTATATAGCGCCAACATATTCCACAGCGTTGACAGTTTAACAGTTTCAAACACAACAGTCGTAACAACGTTAACAATAATACAATAATTAAAGCAAAATAAAACGACCCTGCTCATGAGAGCTTACAATCTACAGGGTGGGCCATTTATATGGATACACCTAGATAAAATGGGAATGCTTGGTGACCCAGAGCGGCTCACTGAATTTGCAGAATGGGCAAAGCAAAAATTGGAACAGGACCCTCAGTTTACACAGAACATTATGTTCAGTGATGAGGCAAACTTTTTTGGGTGGGCCATTTATATGGATACACCTAAATAAAACAGGAATGGTGACAGTTTTCTTGCTTATGGTGTCTTGCATTGAAATCTGCTGCAATGACCCCGGTACTGCGTTCAACAGACATCAACACAATTTCTATCAGCTCCTCATGTGTTAACCTTTGCAACATGTCAATGGCTGTAAACAAAGAGAAACTTGAAAATAACTCATGAAACAATAAAGTTATGTTAGAACCAAGAACACTATTGTTTTTCTTGTGAAATTCTCAATAAGTTTGATGTGTCACATGACCCTCTTCCCATTGAAAAAAATAAAGTTGGATCCAAAATGGCCACCATGGTCACCACCCATCTTGAAAAGTTTTCCACCTCCCATATACTAATGTGCCACAAACAGGAAGCTGATATCACCAACCATTCCCATTTTATTTAGGTGTATCCATATAAATGGCCCACCCTGTACAATGAGGTGAGGGAGATACAAAGTACAGGTGTATATTTACAATGATAGTCCAGTCATCTTGAGGGAGTGGCGGTTAGATAGAGATAGTGAATTGGCTACATACGCACACTTACAAATAAAATGGTTTTTGATTAGGGAATGTGATAGGCTGCTCTGAACAAATGTGTTTTGAGGGAATGCCTAAAACTGGGCAAGTTGTGGCTGGTCCAAATTTCTTGTGGTAGAGCATTCTAGAGGATTGGCGCAACAAGGGAGAAATCTTGGAGTTGGGAGTGGGAGGTACGGATTAGTGCAGAGGTTAGTCAAAAGTCATTTAAAGAGCACAGCGATCGGCTAGGCCGATAGACAGAAATGAAGCAGGAGATGTAAGGGGGTGCCGCACTGTGGAGAGCTTTGTGGGTGAGAACAAGTATTTTGAATTGGATCCTATAATGAATGGGCAGCCAGTATAACGACTGGCGAAGAGCGGACGCGTCCGAGTACCTATTAGCCAGATGGACAACCCTGGCTTCTGCATTAAGGATGGATTGGAGAGGGGAAAGTCAAGTGAGGGGGAGGCCAATTAATAGAGCATTACAGTAGACCAGGCGGGAGTGTATCAGGGCGACAGTGAGGGTTTCTATTGTTTCCATGTTGAGAAAAGTGCGGATTCTAGAGATGCTCTTTAGGTGTAAGCGGCAAGAGCGGGCAAGAGATTGTATATGGGAGGTGACGGAGAGATTGGTGTCAAACATAACACCCAGACAGCACGCCTGCTGCTGGGGTATAATTATAGTGCCACCCACGGAGAGGGAAATGTCAGATTTAAGGAGTTTAGTAGACAGTGGGAGCGGAAGAGTTCAGTTTTGGAAAGGTTGAGTTTCAGATAGAGAGCGGACATGATGTTGGAGACTGCGGACAGACAGTCACTGGCGTTCTGTAGTACAGCGGGGGTAAGGTCAGGGGATGACATGTATAGTTGTGTGTCATCAGCATAAAGATGGTACTGAAACCCAAATCTGCTTATAGTCTATCCAATTGGGGCCGTGTAGAGAGAGAAGCAAAGGGGGCCAAGTACTGAGCCCTGAGGTACACCAACAGTGAGAGGAAGAGGAGATAAAGTGGAGCCAGCGAACAAAACACTGAAGGAGCGGTCAGAGAGATAGGAAGAGAACCAGGAGAGAGCAGTGTCATTAATGCCTTGTGACTGGAGTCTAGAGAGTAGGAGATGGTGGTCAACAGTGTCGAAAGTTGCAGAAAGGTAAAGAAAAATGAGCAGAGAGTGGTCACCGTTACATTTTGCCATCAGAAGGTCATTGGTCACTTTAATGAGTGCAGTTTCTGTCGAATGTAGGGGGCAGAAGCCGGACTGTGAAGGGTCTAGAAGGGAGTGAATGGAGAGGTAACAGGTTAGGTGGGAGTAGACCATGCGCTTCAAGAGTTTAGAGATGAAGGGGAGATTGGAGACTGGTCTGTAGTTGTTTGTGGAGGATGGGTCGAGAGCGGGTTTCTTTAATAATGGAATAATGATAGTGTGTTTGAAAGAGGAGGGGAAAATGTCCGAGGAGAGGGAGAGATTAAAGATTGTAGTTGGGTGGCTTGTGACGTCTAGAGAGAGAGACTGGAGTAGATGTGAGGGAATGGGGTCAGTAGTTCACGTAGTTGCACAAGAAGAGAGGAGCCTGGAGACGACTTCTTCTGTGATGGGATCAAATGTGGAGAGTGAGCCAGGGGAAATGCAGGGAGGGATGAGACTCACAGCACCTGGTGTCTGGGAGCGGATTTCCTGATGTATTATCTATTTTCTCTGTAAAGTGGGAGGCCAGGTCATCAGCACAAATGTCTGTGATAAGGGCTTGTGCTTTCGGCCTGAGGAGGGAGTGAAAGGGGTCAAAAAGTTTCTTGGGGTTGTCGGATAGTGAGGAGATCAGGGTGGTGAAGTAGGGCTGATTGGCGAGGTGAAGGTCAGAGCTATAGGTTCTTAACATAAATTTGAAGTGGATGAAGTCTTCTGGTGGGAGAGTTTTCCTCCATAAGGGATGGTGGACCAGGGTTGGAGAAGATGTCCCCTAAAATCAGTAGGAGTAGGAAGATAAAGAGCAAGTAGTTATTGGAATTGTCAGAAGTTTTTTTGTGCGATGTGTTTAGGCAAGATGGGCTGAGGTTTTTCAGGAAGTTGAGAATTGCATGGGAGCTGTACATGCAGTGGCGGATTATAATGAGGTCAATTTGGGCAGTTGCCCCGGGCCCAGTGGGGTTAAGGGGCCCACAGCCCAGGCCAGTAAATTGCCCCATTATAATCCACCACCGCGCAGGGCCGGATTATAGGCAGGGCAGGCGGGGCTTCAGCCCCGGGGCCCCCACCACAAGAGCTTCTAAGGGGGCCCCCACCACATTCCTGCTGGCTGCTGCAATGGCACTCCATCTTCTCCCCACCTAAAAGTGAGTGACCGTGGGGGCGGCATTATGTGCTCTGCTACCAGCAGCATCTACAAGTAGCGTGAACGCTGATGCTGCTGGTAGCGTGCAAAGGCTTGTGATGAGATCACAGGAGGTAAGGTGTCAGGGCCCCCGATCATGTGACCCCTGTCTCCTCCCCTCCTGTGACCTCATCACAGGTCCTGTGCGCACAGCACAGAGCACTGAGAGCAGCCATGTATGTGGAGTGCGGCTCTGCGGGTGGAGGTCGGTGCTGGAGGCCCCATTATTCTCTATGTGGAGTGCGGGTGGAGGTCGGTGCTGGAGGCCCCATTATTCTCTATGTGGAGTGCGGCTCTGCGGGTGGAGGTCGGTGCTGGAGGCCCCATTATTCTCTATGTGGAGTGCGGGTGGAGGTCGGTGCTGGAGGCCCCATTATTCTCTATGTGGAGTGCGGCTCTGCGGGTGGAGGTCGGTGCTGGAGGCCCCATTATTCTCTATGTGGAGTGTGGCTCTGCGGGTGGAGGTCGGTGCGGAGGCTCCATTATTCTCTATGTGGAGTGTGGCTCTGCGGGTGGAGGTCGGTGCTGGAGGCTCCATTATTCTCTATGTGGAGTGGGGCTCTGCGGGTGGAGGTCGGTGCTGGAGGCTCCATTATTCTCTATGTGGAGTGCGGCTCTGCGGGTGGAGGTCAGTGCTGGAGGCTCCATTATTCTCTATGTGGAGTGCGGCTCTGTGGGTGGAGGTAGGTGCTGGAGGCTCCATTATTCTCTATGTGGAGTGTGGCTCTGTGGGTGGAGGTCGGTGCCGGAGGCCCCATTATTCTCTATGTGGAGTGCGGCTCTGCGGGTGGAGGTCGGTGCTGGAGGCTCCATTATTCTCTATGTGGAGTGCGGCTCTGCGGGTGGAGGTCGGTGCTGGAGGCTCCATTATTCTCTATGTGGAGTGCGGCTCTGCGGGTGGAGGTCGGTGCTGGAGGCTCCATTATTCTCTATGTGGAGTGTGGCTCTGCGGGTGGAGGTCGGTGCTGGAGGCTCCATTATTCTCTATGTGGAGTGTGGCTCTGTGGGTGGAGGTCGGTGCCGGAGGCCCCATTTTTCTCTATGTGGAGTGCGGCTCTGCGGGTGGAGGTCGGTGCTGGAGGCTCCATTATTCTCTATGTGGAGTGCGGCTCTGCGGGTGGAGGTCGGTGCTGGAGGCTCCATTATTCTCTATGTGGAGTGTGGCTCTGCGGGTGGAGGTCAGTGCCGGAGGCTCCATTATTCTCTATGTGGAGTGTGGCTCTGCGGGTGGAGGTCGGTGCTGGAGGCTCCATTATTCTCTATGTGGAGTGGGGCTCTGCAGGTGGAGGTCGGTGCTGGAGGCTCCATTATTCTCTATGTGGAGTGCGGCTCTGCGGGTGGAGGTCGGTGCTGGAGGCCCCATTATTCTCTATGTAGAGTGTGGCTCTGCGGGTGGAGGTCGGTGCTGGAGGCTCCATTATTCTCTATGTGGAGTGTGGCTCTGCGGGTGGAGGTCGGTGCTGGAGGCTCCATTATTCTCTATGTGGAGTGTGGCTCTGCGGGTGGAGGTCTGTGCTGGAGGCCCCATTATTCTCTATGTGGAGTGTGGCTCTGCGGGTGGAGGTCGGTGCTGGAGGCTCCATTATTCTCTATGTGGAGTGGGGCTCTGCAGGTGGAGGTCGGTGCTGGAGGCTCCATTAGTCTCTATGTGGAGTGGGGCTCTGCAGGTGGAGGTCGGTGCTGGAGGCTCCATTATTCTCTATGTGGAGTGCGGCTCTGCGGGTGGAGGTCGGTGCTGGAGGCCCCATTATTCTCTATGTAGAGTGTGGCTCTGCGGGTGGAGGTCGGTGCTGGAGGCCCCATTATTCTCTATGTAGAGTGTGGCTCTACGATTCGTGACCCCCGTCACGTGACGAGGGGGGCCCACAGAGTCTGAACTGCCCCGGACCCTGGCTACCCTTAATCCACCCCTGTGTACATGGGAGAGGGAAGTATATAGGGGCTGATGTGTATGAGTCTTGATGGAGGGGGATGGGGCAATGAATGTGGATGGCAAGGGAACACAGGGGGATAGAAATAAAGCACATGGCTAAAAGGGAGAGCAAAGTGTGAGTTACCTGGCTCCTGCCCTGACTAACTGCCATGGATTAACTGCTTCATCTAGAGGCTTAGCTGCTGGGATGCTTTGCTGAGGAGATGCGTGCACCCCACACTGCGTGCACACCTTAGAATGCTTCTAAATTTATAGGCCACACTACAGGGTCAGGAGAGAGGGATTGTGGGAGCTCATTTGGGATAATTTAGCAGCTGTTTCAACACCAGGGGGTGGATAGATGATAAAAACACTTGTCCTGGCACCATCTCTATGCTATAACACCTTTCCCAAGATAATATCTACAATGACCCCAGCCATGGATGTACAGCAGTGAGTATTGAGTACAATGCAACAGATGAATTATAGAAATAATTCAGCAAGCAAAGTTCTATGTTATATACCATTAAAGTTGTTACAGGATAACTTGGCAGTAGTTGATAGCAGAGTTCTATGTTCTATACCATTAAAAGAAATGTTGCAGGATGATAAACAGCAGAGAACAGCAAGCAGAGGTTGTACCTGTGTGAAGAGAGAAGATGGATGTTAATTCCCTGCCATGGATTAATTGCTTCGTCTAGATGTTTAGCTGCTGGGATGCTTTGCTGAGGGGATGCGTGCACCCACAGAATGTGGGAAATGTTTTACACAGAAATCAAATTTTGTTAAGCACCAGAGAACTCACACAGGGGAGAAGCCATTTTTCCTGCTTAGAATGCGGGAAGTGTTTTAGCCAGAAACCAGATTTTGTTATGCACCAGAGAACCCACACAGGGGAGAAGCCTTTTTCATGTTCAGAATGTGGGAAATTTTTCTTTTATTTTTTATATGTATTTAACTGTTTTTATTGATTTTGAAGTTTTAATAAGGGGAGGAGGGAAATGTAAGGTTTTAGGAAAAGGGGGAGGGGGTACAATAAGGAGAGGGGGAGGAAAGGGAAATGGGGTGACAATAAAAACTAGAAAACTTCAAATATACATTTCCATAGTTTTGCATATGAAATTAATGCAGATGTAAACTGTATAAGCTTTATCTAACATAAGTTTATATCATAAAAAAAACTGTTGGCACTTAATGATCAGTATAATAATGAAAAAAAATGGTTATGTGTTGACCAGATCTGTGGGAGTATTCCATCAGCCGTACCATAGCGCAGATGTCGTTTATTATTTGGACAATAAAGTATATCTTTGGTTTAAGCCGTAACAGGAATTGATTTCCATTTGTCCCATTTTTTTGCGTGTTTCTTTAAGTTATCATTAATAATAGCGAAGCGTAGTTCCAAAGAGTAGTGCGAAGAGATTTTCTCCAAAATGTCTGAAAACTTTGGCACATCCACTCTTTTCCAGTACAATGCCCGGGAATTCCTAACCACCAGGAAAATATGTATTATAACAAACCTTATCGAAGGGTCGAACTCTTCAAGGTCAATAGAGAGAAGAGCGGCCTTTGGAGTTAACGGGTAATGCCTCTTGAGAAGGGAGTCCATATATCGATACCTGTTTCCACAGGCTTTTAACTTTAGAAGATTACCGTGTAGTCCGCGATTTCTCCAACATAAGGGTGAGTTCTTTTGGTCAATATGAGCTAGGCAGGGAAGGGGTGTAACGCCATCTAACGAGGGTTTTATAGGAAGCCTCGTGAAGGATCATAGAAATATTGGACGAATATGAGTTTCTGATAGCGTTTTCCCATTGTTCGTGGTTAATAGAATATTTAGTTCTGATTCCCACTTTACCATGTACGAGTTTTTATGGAAGGTATTATCTTTATTTAAAAAACTATAAAGATTTTTGGTGCTCCATATAAATTTATTATTAGGATTTTCTAATAATATGGCAATAATTTCTGCCTTTGGATTTTTGTTGCTTAGAAATTTACCATTGCTATCTTTTAAAATTAAAAAGAACATAAAGGGACACTTATAAATCACAAGACTCACCGCGTGCAGAGAAACACAGGGGAAGAGCTCGGAGCTGGGGGGCAACAGGGTGAAGACACTGACAACAGATCAGCAGGCAAGGCTGAGATACAAAGGAAACCATTGCCACCCGCTCTCCAGACACCAGTCTAAAGGCACGGAGCTGCAGCAGCTATAACAGAAGGAATGAAGTGCACGGCAGTCCTGTACTCGAGCTGTCCTCGCTGAGACAGTAAGACAACAAACGCTGTGCTATCTGAATAATCGCACATTGGCCTTAAGAGAAATACAGCATCAAACATAATCCCCTCGAGCTATTAAGCAAAACCCATCTCTAGTTGCATAACTTTCGTGGAATTCTCGTTACATTACTTTTACTGAACTCTCGATATATAATTTTGCTGAAATCTCATCACATAATTCTTTATATAACCCTTACTGATCGCCCGGACATTTAAAGGGCAGGTGTCTGTTAAGTAAAACTTGACTGTCGGGGCCTTCGGGAGGCGGAGCTTGAAGATGGCCGCATTTTAATAGAGCTCCCTGACAGCAGATTGAATCCGCTGCCATCACACCGCAGCACTGAGCGGGGCAGCAGGGATAAGGCCCGGGCAAGGTTCCCTTGATAGCGGGACCAGCTCTCCGGGAATCCCGGAGGTCCTAGGCACAGGCAGCGCTGACATCCACGCGAAACGTGGATTCCAATACATGGGGCACACGCTGGAGTGCTCCCCACTGCATCACTGGATTGCAAGGTAATCGGGGCAGTTACATGTGAGGCAGATATTCAATAGCGACGCCACTGCCAAACCTACTCAAGCTCATCAGGTCTCTTTTTCACTAAGGAAAAATTCATAGCCAAATCTGGAAAATCCAATAGATCCTCGACTAGGCTCCAGAATACTACCTCCCCACCAAAGATGACCGCTGATGCAAAACGGGAGGATACGCAATCTATTGCTCAGGTCATTACGGATATTTTAATGCCGAAAATAGACTCTCGACTGGTGGCATTTCAGTCAACTTTGGATGCTATCGCCGCTCAGGTTAACACACAGGGGCACGCATAACAGCTGCAGAACAAAGAATGTCAGATCTGGAGGACATAGTTACAGAGCTCTCCAGGAAGCTAGAACGGACGGATAAAGATGTCACATTTCTTCTGGATAAAGTCGAGGATCTAGAGAACAGATCTCGGCGTAATAATCTGAAGCTTGTTGGTCTCCCCGAATCGATCAAAATGCCTCCTGATTTGATGGGGATATTGTCAGAATGGCCCCCAAAGGCACTAAATTTACCACCGCCCTCAGGTGCCCTGAAGATCGAGAGAGTTCATCGCCTGGGCTCTCCTAGGAATGATACGGATTCCAGACCACGTCCGGTAATCTTCAGGGTCCTGGATTTCCAAGATAAAATCAGATTGCTATCGGCATACAGGAAGAAGCAACCATTATCCTATGAGCATCATAAACTTTCTCTTCCAGGATTACTCGGCTGCGGTGGCAGCCAAACGTAAAGCTTTTCATCCCGCATGTGCCATGCTGGTGGATAAAGGTATCCGTTTTGGGCTCCAATTCCCTGCAATTCTACACTTTTCTTTGAATGGGAAAAACTGGATCTTTACGGAGCCAGAAAAGGCTTTCCAGCATCTTCAAGCAAATAGTCAAGCTGCAGTGCAGACCTCAGACAAGACCTGATGAATGCAATTGATGTTTTTCACCACTTTGTCACCTAGCAGGGTGGCTTCGCTTTTGTTCGCTTTTGTTGTCTTTGACGCTTAGTGTTGTGTTTTATTTTGTTGAAATATTAATCTCCTTTCTCCAAACAGGTTCACGCTCATATCTCCTTTGAGCATGGTTCCTGGCGGGGTTAGATTGTTAAGGGTGGGGTGGGTGAGTTCCTACATATGTTCATAGCACCTTTTTGTTGATGTGGCCTCTACGCCCACTCGCTGGGATGGGTGTGGGGTTCATACGCATCTGATATTATTTGGGAAGATTACACCACGCTCTGGTATAGGTTAAATGATAGATAATAGCAGTACTTCTTTGTCCACAATGCATTCGTTATATTGGTGCTCTTGGAATGTGAATGGCCTAAACACTCCAGTCAAGAGGAAAAAGGTTGTGCATTACTTACAACGCTTTAACTTTCATATAGTCTTTTTACAGGAAACCCATTGGGTGAGGGATAAGCATCCATCTTTATTTAGTAAAAAATACACATTGTGGACTGAGGCATCATATTTCAATAAACAGAGGGGGTGGCGATACTTATCAATAAATGTCTTAATTATGATATTTTGGACACCTGGGAGGAACCAATGGGGAGAATTTTAATAGTCAATATAAAAATAGGAGTTTGCTATAATTTGGTAAATATTTACGCACCTAATGGTCCAGACTCGCAGTTTCAAACCCAGTTGCTCTCTAAGTTGGTGGGTTGGGACACTACCAATCTGATAATTGGGAGGGATTTTAATGAAGCACATGATATATCTATGGATAGATCAGGTTCACACAATCATGGAGCTACAATGCATGAAGGTCTCATCCAGAGGCTGATGGACCACTTGGGGCTGACAGATGTATGGAGGTGGCAGCATCCCACTGATAAGGATTTCTCGCACCACTCTCATGTTCATAACACTCATGCAAGATTAGCCTATTGGTTATTGGGATTATCTATGGTGGCCCTTGTTCTGTCGACAGATATCTTGGATATTCAGATATCTGATCACGCCCCGGTGGTTTTCAAATCTAGATTGGTAATTCCGGCATGTAAGGAGAAGAGATGGAGGTTCCCCTCTTATTTATAATCGTTCGATGATTTTAAGGCCTATTTGCAGATGTCGTGGAATACATACAAAGAGGACAATAGGGAGCACTGTGCTGACACTCATTTATTTTGGGCTGCCTCTAAGGCTGTTTTAAGGGGACAAGTCATCTCTTATGTTGGGAATAAGCGTAAAAAATTATTAGAGGCCACGTTGGCAGCTCAGGAAGAATTGACCCAGGCATACAAAAATTTTATTAAACGTTTTAATACCCCCACAAATGAACAGAAATTCATAGAGGCCAAAGAGGCAGCCAAAAACATTGAGCATGAGAGAATCATAGAATCATAGAATCATAGAATCGTAGAGTTGGAAGGGACCTCCTGGGCCATCTGGTCCAACCCCCTGCTCAAAGCAGGATTCGCTAAATCATCCCAGTTAGATGTCTGTCCAGCCTCTGTTTGAAGACTTCCATTGAAGGAGAACTCACCACTTCTCGTGGCAGCCTGTTCCACTCATTGATCACTCTAACTGTCAAAAAGTTTTTTCTAATATCTAATCTGTGTCTCCTCCCATTCAGCTTCATCCCATTGCTTCTAGTCTTTCCTTGTGCAAATGAGAATAAAGTTGATCCTTCTACAATGTGACAGCCCTTTAGATATTTGTAGACAGCTATTAAGTCTCCTCTCAGTCTTCTCTTTTGCAAACTAAACATTCCCAAATCCTGCAACCTTTCCTCATAAGACAGGGTTTGCAGACCGGTCACCATTCTGGTCGCTCTTTTCTGAACTTGCTCCAGTTTGTTGATGTCTTTTTTAAAATGTGGTGCCCAAAATTGGACACAATATTCCAGATGAGGTCTGACCAAAGAGGAGTAGAGGGAAATAATTACTTCACGTGATCTAGACTGTATGCTTCTGTTAATACATCCTAGAATTGCATTTGCCTTTTTTGCTGCTGCATCACACTGTTGACTCATATTCAGTCTGTGATCTATTAGTATACCCAAGTCTTTTTCACATGTGCTGTCACTTAGCCCTATTCCTCCCATTCTATATATGCTTTTTTCATTTTTATTGCCCAGATGTAGTACTTTGCATTTCTCCCTGTTAAAAACCATTCTGTTAGTTGCTGCCCACTTCTCCAGTTTATTTAAATCTTTTTGAATCCTCTCTCTCTCTTCTCTAGTATTAGCTATCCCTCCTAGCTTTGTGTCATCAGCAAATTTTATCAGTTTACCCTCAATTCCTTCATCTAAATCGTTGATAAAGATGTTGAACAATACAGGGCCCAGGACAGAGCCCTGTGGTACCCCACTTGAGACATTCTTCCAACTGGATGTGCAGCCATTTACGACCACTCTTTGGGTCCGATCACTAAGCCAGTTATGAATCCACCTAACAGTTGCCTTGTCCATTCCATACTTAGTCATTTTTTCAATAAGGATTGTATGAGAGACTTTGTCAAATGCTTTGCTGAAGTCAAGATATACTATATCTACAGCATTTCCTTGATCCACCCAATCAGTAATACCGTCATAGAAGGAAATTAAATTAGTCTGACATGACTTATTAGTTACAAACCCATGCTGACTCTGTTTAATCACTTCATTCTTATCCAGGTATTGACATACATGTTGTTTAATAATTTGTTCAAAGATCTTTCCTGGTATAGAAGTCAGACTCACCGGCCTATAGTTGCCTGGGTCCACCTTCTTCCCCTTTTTGAAGATAGGAACAACATTTGCTCTTCTCCAGTCTTCTGGCACTTCTCCTGTTCTCCAAGAATTTTCAAAGATTATGGAGAGGGGTTCAAAAATTTCTTCTGCTATCTCCTTCAGTACTCTGGGGTGTAATTCATCTGGACCTGGAGACTTGAATTCATTTAGGTTAGCTAAGTGTTTCCTCACTATCTTTCTGTTTATAGATATCCTGGATTCTTCTATTCCCTTAATAGGACAGTGAATAACAGTTGATGTTACATTTCCTTTCTGAGAGAAAACAGATGCAAAATAGGAATTTAAAAGTTCAGCCTTCTCAACATCCTGTCTTACCATTTCATCATTTTCATCCTGTAAAAATCCTATAGCATCTTTGACTTTTCTTTTACTTTTGACATATCCCCAAAATCCTTTATTATTGCTTTTGACATCTCTTGCAAGCCTCAATTCATTTTCAGCTTTAGATATTCTGATTTGTGCCCTGCAGGTTCTGCAGACAGCATTATATTCTTCTTTAGATATGCCTCCCTCTTTCCATTTTATAAACATTTTTTTCTTCCTTTTTAGCATGTGCTTAAGTTCTGTGTTCATCCATCCTGGTTTCCTTAAATGCTTCCTATTCTTCCCTCTTTTCAGAATTGTTAACAACTGTGCTTTGAGAATTTCATTTTTCAAGATTTCCCATCCTTCCTGGACATTTTTGTCTTTAAGGATATCCAGCCATTGGATCCCTCCAATTCTCTTACTGAATCCCTTAAAATCTGCCTTTCTGAAATCTAACCTTGACGTCTGAGTCTTCACAGGTCTTCCGCCTCTAGTTATCCAAAATTCTAAAATAGCATGGTCGCTACCTCCTAGGGTCCCAGCCACTTTTACCTCCTCAACCATTTCCTCCCTGTTTATAAGGATTAGATCCAAGGTAGCAGTTCCCCTTGTTTTCTCCTTTACCTTTTGGAAGATAAAGTTGCCAGCAAGAGAGGATAAGAATTTCCTTGACCTGTTAGTTTTGCCTGAGAGAGATTCCCAACAAATGTCTGGATAGTTGAAATCTCCCATGACAACTATGTCATATTTTTTGGAGAACTTGGCCATTTGATGCATAAAGAGTTCATCCATATCTTCAGCTTGCACAGGCGGCCTGTAGTAAATGCCTACAATGGTGTCCTTTCCATTGTTCTGTCCTTGTATTCTTACCCAAACAGTTTCCACAGAACTCCCAGTCTCTGAAGCTTCAATCTCTGTGCAGATATACGCGTTTCTAACATACAATGCGACACCTCCTCCTCGTTTATCAAGTCTGTTTCTTGCAAATAAGTTGTATCCTTCTAGTCTTGTATTCCAATCATGTGTATTGTCCCACCAAGTTTCAGTGATTCCAATGACATCATATTTCTTTTCCTGTGTTAGTAGTTCCAATTCTCCTTGTTTGTTGCCCATGCTTTGTGCATTAGTATAGAAACATTTTAGTTTGTGATAGGTTTCTCTTTCTCCAATATTTTTATTAATTAGATTCTTTCGTCTTTGTTCTTCCTTTCCACTTCTAATAGCAGAGTTCTCAATAGCATTTGTCAGGTGTATGGCTTTTTCTGGTCTTTTGCTTCCCTTCCCATGTTGTTCTAGTTTAAAGCTCTCCTTACAAGTGTAGCAAGGCGACTTCCAAATACCTGCTTTCCAGTCTTCGTAAGGTGCACCCCATCTCTAGCAAGTAGTCCATCGTATAAGTAGTTCACTCCGTGATCCAGAAATCCAAATCGTTGCTGACGGCACCATCGACGTAGCCAGTTGTTCACCTGCAGAATCTTATTCCACCTCCTTGTTCCATGGCCATCCACTGGGAGGATGGAAGAGAAGACCACCTGCGCTCCCAGTTCTTTCACTTTCTTGCCTAAGTCTTCAAAGTCTCTGCAGATGGTTTCCAGGTCGTTTCTTGCGGTGTCATTTGTCCCCACATGTAGTAGCAGGAATGGGTAGTCATCTGTAGGTCTGAAGAGTCCTGATATCCTGTCAGACACATCTTTAATTTTTGCACCTGGAAGACAGCACATTTCTCTTGAAGTTATATCCGGTCTGCAGATAGCGGCCTCTGTTCCTCTCAACAGGGAATCCCCCATGACCACCACTCTCCGTTTCTTCTTCACAACATTTTTCTTTCTCCATCCAGGAGGACTCTGAAGGCGTACAAGGTTGCTGTTTGTTGGCAAAGTCTTATCCTGATGTATTTCTTCATCGTTTTCCTGCGTGAGAGCCTGGTACTGGTTTCTGAGCAGTATGGGTGCTGACTGCCTCCTGATCCTCCTGCTTCTCTGGGTCACATGTCTCCATTCCTCTGTTTCTTCAGGTGCACTTCGAATTTCTTCTCTTTCTGTAACATGAAGAGATATTTCTGCTCTGTCCAAGAACTCTTCACCTTCCTTAATGATCTTCAACGTAGCTAACCTCTCTTCGAGATTTTGCAACTTTTCCTCCAACAGGGTCACAAGCTTGCATTTGTGGCATGTGAAGTTTGGCTTTTCCACTGGTAAATCTGTGAACATGTAGCAAGAAATGCAGCTCACCAAATGGCTCCTGGCCTCTTCCATCTTGAGATTTCTTAAAAACGATGAAAGATGAGCCAAAATTCGCGCGCCGACAGTTTTCGCGCGGTTTCTCCGATTTCCTCTTTTCAGCTGCAACGGCCAAAACCCAGTGATCGTTGAGCTCGCGGAGACTCTTCACTTATCCCAGAAGGCACTGGGAATATGCAAATGATCTCCTCAAGACTCTTCCCCTGAGAGCGCTGTATAGTCCAGATTATCAAAAACACAAATATTTTAAATGGGGGAACAGGCCGGGGAGGTTACTGGCCTCTCTCACTAAACCTTTCAGACAAGCAACTAGGATTACCAGGATTCGTAACCAAAATGGCATAGCCATAACGGATAATGAACAGAATAATAGAGGAATTCGTACAATTTTTTGGGTCCTTGTATGCAGATGGGGGAGAGGAGATTTCGGAGACATCGGGTTTCTTCGGGGATGGGGTGGCTCCTAGTATTACGGAGGAGCAGAGAAATTTGCTTAATTCACCTATTACCATTACGGAGGTCCTGTCAGTCATCTCTACTCTTAAGATTTCTAAGGCACCGGGTCCAGATGGGTTTAGTGGAGAATATAATAAAATCTTAGGCCCATGGGTAGGTCCACATCTAGTTGAGTTATTTAATGGAATTATGGAAAAAGGTTATATTCCAGACAGATTTAATGAGGCTTGCATCAATATGCTTCCTAAGCCTGGGAAGGATCCACTGCAAGTGGAGGGATACCGCCCAATCTCACTGCTCAATGCAGATACTAAACTCTTGACAAAAATATTGGCAACCAGGATTCAGCAAATTATTCCTGAGCTAATTTCACCACATCAGACGGGGTTTGTACAAGGAAAATCGATAACCTATAATATAAGAACAGCAACATGCACTGTATCTAGTTGTAGAGTCAATAAAGGCAGGAGAAGCATAGTGGTGGGTCTTGACGCAGATAATGCCTTTGATAGAGTTTCCTGGAATTATTTATATAAGTTGTTAGAGGTCAGAGGGTTTGGGTCATGGTTCTGCAATGCTATTAAATTATTATATAGGGACCCCACATCTAGGCTTTTTATAAACAACACTTTATCAGAGCCCTTTGCCATTCGGAGGGGCACGAGGCAGGGATTCCCACTGTCCCCATTATTGTTTAACTTAGCATTAGATCCCTTGTTGAGAACTCTTCAAACTATGCCAGATTTCCATGGGATTCCTACAGGGAACACAGAAACAAAGTTATTGGCTTTTGCAGATGATATTTGACTATTTATTGCCAACCCTACACAAGCTATCCCAACCATAATCTCAACAGTTGAAGAATTTGGACATCTTACTGGCTTTAAAATTAATTGTAATAAGTCAGAAGCATTAGCGATATTCAGGGCGGGCAGAATAGATGAGAGCTGGTTCCCCTTTCAATGGAAGAGCGAGTCTATTGGATATCTGGGCATCAGACTTCCAGCGGATCCACATAAATTGTATTGCCTTAATTATAGACCCATTATTAATAAGGTTACTAGTCTCCTCAACTCCTGGAAAGATTTCATTTGTCTTTTGCTGGGAAATGTCACTTAATTAAAATGATAATTTTTCCTAAATTATTATATTTATTTCAAACATTACCACTTCTGTTATCCAAATCAGACATTACCTTTTGAATGGGACATTGATTTGGGGAGTGGGGGGTCGCTCACGTATTGGGTTATGTAAGTTACAACTTCCAAGATCTGAGGGGGGCATTAACTTCCCCGATATTGTCCAATATAACTAAGCGGCCAATTTACGATATGTAATAGACTGGATGCGGGAGACATCCTACTTCGCTAATACTCACCTAGAGGGGCAGATTTACCCACATATTTCATTAATGGCCTTGTTACATCTGACTACAATAATAATAGCAATAATTTTCATTTATATAGCGCCAACATATTCCGCAGCACTTTACAATTAAGCGGGGACATGTACAGACAATAAATTCAATACAAGTTAAGACAATTCAAACAGTGACATTAGGAGTGAGGTCCCTGCTCGCAAGCTTACAATCTACAAGAAAATGGGGGGACACAGTAGGTGAGAAATGCTTGTTAATTCAGGTCTGGCAATTATAATAGGGATTTTCATATAAAGCTGCATGATCCGGTCATCAGCCCGTGTGTTTAAGCGCAATAGACAAGTATCAAGTGCAGTTATCATGTGCATGAAGGGTGTGGAGACAGATGAATAGTAGGGTGCAGATTCAGAATAATATTTGGAAGGAGGGAACAGGGCAAAGTTAGTTTACTGAGTAGTTGTTGTGGTAGGCTTGTTTGAAGAGATGGGTTTTCAAAGTGCGCTTGAATAGGTCGGGGCTAGGTATCAGTCTGATCGTCTGGGGAAGTGCATTCCAGAGAGCTGGAGCAGCACGAGAGAAGTCTTGGAGACGGAGGTGTGAGGTTCAGATTACGGGGGATGTTAGTCTTAGGTCATTTGTAGAACGGAGGGCACGTGTAGGGCAATAGACAGAGATGAGAGAGGAGATATAAGGCGGTGCAGAACAGTGGAGAGCTTTGTGGGTGAGAGAGATGAGTTTATACTGGACCCTGTAGCGAATAGGTAGCCAGTGTAATGACTGGCACAAGATGGAGGCATCGGTGAAGAGGCTGGACAGAAATATGACACTGGCTGCTGCATTCATGATGGATTGGAGAGGAGAAAGTTTGGTAAGAGGGAGACCGATCAGAAGAGAGTTGCAGTAGTCCAGACGAGAATGAATAAGAGCGACAGTAAGAGTCTTAGCAGTTTCAAAGGTGAGAAAAGGTCGGATTCTGGAGATGTTTTTAAGATGCAGGTGACAAGAGCGAGAGAGTGATCGGATATAGGGAGTAAAGTTCAGTGTCGAATATGACCCCAAGACAGCGGGCATGCTGCTCGGGAGTTATGTTTGAACCCTCCAGGGTTATTTCGATGTTAGGTAGAGTGAGGTTAGTAGAGGGGAGAAACACAAGAAGTTCAGTTTTGGAGAGATTTAGTTTCAGATAGAGGGAGGACATGATGTTAGAGACAGCAGACAGACAATCTTTGGTATTTTGAATTAGGGTAGGGGTGATGTCAGGGGAAGAAGTGTATAATTGGGTGTCATCAGCATAGAGAGGATTCTGGAACCCAAATCTGCTGATTGTTTTTCCAATAGGGGCAGTGTATAGAGAGAAGAGGAGGGGGCCTAGGGCTGAGCCCTGTGGGACCCCGATAGTAAGGGGACGAGGAGAGGAAGAGGAGCCGGCAAAAGATACAGTGAAGGAGCAGTCAGAGAGATAGGAGGAGAGGGCTGTGTCCTTGAGGCCTATAGAGCGGAGCATAGTGAGGAGGAGCTGGTGATCCACAGTGTCAAATGCGGCAGAGAGAGATCCAGGAGAATCAGCAGGGAGCAATGACCTTTCGATTTAGCTGTTATTAGATGATTAGAGACTTTAGTGAGGGCAGTTTCAGTAGAGTGTAAAGAGCGGAAACCAGATTGTAGGGGGTCGAGAAGAGAGTTATCCGAGAGATAGCGGATTAGACGGGAGTGGACCAAGCGTTCCGGGAGTTTAGAGATGAAGGAAAGGTTAGAGACAGGTCTGTAGTTAGCTGTGCAGTTCTGCTCCAGGGATGGCTTTTGAAGTAAAGGGGTTATGATGGCATGTTTAAATGAGGAGAGAAATATACCTGAAGAAAGAGAGAGGTTAAATATTTTAGTCAGGTGAGTGGTGACCAAAGAGGAACTCCCTGATGAAATTAGAGATCATCATTTATTGTGGCAAACTATTCTGTCTTGGAGAAGAGGGAGGAAATCGTGTAATTTTAATGGTAGACTGTCACCTTTCCAGCCTTTTCTGGGTAACCCATTATTTTTGAAAGGTAAACTGCCAAAAATGTATAAAACTATGGCGCAACAAAAATGCGTTCTTGGGGTGGATCTATTAGACCATAGTTTCTCTATGATCACTTTTGACGAGGCGGTATCCCGTTATCCCATATTTGAAGGACGGCCGTTCTTATTCCTGCAAGCACGCAGTCTGGTTCTTAGGTTTATAGTTAGCAGACGGAGTGAGGGGTTGGGCGATAAATTGGATATCCTTCTCAGAAAGGGCAGGGCTCACTTGGTGTCAACTAGCACCATATATTCCACACTGCGGAAGGAAGGGTCTTGGGAGGCCAAAACCTCGGGTCCAGCGAGATGGGTACATGGAAGGTCTGGAGGTGGGAGATATATTAGAAGCTACTGAGACACAAAGGAAAGTTATTCCATATATTAGTTATACAGATATGGCCATATTATTGCTACATAGGGCTTATATTACCCCGTATGTCCAATCTAGAATGTCTCCCACAAATTCATATCAATGTGTAAAATGTGGTCTACACAATACTGACATCTACCATCATATGTGGGGTTGTCCAAAAATTCAAAAGTTGTGGTGTGATATCCACTCTGAGTTGCAACAATTGAGTGGTTTTGAGTTCCCTCTTACCCCGCAATGGGCTATTTTTAATATCCTAGAGGAGACCCAAAGAGTATTGCCAAAGCACACCAAAGCCATGTTAGTGATTTGGGCCTCAGCAGTAAAGAAAAGTATATTACTATTACATCAATGGTTACACTCAAATGTTCCGTCAAAATCGTTAATATTGACAACAATTCATTTTCTGTTTAAAATGGACTGGTTGGAAACTAACAGAGAAGTTCTCCACCAGATGGTCGTATTTTGTTCCATCCTTGGATACAGAATCTAGGAACAGACTTAAGAAGCAATTTGAGAGCACCACATAGTACCTGCTACAAAGCATCAGTGGACATACACCAATTTAAGGAATCCTTTCAAATGATGACGATTGTAGGAAGGGGAGGGGGGGAGGAAAAGGTGGGATTTTGGCTTAATGTCATAAATATACTATAACTGTCTGTACCTTTTCCTTGTTGTTAAAATTGGTAAATTAATAAAAATAGTTAAAAAAAAAGTTACATAAACCGCAAAACAGTAGGTGTTGTCTACCTAATAGAGGGCACATTGTGCCACCTACAATATGTGGGTGCTCTATAGGGCAGGTGAAGAAGCGAGTGAGGAGACATCTTTCTGATGCCAGCAGTCAGACTGCACACAATGTATCTGCGGTATCCAAACATTGTAAAAACACACACGGGGTAACACCAGCTCCTTTTCAGGTTATAGGTATAGAACAAGTCGTCAAACTGTTCAGAGGTGGAGATATGAGAAGAAAACTATTACCATATTTTTCGGACTATAAGACGCACCAGACCAAAAGATGCACCTCAAATTTTGGGGTTGAAAATAGCAGAAAAAAGATTTTTATAAGATGGAGGTCCGTCTTATTGTACGAATTTAAGGTATCTTACCTGAGGGCCGGCGGTGGTACAGCGAGATCACAGAAGGCATGGTCCCTTCCTCAGGAAGCTGGCAGTGGCAGAAGTGGGGCAATGCTGCAGTCTTGGGTTGTAATGCTGCGGGTCCGGTGTCGGCAGCGAGCAGAGCAAAGTGCATCACCGGTTTTCCTGCTGCCATCTTCCTAAAGCCGTGGGCCGCTGGAAGCTTCAGGAAAATGGCTGCCGTAGGCCACGCGTGCGCAGACTGAGATCTCGGCGGCCATTATTCTGAAGAAGAGTGCCGCCGAGATCTCAATTTGCGCACGTGCTGCCTCTGGTGGCCATTGTCCTGAAGCTTCCAGTGGCCCACGACTTCAGGAAGATGGCCGCAGGGAAACCGGTGATGCACTCTGCTCTGCTCGCCTTGGACACCGGGCCGCGGCGCGGACACATTTCTGCCGCTAGCATCCTGAGGAATGGACCCTGCTCAGGTGCACTTCACACCGCCCACCGCCACAGCATCACCACCCCTCTGCCGCCACTGATTCCGCTGCTACACCACTGCCGCAACCCCCTGGTAAGCCTGCGTTCACACTATAAGACGCACCCCCCATTTTCCTCCCAAATTTTTTTGAGGGAAAAAGTGCGTCTTAGGCTGGTTTCACATTCGCGCTTTTTAAGCGCACGCACGGCCAGGGGTAGCTCCGCCCCCGAGCCGGCTCTCTGCCCGGCGTGCCCGCCCCTTCCTTGTAGCGCCGCCTCCTAGCGCACAGCGGCGCCTGCGATCGGCGCACCCTATCTTTAGCATAGGGTGCGCAGATCGTGCGCAGGCCGTGCGCTAGTTGCGCTTTGACCTGCGCTGCGCACTTTTGACGGTGCGCCGTGCGCGCCAAAATCAAACTTTTCGGATTTTGGCGCGCACGGCGCACCGTCAAAAGTGCGCAGCGCAGGTAAAAGCGCAACTAGCGCACGGCCTGCGCACGATCTGCGCACCCTATGCTAAAGATAGGGTGCGCCGATCGCAGGCGCCGCTGTGCGCTAGGAGGCGGCGCTACAAGGAAGGGGCGGGCACGCCGGGCAGAGAGCCGGCTCAGGGGCGGAGCTACCCCCGGCCGTGCGTGCGCTTAAAAAGCGCGAATGTGAAACCAGCCTTATAGTACGAAAAATAGGGTAAATAGGGAGTCGTACTGGATATTCAAATTACAGACAAGGATTCCGCAAGGTCTGAACGTGCGACAAGATCTCACACTTCAGTACGATCTATAATTTTTTTTGTTTAATGTGTTTTTTCCGTGTCTGATTTCTCATCAGTCTGAATCTGCATTGGAATAAGAGTCTGTCTCATCCATGCTAGTAATTATTTGGTGTTTGCATATTGTCTTTTCATGATGTATTCCTTTTATTTCATATGGTCCATGCATGTTGTTGAAGTGCTGTCACAAAGAGTTAAATCTACTCACCTTGTGATCTAATTAATAATTAGCTCTGACTTTTTCACCCTCTTGCTTCATGAAAGGTTTTTCAGCCTCCAGTCTGACAACGTATACTGACCATGATTAAGGCCGGAGTGGTGAAACGCGTCGGTTGCTCGCTCTCTGGGATCTATATGTTGTCTGCATTGGGCCTGTTTTCATGAATTTTTTTCAATAAAGATGAAGTTTTATATTTTTCTACGCTGGAGAACCTTTTTTCTTCATTAATAATAATAATCTTTATTTTTTATATAGCGTTAACATATTCCGCAGCGCTTTACAGTTTGCAACTTTGGAACTTGCACGCCTAAGCCCAGGTGGCTCCGAACGTGGAACTCATTCTTGGAAAGAGACTGTAAATGGTGAGCTGACTTCTCCCGTTCCCCAACCCCTTTTTCATGGCCGGACTGGCTATCTGGCAATTCTGGCAAATGCCAGAAGGGCATGTCTGGTTGTGGGCTGCCCTGTCTGCTAAGTTGTTATCAGAATCGGTGTTCTCAAGACACCCATGCTGTTACCAGTTGTGACGGAGCACAAAGTCGCTGACTCCGTCACTTACCCCCAGCAGCCACATTAGAAATATTGGTCTTGTAGTAAATCTTCCTTCCTCCATCCAGGGTAATATTAGTAATATATCCCATCTGGTGCTTGGAGACGGGGACAACATGGGCCTGTATGATTGCCAATGCCAGGGCTGGATTTCAGCCCCAGTCCGTACCTGCCCTTTTTCATTTTTGGAGATAAGTGTCCACCTCCTATGGGCGTGGCTTCTGATGTTTTCCTCTCTGCTGATTGGGCCATTTATCTGCATATACAGGATGGGGTATTAGCCCCCCAATATAAGGGCGTTCCTGTATATTGGGCATGTTTCTGTGCTATGAAGAATCCCTTGTGCTATTGAGGCGACACCTGCTTATATAATATGATGCTATTGGGGCCATATAAAGGCAGAAGTGTGGACCTGTATTGTGGGCACGGTCTTGTGCTTTTTAGATCAGCCATTGTGCTGCGGGTTTTACTTGCTTATACATTCAGTTGCTGCAGAGAATGATAGATTTCCTTTTGGGCCTTCTGCTTTGTTATTATAGGCGTCTTGCGTTTGAGCAGTAGGTCTATATGATCGATGTCTTTTGTCTCTGATCCGTGACATCTTGTTATTTCTCTATCACTACAAGATATTAGACATACGGAGGATATATGGATGCGGCATCTTCTCTGTAACATGGAGCCATATCTGTGCTCAGTGCACATTAAGCACAAGGGGTCAGTTGGACTTTTTGCCCCACTAGCACTTTATTTCTTATGTGTTTGGCGGTGGCTTTTGGTGAGGAGACGAGCTGAGGGTCAATAAGGGTCAGAGGACGTGGAGCGGAGGCGCCAAATCACTACCCAGGGTGCCAACCTCCGCTGTAAGGAAGGGACATCTACATAGGGTCATGCACAACCTATCCTCCCGAGATATTTCATCTGTGTTATATAATTAGTGCTAAACCAATACGTTATTATTGTATCTTGGTGACTCCAGCTGACCGGCATTACCACCACCAGACCCCTCATTACCACCACCAGACCCCCCATTACTACCACCAGACCCCCCATTACCACCACCAGACCCCCATTACTACCACAAGACCCCCCCATTACTACCACCAGACCCCCCATTACCACCACCAGACCCCATTACTACCACCAGACCCCCCATTACTACCACCAGACCCCCATTACTACCACCAGACCCCCATTACCACCACCAGACCCCCCATTACTACCACCAGACCCCCATTACTACCACCAGACCCTCCATTACTACCACCAGACCCCCCATTACTACCACCAGACCCCCATTACCACCACCAGACCCCCCATTACTCCTTTACATTGGAAAGATTTTTCTTGGTTATTTCTTGTAAAATTTGATAACTTTTATTAATTATTTAAAAACTATTTTTAGGGGTTCTTTTGCTGTAGTTGGTTTCCTCTGTGTCTCTGGCATCGATAGGGTCCTGGTTACCAATAGGGGGGCGACTGGGAAAAGATCTGGTCACAATTAGAGACCAAATGGATCCGGCAATTAAATCCCTGACATCCCAATGGTGTAGATGAAGTTCTCAGCTTCTCCCCTTTCCTATAGGGGGTTTGGTGGAATTCGTTCTCTACACTCTTTATTACATAGAACAGTTTTCTCTGATCTCAATGTGTCTTATTTGTTTCTTATTTCCCCATAATACAACGGTCACAAGATCGCCGATCTGCACTTTACTCTCCGATGGTGAAGATCCTCTAGACATCCGGACAGTCAGGAGCATTGGACCCCATCTGTGTCTCCCCACTATTCTAACAATGGATGCTCTCTCCGCCATCATTTCCTCCTCTATACGGTTATTACGGGGAATGACGCTGTGATGACTTCTCTTCTGGGAGAGACACAGATCACAGGTGACTAATATTGCAGTGTGAATAGAAACTTATATTTTCCGGTATTTTTCTGACCTTACATTGTGGGTTATGAGGTGTTTGGGGCTTGTTTTTTGTTCCGCCCTTTTCCCTTTGTTTTATCTTTCCAGTTGGTAATTGGGATTCTAATATAAGCCCATATATCCCGGGAAGTGTCAGGTGCTGGGATCTCATTATATTATTAATAACAATTTCATTCCCGATTATTCCCGTCATTTATTGCTCGTTACATTCTCTCTATATAATAACAGATTCCTCTTTGTTACACGTCCTAATACTGATCATTTATATCTCTATATTGTAGAGGAAACATTTCTAGGAGTGTATACACTTCACCACAAACACTTCCCATAGATTTTATTATCATCACTGTTATTAAGCTGCTTTTCTCTTTATATCTTTACCATATCACTGTTTATTCTCTTTTCTTACCCGTTGCACAGTTGCACTCTCACTGGTCACTTGGTGGGGTCACATTTGGCTCTTTTCACCTGCATTGTTTTGTTTCCGGACCCCCCTCACTATCACTTTACCTGATTGATCGCTACCAGATGGCTCTATGCAGCATTATCCATCTTGGTCTTACCAACAGGTTTTCATCCTGGACCTCCTGCTTCACTGGGGAAGATATGACCGGGGAACAGCCCCAATTCCTTTAGAATCACCCCCACTTTACCCCAGAGTTACTCCCCTTGCCTGGATTAGTGCAGGACCTTGGTGTGTTGGAAACACTTGTCCGTACCCTCTCTGAGGAAGCTGACGTGGCGAAACGCCCATAAGAGGGAATAGTGGTGAATCTGCCATCTTTCTCTGTACACTCCCGGCATGTCGTCTATAGGATCTGTAATCTCCATCTCTTGTTAGGATGGTTCCTCCTTTACACTATATGGGCTGTACTGTATTCCTGGGATATCCCATATAGCACTGGCTGCACTTTATATCTCCTATTTGTATTCCAGGGATGTAATGCGCTGTTAGCTCTTTATTTTCTTACTATTTATACCCTTTTGTCATGATCCTTGCTGGATCAGGACTTATAAAAGCACAGTAACCTTTTTTTTCCCTAAGCTGTGCTTATGGTTGGTTTTTGCCCCCGGTGGCCATTAGGATTATTGCACTGTGTATCGTTTGTTCTAAGTTTGCCCCGGTGGTGGTGAGCATCATTGCACTCTAGTTTCTTTAGTTAAGTGCACATGATTATAATGTAGGTGTGATTGCTCGCTCTGCTATAAAAGAGTCACAGGTGTTGCAATCAGTGTTGGTGATAGTGTTCATTTCAACCATCCTTGGTGGAGGAAGGAGCTGGAGAGCAGCTCTGACAGAGCCTGGTGTGAATGGAGTCATAGGGGATTTCCTTAGCTCTGACAGAGCTTGGTGGCAGCGACTCAGGAGGAGAACTGCATGCTGGTGGTGGACTCTGTTGCCAGGAGCAAGTACAACAGAGTAAAGCTAAGTGGTGTTTCCCTGTTTGTGTTTTTCCTTAGTGTGTATTAGTACAGCGGTGGGGCCAGTGCCTGCGCCACCCAGCTCCCTAGCAAGGGATAGGTGTAGGGTGTGCTAGAGCGACAGGTTCCTGATTGGCGCCCGGTGTGGAACCGGCATAGGGAACGTTAGGAGCGTTAGGGACACTGACTCAGGGGAGTGCAGTAGGTCTCCAAGTCCCCTTTCCCTATCGCAGGGCCCACCGTTGTAACTGTTTCCCTTCATCTTGTTGTTTTAGTTACCGGCCTGCGAGCCGTGTCACATGGGACAGTATCACGTGCCGCGTCCTGTTGTTCTAGTTACCGGCCGCTGGTCGCGTCACACAGGACGGGTCCTCGTGACATTATCACCAACCTAACTTTTTTTTCTGCTGAGCTATGGACACAGTTCAGACCTTTGCCCAAATGCTGCAGACCCTTACTGATGAGATTAGGGTGCTGCGCGGTGAGTTGGTGCAGCAACTGCAGCAGTTGGTGGGTTTTGGGGGCTTGGTTCAGAGACAGGCTCAGCCAGAACCCAAGATATCCCTCCGACAGATTTTCTGGAGGGAGAGATCAATTCGTGGTGTTTCAACAAGCCTGTAAATTGTATTTCAGGCTGCACCCTCATTCTTCAGGGATTGAAGAGCAAGGGGTGGGAATCATTATGTCCCTTCTTAAAGGGGATCCCCAATCCTGAGCCTTCTCCCTACCGGACGATTCTCCATCTTTAGAGTCCGTGGACGAGTTCTTTGCGGCTTTGGCACTTGTGTATGGGGATCCTGATGGCGTTGCCCTGGCGGAATCTCGAATCCGTAGGTGTAAACATGGAGCCCGGGTCGCTGAGGAGTACTGTTCAGAGTTTAGGAGATGGGCCACTAATACTCAGTGGAATGACCCTGCACTTAGGAGTCAATTTGTGCAGGGTTTGTCTCCAAAGTTGCAGGATACTCTGGTGCAGTACGCCACTCCCAGGTCGCTGGAGGCCACCATGTCCCTTGCCATCCGGGTGGATAGACGCCTTAGGGAAAGACGTATACAAAAAGTGCCCCCTGATGTCCTCGCTAGGGAGGAGGACCCACCAGTGTGGACGGAGGAACCCAGGCAGCCCGGTCTTGTTGATACAAAAAAGGGGGTGTCTGCGGCTCTTCGTGGTGGGGGTATGCTTTACCTGTGGGAAGCCTGGCCATTTTATGAGAGCCTGCCCAGTTCATGCCAAGTCTCCTGATGAACCCATGCAAGTAGGAGGAGCTAAGTTGTATTCGGAGCTGCCTACGGTTTGGGGAGTGGTGTTGGCATGTTTGTACTGTGGGCAGACTTGTCATGTCCTGAAGGCTTGCCTATTGCGTGCCAAATTATCTGTGCCATCTGAGAAGCCGCATTCTCCTGGTCGCTTGGAGGGAGGCGACCAGGGAGTATACATTTCCTCCATTTTGCCCTCCCAAAGTACCATGTCAGCAGAGGTCTTGGCTGGCGGGGTACCGGAGGTGATACCGGTGTTTGTGGACAGCGGAGCAGGAGTCAGTCTGGTGGATGCTCGCTTTGTCCAAACTCATGGTCTGAGGTGTAGGACACTAGCCCATCCTATAAGCGTCCAGGCCATAAACTCTGTTCCACTGAGTCAGGGGAGCTTGACCAAGGGCGTAGAGAATATCCATCTGCGTATAGGACAACATGAGGAGTCCTTGTCATGCTACATCTTGGAGGGAATGCCAGTACCTATTGTTTTAGGCCTCCCTTGGCTGAAGAGACACAACCCGGTAATAGATTGGTGGGCGAGGGAAGTGGTCAGCTGGGGGCACTCGTGTGAGGGCTGCAGCCTAGGAACTACTGTCTCTGCCATCTCTCTTCAACGGACCCCTTCCTCTCCGGTGAGGGCAGCAGATGTGCTGCAGGAGAGTAGGGGCAAGTCTCAACCCTCACCATTGGCCAACCCGGGGAGGTGCAGACCTCGTTGTGGAAGGGGTTGGAGGGTGGTGTACCCCTTGGTTAGGTGCGGGGGTGTGAGTGTGGTGACACAGGGGGACGCATCTGTTGTCAATCCCAGAAAGAGTTCTCCAAATGGTGACAAACGAACGAGTGGCAATAAATGTTCAGGTCCGGACCTGTGTGTGAACAAGCGTGTATGGGTGGCCACCCAAAAACGTCCAGTGGAAGTGTGTTGTGGAGTGTTACCAGCTCATACCAAACATACACATACACAACCCGTTCCCCAGGTCAGCGCTTCGGAGATGTGTGTTGCCTCCAGAACATACGTTGCCAATACCAGCAGGCTCGTTTCTCATCAACCTGACATGCAGGTAGTTGCAGGGGTGAACTCTGGGTCTGGGCGTCCCCGCTGTAGATGGTTCCCTGATGGGGAGCGGTCTTGAGGATCCAGAGGCCCCTCATTACGGGGAGGGTACTGTCATGATCCATGCTGGATCAAGACTGATAAAAGTACAGGTAACCTTTTTTTTTCCATAAGCTGTGCTTATGGTTGGTTTTTGACCCCGATGGCCATTAGGATTATTGCACTGTGGTGTCGTTTGGTTTTCCCCCTGTGGTGGTGAGCGTCATTGCACTCTAGTTTCTTTAGTTAAGTGCACATGATTATCATGTAGGTGTTATTGCTGGCTCTGCTATAAAAGAGTCACAGATGTTGCAATCAGAGTTGGTGATAGTGTTCATTTCAACCATCCTTGATGGAGGAAGGAGCTGGAGAGCAGCTCTGACAGAGCCTGGTGTGAAATGAGTCATAGGGGATTTCCTTAGCTCAGACATCCCTATACTAGTATGCATGGCCCCCATCCTTATCCTGGTATGCAGGGCCCCCATCTCGTCCTGGTATGGAGGGCACTATCTCTATTCTGGTATGATTGGCACCCATCCCGGTCCTAGTATGCATGGCCCAATCCATATAATTGGCCCCCATCCTGGTCTGAATGGCCCATCAGAAAACATAAAAAAAAAAAATTACACTTACCTACCCGACGCTCCTTCACTGTGCCCTGCTCCGGTGCCAGAAAATGCTTTATGCTTGTAAGCAGCATATGGCAAGGACGGCATGCGTTGCTCACAAGCAGAGCACAGCTGCCGGAGTACTCGCCGGGACTGTGCGCACAGAGAGCAGTGAGTATTCATTCCTGTTCAGTGCCCGCAGTGTCAGCCACCGGCTTCCTGCTGCTGCCAACGGTCACGTGTACCGCTACTTAAGAGAAATGAATATTCATTGGATTCATTCATTCATCAGGAGACTATTTAATATTGAACTATATTCACGCGGGACTAGACGAAGAAAACCCTAAAATCATGTATCATGTTATCCGAAACAGTCAGAAAACTAGCCCCATATTGGCAGATCCTAGACCTCAAACTATATACAGTGCTGTGCAAATTAATTGGGACAAAGCATTTTTTTTAAGTAAAATCGTAAGTTGGTTACCAGTCAGTGATTCAAACCAGTTTTAACTGCTTTGAACAGGTGTGAGTGCCTGTTCAAAGCAGTTAAAAATGGTTTGAATCACTGACTGGTAACCAACTATAGTATGTGACAATCCCATATATACCAATCAGGGAACACTTACCTTTCAGAGATAATTTCCATATTCATACTAAATAATGGCACAGATCCCCCAGACATTATGATTGCACATATCCCTAGTCTTTATAACGATATTGCACTCATTCCCTGACAGACCGCAGCATGGCCATTAGTTAGAAGCTGCTAATGATCTTTGGAGCAGGTAAGTTTTCCCTGAGTGGTACATATTGGGCCGTCTGAAGACTGAGTTTAGTCTAGGACAATTTGTCTGCACTACTAATTAACAGCAGTTACATTACCAAACTAGGGCAGCCCCTATAGGAGAAAAACACAAGAATTATACTGTATTGTCATATACTATCTATTCCTGACACTGGAGTGGCTTATAAACTTACACAGTATATAGTCTGAGGTCTGGAATCTGCCAATATGTGGCTAGTTTTCTGACTGTTTCAGAGAACATGATACACGATTTTAGCTTTTTTTGTCTTGTCTCGCTTGAATATAGGTCAATATTAAATAGTCTCCTGATGAGTCGCCTTTGGTGAGGATGATGAAACCAGTAGAAATGAGAGGCTTGGAGAGTGAGTGTGTATACATCACCTCACCCTATATACTGAACTTTGGGGTACATGTTTTTTCTATTAGTCACCTACTGACTAATCTTCAGGGGGTGAATTATGGATATAGTTTTATATTTGGAATTAATAAAGTTTAGTTTTATCCTTTTGTCAGCAAACATGAGGAATGACAAGAGACAACCCCTTTAGAAGATTCAATTTTGGTTAAAACTATTCCAACACTATGAACATAAAAAAGGCTTCTCCCCTATGTGACGTCTCGGTTGTTTATTAACAGTTGATTTCCAAGTAAAATATTTCCCACATTAAGAAAATGAAAAAGGCTTCTCTCCTGTGTGACTGCTCTGATGTCTAACAAGAAGCGCTTTCTGGTTAAAACATTTCCCACATTCTGAACAGGAAAAAGGCTTCTCCCCTGTGTGAGTTCTATGGTGTGTAAAAAAATTTGATTTACGTGCAAAACATTTCCCACATTCTGAACATGAAAAAGGCTTCTCCCCTGTGTGAATTCTATGGTGTTCATTAAGACTCCATTTCTGGTTAAAACATTTCCCACATTCTGAACAGCAAAAAGGCTTCTCCCCTGTGTGAGATCTCTGGTGGACAACACAATTTGTTTTCAGTACAAAACATTTCCCACATTCTGAACATGAAAAAGGCTTCTCCCCTGTGTGAGTTCTGTGGTGAGTAACAAAATTTGATTTCTCTTTAAAACATTTCCCACATTCTGAACATGAAAAAGGCTTCTCCCCTGTGTGAGTTCTATGGTGAGTAACAAAATTTGATTTACGTGCAAAACATTTCCCACATTCTGAACATGAAAAAGGCTTCTCCCCTGTGTGAATTCTATGGTGTTCATTAAGACTCCCTTTCTGGTTAAAACATTTCCCACATTCTGAACAGAAAAAAGGCTTCTCCCCTGTGTGAGTTCGTTGGTGGTTAACAAAATGTGATTTCTTGTGAAAACATTTCCCACATTCTGAACATGAAAATAGCTTCTTTGCTAAAGGTGCAGTTTGCTTTTTAATGCCTCTTTTGTGACTTTGATTTTCCTTAGTAGTCAGTAATGAATCACAAGATGGGACCTGTTTCATAGGATCAGATGACAGATCTTTGCTGTGAATGGATGATGGTGTATCTGGAGTAATAGCAATCACTTCAGTTGTATCTTGTAGGATCTTAAGATCATCAGATTTAAAAGTTGAAGATGTCAGCTGTCCCTCTGATCTCCTGGTACAGTCATCTGCTGAGATAAAAAAAAAATTTTAATAAAATATCCTTGAGTTTTATATTTTTGAACATTTTTACTTAAACTGTCCATAAAAATGGCAAGCTATGTAAAAAACTTTAATTATTTACCAAGACAATGACAGTTCACAGTCTAATAGAAAACCTTGTTGGATGAACCAGTAGTGTGCGGTGTTCAACTGTTTGTTCATTCTGCCTCCCAAATATCAAATAAAAAGAAACCAATCAATGTTATGTAGGCGAAAATAATACCAATTCTCATCTCACAAAAACAAGTCCCCACTCAGGGCCATCATCTGTCAATGGAAAAACAGAGGTTCCCACACTATTAGTGGCTCAAAGGCTGCTGAAAAGCAACAAGGTTTCCATAAACCAATCCAGCAAAATCCGCTCTCACTTCGGAGTCTTGCAGTGTGCGCAAACAACATTCAGGATCCCTGTATTTAGCAATATTATAGTGAGAAGAATCCACTTAATTTGCGGTGTCTCCTGGAGCACAATCTGGGCACTATGTGCTGGGTAAGGAAATGGCAAATGTGTAATTTTCACTCTCCAACATCCACTGCGTGTTAATTTCCGGAAAGTGGCTGTGGAGTCAAAATATTCACTCCTCCTACACATGTGGTTAAAATTGTTGGTACCCCTCGTTTACTGACAGAAAACCCACAATGGTCACAGAAATAACTTGAATCTGACAAAAGTACTAATAAATCAAAAATCTATGAAAATGAGCAAATGAAAGTCAGACATTGCTTTTTAACTAGGCTTCCACAGTATTTTAAAAAAATTAAACTCATGAAATAGGTCTGGATAGAAATGATTATACCCTTAACTTAACCGCTTCATGACTGCCAATGGAAGATACTAGCAGGGCTTTGTGCAATACCGACGTTTGTCTACGGTCGGCGGTTTTGTGCTCATCGGGATCTCCACGTATCTTATAACAAGGGGATTCCACCGTACAACGCTTCCTGTGACCCTCGACCTCATTGAGATCTGATTGGTTCAGGTCCTGATGACGTCAGCGTCACACCAGCCAATGAGTCAAATCACTAGGAAAGTTTGTTGTAGCAGCGAACTTTCCCGGGCGATCTGCCTCATAAAAACGTGGTTTCTCCTCAGATCTCCTGTCAGTGAGAGATTAGAGGAGAAACAGTGTTACAAGAGCTGCTGCCAACAGCTGTGTCAGTCAGCGATTGTGCTATAAAGTACAAAAACAGATAAGGCAGGTTAGGGTTAGTGCTATAGTTAGGGTTAGTGTTGGGGCTAAAGTTAGGTTTAGGGTTTACTCTAAAGTTAGGGTTACTATTAGGCTAAAGTTAGGGTAAGGCTAAATAATTAGGCTTTTCTCAATTGTCTCCCCAATAATTTGGTCACGTCAGTCATGTCTGAGTTTTCTATTTCGGAAAAAAATAAAAACGAATAAAATGGCTCGTCAGTATTATAGTGCAGAGGAGGCTTATGCACTTTTATGTTCTGACAGTGAAGAAAGTGCAGTGTCAGATGGTGATGTGGATTTCGAGGGCTTTAGTAGCAGCAACAGTGATAGCTCAGAAATGAGCAGTGATTCTGGTCCATCCTCACACACAAGGACCAGTACAACAAGAAGGACAAATAGCGCTTCTGGAGAAATGTCTCCAACTCAGGGAACAATGCCCAGTACTAGCGCTGTCCCTAGTGCTCGTGAATTGGTGCACACCAATATCCAAGGGGCTTTGCCTCTTGATGTAGCATTTCCCAGATGGGAGGCTTCGGATTCGACTACTCCATTCATCCCTAATTTTAATGCCATTCCTGGTATAAATGTGGAGGTGGAAAATTTTGGACCAATTTTTTTTTTTTAATTTGTTTCTGACAGATAGCTTGCTAGAGCATATTGTCCTACAAATTTATATGTGTCCCAATTCATCAGCCAGAATCCGAAATCCTATTATGCTAGGTCAAATTTATGGACACCAACTAATGTCCTAGAAATGAAAACATTTTTAGGACTTACATTCGCTATGGGGCTTATTAAAAAAATGACCATTCAATCCTATTGGTCCAATCGCCCTGTTCAAGCCACCCCTATGTTTTCTGCTATTCTTCCTAGGACCCGTTATGAAATGCCCATGAGATTTTGGCATTTTAACAACAATAGTCAATGCCTGCCCAGAAATGTCCCAGAACATGACAGACTATTCAATATCAGTCCCATCATTGAAGACTTGACAGAAAAGGAAAAGGAAGACTGCACCTCAAGCAATTCATTCCTTCTAAGAGGGCAAGGTTCGGAATAAAGCTCTATATTTGTCCCACTAAGGCCCTAGATAAAACTGAACTCTGCAGTGATATGGAACATTATTTCAGGAGACTGCGCCTGAGGGAATGTTTCAATGATACAGAAGATTCAAAAAACACTCAGACCGAAGGAAAAGGGATCCTAACAACTAGGAAAAGGTCAGACTGGACACCTGCACCTGGACGCAACCCTCATTTGGATAAATATATAGACTCCTTCAGACATTTGATAAAATCCGAAATCATAGACACTAACAGGAGACAAGCATCCAACATCAGTGCCCAGGAGAGAAAGGCCATACGGTCTTTAAAAACCAACAAAGAAATCATCATTAAACCTGCTGACAAGGGAGGTGCAATAGTCATGATGAATACGTCAGTCTACATGAAGGAAGCAAACAGGCAACTTATGGACACACGCTACTATAGAAAATTGGAGTTGGATCCTACACAGTACTATTACAAGGAACTAAACAAGTTGGTATCTTGTCTGCCTGACCAGTCCATAAGAGCCTGTGATGACCTGATACCAGAGAGTCCAAGAATAGGGACATTCTACATGCTTCCCAAAATCCACAAATCTGGAAATCCAGGAAGACCAATTATTTCATGTGTGGGCACCCTCACTGAGCAGGTATCTGGATGGGTAGAGGATATTCTTAAACCACTGGTGAAGGATACACCTAGCTACATTCAGGACACAACTGACCTATTGAATAAACTAGCAGCAATAGGTCCTCTACCAGAAGGAACCATCCTGGCCACCATGGATGTGGAATCTTTGTAATCTAATATCCCCCACCAAGATGGATTAAATGCCTGCAAATTCTTAATGGAAAACACAGGGACTGATGCTGATGCTGTGGTGAAACTTATAAAATTCATCCTCACCCACAATTACTTTGAATTTGACAACAAGATCTATCTACAGGAGACTGGCACAGCTATGGGAAGTAAAATGGCTCCACAGTATGCAAATCTTTTCATGGCCAAGCTTGAAAGCGACTTTTTGTCCTCATGCCCCATCAGGCCCCTTGCCTACTACCGCTTCATTGATGATATTTTAATCATCTGGACGGAGTCTGAGCAACAGCTAAAGACGTTCCACGAACAGTTTAATCAATTTCATCCCACCATCAATTTAACACTCAACTACTCCAGCACTGAGATTAACTTTTTGGACACCATCATTAAGCTAAAAAACAAATGAAATAGAGAGATCCCTGTATCAGAAGCCAATCGACCGTCCAACATACCTTAAATGGGACAGTTTCCATCCAAAACACATAAAGAACTCTATTATCTATAGCCAAGCCATCAGATACAATCGAATATGTTCTCACCCCATGGATAGAGACAAACACCTTGGTCGCCTCAAAAATACCTTTTTGAATCAGGGCTACCATCCAAGAACAATTGAAAACCAAATTACAAGACCCACCAGAATGTCAAGGAATCACCTGCTACATTACAAAGCTAAAGAAGAAAAAAACCGGGTGCCTCAAGTAGTCACCTACAACCCAAATCTGGAAGTGCTAAGGGGAGCTGCACGGAAATTACAACCTTTACTACAAAAAGATGCCCGATTACAATCCATTTTTCCAGACCCCCCACTACTGTGCTTTAGGCAGCCCCCAAATCTAAGAAGCATCATTGTCAGAAGCTCCCTGTTCCCCACAACAGCTGCAGGAACCTTTCCTTGCAACCAGAAAAAAATGTAAAACCTGTCCATTTATAATGACCACGGACAAGATAAAGATCCCCAATTCACATCAGGACTACAAGATCCCAGGTACTTTCAGCTGCATTACATCTAATGTGGTGTACCTAATTATTTATACTAAATGTCCAACTGGGGGTCTGTATGTGGGGGAGACAGGGCAAAAGCTTAGAACAAGGATGAATGCTCATCGTCACACAATAAGAGAAAAAAGAATGGATCGACCTGTGGCAAAACATTTTTGTATGATGGACCACAACACTAGGGATATGAAATTACTGGTATTGAAAGGTAACTTCACATCTCAGAGAGAGAGAAGAGTCTGTGAGTATAAATTTATGACAACCTTTTACACTCTCAATGCTGGAATAAATGTGTCGCATGGATTTATGTCTTTTTACATCAATTAAGGAATTTGCTCCTAAGACCTTGTGGGGGCATCACAACACATTAGGAGACCCCAATCAGAGGACAATAAAATATCTGGACTCCTTATCCATGAACTGGTCCAATATTTATGTTTCTCCCTCTCCCATAATCATAATTCTGCTTCACGTCACTTGTCTCATCTATTGCATTTTTTCTGTGCTGTAGTGCATAAATATGTGACTCTTCAGATTTTGTATTAGTTTATGCCTGATGAAGAGACCTGAGTAGTCTCGATAGCTTGCAATGTGTTACCATCTTTTCAGTTAGCCATTAAAAGGTATCAACCACTGAGGACTCTCAATTCTGAATATTTTTATAAAATGAGCGAGAGTTCAATCGGATACACATCAGCTTTTCGCATTTATGAGGGGAAAGACAGCCAACTAAACCCACCAGGAGGCCCTACTTATCTGGGGACATGGGGAAAAATCGTTTGGGAGCTGATAACTCCATTTTTACAAAAAGGCTACAATCTATATGTTAACTACCACACCAGCATACCCCTATTTAAAAGTTTGGTTGAACATAACATAGGGGCTTGTGGGACCATTCGCAAAAACAGTCAGGGGTTTCCACAATCATTGGTCAGCAAAAAGTTCTAAAAGGGGCAGTCAGGGGCTTTATGCAATGGAGAGCTGCTTGCCCTTAAGTATAAGGATAAAAAAAGATATTTTTATCCTGAGCTCGATCCACACAGATGCCACAAGGGCCACTGCAGACCAACAGGGATCCACTACTCCAAAACCTGTGTCTGTCATTGACTACAACAAATATATGGGGTGTGGACCTTGCAGATCAGGATCTACAGCCATACCAGGTATCAAGAAAATCATAGATCTGGTATAAAAAGTTAGTCATGTATTTGCTTCAGGTGGCCACATATAATTCTTTTGTGTTATACAAAAAAGCCGGAAATGCAGATACTTTCCTTGATTATCAGGAAAAGGTCACTGAAAATCTTGTTTTTGAAAATGTTGTCCCCGCCAATCCTTTAGAATGTGAAGATGTGAGAAGACTCACTGAGCGACATTTTATTGCACTCATCCCAGTAACTGAAACAAGAAAGAACCCCAGAGAAGATGTCGTGTATGTTCCTAGAGAGGAATGAGGCATGATCCCCGCTATTATTACCCACAATGCCCATCATTGCCAGCCTTATGCCTCCATGACGGCTTTACAATCTTCCACACAGAACCACGTTTTTGAACTGTTTTGACATTCAAGCATTTGGTTTATTTAGTGACAGACACATTTGAGTAGAGCTGACTTAACAATTTCCGGGGGTAGGTGGGGGGAGGTCTCCAGAGACACAAGCTGGGCACAATATATTGGGCACTACAATGACATTTTTGCAATTTTTGCTCTGAAACTTCCACTACGTGTTTCTGGAAATCATCCATATAGTGAAAATGGTCACTATATCCATAGATGAATTCCCTGAGTGGTGTCATTTCCAAAATGGGGTCACTTCAGGGAGGATTCTGTTGTTCTGGCACTTAGCGGCTCTCCAAAGTGCCATAACAGCAGAATCCCCCCTGAAGTGACCCCATTTTGGAAATGACACCCCTCTGGGAATTGGAAACGACCCCTCTCTGTGAATTCATCTATGGGTGTAGTGACCATTTACCTATCTACCTATTTTCCAATGTAAAATCTGGGGTTAAAACAACATTTTAGTGGTAAAAATGTAATTATTTTTTCTTCTCTGCCCAATGGTATAATTGTCTATGGAACAGCTGTGGGGTCAGTATGCTCACTGCACCACTAGAAGAATTCATTCAGGGAAGTATTTGGTAAAATGCAGTCACTTTTGGGGGCTTATGCTGTTCTGGCACCTCAGGGGCTCTGACAATGTGACATGTCACCCACAAACAATTCCAGCAAAATCTGCTCTCCAATATGGCGCTCCTTCCCTTCCAAGCTCTGCCATGTGCCCAAACAGTGGTTTACCCCCACATATGGGGTGTCAGAATACTCAGGACAAATTGCACAACAACTTTTTGGGTCCAATTTCTCCTGTTACCCGTTGAAAAAAACAATTGAAGGCGAAAAGTTCATTTTTTTGTGGAAAAAATATGTTTTTTTTTATTTTCACGGCTCTATGTAATTAACTTCTGTGAAACACTTGGGGGTTCAAAGTGCCCATGACACATCTAGATAAGTTCCTTGGGGAGGGGTTTAGTTTCCAAAATGGGGTCACTTGTTGGGGGTTTCCACAGTTTAGACACGTCAGTGTCTCTGACAATGTGACATGTCACCCACAAACAATTCCAGCACAATCTGCTCTCCAATATGGCACTCCTTCCCTTCTAAGCTCTGCCATGTGCCCAAACAGTAGTTATTCTCCCACATATGGGGTATCTACATGTTCAGAAGAAATTGCACAACAAATTGTATGGAGCAATTTCTCCTGTTCCCCTTATGAAAATGCAAAATATGGAGCTAAAAAGATTTGTGAAAAAATTTTTTTTTTTATTTCCATGGCTCTACATTATAAACTTCTGTGAAGCACCTGTGGGTTCAAGGTGCTCAATACACATCTGGATAAGTTCTCTAAGGGGGTCTAGTTTACAAAATGGTGTCACTTGTTGGTGGTTTACACTGTATAGGCACATCCGGGGCTCTCGAAACGTGACATGGCAACCGCTAATTATTCCAGCATATTTTACATTCAAAAAGTCGAATGGCGCTCCTTCTCTTCTGAGCCCTGCCATGTGCCCAAACAGTATTTTTCCCCCACATATGGGGTGTGGCGTCCGTCTGCGGTCTGGGCTGCGGCCAGCCAACACCCCGAGAAACACTGATACCCTTTACCCCTATACAGGGATCTGGATTTATAGCAGAGCCCAGGAGGCGCTGTCTGAATAGGAGCAGTGGCCAGAGCAGGACGGTCGCCAGAAAGGTGTTCCAAAAACAAGACAAAAACGTAGTGGTATCCGGGTCTAAACCAGTCAGGCAGCAAGGTACAAAAACAGTAGACAGTAGCAGAGTCAGATTCAGGCCAAGGTCAGAGTTATAAACCAGGAGGGCAGCAGAGGTACAGAATCGTTAGGCAGAAGCAGAGTCAGAAGTCCAGGCCAAGGTCAGAGTCATAAACCAGGAGGGCAGCAGAGGTACAGAATCGTTAGGCAGAAGCAGAGTCAGAAGTCCAGGCCAAGGTCAGAGTCATAAGCTATAGCAATTCACACAGTAACACGCAGGGGAACCAAGAATATATCCGGCGGCTTGCAAGCCCAGTCCCAAGGTATTTGAGGGATCAGATCATCCCTCACAGGCTCCCGGGCTGATGATGTCATCAGGACCGCCCCCAGGACCAGACCTGATGACGATGCACCAACCCCTTCATGACTGACAGAGGAGCGGAGTCTGCGTCCACCAGACGCCTGCGCAGAAGCCCTTTCACTGTTGCCGCCATCACTCGGGCGTGAGCCACGGCACCTCCTAGTGGCTGAGGGCGGGACAGCAGGCCCTGAATTCGATGACGACATGTCAGTCCGGCGCCTCCTGGTAGCGGAGGCCTGGACAGCAGGCCCTGAGCCCGAGGGTGGCGTGACAGTCCGTCGCCTCCTAGTGGCTGAGGGCGGAACAGCAGGCCCTGAGTCTGACGGCGACGTGACAGTACCCCCCTCTCCAGGAGGGGCCTCCGGACCCTCAAAACCCGGTTTGTCAGGGTGAAGAAGATGAAATCTCCTAATTAATGCCTTGGCATGGACGTTCCCCGCAGGAACCCAGGACCTTTCTTCTGGGCCGTAGCCCTTCCAGTGTACCAGATACTGTACTGAGCCCCTCACAAGGCGGGAGTCAAGGATACCCTGGACTTCATACTCCAGAGCTCCCCCGACCGAAACAGGAGGAGGAGGGGACTGAACAGGGTGAATGGGAGAACGATAAGGTTTGAGGAGAGACCTGTGGAATACGTTAGGCAATTTGAATGACTGTGGAAGTTTTAAGCGGAAGGCTACTGGGTTAACCACCTCGATAATTTCGTATGGGCCGATGAACCTGGGACCTAGTTTGGCGGACGGTACCTTAAGCTTGATATTTTTTGTAGAGAGCCAAACCTTGTCGCCAACTCCCAGGTGCGGCCCCTTAGATCGTCGTCTATTTGCAGCCGAAGCCTGTCTAACCTGAGCCCCTTTCAAATTTGAATTAACCTCAGACCAAATCGTTTTTAGCCGATGTATATTTTGCTCAACCCCAGGGAGCTCCGACATCCTGGCCGAAAACGACCCAAAGCGCGGATGTAGTCCAAGGTTACAAAAGAAAGGGGTAGTTTTAATGGAGTCTTGATATCGATTATTGAGGGCGAACTCAGCCAATGGCAGATGTTCCACCCAATCGGTCTGATGTCCTGACACATAACAGCGGAGGTATTGTTCCAGGGCTTGGTTAGTACGCTCAGTTTGACCATTAGTTTCGGGATGGTATGCCGAGGAAAAGGACAACTCCACACCAATGCGTCTACAGAATGCCCTCCAGAACTTCGAGACAAACTGGGTACCCCTGTCGGACACAATATTTGCAGACGTACAATGTGCAGGATGAACAACTTACTTAAATAAGGGGAATAAAATGGCCCTGCATGCTGAACCTGTCTACCACCACCCAGATACAAGTTTTCCCATCTGATGGCGGCAGGTCTGTAATGAAATCCATGGAGATGTGGGTCCACGGAGTCTCAGGGGTGGGCAAGGACTGAAGCCAGCCGGCAGGGCGACTATGGAGGGACTTGGCGCGGGCACAGACTTCACACGCTGAAACATAGTCCTTACAGTCCTTGACCACCGTCGGCCACCAAAAGTTCCTAGTTACCAACCTGGTGGTATTATTGAGACCCGGATGGCCTGCCAGGACAGAGTCGTGTGATTCTTTTAAAACCTGCAGACGAAGGTTAGCCGGAACGAACAATTTTTTGGGGGGCGTAGTGTCAGGAACTTGCTCTGAAGACCTACGGATCTCCTCCAGAAGGTCCAAAGACACTGCCGACACGACGATTCCATTAGCCAATATTGGGACTGGTTCACAGTCCTCGGTCTGTGTGGGGCAGAAACTGCGAGAGAGGGCATCTGCCCTCACATTTTTAGTCCCGGGGCGGAAGGTGATTATAAAATCAAACCTGGAGAAAAACAAGGCCCACCTAGCCTGCCTGGGATTTAGTCTTTTAGCTGACTCTAGGTAGGTTACGTTTTTGTGGTCTGTAATAACAGTGACCTTGTGTTTGGCACCTTCGAGGAAGTGGCGCCATTCCTCGAAGGCCCATTTGATCGCCAGTAATTCCCGATTACCGATGTCATAGTTTCTCTCCGTGGCAGAGAATTTGCGGGAGAAAATCGCACATGGGCGAAGCTGAGTGAGGGATGCAGTGCCTTGTGATAGCACTGCTCCCACTCCGACTTCGGAGGCATCAACTTCTACAGTAAACGGGCAGTCTAGGTCCGGTTGAATCAGAACCGGATTGGCCACGAAGCACTCTTTTAGTGTGGAAAATGCCCGAATAGCCTCAGGATTCCAATTAGTCACGTCCGCCCCTTTTCGGGTAAGGTCCGTGAGTGGCTTGGCAATCTCAGAGAAACCCCTGATAAACTTGCGGTAATAATTCACAAATCCCAAAAACCGCTGCAGCGCTTTCAGCGATTTGGGTTGCACCCAATCCTTAATGGGTTGAATCTTGGCAGGGTCCATGCGAAACCCCTTGCCTGAGACCATGTATCCTAAGAACTGTACCTCTTCGGCAAAAAAACCACATTTTTCTAGTTTCGCAAACAAAGAGTTTTTTCGCAGTCTCTGCAATACCGAACGGACGTGTTGAGCATGCGTCACAGGGTCAGCCGAATAAATCAAAATGTCATCAAGATACACGACGACATACACCCCACAAATGTCCCTGAAAATGTCATTGACAAAGTGTTGAAATACGGCAGGTGCGTTACTGAGTCCGAACGGCATTACAAGGTACTCAAAGTGACCAAGAGGTGTATTAAAGGCCGTTTTCCATTCGTCACCGCTTCTTATGCGGACCAGATTATATGCCCTCCGGAGGTCAAGTTTAGTAAACCAGCGGGCTCCCAGTAGCTGATTAAACAGATCAGGAATGAGTGGGAGCGGGTACTGATTTTTTACAGTAATTGCGTTCAGCTCACGATAATCCATGCATGGTCTGAGTCCACCATCTTTTTTTTCTACAAAGAAAAACCCAGCTCCTACAGGTGAGGTAGAAGGTCTAATAAAGCCTTTACGTAGGCTGTCTGCTATGTAGTCATTCATGGCTACACGCTCCGGACCAGAGAGGTTGAATATTCTCCCCTTAGGGAGACGGGCACCTGGGACCAAGTCTATAGGACAGTCGTACTCTCTATGAGGAGGTAGTTTCTCAGACTCCACTATGGAGAAGACATCTTCACAATCTCTGAATGCATATGGAATGGAGGGGGTTTTAATTTTAATTTGGTTCACTGACAGTGACATACAGTGATTCTGACACCGTGGACTCCAGCGCACGATATCACCTATGCGCCAGTCAATAACTAGATTATGCTGGTGCAACCATGGCATGCCTAACACAACTGGATTAGATAAATTAAGTATAACAAAAAATGACATCTGTTCGTTGTGTAATGCCCCCACTGACATAGCAATGTCTGTAGCAACAAATTCCACTCCACCCTGGATAATGGATGTACCATTAATCGCAGTGGTCCGAATAGGGGCATTAAGTTTTAGCAGAGGTACACCAAGATCCTTTGCAAGCAAAAAATCCATGAAGTTGCCTGCGGAACCACAATCCACATAGGCCTTCACACACAGAGATTTATTACAAAACGAGAGAGAGACGGGTAATAAAAGTTTAGCCGCATTTGCGGGCAATACCTGAGCCTCTGGGTCAGCACGACCAGAGCTGCCCAGAGGCCGACGTCCCAGAAATGTGTATCTCTGACGCTCAGCACTTCCCTTGAAGCTTCCAGGCTGCAGCATGCTGGTGTAGGAAGATGGGAGTATTCCTTCAGGCTGTGCTCTGGAGCAGGTGTTAGGCCAGGAAATCAGCTCAGTCAGAAGAAGAAAGAAAAAAAAATTCAGGAGACTGCTTTTATGTAAGATGGACATATACACAAAAAGCAGCTTTTTTTCTTTATATATATGTGGCCGGATATAATGTGGCGTCCTACTGCGGTCTGGGCTGCGGCCAGCCAACACCCCGAGAAACACTGATACCCTTTACCCTTATACAGGGATCTGGATTTATAGCAGAGCCCAGGAGGCGCTGTCTGAATAGGAGCAGTGGCCAGAGTAGGACGGTCGCCAGAAAGGTGTTCCAAAAACAAGACAAAAACGTAGTGGTATCCGGGTCTAAACCAGTCAGGCAGCAAGGTACAAAAACAGTAGACAGTAGCAGAGTCAGATTCAGGCCAAGGTCAGAGTTATAAACCAGGAGGGCAGCAGAGGTACAGAATCGTTAGGCAGAAGCAGAGTCAGAAGTCCAGGCCAAGGTCAGAGTTATAAACCAGGAGGGCAGCAGAGGTACAGAATCGTTAGGCAGAAGCAGAGTCAGAAGTCCAGGCCAAGGTCAGAGTCATAAGCTATAGCAATTCACACAGTAACACGCAGGGGAACCAAGAATATATCCGGCGGCTTGCAAGCCCAGTCCCAAGGTATTTGAGGGATCAGATCATCCCTCACAGGCTCCCGGGCTGATGATGTCATCAGGACCGCCCCCAGGACCAGACCTGATGACGATGCACCAACCCCTTCATGACTGACAGAGGAGCGGAGTCTGCGTCCACCAGACGCCTGCGCAGAAGCCCTTTCACTGTTGCCGCCATCACTCGGGCGCGAGCCACGGCGCCTCCTAGTGGATGAGGGCGGGACAGCAGGCCCTGAATTCGACGACGACATGTCAGTCCGGCGCCTCCTGGTAGCGGAGGCCTGGACAGCAGGCCCTGAGCCCGAGGGTGGCGTGACAGTCCGTCGCCTCCTAGTGGCTGAGGGCGTAACAGCAGGCCCTGAGTCTGACGGCGACGTGACATGGGGTATGGCATGCTTAGGAGAAATTGCAAAATAATTTATAGTCCATTTTCTCCTGTTACCCTTGTGAAAGTAAAATAATTGGGTCTAAAGGAAAACGATTCCTGTAACTGTCAATGAGACTTCTGCACCTCTCGAAAGGTATTTAGGTATTTTGGCCTACTCCTCAAGAAGAAACTGCTCCAGTTGTCTCGTTTCTGAAGGTTACGCTTTCCAGATGACATGTTTCAGCTTTTTCCAAAGATGCTCAATAGGATTTAGGTCAGGACTCATAGAAGGCAACTTTAGAATAGTCCAATGTTTTCCTCTTAGCCATTCATGGGTGTTTTTAGCTGTGTGTTTTGGGTCATTATCCTGTTGCAAGACCCATGAACTGTGACTGAGACCAAGCTTTCCTACACTGGGCAGCACATTTCTCTCTAGAATCCCTTGATAGTCTTGATATTTCATTGTACCCTGCACAGATTCTAGACACCCTGTGCCAGATGCAGCAAAGCAGCCCCAGAACATAACAGAGCCTCCTCAATGTTTCACAGTAGGGACAGCATTCTTTTCTTGATATGCTTCATTTTTCCATCTATAAACATAGAGCTGATGTGCCTTGCCAAAAAGTTCCATTTTTGTCTCATCTGTCCATAGGACATTCTCCCAGAAGCTTTGTGACTTGTCAACATGTAGTTTGGAAAATTCCAGTCTGGTTTTTTATGATTTTTTTTCAACAAAGGTGTCCTTTTTAGTCGTCTCCCATGAAGTCCACTTTGGCTCATACCACGACAGATGGTGCGATCTGACACTGATGTTCCTTGAGCTTGAAGTTCACCTTTAATCTGTTTAGAAGTTTTTCTGGGTTCTTTTGTTACCATTCGCATTATCCGTCTCTTTGATTTGTCATCAATTTTCCTCCTGCAGCCACGTCCAGGGAGGTTGGCTACAGTCCCATGGAGCTTACATTTCTGAATAATATGTGCAACTGTAGTCACAGGAACATCAAGCTGTGTGGAGATGGTCTTATAACATTTACCTTTAACTTGTTTGTCTATAATTTTCTTTCTAATCTCCTGGGACATCTCTTTCCTTCGCTTCCTCTGATCCATGTTGAGTGTGATACACACCATGTCACCAAACAGCACAGTGAGTATCTGTAGCCTCCTCTATACAGGCCACTCGCTGATTCCAAGATTGTAGACACCTGTGATGCTAATTAGTGGACACACCACGATTTCACATGTCCCTTTTGTCACATTTTCAGGGGTACCATCATTTCTGTCCAGGCCTATTTCATGAGTTTCATTTTTCTTTAAATTCTGTGGAAGCATGGCTGAAAAGCAATGTCTGACTTTCATTTGTTCATTTTCATATATTTTTTATTTATTATTACTTTTGTCAGAATCAAGTTATTTCTTTGACCATTGTGGGTTTTTCTGTCATTAAACGAGGGGTACCAACAATTTTGACCACATATGTATAGATTATAACCCTCAGTGAATTAATTTATAAAATGGAATCACTTTATGGGGATTTCGACTACTCTGGTTTTCTGTCATTTAGTTATATTAGGGCTTCTGCATATGGTGTGCCCAATCTCATCTGGGACCTGTTCCTGCTGTCCAGCTGGAGTAATCTGCTCCCTACTTCAGCCAATTAGAAAGTACCACACCCTACTAAAGTGCAAAGCACATGGCCGGAATCTGCCAGATATAGCGCTGTTCTCCTCTGGTTCAGTCCTCTGGGCTCAGCTTGCGGCTTGTGTATTTATTCCCTGTTGTGACCGTGGCCCGTTTACTGACTACTCTTGTGTCTTCTGATTCTGTACTTCTGGTTCTGACCCAGCTACCTGACTATTCTTCTTGCCATCTAACACCACAGAATAGCAGGTAACACCATGGTCCAAGCCTAGGGGACCGTGTGTAAGTCCAGATCCATGTAATGGTGTTAACACTAGAAGTCCCAGAAATTTCGAGCTCCCCCTGAAGTCCCAAAAGAGGGTCAAATGACCCTTAGTCTGAACTGACGACTCTGATGGCTCCAATTAGCATCCTTTCATTTGTAAATGTGGCCAATGTCTGAGGAATCTGCAGGGGGGAGTAGAGCTGAATTCATCCTCAAAACACTGTGTGAAACACAGGTCAAGAGACTTTGCATTTTGAGGGAACTGACAATTTGTATAAACCACACATTTTGTTTTGAAGCACACATGAAGTGTTTTGGGAGAGATGTGACCTTTTGCTGCTGATCCGTGATATTGTACTGCATTATCCAGGTCATTTTGCCAAATGTACATATAGTTTGCAAAACATACAATCTGTTTCAATTTTTCAAGTTTTTCTAAAGAATTTAGTTATGTTTTTCTTTTAAAAAAAGATGTGAAAGAAGTGGGTTAAAAATAACAGACAAAAAACAAAAATTAATTGTGTTGATCCACCTCAACAAAGGTCTTGTAAAATAGCAAAAGAATGTAAGCTGCTCCTGAGTGTGTCTTCCCACCCCCAAGCTGCATTGTTGTGGGGGGGATATGCATAAGGTTGCTAACACCTTAGCAAATTTGCATGCAGCCTTTTGTGCTGTGGGGGATAAATAGGTGACTGCTTCACCTATTTTGTTCACAAGAAACAAAATGCAGAGAAGTCTCACCACTCAACTGGCATTGGGACTGATCCTGAGCAACACCAACCCTTGTGACTGAGATGGAGAAGACTTAGTCCTTCAACCGGATTCGGACTCTGAGCTGTCTTCAGGTTAGATTTTTCAAATTACCTATTTTTATTTCCTGACTATATTTGTTTTATTTTTTTATTGTTTATTATTTATTTATTGTTTTATTCCTTGTATTTTTTTATATCAAAAATAAAAAGCATGGAGACAAATAACAGTTGTTCTTTTGTATATTTTTCACACTGACATTTCAGTCCTCTTGACTTAGACACAAATGCTTCTGGTCAATACTCACAGCTGTACCTCGCTCTAAAATTTCTAATTCTCTATTTAAAATGTATAAAAAATGATTCATTGTTTCAGTGCTTTTTTGCTCAAATAAAACTAAATACAATATGTATAGTCTTTATATTATAAAATACAATAAACTGAATAGAACTAACTAGAAACTAAAAGGCTAAACTCAATGGAAAACAACAATCTCCTGTGGTGCGACAGTAGTGGCCTTAATTACAGAACAAAAGACGGTGATTATAGGATGTTAGATAAAATCCTTCAGGTCATTCGACCCGTCTCTGGGTTCCAAAGGTAGAAATGTTAAATGACCCCTCTCTGGGACTTCTAGTGTTAAAGGACGATGAGCAAGGCAATCCTTGGGATATGGAAAGCAGAGAAGATAGCGCCAAGCATGTTCATGGTGGACATCTTTTGAGCTGCCAGGTGACCATGAACAGTGCCCCAATACATTGTCTGCAAACTATTCCAGCTAGATCTGCATTCATATAGCTAAATGGCGCTCCTTCCCTTCTGAACACTGCCATGTGCCCAGACAGTAGTGTACAACCGTATGTAGGGTATAGTGTGAAGCTGGAAAATAATTTGTAACATCCATTTGTTTTCTATTATCCTTTGTGAAGAATTCCAAACTTACCACCACATAAAGTGACACACGTCAGATATTAATAATGGGGCCTGATTAAGAACACAAAACTGGCTGCAGGAAGAGGTTAAATCAGAGGATTTTGGACACTACTGTAATCACACACTGTGACTATAGACAATAACATCTACTGAAATGATCAAACTCCACAGTCTCCATCAGTAATAAATGAGCAGCTAGTGGTGAAACCTCTCTGGGGTAATTAGAGTATGGGGCTCGGTGACGTCACAATCTAAACTATCGTAAGCTCCAATATTTTCTGTCAGATGAGTTTCATGAAGAAATATTACACATTTATAGAGAACTGTGTGTAATAGTGCAGAGCTGAGAGGTCTTAAAGGGAACCTGTCAGCAGGATTGTGCTCAGTAACCTACAGACACTGTCAGGTCAGCGCCGTTATACTGATTACAATGATACCTGGTGATGAAATCAGTCTTGTGGTTGTTGTATAATCTGTATTTGTAGTTTTCAGTTAATGAGATTCTCGTGCTCTGGGGCGGGGCTGTGGGTGGGGCTGTGGGTGGGGCTTTATGTGGTGCTCTTGTAGGTAGGAGCAACTGACAGGGTGGTCCGTTACTGGCCGCAGACAGACTCGAGACAGAGACAGAATCATGTTCAACAGGTCTTCTTTATTGATTGTCTTTCCACGACCCACAGCACCTCACAGCAGCTGCACGTTAACCTCCGCAGTGTCAAACAGCAGCTGCTCGACAATCTCCGCAGCCGCACACAGCAGCTGCTCGACAATCTCCACAGCCGCACACAGCAGCCGCTCGACAATCTCCGCAGCCGCACACAGCAGCTGCTCGACAATCTCCGCAGCCGCACACAGCAGCTGCTCGACAATCTCCGCAGCCGCACACAGCAGCTGCTCGACAATCTCCGCAGCCGCACACAGCAGCTGCTCGACAATCTCCCCAGCCGCACACAGCAGCTGCTCGACTTCGTACACTGGCCGGGTACCTTCACTTTCTTTCGTTGGCAAATGGACGTCCCTCGCGGCTCCTTCACTGTGGCTGCCCTAGGCCTACCACCACAGCGTTTCACCTGTCTGAGTCCGATTGTTTTGTGGTACTTCAGGCTGTCTCTGTCTGCGGCCCCTCCTGTCCAGGCCACCCCCCGTAACCTATTCCAGCTGTCAGTCTCCTCTGGGGCTTCTTCTCTTTTCTTTCCCCTCAGCAGACCTTGCTGTTTCCTGTGCTCCCCTCGCTGACTGGACTCTCCAGAACCTTCTCTGCCTTTTATAACCTTCCCTTTCTGGTAACTCCGCCCCCCATGACTTGACAGTTTTCTTAGCCAATGGCTGATGTTTAGTCCTATCCTTTCACTCTCCACTGCCCTCTAACGGTCAAACTCTACTATTACACCCATTCTCTTTATCTTCAGCTGTTTTCCATCTACAATGCCCTACACCCTTTACCTTCCTTCTCCAGACAGGTCCGTCCATCAGTCCACCTTCCCTACACTCTGATTACATATTCATCTGTATTGGCTTATGACAGGTCGCTGATACCTCACTGACCTGCCCACATTATTACATAATGCATATAATAGCATTGATATTATTGGTGATAATGTCTATAATATTGTGGCTATTGTGAGGCTTAGAAAAAAATTACATCCAGCAAAATGTCACCGCGATGGCGGCGCCGGCACAGTAGCATCTGGAGCGCACCACCAGGGCCTAGCGTGGTACTCGGTACCGGGCCCATTGATCTCAATGGGAGTTGACACGGAAGCTGTGAGCCGGTCCGTGGTCCTGGGGCTCCATGGCAAAAGGGGGGATGAATGAACAATGAAATAAAGTTTATGAATAGTTCGTGACGCCACCTGTGGTGTTCGGCAAGTGAGGTGTTAGGCCGACGCTGCATGCAGATCCTCTGGGACTGGTGGTGGGTTGCAGCCAAGATGGTGAAGTTCCCCACAGGTGGATCTGTTGTCCCAGGGCAGTGTAGATGTAGCAATGGAGGAGAGGCACAGACGGTGTAGAGGCTGGTGTCCAGATGTACCAGAATTGGTCTCCGGAGGCTGTTTCTTCCTTTCAGGAGCTGAAGCGAAGATTCACTTCTGCCCCGGTTTTGCGGCAACCTGATGTCTCACTCCCGTTCCAGGTAGAGGTGGATGCTTCTGAGATTGGTGCAGGAGCCTGCTACCATCTTAGGCGAAGGGGTAGTTCTTTCTGCCATCTCGCCCGATTTGAGACGTGCTCTGGAAGAGTTCCAGGAGGACAAACCTGAGCGTTGTCCCAGTGCAAAGTTGTATGTTCCTGACCAGTGGAAGAAGAGAGTGATGTCTGAAGTTCATTGCTCTGCATTGGCTGGTCATCCAGGTATTTTTGGTACTAGAGATCTGGTGAGTCGGTCTTTTTGGTGGCCCTCCTTGTCTCGTGATGTCAGGAATTTTGTGCAGTCCTGTGGGACTTGCTCCCGGTCTAAACCTTGTTCTCGCTCTAGTGGGTTCTTGATGCCTTTGCCGGTTCCCAGGAGGCCATGGACCCATATTTCAATGGATTTCATCTCTGATATGCCTGTCTCTCAGAGAATGACTGTTATTTGGGTGATTTGTGATAGGTTCTCTAAGATGGTTCATCTTGTACCACTCCCTAAGTTGCCATCTTCCTCTGAGTTGGTGCCCCTGTTTTTGCAACAGGTGGTTCGCTTGCACAGGATTCCTGAGAACATTGTATCTGACAGAGGAGTTCAGTTTGTGTCTAGATTTTGGAGGACTTTCTGTTCCAAGCTGGGAATTCAGTTGTCCTTCTCTGCTTTTCACCCTCAGACCAATGGGCAGACGGAGAGAACAAACCAGACCTTGGAGTTGTATTTGAGATGTTTTATTTCCGCTGATCAGGATGATTGGGTTTCATTTTTGCCCTTGGCCGAATTTGCTTTAAATAATAGAGCTAGTTCTGCCACTTTGATGTCACCTTTTTTTTGTAACTTTGGGTTTCATCCTCGATTTTCTTCAGGGCAGGTAGAGCCTTCTGCCTGCCCAGGTGTTGACACTGTGTTGGAGAGAATGCACCAGATCTGGGACCAAGTGGTGGATAAGGTTATCTCTCTCCCATGAAAAGGCCCAGCGGTTTTCCAACCGACATAGGACCATTGGTCCCCAGTTTAAGGTTGGTGATATGGTTTGGTTATCATCAAAAAATATCGCTATGAAGGTGGCTTCTCCTAAGTTTAAGCCTAGATTTATTGGACCTTACAAGATTTTGGAGATTATTAATCCGGTCTCTTTTCGTTTGGCTCTTCCTGTTACATTTAAAATCCATAATGTGTTTCATAAGTCCTTGTTGAAGAGGTTTGTTGAACCAGTAGTTCCTGGGGTGGCACCTCCGGACCCTGTATTGGTTGAAGGTAACATGGAATATGAGGTAGAGAAGATACTGGATTCCCGTCTGGCTAGACGGAGACTCCAGTATTTGGTTAAGTGGAAGGGTTATGGTCAGGAGGATAATTCCTGGGTCTCTGCCTCTGATATTCATGCCAAAAGATTGGTGCGTGCCTTTCATCGGGCTCACCCTGATCGCCCTGGTGGCGTGGATGAGGGTTCGGTGACCCCTCCTCAAGGGGGAGGTACTGTTGTGAGTTCATTTTCCCCTTCACCATTGAGGTCTGATTAACTCCCTCTTCTGCTGAAGGAAGGTAGTGAGGCTGATTACCAAGCACCTGGGCAGGATGATGATGACTGGGTGACGGGAATTACTGACTGGATATAAGGCAGCCGACGCCCTTCTGCCTTGCTGGTGATCTCTCTGAGGGATTCTAGGAGACCAGTCTGATTCCTGCTCCTCAAAAGCTAAGTTTTCTGCTCTACTTTTTGCATTTGTGTTTTGGTTTTGTTTTGCATTGTTTTCCTTGATTTCTGCCATTCCCTGCTGGGGTGAGCTGAATTCCTTTTTGCTCTGTCTTCAGAAAATACCTGAGTACTGATATAGTCTTTTTGAAGCCTAGCGTCTTCAGGGCTTTTTTCCCTATCAGCTGTTGGCTCTTGTTTTGATAGGGTTTTGACGGATTACAGACAGCAGCTTTTCTATCCTGTCCTATCTAGTTAGCTTGGGCCCCATCATTTGCTCAGCCTATCTTTCTATCTGTGTGAGTGTTTTTTCATCTTGCTTCACCGTCATTATATGTTGGGGGCTGCCTATTGCTTGGGGGTCTGCTCTGGGGCAGTTTAGATTTCCCTTTCTGTCTTTAGGCTATGTAGTTCTCCGGCTGTGATCGAGGGGTCTAGGGCACCGTAGGAACCCCCCACGGCTACTGCTAGTTGTTGTTGATAGGTTCAGGGGTCTGCAATCCGATAGCTGCCAACTTCTCTGGTTTTCTGGACTTAGCTAGTACTTCTGTTTTTGCCTCCTACGGTGACTCATTCATAACATGCAGGTGTTGGAGCGTGGTAAGGACTGCCCACCTTACCTGGATGGTGGGGCACCACACCTCAGGAGGAGGTGCAGTACCTCTGTGGCGACCGAGGCCTCAGGGGCGCGACACAGAGTGGTCGTAAATGGCTGCACATCCAGTTGGAAGAATGTCTCAAGTGGGGTACCACAGGGCTCTGTCCTGGGCCCTGTATTGTTCAACATCTTTATCAACGATTTAGATGAAGGAATTGAGGGTAAACTGATTAAATTTGCTGATGACACAAAGCTAGGAGGGATAGCTAATACTAGAGAAGAGAGAGAGAGGATTCAAAAAGATTTAAATAAACTGGAGAAGTGGGCAGCAACTAACAGAATGGTTTTTAACAGGGAGAAATGCAAAGTACTACATCTGGGCAATAAAAATGAAAAAAGCATATATAGAATGGGAGGAATAGGGCTAAGTGACAGCACATGTGAAAAAGACTTGGGTATACTAATAGATCACAGACTGAATATGAGTCAACAGTGTGATGCAGCAGCAAAAAAGGCAAATGCAATTCTAGGATGTATTAACAGAAGCATACAGTCTAGATCACGTGAAGTCATTATTTCCCTCTACTCCTCTTTGGTCAGACCTCATCTGGAATATTGTGTCCAGTTTTGGGCACCACATTTTAAAAAAGACATCAACAAACTGGAGCAAGTTCAGAAAAGAGCGACCAGAATGGTGACCGGTCTGCAAACCCTGTCTTATGAGGAAAGGTTGCAGGATTTGGGAATGTTTAGTTTGCAAAAGAGAAGACTGAGAGGAGACTTAATAGCTGTCTACAAATATCTAAAGGGCTGTCACATTGTAGAAGGATCAACTTTATTCTCATTTGCACAAGGAAAGACTAGAAGAAATGGGATGAAACTGAATGGGAAGAGACACAGATTAGATATTAGAAAAAACTTTTTGACAGTTAGAGTGATCAATGAGTGGAACAGGCTGCCACGAGAAGTGGTGAGTTCTCCTTCAATGGAAGTCTTCAAACAGAGGCTGGACAGACATCTGACTGGGATGATTTAGCGAATCCTGCTTTGAGCAGGGGGTTGGACCAGATGGCCCAGGAGGTCCCTTCCAACTCTACGATTCTATGATTCTATGATTCTATGATTCTATGACACATCTATAAGTAAGAGATAGAGGCTACTGGACAGGTGCTGCTGGTGTCATTTTCCTGGATGTAATGTTTATTCTAAGCCTCACAATAGCCACAATATTGTAGGCATTATCAACAATAATATCAATGCTATTATACGCATTATGTAATAATCGGGGCAGGTCAGTGAGGGATCAGCGACCTGTCATAAGCCAATACAGATGAATATGTAATCAGAGCACCACATAAAGCCCCGCCCACAGCCCCGCCCCAGAGTACGAGAATCTCATTACTGAAAACTACAAATACAGATTACACAACAGTAAACCAGAGTTGCCCTCATTTATGGTGGACCACTGGAGCTACTATGAATCCTGAGCAGAAGATTAGAGAAAATAATATTGCTCCCCATTTCAGGAGAGATTGTGCAGTAATCTGAATTCCTTAGGATCAAAAACAATGTAATTTATGACGTGGAGTGAATCCATGAAACCAGGGCTGGAGCCAACACATCTCCTGCAGGCGTGAATAAATGTATATTACAGCCATCAGCCACGCACAGCTTAGAGATCTATCATGGCACAGGTGGAATGTTTGTCCTGGAGATTATCACAATCCTCCTTGAAGTTAGTTGGTTTTAATACAAATTGAAAAGTCAGGATAAAGGGAAACTCTGCTGTTATTGTACAGAAATTCACACTTGGCCTCACTGCACATTTACTGTTGTGGATCATAAAAGGGAAGTTTGGCCAGAAAGACTGGACCTGGTCTTGTAGGGACCATAAGACATTCAGCAGCACAGAAGGGAGAGAAGATTCATCCGATAAGATCTCAGGGATCTAGGAAGCCAACAGCATCATTACCCTCTTCTTTCTCTTACAGGCCCAGGCTAAGATTTTTCGTCAAGTGATTTTCTATCTTGTCAGTACATTCTACGTACGCTGTCATTTGGCTTTATAGTTACAGATCTGGGCATGTAACGGTCAGCGTCTCCTAATGTGAAGGAGAGAATGGCTAATGAAATCAATTATTAAACCTTATATAAGTCAGTTCACATATGGTGTACCAAGATGGCGTCTGTGTCTTCAGACAACACCCTGGAAGGAATCCTTGGAATGCAGAAGCTGAGATACTGGATACCATATATGGAAGTGAAGCTGAAATGGACCTATCATAGACTGACACTGGCAACTCAGAAGATTGTGTGACACCCATCTCCTGTCTCTTTGTCTTGAGAATAAACTTCAGTTGTGTGCAAGCCTTTGCTGAGAAAGGAGTAGACATCTAACTCTGTGTTCGGTGTGACTCTTTAAGCGCGCACTCAGCCTATATTGGGTCAGGTACAAGCAATCATATAGATTTCACTTTAAGGGATCACCCTCACACTAATACCAGGGGGTAGGTGGATCCTCCAGGTTGTAAGTTCTATAGAAAAGGGCTTTCAATGCCCAAAGAGATTTGAACAGTTTTGGGAGGAGGAGAATGTTGTTGTCTAGAGGCAAAATGGTGATCATGGTAATACGGCCGGACTACACCACCGATAAAGCAGCCACAGCCGGTGACTGAGAGGAATCTGTGACTTCTCTGCATTCAGTGGTTACTACTCACCTGGGTAGTCACATGTAGGAATCTCCTCTTTACACCACTCATCATCTCTCACATATGTCTCTGTAGTATTAATATGGGTCAGATCTTCATCCTGAAACAAATATTGTAAAAGTCACAGACAGATGGAGAAGTCCAATCTCTGATCAGCTCTAATCCTGCCATCTCCACCGTTCTCATTACACAAGTATAAAACATATAATACTGGTGGATAAAACAAGACTGAGCACAAGACCTTCACAGCCGCCTGCACATCATAGGGGAGATCTCCTGACACCTTCTCTCCATCTACCTGATGAACCTGAGGAACATTGGGATCTTCTTGGTTACAATCCTGTGGAAGAAGAGGACGGGGACATCTCTCTGGTGTTGTCCTCTTACTGGATAGATCTGGAGGAAACACATACAGGGACTGAATTAATTCTTTACATACAGATAATTATTGGCCGTGTGTATTTAGTCCTGTCTATTACCTGGAGATGTGAGGGGCTGGGGAACCTCCATTATGACGTTCTTGTATAGATCTCTGTGTTCTTCTAAATACTCCCACTCCTCCATGGAGAAATAGACAGCGACATCATGACACCTTATAGGAATCTGACACATACAATGATACCGTCATCCCCCACAATCTCTTCATAGTGTTACTGTATAATGTCCCAGCATTCCCAGCAGTGTCACCTCTCCAGTCAGCAGCTCAATCATCTTGTAGGTGAGTTCTAGGATCTTCTGGTCATTGATGTCCTCATAGATCAAGGGGTGAGGTGGAGGTCCCGTGATTAGGCTCAGGGGTCTTCCCCATCCCTCAGACACAGGGTCCTGACAGCGATCACTAGAGGTCTTCTTTACCACTGTGTAATCCTGGTTATGGAGAGACACATTAATAAATCTCACTACAGACATTTCCAGAGTCCTCACCTCTCCAGTTCTGTCCATCTGTTATTCCCATAGATAAGAATGATGTAATGTGACATCATCAGAATCTCTCACCTCTCCAGTGAGACGGAAGAGGATCTCTAGGGTGAGGTGTAACATCCTCTCCGCCATCTTGTCTCTGTCCATATCCATCTTTGATTGGTAAATCAGGAAAATTCTCTTTTGTAGAAGATCTTCACTGAGAGGATCTGATATTGTAGAGACCTGAATGAGAAGAAGATGATCCGATGTAACATCATAAGAATCCTGTGTAATAATACAATTACTGGAGATAATAAAGGAAACATATGAGGATATTTCTTATTTTACAGTGTTTAGTTTTCTTCCCTGACATCTACTAATAAAACCTATATATTTAGGCCACAGACAACAAGCAGTTTCCTCCTCGGAGACGGCAGCTTTACACGTTCCTCATAGACTCATCTTGCATAGCGCTAGTTCTCATCTTGTGAAGGGTTAATACTAAAATCAGAGTTGAAGTTTCGTTTTATCCATTCTCTGAAGGTTTCGTTTCTCCGTTTTTGTTGCTGTAAGATAAATTTTGTAATTAGGTAAAAGTTCAAACTGTCATGAAACCAGACTGTTCCCATCAGGTGCAAGATAAGGGAGGCGGGGGTGTAAAACTCTGAAGAATATGCCATTATACTACTTTCTATTTGGATACGGACATATATGTAGTTTCCGGTTTTCTTGCAATATTATTGGCTTACAAAGTGAAATGATGTTATTGGTAGTTGAGAACTTTGCATAATTAAGCAAAATGTTATAAAAGAAGTGACTAAAATAAAGGGGCTTAGTGATCTGTCTCGATCCTCCGGTACAGAGACCCCTGTCTCCGTGTGGTCATTTGAGTTGCTAGCAACACTCTGTGGAATAATTTGGACATCACTGGCTCAACCGTGAAGGGTTAATTTAGCCCTTCCTAAATAGCTACCTCGACAGCTGGCCGCCCAACATGGGGCCCCCGAACAAGGACGCCTCTGCCCCTGGAGGACAACAAGACAAAGGACCCTCGGAGCGGACACGGGTGCTGGAAAATTGGGACTGATCATCCCCCACGACAACCACGGTAAGTTGGCAGTTATACTGTTCAGACTGACCGTTGGTGTGGTTTTCTTGTGCTTGTTGCTGCAAAGAGGATCTGAGGTTTGTCCCCGTGGTGGGGTGATTCATGGGTGGAATCATATAGAGGTGCAGTCCCGTTGGGGGCCCAGTGCTCGAACCGTACCTCATAAGGGACGGACACCCCGGAATGACCAGTGATTGTGACTCTCTTTATAGTCAAAATATCCTGAAGTCATGATCATTGTTCGAGTCAGGCGTGGTGATGTGATCGAAGACTGGGTAGGATACGTAACTCAGCTATAGATAGATATATATAACCAGAGGTGTCCGGAGGGATAGTCTGAGACGCCCTCCTCCTTTCACTGAGTACCGTGAATTTTGGGCAATCCCAGAGGGGGACTATTGACCCTGTGGAACAGACTGATACAGCCGCTCCAAATCTGTGCACAACTGAAGTAAGGATATTTAGCTCTAAATGAGAGAATCCGTGGAAGAAAAAGAAGAATTTTGTGGCTTGGCACATGAATTGTGTGACAAAGGTGTTAGGAAGAACAGAGGAAGTGAATTCTGATTGTTTCTGTTACTGCTATGTTGAAGAAGGAAAAATTGTCTATTATTATGGCAAGGACTGGTGGCAGGGTCCTGACAGCGCCGGCGTACAGCCTCCGCTAAGCAGGGACTCACCTGCACCGTAGGGACCCCTGGGGACAAGAACAGCCGGAAAATAAAGATGCACGGGACCTGAATGTAGAAGTTTAGAAAGCCGGCACAGGACCTACGGTCATGTGAACAGTCATGTGACTGCAAGGGGGCGGGGCTTAGCGTCCTCCTTTCAGAGAAGGTAGAGGACTCAGAGTCAGGCAAAGCAGAGGTCAAGCACAATACAGGCAAGCGAGGTACAGGAGGGATAAACAGATGGAAGGTCAGACAAAGCCAAAAGTCATACACAAGATCTCAGTACAGTACCAGGGATGAGACAGAACGGAAGTCAGGGCCAAGCAGAGATCAAAACCAAACAGATGTAGAAGGTACCAAGCAGAATCCAAAGCGATATCCAGAGGACAGACCGAGTCATACACAGAGAATCAAGCAACCAGAACACAGCACTAACACACTCAGGGGTCACCACACAATGCCAAGGGCGAAAGTATAACTGACAGGGATGGGAGCGTCCTGAGGCTATAAGAAGCCTCTCCCAGAACCAGGGAGAGGCCACAATCATAGCCCCAGGTGTGCAGGTAAGCCTGCACCGGGATCACAACCTATAACCCCAGAAATGCCTGTCATCAGCACTGATTCCCGACATTAACCCCACGTGTGCGAGTCAAACCCGCACTGAGATCATGACAGTACCCTCCTCTCAACGGGGGGCCTCTGGACCCCCAGGCTTGCCTGGGTACTTAGCATGGAAAGCCCGCACCAGGCGATCAGCATGCATCAACCGGGCCGCTACCCAGGACCTGTCTTCCGGTCCATACCCCTTCCAATGAACTAGGTACTGTACTGACCGCCGTACCAACCTAGAATCTATGATGTGACCAATCTCATATTCCACATGTCCCTCAACCGAAACCGGAGGAGCAGCGGACTCGGATTCTCCCCGCACTGCTTCAAATGGCTTCAGTAGAGATCTATGGAAGACGTTAGGGATCTTGAAAGAGGGTGGAAGGCACAACCTGTACGCTACTGGGTTGATTTTTTCCACTATCTTGCATGGGCCAATGAATTTGGGGCCCAACTTGGCTGACGGAATCTTTAACTTAATGTTTCGCGTGGAGAGCCAAACTTTCTCTCCCACCTGAAACATGGGACCAGGTGTTCATTTCCTGTCCGCATAAAACGTATACCTGCCTTGAGACCTAGATATACGCCGCTGGACTTCTGCCCATGTATCTTTTAACCGTTGAACAGAGTCCTCAGCCCCAAGGCACCCCGAATCCAGACGAGAAAACTCACCAAAATGAGGACTGAACCCATAGTTGATCAAGAAAGGGGACATACCAGTGGATTGACTCACCCGACTATTGAAGGCAAATTCAGCCAACGGCAGTATATCACACCAGTCATTCTGTCTAGCAGAAGTCAGACATCTGAGGATCTGTTCCAGAGACTGATTAGTGCGTTCCGTCTGACCATTACTCTCAGGATGGTATGCAGACGAAAAGGACAGAGATATCCTTAATTTTTTGCAGAAAGCACGCCAAAACTTAGCCACAAACTGCACACCACGATCAGACACCACATTCAGGGGTACCCCATGCAAGCGGACCACATGCTGCACAAACAATCTGGATAAGGTCTCAGCAGAAGGTAATGCGGACAGGGGTACAAAATGAGCCTGCTTTGAAAATCTGTCCACCACTACCCATACCACCGTATTACCCCTGGAAGAGGGAAGATTGGTAATAAAATCCATGGACAGACGGGTCCACGGTCTTTCGGGAACTTCCAAGGGCATCAGCTCCCCCGCCGGCCGGCTATGGTAGCTTTTAGAACGAGCGCAGACCCCACAACCAGAATTGAATTTCTTTATATCAGAACCCAGAGTAGGCCACCAGAAGATCCTAGCCACTGCCAGTCGCGTGGCTGATATACCAGGGTGAGCACACAACTTGGATTCGTGGAACTCTTGCAAGAGTTTAAACGAAGTTGCTCTGGGACAAACAACTTGACCCCTGGCTTGGTCGCAGGAGCCAGCGACTGGGCCCCCTCAATTTCCCGTTCCAATTCAGACGAGATCCCTGCTAACACCACCACAGGGTGCAGAATGGAGGACGGTGGCTCAGGGACAGACACAGGGTGAAAACTATGAGATAAGGAGTCAGCCTTGACATTCTTTGACCCTGGACAGAATGTAATAGTAAACTGGAAACGAGACAGAAAAAGTGACCAACGGGCCTGTCTGGGTGTTAATCTTTTAGCAGACTCGATGTAAGACAAATTTTTGTGATCAGTGATCACAGTAACCTGGTGACTGGCCCCCTCCAAAAAGTGCCTCCATTCCTCAAACGCCAACTTGACCGCAAGAAGCTCTCTATTGCCTACGTCATAATTTCTTTCAGCAGCAGAGAACTTCCTGGAAAAGAAGGCACATGGCCTGAGTTTGGTTAGAGTGGCAGGCCCTTGGGACAACACCCCCCCTACCCCCACCTCGGAGGCGTCCACCTCCACCACAAATGGTTTGGAAGGATCTGGCTGTACCAAGACAGGAGCAGACATAAAACATTTTTTCAGCGTCGCAAAGGCCTCTTTTGCGAGTGAGGACCAATTTCTCACATCCCACCTTTACATGTTAGATCCGTGAGAGGTTTGACCACTTGCGAAAACCCCCGGATAAATTTGCGGTAATAATTGGCGGAACCCCAAGAAGCGCTAAAGACCCTTAAGATCTCGGGGTTACACCCAATCCACAATGGCCTGCACCTTCTTGGGGTCCATGCGAAAACCCTCACCGGATACAATTAATCCCAAAATAGACAATCCTTGCACACAGAATACACATTTCTCCAATTTGGCATACAGATGATTTTATCTCAGTCTTTGGAGAACAGTTCGTACATGTTCCAAATGAGAATGCTTGTCGGAGGAGTATATCAAAATATCATCTAAGTAGATAACGACAAAACGACCAATGAGATCCGAGAATACCACGTTGATGAAATTCTGAAATATGGCGGGGGCGTTGGTAAGACCAAACGGTATGACTAAATTTTCAAATAGTCCCTCGGTCGTGAGGAACGCGGTTTTCCATTCATCCCCCTCTCGGACCCTTATCAAATTATATGCCCCCCGAAGATCCAGTTTAGAAAGCCACTTAGCCCCTGATAGTTGGTTACATAAATCGGGAATCAACGGAAGGGGGTACGCATTCCGTACAGTAATCTGATTAAGCTCCCGGAAGTCGAGACAGGGACGTAACCCGCCATCTTTTTTCTTTACAAAAAAGAAACCTGCCGCCACAGGTGAGACTGAAGGACGTATGTGTCCTTTGCGCAGACTTTCAGCAATGTACTCCTTCATAGCCGAGCGCTCAGGACCGGACAAATTAAACAGACGGGCTTTAGGTAATTTAGCCCCCCGGGACCAGCTCAATAGCGCAGTCAGAGGGTCTATGTGGCGGTAACGTCTCAGGCTCGCTTTCGGAGAATACATCTTCGAAGTCCTTCAGGCATTCGGGAATACCTTCCAGCTCGACAGATGATACAGACACAGATTTAACAGGTTCAACCAGCAGTGCAGATTTATCACATAACTTAAAATCATTAAACCCCCATTGAACAATCTTCCCCGTTTTCCAGTTGATAACTGGGTTATGGCGTTGTAACCAGGGCATGTCCAACACCAACCCTGCAGGTAGATTGTCCAGCACAAAACAACTTAGGTTTTCCACATGAGTAGCGCCCACTCTGAGCGAAAACAAGTCAGACATAAAGAGAATTCCCTCCTTAGTGAGGGGAGAGGAGTCAATGGCCATCACCTTGATCGGAACCTTGAGCCTAACTGTCCCTATCTTGCAGTGTGTGACCAATTGGGAGTCAATGAGATTAATCAATGACCCGAAGTCCACTAAGGCTGTAGATGAAAAAGAACTACCGTCCACAAACAGTTCCACAGGCAGTAACACTTTTGGAAAACGAGGAAAATGGTACTTGAGGGTCTGAGTAGTCTCCCCGTTGACTACCCAGACCTAGTCATTTTCCCGCCGACCGGGTTGAAGACGGGCAATCAGGACACTCCCTTTTCCAATGTCCCGTTTTACCGCAGTAAAAGCATAACTGCTTGTCCTTCCGGCTTTTCCTCTCCGTATCCTTCAGGGAGAGGGCGCCCACATCCATGAGCTCAGGGGCAGTCTCTTTTCCACTGGGGAACAATGGAGTCTCCACCTGCATCACCCCTCTGGCCCGCAGCCTGCGGTCCATCCGGACAGCCTGGGTCATGACGTCCTCGAGAGAGTTAGGTGGGGGATGTAACGCCAAGGCATCCTGCAGCCACTCGGACAAGCCTCTGCGAAAGAGTCCTCGGAGTGCAGCGTTGTTCCAAGAGACCTCTGTGGCCCAGCGGCGGAATTCAGTACAAAACCACTCAGCTGAGTGTTTCCCCTGACAGACACTCATCACCATGTCCTCTGCCAATCGCACTCGGTCCGGCTCATCATAAATGTGCCCGAGGGCCTCAAAGAATGCATTCACAGACACTCTCTCAGGGGCAGTGGGAGGAAGGGAGAAAGCCCAAGCTTGTGGGGACCCTCTTAACAGAGACATAATGACCCCAACCTTCTGACTTTTGTCCCCAGAGGAACGTGGTCTCAAACTAAAAAAAAGTTTGCAGCCCTCCATGAAGACCCTGAACTCCTTTTTGTTTCCAGAAAAAAGTCAGGCAGTTTAACAGGTGGTTCTGGGGACACCAAAACAACATCACTCGCCCCAGCCCCCAGAGACCCAGCAGATAAAGCCCCTCGCACTGTCTCAGAAACCTGCTGCTGAGAATGAGCCAGAGCTTGCTGCTCCAGAGATAAACCCTGAAACATCTGACTCAGACTTTTCATCTGGTCAGCCAGAGACTGTATGAGATCCATAACTCTCTGCATAAAAAACCCCCAAAAAACTTAATGGTCAGTTATAATGTCAGGGTCCTGACAGCACCGGCGTACAGCCTCCGCTAAGCATGGACTCACCCGCACTGTAGGGACCCCTGGGGACAAGAACAGCTGGAAAATAAAGATGCATGGGACCTGAATGTAGAAGTTTAGAAAGCCGGCACAGGACCTACGGTCATGTGAACAGTCGTGTGACTGCAAGGGGGTGGGGCTTAGCGTCCTCCTTTCAGAGAAGGTAGAGAATTCAGAGTCAGGCAAAGCAGAGGTCAAGCACAATACAAGCAAGCGAGGTACAGGAGGGATAAACAGACGGAAGGTTAGACAAAGCCAAAGGTCATACACAAGATCTCAGTACAGTACCAGGGATGAGACAGAACGGAAGTCAGGGCCAAGCAGAGATCAAAACCAAACAGACGTAGAAGGTACCAGGCAGAATCTAAAGCGATATCCAGGGAACAGACCGAGTCATACACAGAGAATCAAGCAACCAGAACACAGCACTAACACACTCAGGGGTCACCACACAATGCCAAGGGCAAAAGTATAACTGACGGGGATGGGAGCTTCCTGAGGCTATAAGAAGCCTCTCCCAGAACCAGGGAGAGGCCACAATCATAGCCCCAGGTGTGCAGGTAAGCCTGCACCGGGATCACAACCTATAACCCCAGAAATGCCAGTCATCAGCACTGGTTCCTGACATTAACCCCACGTGTGCGAGTCAAACCCGCACTGAGATCATGACAACTGGATGTATTGTGGTTCAAGAAAGTGACTGTGGTGTGAGAAAGTGATAGGTTAAGAAGGAACTAAGATTGATACTAATGTGTCAGGCAGGCAAATAGAAAAAAGTGATGATTTGAAAGAAGAGGTCTCCCTGCTAGATAACAATTATACAAGGAGACCGGGAGACGCTGACGGTACCTATTATCATCCACCGGTAGCCTCTGTCCCCGCTATGTCTAATATTGCTAGTGGTTATGAGTACACTCCCTTCAGCCCATCCCAAATAGACACCCTTTGCAATCAATTACGCAATCCAGAGACTTCCCCCATTGCTTTCTACAGGCAAATGGCAGCAAATCGAGAGATTTATTCCACTCCGCGAAGAGATCTATTACACATACTTCGAGTAAAAGTTGGGGAGGGGTATTTTCCAATTATTGAGGGTGGCATAATGTATAATGTGAATCTGGATGGGGAAATCTATGAGAGTGGTGTTGATTTCTGCAATGCTTTGAAGGTTTGGGCACAAGATAGATTAGCGGACCAAGCTCTCTCTCTCACAGATATCACACAGGCCAAAGCGGAGACTGCCAAGAAGTTCTATGGGCGTCTTATGGTAGTATTTAGCGATCTGGGATTCTCACTGTATAATGAAGCCCATACACATCTTTTTATGGCAGCTTTGATGTCCGGCCTTAAACCCGAATTGCAAGAGGCAGTAATTTCAGTTAGACCTGACGTTGAGAATTCCACTCCGGACAATGTATTGAAAGTAATAAAAAGTTTTCAGAAGAATTTAACCCACTCTGCAGCAGCAAGGAAACAGAAAAATAAATCAACAGTGGCAGCTGTGACAGCCCCTGCTCTAACAGCAGCCCCCACCATCGCGCCCAGTGCGGCTGCGAGCACGCAGCAAACTCTGGCCCCCCCTCAGACTTCAGCTCCTAATCCTATGACTGAGAACCTTACTCCTCAGCCCCTCCCTGCTAATTCTCATCAGCAATTCTGGCGCTGTGCCCGATTCGGACACTTTCAGAGAGATTGTCATACAGGCCGCTGTTTTAATCGGAGTAGATGGCAGACCCAATTAATATACTTTTATAAACCCCATAAAACCCTTCCCTGAGGTTACTATTCAGTTTGTAATCTCTCCCACATGTCCTGTAAATTCACTAGGGGCAGATTTATTATCACTGTTCCGCTCCGAAATACAATTCCAAGATGATGGTCAGATGGCAATTACGTTATATAATCCCTATGTAGATGAAGACAGTGAGGAAATCTGTATTTTGCATGCCTTTCCCACAGATGTCACAAGGGGCCCAAAACAGTCCCAACCAGTTTGCAAAAAAAAAAAAAAAAAATATGAGCGAGAGTCTTTTGCCATTGCTGCCATTGCTAGCCTCCTTAAGTATCTGGCAGCACTGAACTGTCGGGTTTCGGCCTCGAGACTTCAGTTCTGCCTTGGTCAAGTGATATTCTTGGGTCACTGTCTCCTTCAGGGTGCCAGACACCTCGCAGAAGAAAGAAAAATAGCTGCCAGCTCCCTTCCTTTCCCTAACTCCAGCGTTTTCTTGGACTATGCACTTATTTTTGTCAGTGGATACCGGATGCATCCCGCATAATGCAACCTTTTTACAATGCCTTGAAAGATGGTATAATGAACTATAAGGAAAGATGGCAGTGATGAGGATTACCTCCAATATGATTGTTCCCAATTTCTGACTGAAGAAACAGCTACTCCACCAAATGTCAGTGAGAATTCACTCCCAAATCTTGTTCTGGTGTTATACACGGATGGTTCAAGATATGCTGACGGGTTTGGTAGATTCCACACGGGATATGCTGTTACCACAGAGGACACTGTAGTGCACGCAGCTGCGCTCCCGCCTCACAGTCAGCACAAGAAGCAGAACTCCAGGCTCTGTCTACTGCATGTACTTTGGCCAAGAACAGACGGGCTAATATATACACGGACTCACGGTATGCATTTGGTGTTGCTCACGATTTTGGGGCTCTATGGGCCAATCGAGGGTTTATTACTACTGCCGGAACCCCAGTGAAAAATGCTGAAGCTGTTAAAACCCTCATGGACTTGATCAAATTACCTACTCAGGTGGCCATTATCAAAGTTAAGGCGCGCGGTCCTAGGACCAGACCACAGACTGATGGCAACACATTTGCGGATATGCAAGCAAAAGCTGCCGCTCTTTTACCCGTTGATCCAACCATACCAGCTATGGTGACCACACGCTCTCAGCATAAACAGTTACAAGAAGCACTGACCCTACAAGAACTTGATGATCTACAACAGATTGAAGTTTTCTGTCGGACCCCGCGAGACCGCTTAATGACAATGCAGAGAATGTCTCCAAAGGAAAAGCTGAAGCAATGGAAGACTGATGGGACACGAATGGATAATGGTCTCTGGAAAAAAGACCAACTCGTGTGTCTCCCTAAGCGGATGTACCCTGCTATTGCCACATGGGCACATGGACCGACATATCGAGGAAAGAATCAGGCCGTCGCACTGGTGCAAAAATTCTACTGGGACCCCAATTCTCCAGTTGGCCAGAAGCATTCTCTGTTACCAACATGACTGCGAAGACCACAGCGAAGAAACTGGTGATGGAAATTATATGCAGATATGGGGTTCCAGAAGTTGTTGAAAGTGATCAAGGCCCGGCCTTTTCTTCTCATGTGTACCAAAAAGTTCTGACAATGCTTGGATCCACTGTAGCCCTCCATACTCCGTAAAACCCACAATCCAGTGGGAAAGTTGAGAGGCTGAACGGCACACTGAAGGGACAATTGACCAAAATGATGCAGGAGACTACGGCTCCATGGCCAGAGCTCCTACCCATTGCACTATACCACATTCGTACTACCCCTATTACAAAATATGATTTGTTCCCATATAAGATATTGTTTGGTGCTAGGCCCCCAGTTGCAAATTTCCAGCCTCAGCAGTTATCAGAAGAAACTGACCATGCTGTTCAATATGTTATTCAGCTTAGTAAAAATCTTGCTAACACCTATGTTCTAGTTTTCTCTTCTTCTCCAGATTCAGCAGAAACAGACACCTGTTATAACCTGAAGCCTGGTGATTTGGTAGTCGTGAAAAGGCATGTCAGGAAGCACAGACTAGAACCCTTGTATGACAGTTGTCATGCCCCCTACCGGCCATACTTACCAGCGCGGCCCCGCTGCTCTCCTGCACACCTCCCGGCGCGCTCCTGCTCCACGTCGCGTCCCCGCTCCAGACATCCGGACTCCCCGTCGTCGTTCCTGCGTGCCTGCGCCGGTCTATTCCCTTGGCACTCGGACCTCTGGGAGCAGTGACGCAGTGGCTCCGCCCACAACATGGCGGCGCCCACCGGCTACTTCAGCAAGGCATCTTGTCAGGTAAGATGCCTGATTATCTTCTGCGGTGACGCTGTTCCTGCTCTAGCGTTTCCGCTCCTCTCAGGTCCCTGTATCCTCTGTGCTATCCTTCTGTCCTGTTTGCGCTGCCCCCGGTAGCTTCTCTGCTCTGTTGCCCCACCTGCCTTGTCCAGTGTCTCTGTCTTGTCCTTAGTGCATCTCTGGTCCGTTACCCTCTGCTATCCGTCCGGCCTCTCTGTGTGTTGTCCGTACCTGGCTCTCCTTCCTCTCTCGCCCACAGTCACCAGCCTCTGTCTGCCTCTAATGCTCCCGGTCCTGCTTTGTCTCTATTCTCCCTAGTTCCTGCAGTCCCTCCGTGCGCCTGGACTCTGTCCCTCCTTGCCACAGACTCTCATATTTCTAGCCCTGGTCGTCCCTTTGGCTCCAGCTGTTATGGTTCCATCCCTCGGGGGCCTGCTTCTAACGATCCCTGTATAGGGGGTGGGTTTCACCTGGTCAGCTCGCCCTTGGGGGCTCTGGAGTCGTGACCCAGAGGGTCCACCTCCAGGTTCCTCCTTTATTTCCCACACCGTAACAACAGTCCCTATCAAGTCCTCCTCATCACCCAACAAGCCAATAGCAAATGAGGGGGGCATAATGTTTTAGTTTTTCGCATTTTTCATATTATTATTGGTAGAAGTTAAAAGTTAAAGTTAGAAGATATTCAGTGACTCAGAGATCAATACGATAAAGATAATGATCATAATAAGGACAGTTGGTGGTCAGACACCTTCTCCTTTCTCAATCCAGCCAATTGGTTTAAGGGAATTGGGGGCTGGATAGCTGGGATCTTGCAAAGCTTGTTGCACATTGCTGCCTGTATCCTTGTTGCATATGTAATACTAAAACTTGTTCTTTGGTGTATTTCTGTATGTATTAGGAAAATCTGCACTGAGACAGCTAATGATGATACCAAAGGTGTCCTTGCCCCTGCTCTTCTCTGCACGATCTCAAAAGGCTACTTGATGAAGATGTTGAAGCCAAGCACATGGCTACCTACAAAAGATCAACACCACCGTCATCAAAAATTGTTATTCGTGAATTGCAGTATACAGGGGGGACGGGTGCGCCGCGACAGCCATGACTGGTAACATGGCATCAGTCAAGTGAAGACCAGTACCCCTCAAGCTGTTAGCTTGGGATAGCACCTCTGATGCTGCATATGTGTTAACAAAATTTATCTAGGGGGGAATGTGAAGGGTTAATACTAAAATCAGAGTTGAAGTTTCGTTTTATCCATTCTCTGAAGGTTTCGTTTCTCCGTTTTTGTTGCTGTAAGATAAATTTTGTAATTAGGTAAAAGTTCAAACTGTCATGAAACCAGACTGCTCCCTGTTATGAACTCATTTTCTGCTCCACCAGTTGAGAGTTCTCCTTCCGTCCTCCCTCTGGTGGTGACAGGAAGTAGAGAGGTTGATTTAAGTGGTAGTAATCTGCCACCTGATGAGGAGGATAACGATTGGATCTCTGGAGTATCAGACTGGATATAAGACAGCCGACGCCCTATCCTGGTGATGGTGATTCAGTCTGCTTCTCAGGTCTTGGACTTCAACTCTCTTCCAGTCTTCTCAAGTTAAGTTTGTTTTTTGCTAATTTTCACACTTGCGCTTGTGGGTCAATTCAGTTTCTTGTGTGATCAGCCTGACCCTGCTGGGGCTATGCTGAATTCCCACTCCTATTTATCTGTATTTGCCAATCTGCCTTTTTTGTCCCTTATTAGATTGGCCTCTTTTTGCTGTCTCAGAATATTTCAGAGTGCTGATATAGTGGGAGAAGTCTAGTGACTTCAGGGTTAATTTTGCTATCAGAAGTGTTGGACATTATTTTGGTAGGTTTGTTTTTTTTGGCAGATTGCAGACAGTGTCTTTCCTTTTCTGTCCTTTCTAGTTAGTTTGGCCCCATTGTTTGCTCAGCCTATTTTCCTGCCTTTGTTTGTATTTTCATCTTGTTTCACCGTCAATACACGTGGGGGGCTGTCTTTCCTTTGGGGTCTGCTCTGGGGCAGTTAGTTTTCCTCTTTTCCTGCTTTAGGCTTATGTAGCTCTCCGGTTGTGATGAGGCGTCTAGGACCATCGTAGGAACACTGCACGACTGCTGCTAGTTGTGTGGTTAAGATCAGGGATCTGCAATCTGCATAGTTACCAACTTCTCTGGTTTTCTGAGACTTAGCTTGTTGTTTTTTTCCTCCTCGGTGACCCATTCATAACAGTTCCCATCAGGTGCAAGATAAGGGAGGCAGGGTGTAAAACTCTGAAGAATATGCCATTATACTACTTTCTATTTGGATACGGACATATATGTAGTTTCCGGTTTTCTTGCAATATTATTGGCTTACAAAGTGAAATGATATTATTGGTAGTTGAGAACTTTGCATGATTAAGCAAAATGTTACAAAAGAAGTGACTCAAATAAAGGGGCTTAGTGATCTGTCTCGATCCTCCCGTACAGAGACCCCCGTCTCTGTGTGGTCATTTGAGTTGCTAGCAACACTCTGTGGAATAATTTGGACATCACTGGCTCAACCGTGAAGGGTTAATTTAGCCCTCCCAAAATAGCTACCTCAACAGTCTCATTACCGACACTGGAATCGGCATAAGCAATACTGCAGGAGATATTCATTACACGCGACATGAGAAATAACTCCTTCATGATGAGCACGACATCTTCATCTTCTACTGCGGCTCTAGAGACAGATGTGGCCAGAGTCGGTCACTGCCTCCATCCCCACCGGCCGTCTATATGAAGGTTTCCCGTCTTCCCCGCACTGGAATCTTCTCTCACGTTAGATCTCAGTCACACACAGAAGTTTGAGGCTTTTAGAAAAGATTTTTTGTTTCCACAATCAACGCAGACAGAAATGATCTGATCCCAAAGTCTCCATGTACAGTGATTTAGGGGGTTTATTTCTGGACTTAGGCTTTCCTATATTACAAGAAAAACTCCAGAAAAAGCCGATATTAAAATGTTTCTAAGGAAAATTGGCTCCAACAATTCTTGTAAGAAGAAAAAAATAACAAAAAAGCAGAAGACACATTGTATAATTTTTAACATGTTAAACATTTATTAAAAAGAAATGAATCTTTTTGGGCCCCAGAACATAGATGTACACCGCAGGGACGGCACAGATGAGGCTTCAACAAAAACCCTGACAGTTTAACCACTTGCTGCTGTGAAAAGCAAACATGGCATCTAAGAAGGTGTGACAGAGTTTGGCTGAATGCCCCCCACCTCCAAGTACTCGATAGTATGGGGCGGCCTAGTTACTACAATACTTACATGCCTAATAATGGGGTCTGGGCTGCAATGTATGAAGGTCTATTAGGCCGGGCCAGAGGCAGCGTCCAATAAGTTACCTTATAACGCCCCCATACACATTAGACTAAAGTTCCATGAAAGCTCTGATTTCGGGCGGTTTGGCCGACCATATAATGTATTTCGGGGCCTCCTGACAGATGATGAGAAGGATCTGGCATCCTGAATTTCAGAGGATAATCCGTTTGTTCTTCCTGTAGATAATCCTCCTCTAGAGGAGTCTGGAGGCGACTCTCTCACACAGACCACAGGAAAGCTGGAATATTTGTGTGTATGGGGGAGTCAGGAGAGATCGCCGTCTGCCAAATGACCGTTCAGCCAACTCTGATCTCATGTGTATGGGGCCGTTAGTATTACACTGACAGGCAGTGATGATACACGGCACTACAGTAGTACAGGGCATCACCGGAGCCATCAGAGGCTTGTATGTTGTGTGATCGCACTGATCAGAGGGGTTTAAAAAAGGTTTAAAGGGGGAAAAAAATCACAGTTTCAGCAACAAGAAATATCCATCACTATATGGAAAGCAGAGTCACTGCACAATGTTAGTTACGTCACGTCCATAACTACTTTATTATACTCTATTATCCTGTACACAGTGGAGTAGATAGAAATCACAGATCCCACAGCAATAGCTGGAATTGGAATCTATCTCTATACACTGTTCAAAAAAATAAAGGGAACACTTAAACAACAGAATATAACTCCAAGTAAATCAAACTTCTGTGAAATCAAACTGTCCACTTAGGAAGCAACACTGACTGACAATCAATTTCACATGCTGTTGTGCAAATGGAATAGACAACAGATGGAAATTATTGGCAATTATCAAGACACCCTCAATAAAAGAGTGGTTCTGCAGGTGGGGACCACAGACCACATCTCAGTACCAATGCTTCTGGCTGATGTTTTGGTCACTTTTGAATGTTGGTTGTTCTTTCACACTCGTGGTAGCATGAGACGGACTCTACAACCCACACAAGTGGCTCAGGTAGTGCAGCTCATCCAGGATGGCACATCAATGCGAGCTGTGGCAAGAAGGTTTGCTGTCTCTGTCAGCGTAGTGTCCAGAGGCTGGAGGCGCTACAAGGAAACAGGCCAGTACACCAGGAGATATGGAGGGGGTTGTATGAGGGCAACAACCCAGCAGCAGGACCGCTACCTCCACCTTTGTGCAAGGAGAAACCGGAGGAGCACTGCCAGAGCCCTGCAAACTGATCTTCAGCAGGCCACAAATGTAAATGTGTCTGCACAAACGGTTAGAAATTGACTCCATGAGGATGGTCTGAGTGCCGACGTCCACAGATGGGGGTTGTGCTCACAACCCAACACCGTACAGGACGCTTGGCATTTGCCACAAAATACCAGGATTGGCAAATTCGCCACTGGCGCCCTGTGGTCTTCACAGATGGAAGCAGGTTCACACTGAGCACATGTGACAGACGTGACAGAGTCTGGAGACGCCGTGGAGAGCGATCTGCTGCCTGCAACATCCTTCAGCATGACCGGTTTGGCAGTGGTCAGTAATGGTGCGGGGTGGCATTTCTTTGGAGGCCACACGATGTTGGGCTGTGAGCACAACCCCCATGGAGACACAATTGTGCCTTTACCTGTAGATAAATTCCCAGTGGGGGCAATTTCCAAAATGCAATAACTTAAGTGGGGAATTCAGCTCTTTTCACACTTAAGGGATCTGTATATGGAGTCTACAAACTACAGTGGGGAAATAAGGATTTGTTACGCTGACAATTTTGGGGCTAAAGTCACATTTTTGTGAGGAAATAAAGTAAAATTGTCATTTTTTCCTTCCACATTGCTGAAATTCCTCTCACACTGTCCAAATTCAGATATTGTCCTGTCAGAAAGGAGAATACAGGGAGCGAAAGGGTTAATAGGACTCACAGGAGGAACCGGCCCAGAAAGCAGAAGATCCAGGAGTGTCTGCCACATATATGACTGCTCTGTGCACAGGACCTGTGATGAGGTCACAGGAGGGGAGGAGTCAGGGGTCACATGATCAGGGGCCTCAGTGTGTGCAGGACTCAGTGTGCTGGAGCTCTCCCGATAATCAGCTGCGTGTGTCGCGCTGTGTGATAGTCACAGCACCTGCATGGAGGGCGACACATGCAGCTGATTATCGGGAGCGCTCCAGGGATCCGGGGTCCCGATGCAGCTATTTGGTAAGCGATATTAGCCAATAACAACTTCTCCGACGATATTCGCTCATCTCTAGTAATAACAGCTCAAAGGAATTCACCGAACTTTTCATTAAGTTTAATAGTAAGACCCTATTAAATATTGAGCACCAGCGGGATGAAGCATTGACAGCGGCATGTAAAAGTGTGGGTGCCCCGGGTCAAAATGACCGTTATTGTGAGCAGTAGTAAGATGAAGATGAAATGATCTCTAAAAGGCCGAACCTCTAAGATGACACATGGCCTTTGTATTTTAGGCAAAATAATAATAAATAATAAAACATTATATATATATATATATATATCTAATATATAAAGCTCAAAGTGTGTATGTATGTGTATGTATGTATGTATGTATGTGTGTATGTGTGTATGTCCGGGATTGGCATCTGCACCGTCGCAGCTACAGCCACAAAATTTGGCACAGTCACACATCTGGACCCCGACAGCGTCCTAAGCTATGTTGTGAGGCGAAACAATTTTGCCCCATCTACATAATGGGGAAAAAGTGTGTGCGTATCAAGCCCCGCCCCTCATTATGATGCCATAATGGTTGCCATGGCGACACTGATTCACCATAGGTTGCAAGCCCTGCCACTCATTATGATGTCATAATGGTTGACTATGGGATGGAGGATGTGTGATAGGTATATGGGCACTGGACTATGGGATGGAGGATATGTATGACGGGTATATGGGCACTGGACTATGGGATGGAGGAAATGTATGATGGGTATATGGGCACTGGACTATGGGATGGAGGATATGTATGATGGGTATATGGGCACTGGACTATGGGATGGAGGATATGTATGATGGGTATATGGGCACTGGACTATGGAATGGAGAATATGTGTGATGGGTATATGGGCATGGGACTATGGGATGGAGGATATGTATGATGGATATATATGGGCACTCGACTATGGGATGGAGGATATGTGTGATGGGTATATGGGCATGGGACTATGGGATGGAGGATATGTATGATGGGTATATGGGCACTCGACTATGGGATGGAGGATATGTATGATGGATATATGGGCACTCGACTATGGGATGGAGGATATGTGTGATGGGTATATGGGCATGGGACTATGGAATGGAGAATATGTGTGATGGGTATATGGGCATGGGACTATAGGATGGAGGATATGTATGATGGGTATATGGGCACGGGACTATAGGATGGAGGATGTGTGATGGGTATATGGGCACGGGACTATGGGATGGAGGATATGTATGATGGGTATATGGGTACTCGACTATGGGATGGAGGATATGTATGATGGATATATGGGCACTCGACTATGGGATGGAGGATATGTGTGATGGGTATATGGGCATGGGACTATGGAATGGAGAATATGTGTGATGGGTATATGGGCATGGGACTATAGGATGGAGGATGTGTGATGGGTATATGGGCACGGGACTATGGGATGGAGGATATGTATGATGGGTATATGGGTACTCGACTATGGGATGGAGGATATGTATGATGGATATATGGGCACTCGACTATGGGATGGAGGATATGTGTGATGGGTATATGGGCATGGGACTATGGAATGGAGAATATGTGTGATGGGTATATGGGCATGGGACTATAGGATGGAGGATATGTATGATGGGTATATGGGCACGGGACTATAGGATGGAGGATATGTATGATGGGTATATGGGTACTCGACTATGGGATGGAGGATATGTATGATGGATATATGGGCACTCGACTATGGGATGGAGGATATGTGTGATGGGTATATGGGCATGGGACTATAGGATGGAGGATGTGTGATGGGTATATGGGCACGGGACTATGGGATGGAGGATATGTATGATGGGTGTATGGGCATGGGACTATGGGATGGAGGATAATTATAATTTGTTATAACTAACCACAGTTAGTTACTATGCCCGGGCAGCGCCGGGCTCTTCAGCTACTATATATATGTATATATATATAGACTTTTTTACAATTTCATAATTGCAAAAAGGAAAAAGGGCGATGCAAAACTTTGGGCACCTTTAGAGATTTGTGTACTGAGATAATTTTGATCAAGATTTCACACCTTAATTAGCTTGTTAGGGTTATGGTGAGATCACATGGAGTCCAGGAGCTACAGTCTGAGGAAAGGGCTAAAAAGCCTTCACTAGACCCCTGTACAGCTGTATAATGAGGCCCAGGCTTTATAGTGAAGGGACAGGAGTGAGGGCCTGTTCCCAGGAGCTACAGTCTGAGGAAAGGGCTAAAAAGCCTTCACTAGACCCCTGTACAGCTGTATAATGAGGCCCAGGCTTTATAGTGAAGGGACAGGAGTGAGGGCCTGTGCCCAGGAGCTACAGTCTGAGGAAAGGGCTAAAGAGCCTTCACTAGACCCCTGTACAGCTGTATAATGAGGCCCAGGCTTTATAGTGAAGGGACAGGAGTCAGGGCCTGTTCCCAGGAGCTACAGTTGAGGAAAGGGCTAAAGAGCCTTCACTAGACCCCTGTACAGCTGTATAATGAGGCCCTGGCTTTATAGTGAAGGGACAGGAGTGAGGGCCTGTTCCCAGGAGCTACAGTCTGAGGAAAGGGCTAAAAAGCCTTCACTAGACCCCTGTACAGCTGTATAATGAGGCCCAGGCTTTATAGTGAAGGGACAGGAGTGAGGGCCTGTGCCCAGGAGCTACAGTCTGAGGAAAGGGCTATAAAGCCTTCACTAGACCCCTGTACAGCTGTATAATGAGGCCCAGGCTTTATAGTGAAGGGAGAGGAGTGAGGGCCTGTGCCCAGGAGCTACAGTCTGAGGAAAGGGCTATAAAGCCTTCACTAGACCCCTGTACAGCTGTATAATGAGGCCCAGGCTTTATAGTGAAGGGACAGGAGTGAGGGCCTGTACCCAGGACCTACAGTCTGAGGAGAGGGCTAAAAAGTCTTCACTAGACCCCTGTACAGCTGTATAATGAGGCCCAGGCTTTATAGTGAAGGGAGAGGAGTGAGGGCCTGTTCCCAGGACCTACAGTCTGAGGAAAGGGCTAAAAAACCTTCACTAGACCCCTGTAAAGCTGTATAATGAGGCCCAGGCTTTATAGTGAAGGGACAGGAGTGAGGGCCTGTACCCAGGACCTACAGTCTGAGGAGAGGGCTAAAAAGTCTTCACTAGACCCCTGTACAGCTGTATAATGAGGCCCAGGCTTTATAGTGAAGGGACAGGAGTGAGGGCCTGTGCCCAGGACCTACAGTCTGAGGAGAGGGCTAAAAAGTCTTCACTAGACCCCTGTACAGCTGTATAATGAGGCCCAGGCTTTATAGTGAAGGGACAGGAGTGAGGGCCTGTTCCCAGGAGCTACAATCTGAGGAAAGGGCTAAAAAACCTTCACTAGACCCCTGTACAGCTGTATAATGAGGCCCAGGCTTTATAGTGAAGGGACAGGAGTGAGGGCCTGTGCCCAGGACCTACAGTCTGAGGAGAGGGCTAAAAAGTCTTCACTAGACCCCTGTACAGCTGTATAATGAGGCCCAGGCTTTATAGTGAAGGGACAGGAGTGAGGGCCTGTTCCCAGGACCTACAGTCTGAGGAAAGGGCTAAAAAACCTTCACTAGACCCCTGTAAAGCTGTATAATGAGGCCCAGGCTTTATAGTGAAGGGACAGGAGTGAGGGCCTGTACCCAGGACCTACAGTCTGAGGAGAGGGCTAAAAAGTCTTCACTAGACCCCTGTACAGCTGTATAATGAGGCCCAGGCTTTATAGTGAAGGGACAGGAGTGAGGGCCTGTGCCCAGGACCTACAGTCTGAGGAGAGGGCTAAAAAGTCTTCACTAGACCCCTGTACAGCTGTATAATGAGGCCCAGGCTTTATAGTGAAGGGACAGGAGTGAGGGCCTGTTCCCAGGAGCTACAATCTGAGGAAAGGGCTAAAAAGCCTTCACTAGACCCCTGTACAGCTGTGTAATGAGGCCCAGGCTTTATAGTGAAGGGATAGGAGTGAGGGCCTGTACCCAGGAGCTACAGTCTGAGGAAAGGGCTAAAAAGCCTTCACTAGACCCCTGTACAGCTGTATAATGAGGCCCAGGCTTTATAGTGAAGGGACAGGAGTGAGGGCCTGTGCCCAGGACCTACAGTCTGAGGAGAGGGCTAAAATGTCTTCACTAGACCCCTGTACAGCTGTATAATGAGGCCCAGGCTTTATAGTGAAGGGACAGGAGTGAGGGCCTGTTCCCAGGAGCTACAGTCTGAAGAAAGGGCTAAAAGCCTTCACTAGACCCCTGTACAGCTGTATAATGAGGCTCAGGCTTTATAGTGAAGGGACAGGAGTGAGGGCTTGTGCCCAGGAGCTACAGTCTGAGGAAAGGGCTAAAAAGCCTTCACTAGACCCCTGTACAGCTGTATAATGAGGCCCAGGCTTTAGAGGGAAGGGACAGGAGTGAGGGTCTGTGCCCAGGAGCTACAGTCTGGGGAAAGGGCTAAAAAGCCTTCATTAGATCCCTGTACAGCTGTATAATGAGGCCCAGGCTTTATAGTGAAGGGACAGGAGTAAGGGTCTGTGCCCAGGAGCTACAGTCTGGGGAAAGGGCTAAAAAGCCTTCACTAGACCCCTGTACAGCTGTATAATGAGGCCAGGCTTTATAGTGAAGGGACAGGAGTGAGGGTCTGTTCCCAGGAGTTACAGTCTGAGGAAAGGGCTAAAAAGCCTTCACTAGACCCCTGTACAGCTGTATAATGAGGCCCAGGCTTTATAGTGAAGGGACAGGAGTGAGGGCTTGTGCCCAGGAGCTACAGTCTGAGGAAAGGGCTAAAGAGCCTTCACTAGACCCCTGTACAGCTGTATAATGAGGCCCAGGCTTTATAGTGAAGGGACAGGAGTGAGGGCCTGTACCCAGGAGCTACAGTCTGAGGAAAGGGCTAAAAAGCCTTCACTAGACCTCTGTACAGCTGTATAATGAGGCCCAGACTTTATAGTGAAGGGACAGGAGTGAGGGTCTGTTCCCAGGAGCTATAGTCTGAGGAAAGGGCTAAAAAGCCTTCACTAGACCCCTGTACAGCTGTATAATGAGGCCCAGGCTTTATAGTGAAGGGACAGGAGTTAGGGCCTGTTCCCAGGAGCTACAGTCTGAAGAAAGGGCTAAAAGCCTTCACTAGACCCCAGTACAACTGTATAATGAGGCCCAGGCTTTATAGTGAAGGGACAGGAGGGAGAAAAGTGGGGAAAGGAGGAAGAAGAGCCGGACTGCCCATCACTAACCTGCAGAGCCGCACTCCACATATATGGCTGCTCTGTGCACAGGACCTGTGATGAGGTCACAGGAGGGGAGGAGTCAGGGGTCACATGATCTCCGGAGAGAAGACGCTCCATGGAGCCTTCTCCTCAGTCAGTGACATTCCCGCCATTATTCGCCCCTCACTACTGGCACAATTACCCCGCGCCGCCTTCTCTACACAGTGTTATGTGTGGAATGTGACGTGTGATTTCTCTGGAGGGAAATAGACCCCACACAGGAGGGAATTCTCCCCAGTTACCGGCCGTCTACTATATGGCGGCATATGATTGTGCTATCGACTCCACACCAGGAGCTAAAATGCCCAAATCTCTAATGTAACCGCTATAAGAGAAGATATAACAAATTTCCCCTAAACTCACACAGCGGAGGAGGCCTCACTTGGAGCAATGTGACTCGCGCACAGAAAATCTATTCCCGGTTCTGTGATAAGTTAGCGGCCGACAGGAAGAAGAAAGGTCTGAATTACAGCCCAGACTGGAGGAGAAACTGCAGGAGTGAGAATTGGCCAATCAGCACTCTTCACCCCTATACTTATCTACACAAGATATGAAATGACAATTAGACGCCATTCTCACCACCAGAACGGAGAGGCGCTAACTTGGAGTAAAGCCGCGTTTTATCACCATGCCAATAAGCCTAATAAGATGCCGCTCGTAAGCTCAGAATGAGAGAGTCACTGCATATAATCTCCTCTATAAAAGACCCTAAGGGTCAGACCTCAGCCCACCCCGATGTCATGTATAGCACTTATAATGAATACCCCCAGAGTTTGTATTCCCCCCACAATCACCCCCCTCACTACTGGAGTCATTCCTTCACACACTACATCTACCTAACCTGACTGAGTCCGCGGCACAACAACTCCATTTACACATCTCTGAGGAGGAAATAGTTTCACCAATCAAAAAACTAAAAAGAGGAAAGGCCCCGGGGCCGGATGGTCTTACAGCAATATATTATAAAAAATGCAGCGATGTGCTGACACCACATATAAAAACCTCTGTAATTCACTACTAAATGGCTCACAGCTGCCCCCTGAGCTCTACGTGGCGCATGTAACCGTAATCCCTAATCCTAAGAAAGATCATCTCACAACAAATTATAGACCTATATCCCTCTTATACATTGACTTCAAAATCTTTACATCCATTGTGACTAACAGGACCAATAAAATCCTCCCTCACCTCATCCATCGGGATCAGGTTGGTTTTATACCAGCGCGACAGGCCCCAGATAATATTAGGAGAGCGTTAAATATTATTCATACAACTAACCTACAGCGAAAGCGACTTCTCCTGCTTGCATTAGATATTGAGAGGGCTTTCGATTCGGTGTCCTGGACATATCTCTTTACGGTTCTATCGGAAGTCGGATTCTCCCCTAAACTTATAAAGTGCCTCCAATTGTTATATGATAGCCCTATCGCTTATGTAAAACTCCCGTCACCACATCCCCCTCCAATTAATATTCAGAGGGTACCAGGCAGGGCTGTCCTCTATCTCCGGATCTTTTTGCACTTGCAATGGAACCCATTGCGGAAGCAATAAGGAGAGATCAGAATATCCTGGGCCCTGAGAATATGGGAGACCAATATAAAGTCAGCCTCTTTGCGGATGATCTCCGGCTAACATTAATAAGTCCCCACACTACACTCCCTCACTTGTTTTCCCTCCTTCACAAATTTGAGAAGATCTCAGGGTTAAAGATTAACATTGATAAACCCGAAGCATTATTTGTAAATTTTCCTAAGACAGAGCAAACTAATATAGCCTCCCATTTTGGGTTTATACACAAAGAACATTGTCTAACATACCTGGGTATCAACTTAACAGCCAACAGGTCACCTCTGTTTAGGTGGAATTACACTCCACTGATCCAAAACTTCCATCGGGACCTGGATAGATGGACTTCCTCAAAGTTATCCTGGTTCGGCAGAATACATGCATTAAAAATGGTGTCACTGCCTCGCTTCTTATATCTATTTAGGTCCCTCCCAATTATGGTACCAGCCAGAACGTTCACTCAGTTACACTCTATGATGTCTAAGTTTCTTTGTCTAGGAAAACAACCCAGAATTGGGCAAAAACTGATGTTCCGTCACAGAAAAGATGGGGGTTTATCCCTCCCTAATTTTACACTTTATTACAAGTCGGCACAGATTGCTCCATTAATAAGTGCGTGTTCATATCCCAATAGTCCGAGATGGGTTATTCTGGAATCATTTCTCTCCAAACCATTCTCTTTATCAGGCCTCATGTGGACCACAGACCGACTTCCACGGGGGTTAATGAATGTGGCTCCTTTTACAGTCCACTCGTTGCTTCTTTGGAGGAAAGTCCGGTTTAAATATAACTTACAATCAAGCCCTTCTCCCCTGACAGCTATATTACAAAACCCCATGTTCCCGCCAGGCCTTGAGCCACAAATGTTTTCTTGGTGGAAGCTGAAAGGTATTCATATACTTAAACATTTGTGTTCCCCATTTAAGCAAGTCTGATTGCCGTATGTGGAGTCAGGAAGGAATTTTTTTCCCCAATGTGAAGCTTACTTGTTGCCACATGGGGTTTTTTTGCCTTCCTCTGGATCAACATGTTAGGGCAAGTTAGGATAGGATATGGGTTGAACTAGATGGACTTAATGTCTCCCTTCAACCTTAATAACTATGTTACTATGTAATATCTTACTTGACAGACAGGAATTTGTTCAAAAATTTGAACCCCCAGTTAGGGAAGTAATGCGATTGAACCAGATCTTCCACTTTGCAAAGCAGATCCTCCCGAGCGGTACTACTCTCAGGGCAACCAGTTTTGAAAATTAATGTCTAAATGACCCTTTGGGCAGGGGAACGATCTCATTGATCTACTATGCTATAAATTCTCCACAAAATGATAAAAAAATTGAAGTATATGTTACAGTGGGAGGAGGATCTGGGGTTTGAACAGTCAATTGATGAATGGTATCGTAGCTGTGACTCCCTATCAAGAGGTAGTCACCAGACTTCCCTTGTGGAGACCTCCTTAAAACTATTGTACAGAGTCTATTGTGTACAGGAAAAAGTTCACAGCATTTTTCCTAAAATCTCGGGAGACTGTTTTAGGGGCTGTGGAATATCTGGTGACATGAGACATATTTGGTGGTCTTGTATGGTGGTTTCTGGGCTTTGGGAGAAGGTGAAGCTTCTGATAGCACAGATGTATGGTGGACCGGTTGATCTGGAACCTTCTACCCTTTTACTGGGAACCAGGCCTTTCCGGCTTACAAAAACCTTTCAGAAGCTAGTAAACTACTTATGTATGGCCACTAAATCCACATTGCGGCAAAGTGGAAGTCGCCCTCACTGCCAATATCTATGGTGAAAGAGAAGATGAACGACTTTATGTTATTCTCATTTGTGGCCCCAGCGTTTCTTGTAGAATAAATCCCTTTCTCACACAGTCCTGTAGTAATGACTTTGTTCTCACGTTTTGTAGGAGGGTTCGTCTGACTCCATCTTATGTTATCAGTATAAGTGTGATAGCTGAGAGACCGACGACCGGAGATTTACCGTGTGTGTCCGGCGTCAGTACTACAGTGTGAGATGTGCGGGGTCTGTGACTGAAGCTGGGGGTATACGGGTGTATACAGCATACACAGGGGTCTGTGACCGAAGCTGGGGGTATACGGGTGTATACAGCATACACAGGGGTCTGCAACCAAAGCTGGGGGTATACGGGTGTATACAGTATACACAGGGGTCTGTTACCGAAGCTGGGAGTATACGGGTGTATACATCATACACAGGGGTCTGCGACCAAAGCTGGGGGTATACAGGTGTATACAGTGAACACAGGGGGCTGTGACCGAATCTGGGGGTATACGGTGTATACAGCATACACAGAGGGGTCTGTGACCGAATCTGGGGGTATACAGCATACACAGAGGGGTCTGTGACCGAAGCTGGGGGTAAACGGGTGTGTACAGCATACACAGAAGGGTCTGTGACCGAAGCTGGGGGGTATACGGGTGTATACAGCATACACAGAAGGGTCTGTGACCGAAGCTGGGGGGTATACGGGTGTATACAGCATACACAGAAGGGTCTGTGACCGAAGCTGGGGGGTATACGGGTGTATACAGCATACACAGAAGGGTCTGTGACCGAAGCTGGGGATATACGGGTGTATACAGTGAACACATATAAGAAAAAAATCCGGCACTCCCAAATGCAAAAAGAAGTTCCTTTTTATTTTTCACAGCTTAATAATCCACATGATGTACATTCAATAACGTTTCGGTCTCTATAATGGACCTTCTTCAGACTGAAAGTGACACAACGAAAGAAAAAAGAAAATAAAAAATTACATAAATAAAATTAATAAAACAAAGCTGGTTCTCAAAACACCTATCAAAATACAAATACTGTCAATAAAGACTAGATCTGCACAGGAAACCAGATTATATAAGAGTGAATCATATGCGCATCATATTTATCTAGTGGTCACAGAAATAAGAACACATAGTAATCATATACACATTTTAGAGAGGTAAAGTATCCCATATGAAACAACACCAAAATTATCATACAGCATAATATAGAGAAATACAAATACAGATGGAACTCCCAATACACGGGTTACTGAAGAGATCTTCCATATAGCTATCAAATCGTCATTTAGCTAATATCATTAACGAAAGCAAGTGATAAAATGCCCAAAAGACTGACATCAGAGATAAAAAAAAAAAAAAAAAAATAAGGAAAAAAGGATAAATAGCTAGTAGAGCAGAAATACTCAATGACCTAGCATATGTCTAACAAGTTGAATAATATTATTAAGGTTCAAAGTGACCCAATAAGTCACAATCATGTTGATTAATCTGAATAGACTCCACTACTTCAAAAAACAGACGTTGAACAGTCCAACTGACATCCATAGACGCCAAAAAAGTGCAAAAAAAGTAATGCAATAGTGCTTACCATGTGGAGCTGTGAGGATCGCCACGTGCAGGAAAACATGCGCTGTCAGTTGTATGCTGCCATAAGAAGAAGTGCGCTACTGGCGGTTGTATGCCGCCGGGATAAATACCCGACGGGAGTGCGCGCACATGCGCACTAGTGTAAACTCACAACTGGGGAAAGGCCGAGAGTGAGGAGTGAAACGCTCCATGGAGCGCAAACCGGAAGTGCGTCATAGAGACTGCCCGTGACCGGAAGTAGTGGAACGCAGTATAGATGCGGCGGTATATTCAATGGTGACTCGTTCCTTCAATGTGGCTAATCCCTCAATGCAGTGACACTAGGTAGAAAGAAACAAATGCGCGTTATATGGCAGCAACTTATATGTAGCGTAATGTACAATGTTAATAAAAGAAAAAAAGGAAAATTAATTTATTATCATACTCAAACAAAAGGAAGGATAGGGGAAAAGGATTAAAAGGGAAAAAAAAGGGAATAAAGAAAAAAATATAAAGTAAAAATATGCATAAAACTAGAAAAAAATTAGAAAATAACTACATAAAAAACAGACAAATAACTAAAGAAAAAATAAAAATAAAAAATATAACTATACGATGGGAATCAGAAAAAACAAAAATGAAAATTAAAAAATAACAAAATATTATAACCACCATAGCCCTCCAAAGATATTTTCTAACGAGATTGCTGCTGCTGTAAAAAATGAAAAAAAGAAAAAATGGGAGGGAAGAAAAAAAGAGAGGGTTAAAAAAAAGATCTCATGATATCAACCTTAAAATAAACTCATAACATCGTATTCTCTATTCAACCCTTTGGGTTCCAAAGTTTGTAACGAATGAATCCAAAAGGCCTCTCTGAGCTTTAATGATTTAACCTGATTGCCCCCTCTTCTATGTGCTGGAACGTGTTCGAGGACAAGAAACTTTAATTGGGCTATAGCATGTCCCGCATTATGAAAATGAAATGGTATGGGTAGATGATGGCGTCCACAACGTATATCTGACTTATGGTGAGAAATCCTATCCTTCACGTTCTGTGTCGTTTCACCTACATACAATTTGCCACAAGGGCATTTAATCGCATACACCACAAATTTAGAATCGCAGGTGTAGTACCCCTTGATAGGGATGTCTACACCTGTCTGTGGATGTGAAATAGAGGAACCTTTTAAGACATTAGCACATTGTGCACACTGTAGACACGGAAAGGTCCCTCTTTTCTGTGTTTGGAGAAAACTTTGCCTAGAAATTTTTAATGCAGAGCCAATATCTGCTTGAACGATCTTATCTCTCAGATTATTGGGTCTCCTAAAACATGGGAGAAAAGGGACCTGAAAATCGGGTATCTTCGGGAAACTATCCCGAAGTATAGACCAATGTTTACGGATTTTCTTGTGCAGTCTGTACATGAAAGGATGGAAAGTATGCACGAAGGGAATTCTAGAACCCATACTCGGTTTATTGCGGGAACGGTTGTCATCCCGGCATTTCTTGAGCAAACGGCGGGGATAACCCCTCTCCACAAATTTATCTTCCATACTGCTTAATCGTGTGGAACATATTAGGGGATCACTAACAATCCTTTTAACTCTATCAAACTGTGAAATGGGAATTGATTTTTTCACTGCCACTGGATGACAGCTTTGGTATAGCAACAAGTTATTCCGGTCCGTTTCCTTTGTAAACAAATCTATCGAGAGATTACCAGAGGAATCTTGTATAATCACGGTATCTAAAAAACTGATCTTAGTTTTATGGCTATTCAAGGTAAAGGTCAATTCAGGCCAAACACTATTGAGGTATATATGAAATTCCTCTAATGAGTCAAGTGATCCATGCCAAAGGCAAAATACATCATCGATGTACCTACGCCAAAGTAAACAATGAGATTGGTAGATGTCATGTGGATATATAAATTCTGACTCAAACTGAGCCATGAAACAGTTGGCATAGGGGGGTGCCATATGCAACCCCATAGCTGTCCCCTGTATCTGAAGATAAAAAGAATCTTCAAAAAGAAAAAAAATTTCTGTCAGTACCATTCTCAATAAATCCATCAAAAAATTAATGGCATTAGGCTCAATTGTAGACCTCTCTAATAGAAGTTTAGTTGCTCTCATTCCCTTCTCATGTTGAATAGAAGTATACAAGCTGTTAACATCAAAGGTCACCAATAAGGTGCCTTCTGGTAATTGACCAAAACCCTTTATAATCTCCAGAAACGCCCCAGTGTCCAAAATAAAAGAGGGAGTATCCTTAACTAGTGGAGTAAGTGTTCTCTCTAGAAGTTGGGACAAAGGGGATAAAATGGAGTCAGTTGATGCGACTATCGGTCTACCTGGGGGATTATAAAGCCTTTTGTGTATCTTTGGGAGTGTGTAGAAAACAGGAATAATCGGCTCTATCTTAGATAGAAAATCTCTCGTCTTCTTATCGATCGTACCTTCCCCCAATGCACGTGTCAATGTCTCCTCAACTTTATCCCGAATAGATCTTGTGGGATTATGAGGTAGTGGTAAATAAACCTCCCTATTCATAAGTTGTGATAGAATCTCGTTGCGATAAGCTGAGCGGTCCATAACGACCGTGGCTCCCCCCTTATCCGCTGGTTTGATAATTATGTCGTGATCATGGATTAGGGCTTGTAAGGCATCCCGTTCTGTCTGATTCAAATTAGAGCGGAAACTCAATTCACCCTTGGTGATCTGTTTAGTATATAATAAAACTTCCTTCTCTATCAGGGAAATAAAAGTTTCGACCGGTGGACTTGTTCTAGGTGGATTAAAGGTACTCTGTAGTCTAAGGCCCAAATCAGTAATGTTTACCGGTGTTTTATCATATTCTAATCCCCTAGATGGAGTGGGTAACTGTGTACCAAAATGAGCCTTTAACCTCAGGTTCCTATAGAACCTTTGTAGATCTAGATCCAACTGGAAGGTGTTAAATTTATATGTAGGACAAAAAGACAGTCCTTTTTGTAATAAAGCTATTTGTGAGGGATCTAGAGATTTAGAAGAAATATTCACAACCAGATTTGTTATGTTACCTGTCTCGTGCTCATTATGTGGCGATTGGTGTCTGTGGCACTGGCCCCCCCTCCTCGTCCTCTTCTTAGATTGTATCTCCTGTCTTGGCCTAAAAAAGAAGATCTGCCTGTGCCTGTTTTCTCGTTGTCCGAGCTTGAGGCTGAGGAGCCGTCTGTAAATCTGTAATTGCGATAGTTCGGACGAGAAGAGCCGGTAGAGCCCTGCCATCTATAGACTCTTTTTTGTAGGTAATCTTGTGTATCACGAATAAACTTCTGGCGTTTACGCTTCTCGGTCTCTTGTCTAAAGGTTTCTAGACTCTCCTTGGTACGGCTTGCAATATTATCAAATTCTTCCTTCGATAGTGTATCCTTAAGTTGTCTTTCAATATTAACAACCTTCTCTTGTCCACTCTTTATATCCTTGTTCAGATGTTCGAGAGTCAAGGCCATCAAATCCAATGAGCATTTATTCAAAATCCGTTCAAATTTTTCACAGAAGTCAGTATTATTCTGAAACAGAGTGGGTCGCAGTGATACCCTAAGGCCTCTTGGTATTCGCTGTGTTCGAATATACTCTGCTATAGTTGCGCTATGTAACTCCAGACCAATAAGATGTCGAGATTCCCTCTCAAGGTCTCGCATCTTGAATTCACTTCCAGGAATTTGTAAAAATTCACTTGATGTAGTAACCTGTGAGACTATGTCAGCTACTTCTGTCTCATTAAATGAGAAACTATTGGCAGACATCTCACAAAAATAATTTTTCTTCGAAAAACCAGTAGTAGCGGGTGCCCGTGTGTATGGTCAACTACAGTATAACAAAAAGACACGTCACTCCGATAATTAGATAAGGGGTGCTTACCCCTTATCTAATTATCGGAGTGACGTGTCTTTTTGTTATACTATACAGTGAACACAGGGGGCTGTGACCGAATCTGGGGGTATATGGTGTATTCAGCATACACAGAGGGGTATGTGACCGAAGCTGGGGGTATATGGGTGTATACAGCATACACAGAAGGGTCTGTGACCAAAGCTGGGGGGTATACGGGTGTATACAGCATACACAGAAGGGTCTGTGACAGAAGCTGGGGGTATAGGGGTGTATACAGCATACACACAGGGTTCTGAGACTGAAGCTGGGCGTATACAGGTGTATACAGTGTGAGAGACGCGGGGTCTGTGACTGAAGCTGGGGGTATACAGGTGAATACAGTATACACAGGGGTCTGCGACTGAAGCTGGGGGTATATGGGTGTATACAGTGTACACAGGCGTTTGCGACCAAAACTGGGGATAAACAGGTGTATACAGTGAATACAGGGGTCTGTGACCGAAGCTGGGGGTATACGGGTGTACACAGCATACACAGAGGGGTCTGTAACTGAAGCTGGGTGTATACGGGTGTACACAGCGTACACAGAGGGGTCTGTGACCGAAGCTGGGGGTATACGGGTGTATACAGCATAAACCCAGGGTTCTGAGACTGAAGCTGGGGGTATACAGGTGTATATAGTGTGAGAGACGTGGGGTCTATGACTGAAGCTTGGGATATACAGGTGTATACAGTATACACAGGGGTCTGCGACTGAAGCTGGGGGTATATGGATGTATACAGTGTGAACAGGGGCCTGCGACCGAAGCTGGGGGTATACGGGTGTATACAGTGTACACAGAGGCGTCTGCGACCGAAGCTGGGGGTATATGGGTGTATAAGGAGCACACTGAGGGGTCTACAACCAAAGCTGGTGGTATACGGGTGTATACAGCGTACAAAGAGGCGTCTGCAACCGAAGCTGGGGGTATATGGGTGTATACAGCGTACACAGGGGTCTGCGCCCGAAGATGGGGGTATACAGCGTACACAGAGGGGTCTGTGACTGAAGATGGGGTATACAGAGTACACAGAGGGGTCCACACAAACACACCTCCGCTCCGTACACCTCGTACACACGCGGCTTCGCTCCGTACACCTCGTACACACGCGGCTCCGCTCCGTACACCTCGTACACACGCGGCTCCGCTCCGTACACCTCGTACACACGCGGCTCCGCTCCGTACACCTCGTACACACACAGCTCTGCTCCGTACACCTCGTACGCGTGCGGCTCCACTATGTCCACCCTGTAAACCCCTCCTGACCCCACACAGAAACTTCCCCTCATCCAGCACCATGACAACCAGCACAGCAGAGTCCTGCACACACTGAGGCCCCTGATCATGTGACCCCTGACTCCTCCCCTCCTGTGACCTCATCACAGGTCCTGTGCGCACAGAGCAGCTGTAGAAATCTCCGGCCTCGGGGGTCTCACCAGACTTCGCTCTTTTCTTGCAGGGGCCGCAGTGGATTTCATCCTGGATCCATAGAGCTGAATAGAGGAGCGATGTTCCTTCACTCTGATGGGAATTGATGGTGACGTTTCTCCAACGTCCACGTTACCGAGTAAATCCCCCCAGGACTGCAGCCGGTAAAGACCCCGATATCCGCAGGTGTCCCCTCTAATTGGGGGAAAGGGATCGAAAAGCCTCTTATCCCGAGGGGAAACCCTGTACATGGAGACATCGGCCTCAGATCTCTCCTGTCCTGTTCTTCCAGAAAAGCCTCAAACTTCTGTGTGTGACTCAGAGCTGAGATCTAACGGGAGAGAAGATTCCAGTGCGGGGAAGACGGGAAACCTTCATATAGACGGCCGGTGGGGATGGAGGCAGTGACCGACTCTGGCCACATCTGTCTCTAGAGCCGCAGTAGAAGATGAAGATGTCGTCCTCATCATGAAGGAGTTATTTCTCATGTCGCGTGTAATGAATATCTCCTGCAGTATTGCTAATGCCGATTCCAGTGTCGGTAATGAGACGAGAATTAGCGTTATGGAAGATGAGTCTATGAGGAACGTGTTCAGCTGCCGACTCCGAGGAGGAAACTGCTTGTTGTCTGTGGCCTAAATATATAGGTTTTATTAGTAGATGTCAGGGAAGAAAACTAAACCCTGTAAGATAATAAATCTCCTCCTATGTTTCCCTTATTATCTCCAGTAATTGTATTATTACACAGGATTCTTATGATGTTACATCGGATCATCTTCTTCTCATTCAGGTCTCTACAATATCGGATCCTCTCAGTGAAGATCTTCTACAGAAGAGAATTTTCCTGATTTACCCATCAAGGATGGATATGGACAGAGACAAGATGGCGGAGAGGATGTTACACCTCACCCTAGAGGTCCTCTTCCGTCTCACTGGAGAGGTGAGAGATTCTGATGACGTCACATTACATCATTCTTATCTATGGGAATAACAGATGGACAGAACTGGAGAGGTGAGGACTCTGGGAATGTCTGTAGTGAGATTTATTAATGTGTCTCTCCATAACCAGGATTACACAGTGGTGAAGAAGACCTCTAGTGATCACTGTCAGGACCCTGTGTCTGAGGGATGGGGAAGACCCCTGAGCCCAATCACGGGGCCTCCACCTCACCCCCTGATCCATGAGGACATCAATGACCAGAAGATCCTAGAACTCATCTACAAGATGATTGAGCTGCTGACTGGAGAGGTGACACTGCTGGGAATGCTGGGACATTATACAGTAACACTATGAAGGGATCGGGGGATGACGGTATCATTGTATGTGTCAGGTTCCTATAAGGTGTCAGGATGTCGCTGTCTATTTCTCCATGGAGGAGTGGGAGTATTTAGAAGGACACAGAGATCTGTACAAGGACATCATAATGGAGGTTCCCCAGCCCCTCACATCTCCAGGTAATAGACAGGACTAAATACACACGGCCTATAATTATCTGTATGTAGAGAATGAATTCAGTCCCTGTATGTGTTTCCTCCAGATCTATCCAGTAAGAGGACAACACCAGAGAGATGTCCCCGTCCTCTTCTTCCACAGAACTGTAACCAAGAAGATCCCAGTGCTCCTCAGGATCATCAGGTACATGGAGAGAAGGTGTCAGGAGATCTCCCCTATGATGTGTAGACGGCTGTGAAGGTCTTGTGCTCAGTCTTGTTTTATCCCCCAGTATTATATGTTTTATACTTGTGTAATGAGAGCGGTGGAGATGGCAGGATTAGAGCTGATCATAGATGGGACTTCTCCATCTGTCTGTGACTTTTACAATATTTGTTTCAGGGTGAAGATCTGACCCATATTAATACTACAGAGACATATGTGAGGGGTGATGAGTGGTGTAAAGAGGAGATTCCCACATATGACTACCCAGGTGAGTAGTAACCACTGAATGCAGAGAAGTCACAGATTCTTCTCAGTCACCAGCTGTGGCTGCTTTATTGGTGGTGTAGTCCGGCCGTGTTACTGGGACGCCCTCCCAGGGCTGTGGGGTACCGGGCCCGATGAGCTTCAATGGCAGATGTCACAGCAGCTGGGACCTGGCCCGTGGCCCTGGGTGCCCATTGTAAAGGGAAATGTTCAGTGTGCTTATGATGAGTGATTCGTGACGCCACCTGTGGTGTTCGGCAATAGAGATGTAAGTCGACGCTGCAGACAGATCCTCTGGGACAGATGGTGTGGTGCAGCAATGATGTTATAGCCCTCCACAGGCAGGGCTGTAGTCCCAGGGCAGTGTAGGTGAAGTGACACTTAGATGGTGTAGTGTCAGGCGCAAGAGATGTAGCAGTGCGGAGCGGGTTGGCGCAGGAATAAGGACACCAGGGCATGTAGTTCCAAAGCTTTACTCACAGTCTGTTGCAGGTACAGGTGCCCGCATCCGTGCCGTGTCCTCCGGGCCAGGAGCTCAGCCAACTTCCAGGCAAGATGAAGTACTCCTTTCCAACACTCCGCCAACATATGTGCCTTTCCTGAACGTCTCCTCTTATAGCGCCTTTGAGTGAAGTACTCTCAGTACTGAATTGCACTGGAGTTTCTCCTATCAGATGTTCCTATGAACTCTACTTGTACGGCAGCTTCTGAGCTGGGAAAACCATCCAGTCTGGCCTAAGCTGTTACTAGTGGTTCAGCTGCTCGATCCTTGTTAACATTCACGTCACTTGGCAAGTGAAAAGGTTTTAAATACTAGAGTAGGGACTGTCCCACAAGGGTTGCCGTGACGTGGCGGGATGGCTTGTGCATTATTTTGATCAAAATTATGTTTACTAAATACCCTTATTATTATTATTACCTTTATGCATTATTTGCAGTATATTTTTTACTTTTTAGTTCAGGATATTTGTGGTTTTTGCTTTTTGTTTTCTCTGGTTAATGGTCATGTGTTAATATGCACTTACATTGTGCATACACATTAACTTACTTTCTCAGTTCAGATTTGTTTTTTATTTTTATTTTTTTACGGCAGACAGCTGTAGCCTGCTTCGGGGACTCCTTGCTACTAAGTCCCGGCTCACTAATATGTTGCTGTTGTGCCCCCAAGTCTTGAGTGGGAATAAAGTGGTCACTACTTCTATTCCTCCGGTGTCTGCTGCAGGACCATTAGTATCCGTACAACCTCGGGGACCGGACCCCGGCCTTGCGCTTAGAACTTGAAAAGGGTTCTCTTCTAACCCTGGTCCTTCTTCTCTTATTCTCCTCACATTCCGTGCTAATCCTTCTTCCCAATGGAGAATCAAGCTTCCTTTCTCTGTCTCTTTCCTGTGCCAGCAGACCCAGATCACTGTGGCCTGCTGCAGCACTTCCTTCTTCCATCCCTCTCCCAGGGATCTTCTGTGTCTCATACTCTGTCCTTCTACATCCTCACTCACTGACTGAATGAAAGACTGACTGAACGACTGACTCAACTCTTCTCGCTCTTTTATGTGAACTAACTCCACCCACCTCCCAGCACGTTTCATGTTCCAAGCAGGGAGCCATCAAGGGGTGCTATGCTACACTCCAAGCAGGGAGCTGCCGAAGGTGCTCTGCTACACTACTTTGTGGCGTGGTGTTGTAGGTGTTGGAGTGTGGTCAGGTGTCTTCACCTTACCTGGATGGTGGGGCACCACACCTCAGGAGGAGGTGCAGTACCTCTGTGGCGACTGAACCCTCAGGGGCGCCACATTACCATGATCACCATTTTGCCTCTAGACCACAACATTCTCCTCCACCCAAAACTGTTCAAATGACTTTGGGCATTGAAAGCCCTTTTCTATAGAACTTACAACCAATTACATTTTTTTTTGATCCTAAGGAATTCAGATTACTGCACAATCTCTCCTGAAATGGGGAGCAATATTATTTTCTCTAATCTTCTGCTCAGGATTCATAGTAGCTCCAATGGTCCACCATAAATGAGGGCAACTCTGGTTTACTGTTGTGTAATCTGTATTTGTAGTTTTCAGGTAATGAGATTCTCGTGCTCTGGGGCGGGGCTGTGGGTGGGGCTTTATGTGGTGCTCTGATTACATATTCCTCTGTATTGGCTTATGACAGGTCGCTGACCCCTCACTGACCTGCCCCCATTATTACATAATGCATATAATAGCATTGATATTATTGGTGATAATGCTTATAATATTGTGGCTATTGTGAGGCTTAGAAAAAAAATTACATCCAGCACAATGACACCAGTGATGGTGGCGCCTGCGCAGCAGCATCTATATCAACTATATCAAATTTTTATTGTTAGGAAGTTATAAGGATTAAAAGTTAAACAGCGATTTCTCATTTTTACAAAAAAATTTACAAAACCATTTTTTTAAAGAACCACCTCACATTTGAAGTGAGTTTGTGGGGTCAAAATTACAGAAAATACCCAAAAATGACCCCATTGTAAAAACTGCACCCCTCAAGGTGCTCAAAACCACATTCAAGAAGTTTATTAACCCTTCAGATGCTTCACAGGAATGAATGGAATGTGGAATGAAAATATAAACATTTACTTTTCTTTCACAAAAATTTTCCCCCTGAAATCCCCTCTGAAGTGACCCCATTTTGGAAATGACACCCCTCTGGGAATTCATCTATGGATATAGTGACCATTTTCACTACAAGGATGATTTCCAGAAACACGTAGTGGAAGTTTCAGAGCAAAAATTGCAAAAATGTCATTGTAGTGCCCAATATATTGTGCCGAGCTTGTGTCTCTGGAGACCTCCCCCCACCTACCCCCGGAAATTGTTAAGTCAGCTCTACTCAAATGTGTCTGTCACTAAATAATCCAAATGCTTGAATGTCAAAACAGTTCAAAAACTTGGTTCTGTGTGGAAGATTGTAAAGGAGTCATGGAGGCATAAGGCTGGCAGTGATGGGCATTGTGGTAATAATAGCGGGTATCATGCCTCATTCCTCTCTAGGAACATACACGACATCTTCTCTGGGGGTTCTTTCTTGTTTCAGTTACTGGGATGAGTGCAATAAAATGTCGCTCAGTGAGTCTTCAGACATCTTCACATTCTAAAGGATTGGCGGGGACAAAATTTTCAAAAACAAGATTTTCTCCTTCCCCTCATTGGGGGACACAGGTACTGTGGGTGTATGCTACTGCCGCCTGGAGGCTGACACTAAGTGAAAAAAAGAGGTTAGCTCCTCCTCCGCCGTATACACCCTCACCCTGATTGCGGGCAGAAACCAGTTCATGTTTTGTGTCCGTTGGAGGCACACGCCTGTTTTTTCTCCAGACTTATTTTTTTTTTTTTTTCCCTTTTTCTATGAAGATGAGACAGGGGCGACGGACCCTATTGAAAGGGTCCGATCCCCCCAAACCAACAACGGGCGAGCACGTGCGAGTGTCGCCTCCACGTATCCTCTCCCGAAACGTGGGACACGTCTGGTCCTTTTTTCCCAGACTTTTTTATTTTTTCCATGAAGATGAGATGGGGGCAATGGATCCTATTGAAAGGGTCCGATTTCCCCAAACCATCAACGGGCGAGCACGTGCGAGTGTCGCCTCCACGTATCCTGTCCCGCAACGTGGGACATGATGCCGGACTTAGCCCTGACCTCCCTAAGGTATTGAAACCCTAGGCTGTACAGAGGCGCAAGCATAGTCTGTGCGGCTCCCACTGCTCCACCAATGCTAGACTGCGGTGCTGCAAGGCAGCGGACGGTCCCTCTCCTCATCCCTGGAGGGAAAGATGGAGCTAGGGTGCCTGCACTGTCCTATATGTGGCCCCCCTCCCCTCTACCTGAGCTGGAAAGCTGAAGCATCGTCACGGAGGGGGATGGCCGGGGAGGGCTCCTGCAGCAGGGTCCACAGGGATGGAGCCCTTAGCCTTTTCCTCGGGGGTCAGAGCGGCAGCATCCGAAGATAGCACCCCCGTCGCGCACGATGGCGGCTCCTGACGTCCAGCCATGTATCCTCGGCCTGGGACTCTGTGGGAGACGGGTCCGCCCACCCCCCGTCACGGGCAGGCGATGTAAATCTAACCCGCGGTTTCGGTTGGCGTTAGGCCGCAGGCGGAAGTCCCTCCTTCGCGTCACTTCCGGTGGCCTGCCTCCTGTGGCCTGGGCGGACGCCGAAGAAATTGAGGCCCCGGTTTCAGACCAGCGCTAGGCTGCAAAACTGGAAGGACTGTCCGAAGGATGCCTCTTCTTCTGACGGCCCTCCCGCAGCTGTGGCGCGCGCTTCTTTGAGCTGGAGCAATGCCCGGCACTTTCAGGACACGTGGGGGCACAGGACTGGGGTAAGTGCTGCCCCCCAACCCGAGAGGCCACACTGCGGGAAAATGAGGAGTGCCCCCCAGCGGTCTGCAGTGCTGATGCCGGGCAGATACAGCATGTCTGAAAAAGCGAAGACGCACACGTTTCTATACGCTGCATGCATCTCTTGTCGGGCCGCGTTTCCGCAGGCGCAGAGCAAGCAATTATGCGAAGCCTGTGATTCCGAACGCGCCCAGGAGCCTTACCCTGCGACTGAGCCCAGTGCAAGTCCCCCGAGTGGGCCCTATCACTGTCGCAGTCCATGGCGTCGCTTACGAGAGCAATCGAGTCCCTTCGCGCCCCAGATAGGGGCAGGGACAGTGGCTCGCCTGTGTTAGAGGGGTCCTTTACCTCACAAGAGCATCCGGCCTGCAGGGGCCGCCCTCCAGGCAGACGCGGGGGAAACGAACCCACACGGCGTCTCCTAGTTCATCCGGTGCCTCGGCATCCGTGAGTTCTGCTTCTCGCTCTCCTTCACCAGTAGTCGATAGCGAGCAATGCTCGGACGAGCCCCTTGACCTAGATACTCCGGGGTGTCGAGAAACAGTGGATAGCCTCATTGAAGCCGTCAACCAGACTTTGGGGATTGAGGATGATTCCACCTTGGCTTCTGGCCATATGGTGTCATTTAAGCGAGTTAAGCAGCCGCATAGAGTATTTTGCACTCACCCAGAATTCGAGGACATAGTGCAACGACACAGGGAACGGCCGGACAGACGCTTCTCAGGCCAGAAGGCGCTCGACGCGAGGTATCCGTTTGCCCCGGACCTCTGTAAAAGATGGACGGAATCCACAACGGTGGACTCGCCCGTGTCACGCTTGGCCTCTAAAACCCTGTTATCTGTACCTAGTGGTTCTTCTATGAAGGATCCCACAGATCGTCTCATAGAGAGCTTGGCTCACTCAGTATTTGAGGCATCAGGGTCAGCACTCACTCTCTCCCTCGTTCGCGGCAACGTGGGTGGCCAAGGCCATGATTTCTTAGTCAGAATCATTAAACAAAGCCTTGCAGGATAGGGCCCTACCTGCAGAACTATCAGAGATCGCGAGTCAGATCGCTATGGCTGGGGACTACTTAATCAATGCATCTTTGGATGCGGCCAATTGCGCGGCACTTGCTGCCGCAAGCACAATTTCCATTAGGAGAGCTCTATGATTAAGGACATGGCGGGCCGATTCAGCCTCCAAGAAGTCCTTGACTTCTCTACCTTATCAGTGCAGCCGCCTTTTCGGAGAGAAGTTAGATCAGCTCATCTCTGATCCCACCTGAGGGAAGAGCGGTTTTCTCCCTCAACAATAGGTCAAACCACCAGTTCGTCACCAGTTTCAGGCACGTTTTCGGGCTTCTCGCAACCCCGGGTGGACTACAGCGGCCAATTCCGCTGCTTGAGGTCGCCCCAACCAGGATAGAGATCGACAGGTCTCATATAGAGCCAACCCCTTGGGAAGAATGCGTACTCACCAGCCCAGGTCGAGGGGATCCAGGTCCCAAAGATCTTCTCTTTATTTTTTTTATATAGCGCTAACATATTCCGCAGCGCTTTACAGTTTGCACACATTATCATCACTGTCGCCGATGAAGCCCACAATTCTAGATTCCCTATCAGTATGTCTTTGGAATGTGGGAGGAAACCCACACAAACATGGGGAGAACATACAAACTCCTTGCAGATGTTGTCCTTGGTGGGATTCGAACCCAGGAATCCAGCGCTGCAAGGCTGCAGTGCTATCCACTGAGCTACCGTGCTGCCCCATTGGCCAGGTGACAGCAGCATGGTAGGCAGACGCCTACTCTGGTTTCGCCATGTCTGGCTCACCATCGCACACGACACATGGGTAAGAGAGTTGGTGTCCTCAGGGTACAAGATAGAGTTTGTCAGGTACCCCCCCAAGACGGTTTTTTCTTTCCCAAGGTGGATACCCAGGCAAGGGCTTTGCTAGGAGCCATCGAATTGCTCCATCGCAATGGTGTCATTATTCCCGTGTCAGAACACGAAAAGGCTCATGACTTCTATTCCAACCTATTCACGGTCCCCGAGAGGGACGGGACTGTCAGACCTGTTTTGGACCTGAAGCTCCTGATCAAATTCATCAGGGTCAGACATTTCCAAATGGAGGCTCTCCGTTCAGTCATATCGGCCATGGGGCAGGGAGAATACTTGGCCACTATCGATATCCAAGATGCTTACCTACATATGCCCATTTTTCCTCCGAATCAAAGATTTCTATGCTTCGCCATCAACGGTCTACATTTTCAGCTCGCAGCACTTCCCTTCGGGCTAGCCTCCGCCCCCAGAGTGTTCACAAAGGTCATGGCAGTCGTCATGACCATCCTGCACTCCCAGGGCATAGTCGTCTTGCCTTACTTAGATGACCTCTTGGTCAAGGGCCCTTCAATTTGGGCATGCGAGGAAAGTGTCAACATCACGCTAGTTACTCTTTCCCGCTTAGGGTGGTTGGTCAACGTGAAGAAATCATCTCTTGCTCCAGCTCAGAGGATTTCCTTTTAGGGATGATCTTCGACACCTTTCGAGGGTTGGTAATTCTCAATCAGGACAAGGTCCTAGCTCTCCGGCAGGGAGTCCGGACATTTCGCCAACCAGTCCCTCATACCATCCGTTTCGGGATGAGGATTCTAGGAAAAATGATGGAAGCAATATCGTTCGCCCAGTTCCATCTTCGCCCCCTGCAGCACGCCCTCTTGTCATCCTGGGACAAGAACCCATTCTCGCTCGATCATCGGTGCCGGTTGTCCTCTCAGGTCAGACAGTCACTCGAGTGTTGGATAACCAGTTCCTCCCTGCTTCAGGGGAAACCCTTTCCCCAGACTATTGGTTGGTGGTCACAACCGACGCCAGCCTCCTCGGCTGGGGAGCGGTTTTTCGTTACCACACGACCTGTTGTGAGTTCATTTTCCCCTTCATTACTGAGGCCCGAGGAACTCCCTCTTCTGGTAAAGAAAGGTAGTGAGCCTGATTGTCAAACACCTGAGGCTGATGATTGTGACTGGCTGAGTGGAGTTACGGACTGGATATAATGCTGCCGACGCCCTTCTGCCCTGCTGGTGATTTCTCTGTGGGATCCTTGGAGACCAGTCTGAATTCCTGCTCCTCCAAAGCTAAGTTTGCTGCTCGGCCTTTTGCTTTTGTGCTTTGACTTTGTTTTTGCTTTGTTTTTCTGGATTTCTGCCATTCCCTGCTGGGGTGTGCTGAATTCATTTAGCTCTGTTTTCTGAAAATACCTGAGTGCTGATTCAGTTTTTGAAGCCTAGCTGCTTCAGGGCCTTTTGCATATCAGCTGGTTGGCTTATGTCTTTGATAGGGTTTTGGCAGATTGCAGACAGCAGCCTTCCTGTCCTTTCCTATCTAGGTAGTTTTGGGGCCCCGTCTTTGCTCAGTCTATCTTTCTGTCTGTGTTAGTATTTTCATCTTGCTTCACCGTCATTATATGTTGGGGGCTGCCTATTGCTTTGGGGTCTGCTCTGGGGCAGTTTAGATTTCCCCTTTCTTTCTTTAGGCCTATGTATTTCTCCGGCTGTGATCGAGGGGTCTAGGACATCGTAGGAACCCCCCACGGCTACTGCTAGTTGTGTTGATAGGTTCAGGGGTCTGCAATCTGATAGTTGCCAACTTCTCTGGTTTTCTGGACTTAGCTTGTATTTCTGCTTTTGCCTCCTACGGTGACTCAATCATAACAACGACCCAAGGACGGTGGTCGCCGCAGGAGGCACGCCTCCCGATCAACTTGTTGCAGATACGAGCGATCTGGCTGGCTCTGCAACATTTTCATCACCTTCTAGCAGGCCGCCAAGTCCGGATTCAATCGGACAACGCCACGGCGGTGGCTTACATAAATCATCAAGGGGGCACCCGCAGCAGAGCAACCATGCACAAGGTAGGGCACGTTTTGCATTGGGCCGAGAGGAACCACTCGGTGATATCGGCAGTCCACATCCCGGGCGTGGAGAACTGGGCGGTAGACTTCCTCAGCCAGCAGTGTCTTGCGTTCAGGGAGTGATCACTACACCCTGAGATCTTCCACCAGATTTTCCAGTGGTGGGGGACACCGGATAGGGACCTGATGGCCTCAGGGGCGAATGCCAAGGTGCCCCTGTTTGTCGCTCGGTCCAGGGACCCGCAGGCAGTCGCTTTGGATGTGTTGGTTCTGCCATGGAACCCGTTTTGCCTCTCATATCTATTTCCCCCGCTGCCACTACTTCTGAGAGTCATCAAAAAGATCAAAACAGAAGGGGTTCCAGTGATTCTCCTGGCCCCGTCAAGCTTGGTACGCGGATCTAGTGCAGCTGCTCGCCGACGTTCCTTGGCGACTGCCAGAGCGCCCAGATCTACTGTCCTAGGGCCCGATCTTCCACTCGAGCTCAGGGTCCCTGTGTTTGACGGCATGGCCGTTGAATCTTGGATTCTGACCCAGGTGGGGTTTTGGCGCGAGGTGGTTGCTACAATGGTTAGCGCCCGGAAGCCTACCTCGGCGAGAATTTGCCATCAAACCTGGAAGGTTTTCTTTTCTTGGTGTCGAGACCGTGGTTATTCTCCGCTGAGATTCTCTATTCCCAACATCTTGGCCTTTCTCCCGTCTGGCCAAGACTCAGGGTTGGCCCCGAGCTCCCTCAGGAGACAGATATCAGCTTTATCCGTCCTGTTCCAGCGCAGAATTGCTGTAAATTTGCAGGTAAAGAATTTCATCCAGGGGGTCTCCCACTTGGTACCTCCCTATAGTGCGCCCCTGGACGCCTGGGACCTTAACCTGGTCCTAAGCATTCTGGAGGAAGCTCCATTTGAACCGCTACAGGATGTTTCTTTGTCATACCTCTCCTGGAAGGTGGTATTCCTTGTAGCGTTAACGTCTATCAGGCGAGTCTCAGAGCAGACGGCCCTATCCTGTCGAGCCCCGTTTCTCACTTTCCACAGGCATAAGGTGGTTCTCAGACCAGCTCCCCCCTTTCTGCCGAAGGTCGTTTCCTCGTTTCACATTAATGAGGATATTGTCTTGCCTTCATTTTGTCCAGCATCGGCACACCGAGTGGAAAAGCCCCTTCACACGATGGACCTGGTAAGAGTCCTCAGGAGGTACGTGTCACGGACCGCACCCTTTAGGCAGACAGACACGCTGTTCTTGCTCCCCGAGGGGCGCAGGAAGGGACTCGCGGCCTCAAAATCAGCCATAGCGAGGTGGATTCATTTGACTATTCAGGAGTCCTACCGCATCAGGGGTGCGCCGGTTCCAGCAGGGATCAGAGCACACTCTACTCGGGCAGTGGGCGCCTCTTTGGCGCTTCAGCACCAGGCTTCGATGGAAAAGATTTGCAAGGCAGCAACCTGGTCCAGCCTGCACACGTTTGCCAAACATTACAATACCCATACTCAGGCTTCAGTGGATGTAAGCCTAGGTAGAAGGATTCACCAAGCAACGGTGGCGCACCTTTTAGACAGGAGGTGCATGTAGCTTGGATCGGTGAGTCAACTTCCCACCCAGGAACTGCTTTAGGACGTCCCACAGTACCTGTGTCCCCAATGAGGCGAGGGAGAAACAGGAATTTTTGTGATAAACTCACCGTAAAATCCTTTTCTCCGAGACGCTCATTGAGGGACACAGCACCCACCCTGATAGCCAGTTGGCTCTTGTTTATTTAATTAATATGCATTTTCGATGATATTAGGGTGTTTCTTTTCTAGACATATTGTTACCTGCATTAAGGCTGATTTTTGTTGTTCTCCTACTGCTTTTGCACCAAACTGGTTTCCGCCCGCAATCCGGGCGAGGGTGTATATGGCAGAGAAGGAGCTAACCTCTTTTTTTCACTTAGTGTCAGCCTCCAGGAGGCAGTAGCATACACCCACAGTACCCGTGTCCCCCAATGAGCGTCTCGGAGAAAAGGATTTTACGGTGAGTTTATCACAAAAATCCCTGTTTCAGTGACCTTTTCCTGATAATCAAGGAAAGTATCTGCATTTCCGGCTTTTTTGTATAACACAAAAGAATTATATGTGGCCACCTGAAAAAAATAAATGACTAACTTTATATACCAGATATATGATTTTCTTGATACCTGGTATGACTGTAGAACCTGATCTGCAAGGTCCACACCCCCATATATTTGTGGTAGTCAATGACAGACACAGGTTTTGGAGTAGTGGATCCCTGTTGGTCTGCAGTGGCTCTTGTGGCATCTGTGTGGATCGAGCTCAGGATAAAAATATCTTTTTTATCCTTATACTTAAGGGCAAGCAGCTCTCTATTGCGTAAAACCCCTGACTGCCCCTTTCAGAAATTTTTTTGACCACTGATTGTGGAAACCCCTGACGGTTTTTGCGAATGGTCCCACAAGCCCCTATGTTATGTACAATAAGACTTTTAAATAGGGGTATACTGGTGTAGTAGTTGTCAACATACAGATTGTAGCCTTTTTGTAAAAATGGAGTGATCAGTTCCCAAACGATTTTTCCAGATGTCCCCAGATAAGTAGGACATCCTGGTGGGTTTAGTTGGCTATCTTTCCCCTCATAAATGTGAAAAGCTGATGTGTATCCGGTTGAACTCTCACACATTTTATAGAGCTTTATTCTGAACCTTGCCCTCTTTGAAATAATTGGTCCAAAATTTTCCACCTCCACATTTATACCAGGAATGGCATTAAAATGAGCAATGAATGGTTTAGCCGAATCCGAAGCCTCCCATCTGGGAAATGCTACATCAAGAGGCAAAGCCCCTTGGACATTGGTGTGCGCCAATTCACGAGCACTAGGGACAGCGCTAGTACTGGGCATTGTTCCCTGAGTTGGAGACATTTCTCCAGAAGCGCTATTTGTCCTTCTTGTTGTACTGGTCCTTGTGTGTGAGGATGGACCAGAATCACTGCTCATTTCTGAGCTATCACTGTCGCTGCTACTAAAGTCCTCGAAATCCACATCGCCATCTGACACTGCACTTTCTTCACTGTCAGAACATGAAAGTGGATAAGCCTCCTCTGCACTATAACACTGACGGGCCATTTTTATTTTTTTTAATTTTTTTTACGGAAATACAAAACTCTGATGTGACCAAATTATTTGGGAGACAATAGAGAAAAGCCTAATTCTTTTGCCTAACCCTAACTTTAGAATAAACCCTTACTTTAGCCCCAACACTAACCCTAACTATGGCACTAACTGTAACCTGCCTTATCTGTTTTTCCATTGATAGATGATGGACCTGAGTGGGGACTTGTTTTTGTGAGATGAGAATTGGTATTATTTTCGCCTATATAACATTGATTAGTTCCTTTTTATTTGATATTTGGGAGGCAGAATGAACCAACAGTTGAACACCACACTACTGGTTCATCCAACAAGGTTTTTTATTAGACTGTGAACTGTCATTGTCTTGGTAAATAATTAACCCCTTAAGCCCCAAGGGTGGTTTGCACGTTAATGCCCGGGCCAATTTTTACAATTCTGACCACTGTCCTTTTATGAGGTAATAACTCTGAAACACTTCCATGGATCTCGGTGATTCTGACATTATTTTCTCGTGACATATTGTACTTCATGTTAGTGGTAAAATTTCATTCAAATAACTTGAGTTTATTTGTGAAAAAAATGAAAATCTGGTGAAAATTTTGAAAATTTCGCAATTTTCCAACTTTGAATTTTTATGCCCTTAAATCACAGAGATACGGCACACAAAAAACTTAAGTAACATTTCCCACATGTTTACTTTAAATCAGCACAATTTTGGAACCAAAATTTTTTTCTGTTAGGAAGTTATAAGGGTTAAAATTTGACCAGAGATTTCTTATTTTTGAAACACCATTTTATTTTTAGGGACCACATCACATTTGAAGTCACTTTAAGGGCTCTCTCTCTCTCTCTCTCTCTCTCTCTCTCTATATATATATATATATATATATATATTACCCAAAAGTGACACCATTCTAAAAACTGCACCCCTCAAGGTGCTCAAAACCACATTCAAGAAGTTTATTAACCCTTCAGGTGCTTCACAGGAATTTTTTGAATGTTTAAAAAAAATGAACATTTATCTTTTTTTCACAAAAAAATTACTTCAGGTCCAATTTTTTTATTTTACCAAGGGTACCAGGAGAAATTGGACTGCAAAAGATATTGTTCAATTTGTCCTGAGTACGCTGATACCTGATATGTGGGGGGAAACCACTTTCGACGCATGGCAGAGTTCAGAAGGGAAAGAGCGTCATTTGACTTTTTCAATGCAAAATTGGCTGGAATTCAGATTGGACGACTTGTCACGTTTGGAGAGCCCCTGATGTACCTAAACAGTGGAAACCCCACAAGTGACTCGATTTTGGAAACTAGACCCCCCAAGGAACTTATCTAGATATATGGTGAGAACTTTGAACCCACAAGGGCTTCACAGAAGTTTATAACGTACAGCCGTAGAATTAAAAAATCATACTTTTTCCATAAAAATGATCTTTTCACCCCCAATTTTTTTTTTCCCAAAGGTAACAGGACCCTAAAAGTTATTGTGCAATTTGTCCTGAGTACGCTGATACCCCACATGTGGGGGTAAACCACTATTTGGGCGCATGGCAGAGCTCGGAAGGGAAACGGCGCCATTTGACTTTTTTGGCTGGAATTGGGATTGGACGCCATGCCGCGTTTGGAAAGCCACTGATGTGCCTAAACAGTGGAAACCCCCCACAAATGACACCATTTTGAAAACTAGACCCCCCCACGGAACTTACCTTGATGTGTCGTGAGCACTTTGAACCCCCCAGGGCTTCACAGAAGTTTATAATGCCCGGGCGTGAAAATAAAAAAATCATATTTTTTCCACAAACATGATCTTTTAGTCCCCAATTTTTTTATTTTCCCAAAGGTAACAGGAGAAATTGGACCCCAAAAGTTGTTTTGCAATTTGTCCTGAGTAGGCTGATACCCCATATGTGGGGGTAGAACACTGTTTGGGCGCATGGCAGAGCTTGGAAGGGAAGGAGCACTGTTTGACTTTTTCAACGCAGAATTGGCTGGAATTGAGATCAGACGTCATGTTGCGTTTGGAGAGCACCTGATGTGCCCAAACAGTGGAAACCTCCAATTCTAACTCCAACCTTAACCCCAACACACCCCTAACCCAAACCCTAGCCCTAACCCTAATGGGAAAATGGAAATAAATACATTTTTTTAATTTTATTATTTTTCCCTAACTAAGGGGGTGATAACGGGGGGTTTGATTTACTATTTATGGCGGTTTTTATGTTTGGCAGCTGTCACACGCTAAAAGACACTTTTTATTGTAAAAATAGTTTTTGCATTACCACATATTGAGAGCTATAATTTTCCATATTTTGACCCACCGAGTCATGTGAGGTCTTATTTTTTGTGGGACGAGTTGACATTTTTATTGGAACCATTTACAGGCACGTGACATTTTTTGATCGCTTTTTATTCCGATTTTTGGGACGCAGAATGAACAAAAACCAGCATTTCAAGAATTTCTTTTGGGGGGTGCGTTTACACCATTCCGCATGCAGTAAAATTGATAAGGCGGTTTTATTCTTCGGGTCAGTACGGTTACAGCGATACCTCATTTATGTCTTTATTATATAAAAAATAATTATTTTTGCATCACTTTATTCTGTGAGCTATAACTTTTTCATTTTTTCGCTGATGACACTGTGTTGTGGCTCGTTTTTTGCAGGACAAGATGACGTTTTCAGCGGTACCATGGTTATATATATATCCGTCTTTTTGATCGCGCGTTATTGCACTTTTTGTTTGGCAGTATGATAATAAAGCATAATTTTTTTATTTTTCTTCTTTAAGGGGTTCGCTAAAGGGGTTAACTAATGGGACAGTTTTATAGGGTGGGTCGTTACGGACATGGCGATACTAAATATGTGTACTTTTATTGTTTTGGGTTTTTTTATTTCCAAAAAATGAATTTATTAGGGAATATTTTTTTTTTTTTTTTAAATTTAGCGATTTTTTTATCAATTATTTTTACTCTTATTTTTCTTTATTTAACTTTATTATACTGTCCCAGGGGGGAAATCATTGTCATGTGTGAGATCGCTGATCTGACACATCACAGATCGCTGTGACAGATCAGCGATCTCACATAGGCATTGCCCAAGGCTTCATCATGCCTGCGCTTTGCAGGCACTGATAAAGCCGCCTCCCTGCAGGCCCCTGAAGGTCCCCGCAGCCATATTGGATCCAGGGACCTACAGGTAAAGAGTCCCCCAGCGCAGCACATCGCACTGCGCTGGGGGTCTCGGGGAAGCACAGAGGGAGCCCCCTCCCTGTCGATGCTTCCCTAAACCCCCGGTACACTGCGATCGTGTTTGATCGCAGTGTGCCAGGGGCTAACGTGTCAGCTGTGATAATCAGCTGACACCCGGCCGCGATTAGCGGCGCTCACCCTGTGAGCGCCGCTGATCTCTATGACGTGCTATCCCGTCCTTGGGAATTAAGTCCCAGGGCACATGGACGGGGTAGTACGTCATATGGCAGAAAGGGGTTAAAGTTTTTTTACATAGCTTGCCATTTTTATGGACAGTTTAAGTAGAAATGTTCAAAAATATAAAACTCAAGGATATTTTATTAAAAATCTTTGTTTTATTATCTTAGCAGATGACTGTACCAGGAGAACAGAGGGACAGCTGACATCTTCAATTTTTAAATCTGATGATCTTGAGATCCTACAAGATACAACTGAAGTGATTTCTATTACTCCAGATATACCATCATCCATTCACAGCAAAGACCTGTCATCTGATCCTATGAAACAGGTCCCATCTTCTGATTCATTACCGACTACTAAGGAAAATCAAAGTCACAAAAGAGGCATTAAAAACCAAACTGCTCCTAAAGCAAAGAAGTCATTCTCATGTTCAGAATGTGGGAAATGTTTTGCACATCAATCACGTTTTGTTACTCACCAGAGAATTCACACAGGGGAGAAGCCTTTTTCATGTTCAGAATGTGGGAAATGTTTTAGCTGGAAAGCACGTCTTGATCGCCATCGGAGCAGTCACACAGGAGAGAAGCCTTTTTCATGTTCAGAATGTGGGAAATATTTTATCCAGAAATCACATTTTGTTACTCACTATAGAACTCACACAGGGGAGAAGCCTTTTTCCTGTTCAGAATGTGGGAACTGTTTTAAATGGAAAATAAGTCTTGATCGCCATCAAAGAACTCACACAGGGGAGAAGCCTTTTTCCTGTTCAGAATGTGGGAAATGTTTTAACGAGAAATCAGATTTTGTTAAGCACCAGAGAATCCACACAGGAGAGAAGCCTTTTTCCTGTTCAGAATGTGGGAAATGTTTTAGCCAGAAATGGAATCTTGTTACTCACCAGAGAACCCACACAGGGGAGAAGCCTTTTTGCTGTTCAGAATGTAGGAAATGTTTTAACCGGAAAGCGCTTCTTGTTAGACATCAGAGCAGTCACACAGGGGAGAAGCCTTTTTCATTTTATTAATCTGGGAAATATTTGACTTGGAAATCAACTGTTAATAAACATCATAGACGTCACATAGGGGAGAAGCCTTTTTTGTGTTCATAGTGTTGGAATAGTTTTAACCAAAATTGAATCTTCTTAAAGGGGTTGTCTCTTGTCATTCCTCATGTTTTCTGCCAAAAGGATAAAACTAAACTTTATTAATTCCAAATGTAAAACTATATCCATAATTCACCCCCTTAGGGTTAGTCAGTAGGTGTCTAATGGAAAAAACATGTACCCCACAGTTCAGTATATAGGATGAGGTGACGTATACACACTCACTCTCCAAGCCTCCCATTTCTGCGTGTTTAATCGTTCTCACCAAAGGCGACTCATCAGGAGACTATTTAATATTGATCTATATTCAAGTGAGACTGGACAAAAGAAAAAAATAAAATCATGTATCATGTTATCCGAAACAGTCAGAAAACTAGCCCCATATCGGCAGATCCCAGAACTAAGACTATATACTGTGTAAGTCTATAAGCCACTCCAGTGTCAGGAATAGATAGTATGTGACAATACAGTATAATTCTTGTGTTTTCCTCCTATAGGGACTGCCCTAGTTTGGTAATGTAACTGCTGTTAATTAGTATTGCAGACAAATTATCCTAGACTAAACTCAGTTTTCAGACGGCCCAATATGTACCCAGCAAAGAGCAAACAGATGAACGGCATACTAGGGCACACAAATCACCACATTACCAGAGGGAGCTATTTATCTGAAGTATTGCGGCATATAATTCAGTCAAAAAACGGAGGTGCTTGCATGAAAAAACATGAATATTTCAATGTGAAGCGAAAAAAGAAGAAATATGCAGCACTCACCAATGTAGCTGAAAAACTGCGTCTTTATTTCACATAAATTCCATCAATATGATGTGTGGACATGCAGGACGTTAGAGGAATGCTAGGGGAGAGAGGTGTCGGACAGCGGCCGTTTCGCGATTACTCGCTTCTACGGGTCCAGGTGAGGGGATTAGCTAAAGGTCATTCCCTTTATAGGACCACAGACCTTACTAATTAACATACATAACAAGTTGTGAAACAAACATTTACAAAAAAATATATAGTTATACAATATACAGAGTGCAAGATACTAGTAAGGAATAAATCTTTCCATATCGATTTACAAGATAATCTATATTTTTACAATATCATAGGAAGATTATAATCTAAATAACTTTACATACAATTTTTTATATAACATTTTTTATTATTAAAATACTGAGAGATTGATCCGGTCATTTAGTCCCAAAGGACCTTGTGCTTTTGCTTTCAGGATCCATTTTGCTTCTTGTTGCAATAAAGCTTTGTCATGGTTGCCTGTTGTGAGTTCATTTTCCCCTTCACTACTGAGGCCCGAGGAACTCCCTCTTCTGGTAGAGAAAGGTAGTGAGCCTGATTATCAAACACCTGAGTTTGATGATGATGACTGGCTGAGTGGAGTTACTGACTGGATATAAGGCTGCCGACGCCCTTCTGCCCTGCGGGTGATTTCTCTGTGGGATCCTTGGAGACCAGTCTGAATTCCTGCTCTTCTAAAGCTAAGTTTTCTGCTCGGCTTTTTGCATTGGTGCTTTGACTTTGTTTTGCTTTGTTTTTCTGGATTTCTGCCATTCCCTGCTGGGGTGAGCAGAATTCCTTTAGCTCTGTCTTCTGAAGATACCTGAGTGCTGATTTAGTTTTTGAAGCCTAGCTGCTTCAGGGTCTTTTTCCATATCAGCTGTTGGCTTATGTCTTTGATAGGGTTTTGGCAGATTGCAGACAGCAACCTTCCTTTCCTTTTCTGTTTAGTTAGCTTGGGCCCCATCGTTTGCTCAGCCTATCTTTCTATCTGTGTGAGTGTTTTTTCATCTTGCTTCACCATCATTATATGTTGGGGGCTGCCTTTTACTTTGGGGTCTGCTCTGGGGCAGTTTAGATTTCCTTTTCTGTCTTTAGGCTATTTAGCGCTCCGGCTGTAATCGAGGGGTCTAGGGCATCGTAGGAACCCCCCACGGCTACTGCTAGTTGTGTTGATAGGTTCAGGGGTCTGCAATCTGAGAGTTGCCAACTTCTCTGGTTTTCTGGACAAAGCTTCTATTTTTGTGTCTGCCTCCTACGGTGACTCAGTCATAACAGAATCACCCGCCATACCGCAGATCCTAGGGTACTCAATAGCAGGAAAGAATTGAAAAAAAAGTGTGTATATTTTTTCCTCTATATCTCTGAGGCCGTAGGGGGAATTTTTTTTTCTCTCAATGGAGATAAAGCAATTGTCTGATCGTGTGGAGCAGCTCGCTGCGGAAGTGCGGGGAATTTCCGCCTACCTTGCTCATTCACATGCTGCTGAACCAAAGATTCCTACACCTGATGTATTTTTTGGGGATCGGTCTAAATTTTTGAATTTCAAAAATAATTGTAAATTATTTTTTGCCTTGAAGCCTAACTCGTCAGGGAGCTCCGCGCAGCAGGTTAAAATTGTCATCTCTTTTCTTGCATGGCGATCCCCAGGATTGGGCATTTTCTTTGAAACCAGATGATCCTATTCTGACTACTGTGAACGCATTTTTTCAGGCCTTGGGGTTGTTGTATGACGAACCTAATGCCATTGATCAGGCTGAAAAGACCCTGCTGGCATTGAACCAGGGTCTTGATTCTGCAGAATTGTACTGTCAAAAATTCCGAAAGTGGGCAGTACTTACTACCTGGAATGATAATGCCTTGGCTGCTCTCTTTCGGAAGGGGTTGTCAGAAGCCGTAAAAGATACTATGGTGGGATTTGCTGTTCCCTCTGGTCTTGACGATTCTATGTCATTAGCCATTCAGATTGATCGGCGTTTGCGCGAACGCAAAACTGCACGAGTGGTGTTGCCACTTGTTGAACGAGTGTCTGAGCCTATGCAATGTGATAGAGTTTTGTCCAGAGAGCAGCGTCAGGAGTTCAGAAGGCGTAATAAGTTGTGTTTTTTCTGTGGAGATGCCTCGCATATTATTTCTGTCTGTCCTAAACGAGAGAAACGCTTTGCACACACGTTTTCTGTTGGTGGTGTTCAACCTAAGTTTCTTCTGGCTATTACTCTGATCTGCTCCCTGTCCACATTTTCCGCCAAGGATTGTGGATTCGGGAGCAGCTCTAAACCTAATGGACTTGGATTTTGCTAAACGTTGTGGATTTCCGATGACACCTCTGCAGACGCCTATTCCTTTGAGGGGGATTGATGCTACTCCTTTGTCTAAAAATAAACCTCAGTTTTGGACCCAGGTGGTCATGCGGGTCGCCCCAGACCATCAAGAAAATGGCAGATTTTTGGTGTTGCATAATCTGCATGATACTATTGTTCTGGGGTTTCCCTGGTTGCAGATTCATAATCCAGTTTTGGATTGGAAATATGTGTCTGTGGTGAGTTGGGGTTGTCGGTGTGCCTTTAGTGAGGCTCCGGTGTTTTCCACCTCTCCTCAGTCGCATGATGTTCCTGATTATTTGGCGGACTTTTATGATGTATTTAGTTTAGTGAGAATGAGTCTGCGTCTCTGCCTCCTCATAGGAGTTAAGACTGTGCAATTGAACTGAGCCCGGGGTGTAAATTTCCCAAGGGTCGGCTCTTCAATTTATCTGTACCCGAGCATCTATGCGATCCTATATTAAGGAGGCGTTGGGGAAGGGTCATATTAGACCATCCTCGTCACCCTTAGGTGCCGTTTTTTTTTTTTGTAGCCAAAAAGGATGGATCATTAAGACCTTGTATTGATTATCGTGCCCTCAACAAAATTACTGTTAAATATCAGTATCCGTTACCCCTGATTTCTGATCTATTCTCCAGAGTTAAGGGTACTTGCTGGTTTACCAAGCTTGACCTCAGGGGGGCGTATAATCTTATTCGCATTAAGCATGGGGATGAATGGAAGACGGCGTTTAATACTCTGCAGGGACATTTTGAGTACCTGGTGATGCCTTTTGGGCTCACTAATGCCCCTTCTGTCTTCCAGTGCTTCATGAACGATATTTTCTGAGATTTTGTCGATAAATTTTTGATTATCTATCTGGATGATATTTTTATCTTCTCCAAGGATTGGGATTCTCATGTGGAACATATTCGGACTGTGTTCCGGATCTTGAGGGAGAATTCCCTGTATGTCAAAGGATCTAAATGCCTTTTTGGAGTACAGAGGATTTCTTTTTTGGGATTTATTTCGTCCCCGTCTACTATTGAAATGGACCCGGCCAAGGTACAGGCCATTTACGATTGGGTTCAGCCCACTTCTTTGAAGGCCCTCCAGAAGTTTTTGGGTTTTGCTAATTTTTATCGGAAATTTATAGCAAAATTTTCTAGTATTGCCAAGCCATTGACTGATTTGACTAAGAAGGGTGCTGATGTGTTAAATTGGTCTCCGGAGGCTGTTTCTTCCTTTCAGGAGCTGAAGCAAAGATTCACCTCCGCCCCAGTTTTGCAGCAACCTGATGTCTCACTTCCGGTCCAGGTAGAGGTGGATGCTTCTGAGATTGGGGCAGGAGCTGTTTTGTCCCAAAAGGATCCTGTAACATCTAAAATGAATCCCCGTGCTTTCTTTTCCCGAAAGTTCTCTCCATCTGAACGTAACTATGATGTGGGGAATCGGGAACTGTTGGCCATGAAATGGGCATTTGAGGAGTGGAGACATTGGTTGGAGGGAGCTAAGCATCAAGTCGTGGTCCTCACTGACCACAAGAATTTGATTTACCTAGAGTCGGCTAAGCGCTTGAACCCTAGACAGGCTAGGTGGGCCTTGTTTTTTACACGTTTTGATTTTGTGGTTTCTTTTCTTCCTGGAACTAAGAATGTCAAGGCAGACGCCCTCTCTAGGAGCTTCTTTGCTGATTCTCCTGTGGTGACCAAGCCTGCTACCATCTTAGGCGAAGGGGTGGTTCTTTCTGCCATCTCGCCCGATTTGAGACGTGCTCTGGAAGAGTTCCAGGAGGACAAACCTGAGCGTTGTCCCAGTGGAAATTTGTATGTTCCTGACCAGTGGAAGAGAGTGATGTCTGAAGTTCATTGCTCTGCTTTGGCTGGTCATCCAGGTATTTTTGGTACTAGAAATCTGGTGAGTCGGTCTTTTTGGTGGCCCTCCTTGTCTCGTGATGTCAGGAATTTTGTGCAGTCCTGTGGGACGTGCTTCCGGTCTAAATCGTGTTCTCGCTCTAGTGGGTTGTTGATGCCTTTGCCTGTCCGCAAGAGGCCATGGACCCATATTTCAATGGATTTAATCTCTGATATGCCTGTCTCTCAAAGGATGACTGTTATTTGGGTGATTTGTGATAGGTTCTCTAAGATGGTTCATCTTGTACCACTCCCTAAGTTGCCGTCTTCCTCTGAGTTGGTGCCCCTGTTTATACAACAGGTGGTTCGCTTGCACGGGATTCCTGAGAACATTGTATCTGACAGAGGAGTCCAGTTTGTGTCTAGATTTTGGAGAACTTTCTGTTCCAAGCTGGGAATTCAGTTGTCCTTCTCCTCTGCTTTTCACCCTCAGACCAATGGGCAGACAGAGAGAACAAACCAGACCTTGGAGTCATATTTGAGATGTTTTATTTCTGCTGATCAGGATGATTGGGTTTCATTTTTGCCCTTGGCCGAATTTGCTTTAAATAATAGAGCTCGTTCTGCCACCTTGATGTCACCTTTTTTTTGTAACTTTGGGTTTCATCCTCGATTTTCTTCAGGGCAGGTGGAGCCCTCTGCCTGCCCAGGTGTTGACACTGTGGTGGAGAGAATGCACCAGATCTGGGACCAAGTGGTGGATAAGTTATCTCTCTCCCAGGAAAAGGCCCAGTGGTTTTCCAACCGACATAGGACCATTGGTCCCCAGTTTAAGGTTGGTGATATAGTGTGGTTATCATCAAAAAATATTGCTATGAAGGTGGCTTCTCCTAAGTTTAAGCCTAGATTCATTGGACCTTACAAGATTTTGGAGATTATTAATCCGGTCTCTCTTCGTTTGGCTCTTCCTGTCACATTTAAAATCCATAATGTGTTCCATAGATCTTTGTTGAAGAAATTTGTTGAACCTGTTGTTCCGGGGGTGGCACCTCCAGACCCCGTATTGGTTGAAGGTAACATGGAATATGAGGTAGAGAAAGTACTGGATTCCCGTCTGGCTAGACAGAGACTCCAGTATTTGGTTAAGTGGAAGGGTTATGGTCAGGAGGATAATTCCTGGGTCTCTGCCTCTGATATGCCAAAAGATTGGTGCATGCCTTTCATCGGGCTCACCCTGATCGCCCTGGTGGCGTGGTTGAGGGTTCGGTGACCCCTCCTCAAGGGGGAGGTACTGTTGTGAGTTCATTTTCCCCTTCACTACTGAGGCCCGAGGAACTCCCTCTTCTGGTAGAGAAAGGTAGTGAGCCTGATTATCAAACACCTGAGTTTGATGATGATGACTGGCTGAGTGGAGTTACTGACTGGATATAAGGCTGCCGACGCCCTTCTGCCCTGCGGGTGATTTCTCTGTGGGATCCTTGGAGACCAGTCTGAATTCCTTCTCTTCTAAAGCTAAGTTTTCTGCTCGGCTTTTTGCATTGGTGCTTTGACTTTGTTTTGCTTTGTTTTTCTGGATTTCTGCCATTCCCTGCTGGGGTGAGCTGAATTCCTTTCTTTAGCTCTGTCTTCTGAAGATACCTTTGTGCTGATTTAGTTTTTGAAGCCTAGCTGCTTCAGGGTCTTTTTCCATATCAGCTGTTGGCTTATGTCTTTGATAGGGTTTTGGCAGATTGCAGACAGCAACCTTCCTTTCCTTTTCTGTTTAGTTAGCTTGGGCCCCATCATTTGCTCAGCCTATCTTTCTATCTGTGTGAGTGTTTTTTCATCTTGCTTCACAGTCATTATATGTTGGGGGCTGCCTTTTACTTTGGGGTCTGCTCTGGGGCAGTTTAGATTTCCTTTTCTGTCTTTAAGCTATTTAGCGCTCCGGCTGTGAGGGGTCTAGGGCTCGTAGGGACCCCCCACGGCTACTGCTAGTTGTGTTGATAGGTTCAGGGGTCTGCAATCTGATAGTTGCCAACTTCTCTGGTTTTCTGGACATAGCTTCTATTTTTGTGCCTGCCTCCTACGGTGACTCAGTCATAACAGTTGCCTCCTTGAGGTGGAAAATTGACCTTTTCAATCCCTGCAAAACTCGAAATTTCTGGGTTAGCTTTATGCACATCTTGAATATGCTTGATTAATCGCAGTGAGCCCTTTCCTGATGTAATAGATCTATAGTGTTCACCAAAACGTATCGTAAGTGGTCTTATAGTTTTTCCAATATAAAAATAACCACATGGACAAAAAATATAAACCACGAATTTATTTTGACAAGAAATGTAGTTTTGTACCTTATGTTCAATAGAGCCAAAATGTATAGAATTCCCTGTCAGGTGAAGATGACAGTATTTGCAGTGACCACATTTATCATTTCCTTTTATTGATAAATCTCGTAGTCAATTTTTTTGAGGGGGACGCAGTCTATGATGTACTAATAAATCCCCTATATTATGTGCCCTTTTGTATGCAAATTGAGGAACTAATTTACCATCTGTGTGTAAGGTTTTTTCTGCATCAATGAGATGCCAGTGTTTTCTCACTGCTGCTTGTATTGCTCTATCCATTGCACTATGTTTGAAACAAAAATTAATTTTCTTTGTAGGTTTGACTACACTATTTAATTTTTTAGTCCTTTCCTTTAATAAATCCATCTGAGAAATTTTTTTTAGGCTAGTTTCACACTTGCTTTTTTTTGCAGCGCGTTTTTCCCGCAAAAAAACGCATTGAAAAAATGCATACAAAAGCATACAACTGCTGCGTTTTTTTCAAGCATTTTTATGAGCATGCATGAAAAAAACGCAGCGTTTTTATGCGTTTGTATGCGTTTTTAGTGCGTTTTTACCGCGTTTGCGTTTTTTCCAAACATTAGGTGGCCCCTCACACTAACCCAAACCATGACTTTACTAACCCTAACCCTGACCCTAACCCTTAACCAAACCATACCCTAACCCTAACCCTGACCCTAACCCTTAACCAAACCATACCCTGATCCTAACCCTAACCTTGACCCTAACCCTGACCCTAACCCTTAACCAAACCATACCCTAACCCTGACCCTAACCCTGACCCTAACCCTTAACCAAACCATACCCTGATCCTAACCTTGACCCTGACCCTAACCCTGACCCTAACCCTGACCCTAACCCTTAACCAAACCATACCCTGATCCTAACCCTAACCCTGACCCTAACCCTAACCCTTAACCAAACCATACCCTAACCCTGACCCTAACCCTAACCCTAAACCCCCTTAACTAACCCTAACTCTAACCCAAACCCCTAAATTCCATTGTCTAAACTAATGGTAAAAAAAAAAACGCATGTGCAAAAAAACGCATACATAAGCATGGCAATGCGCACATATGCTCACCATAGACTTATAATGGGTGTCTTGCTGTAAAAAAACGCATTGCGCGCGCATGCGTTTTTTTGAGGCAAGTCGGACGCCCAAAAAATGCAACAGGTTGCATTTTGTGCGCCCGAGCGCATACCGCAAAAAAACGCATGCGCGGAAAAACGCGTACAAACGCATGTGTATGCGCACATAAGCGCATCCCATGCAAAGTATAGGAAAAAAAAACGCATGCGCTATTTAGCGCTAAAATACCGCGAAAAAAAACGCAAGTGTGAAACCAGCCTTACCCTTTCATATGCTTCATTTAAAAAAGTCATAGGGTATCCCCTTTGCAAAAAACGATGTTTCAGCTCAGAAATTTGTTCATTAAAAATGGTTTCATCATCGTTATTCAGTTTTCTTACTCTTAGCATTTGACTATATGGAAGTCCCTTTTTAGTGTGTAATGGGTGAGCGCTCTTATAATGTAAGTAATTATTTGTTGCGGTTTCTTTTCTAAACACTTCTGTTTTTAAAGAGCCATTTTTTATTTTAAATTTGACATCAAGAAAATCTATTGTGTTTCCCCCAAATGAAAATGTGAAGCGCATGTTGTCACTGTTCACATTGTTCAGGTATTTTACAAAATCTGCAAATTCTTCCAGAGAACCCCCCCAGATAATAAAAATATCATCCACAAAGTGAAAATATGCTTGTAAATGTCTTAAGTGTGGATTTAGGGCTGTTTTTATATAAAACTCTTCAAATCGTGCTAGGAATAAATTTGCATAAACACAAGAGACTGGTGTGCCCATTGCTGTGCCCACCCTTTGTACGACACTAGAGACTGGCGTGCCCATTGTTGTGCCCACTCTTTGTATGACACAAGAGACTGGCGTGCCCATTGCTGTGCCCACCCTTTGTATGACACAAGAGACTGGCGTGCCCATTGCTGTGCCCACCCTTTGTATGACACAAGAGACTGGTGTGCCCATTGCTGTGCCCACCCTTTGTATGACACTAGAGACTGGCATGCCCATTGCTGTGCCCACTCTTTGTATGACACAAGAGACTGGTGTGCCCATTGCTGTGCCCACCCTTTGTATGACACAAGAGACTGGTGTGCCCATTGCTGTGCCCACTCTTTGTATGACACAAGAGACTGGCGTGCCCATTGCTGTGCCCACTCTTTGTATGACACAAGAGACTGGCGTGCCCATTGCTGTGCCCACCCTTTGTATGACACAAGAGACTGGCATGCCCATTGCTGTGCCCACCCTTTGTATGACACAAGAGACTGGCGTGCCCATTGCTGTGCCCACCCTTTGTATGACACAAGAGACTGGCGTGCCCATTGCTGTGCCCACCCTTTGTATATACCACTTATCCAGAAATTTGAAGGCATGTGTCAAAACATAATCAAGTGACTCGATAATAAAGGAAATAAAATCCTGTGATTTGTTTGTGTAAAATCTCCTTTATTGCTGCTATGCCTTTATCATGGGGGATGCGGGTATATAGACTCTCAGCATCAATAGATGCAAGGGAGAAATGTGGTTGCCAATGAAAATCTTTCAATTTTTTCAATAAATCTCCTGAATCTTTTACAAAAGATGGCACAGCTTTTAGTAAAGGTTTTAGTAGCCAGTCTAAGTATTGTGAAAGTGGTTCAGTCAAAGAGTTTCCCCTGAAATTATAAGGTGACCCGGAGGCTCTTTTAAAGACTTGTGCACTTTTGGCACACTACACCAATAGGGAATTTCTGGGTATTCTGGAAAGAGTTTTTCTGCTCTCTTTTTTGATAATATCCCCAATTGAACATACTTTCTTAAAAGAGATCTTAATTTGTCCTTATATTTATGCACAGGGTTGTCATTTAGCATACAGTAGGTATTACTATCATTCAAGTGATTTACGGCATCTTGTATATAGTATGTCTTATCCAAAAGAACCAAATTCCCTCCTTTATCAGATCTCCTGAAAACAGTATCACTCCATCCCTTCATTTCTTGCAAAGCTTTCATCTCAGATGCTCTCAAATTTTTTTCTGACATGGGATAGAGTAAAGCTTCTACATCCTTGATGACCAGATCATGGAAAAGATCGATACTGTTCCCAGGAGATATAGGAGGCATGAAATTTGATTTTATTCCTCCTTTAAAAGGTATTGGTATTTCTTTGTTGGAATTAACTGATTCCAGGGAGAAATCTGGTTCAGTTATACTCATTAACATTTCAACATCACTTAAGAATTGTCTGGGACAGATATCTGAATTTAGCATAAAGCCTAAAGGACCAATAGTTGGAGGTTTCTCACCTTCATGTATAGGAACAGAAACTGCAGCTGAAACACTGGAAAAAGATTTTTTAAGATGTAGCTTTCTTATACTTTTAAACAATTCAATCCTAAAATCGACATAATCAAATTTTTCTGGAATACAAAAATGTAAGCCTTTAGATAGAACTTCAGTATGTTCACTGGATAATTGGCGCTTTGAAAGGTTTATTATACGTAGATTGTCCTTGGAGGTGTTATTTCCTCCATGATACTTGCTTGCGTTTCTTTCCTTGATTTTGTAATTTTCCGGCCTCGTCTTGTTTTTTCCTAAAGGGAGCGTATTATTAGAGGTAGAAGGAACAGTAAGCATGCTTGAGTCCTCTCGATCGTCTGCAACACTTGAGTCCGAATCCGTGGTCCATCCTTCATAGTTATTTTTATGAGCCATGTTGTATCTCCGTTTTTTAGAAAAAGAGGAACGATTTTTATTCCAGGAAAAAATCATGTTATTTTCGTAGTCATTTTTATCTCGCAAACATTTTTCTTTTTTCTTCTTCTTAATATCGATTTGTTGTAATACGAGATTTTTATCCAATTTTTTGTAAAAATGTGTATTTTGGTTTTCTGTGTAGTGTGACTTTAATTCTGATTTCGCTTTCTCCAACTGTTCAGTCAGATGATCATACTCCTGCTCATTTTTCTCTGCTACCAATTGTAATAAATTGAGAGAACATTGGTGAAGGAGATCAGTCCATTTCTTTTGGAAAATAGGATCATCTTGAAATTGTGAAATTTCCTTGTAGATACGTAAACCTCTCGGGACTCTCTTGCATTCAGTGTATGATTTCAATGATTTTACAGTCCAGAATGATCAGATTTCTCAGCTAATGATTGTATTTTAAATTCAAGTGATCTTGTGCTGATAATATGCAGCTCTTCCTTACGATTGCATCCTCTCGTCCTGCTAAAAGTCCCTGTTCAACCGCATTCATATCAGAAAGCTCCATATTTTCATCTGTGTCCATTGTATGGATAAAAAGTGAGTGAAATAAACCCTGTGCTCAGTTCAATTACACAAGTTGAATGATCCCAGCAAAGAGCAAACAGATGAACGGCATACTAGGGCACACATCACCACATTACCAGACGGAGCTCTTTATCTGAAGTATTGCGGCATATGATTCAGTCAAAAAACGGAGGTGCTTGCATGAAAAAACATGAATATTTCAATGTGAAGCAAAAAAAGAAGAAATATGCAGCACTCACCGATATAGCTGAAAAACTGTGCGTCTTTATTTCACATAAATTCCATCAAATGTGTGGACATGCAGGACGTGGAGGAATGCTAGGGGAGGGAGGTGCCGGACAACGGCCGTTTCGCGATTACTCGCTTCTACGGGTCCAGGTGAGGGGATTAGCTAAAGGTGATTCCCTATATAGGATCACAGACCTTACTAATTAACATACATAACAAGTTGTGAAACAAACATTTACAAAAAAATATATAGTTATACAATATACAGAGTGCAAGATACTAGTAAGGAATAAATCTTTCCATATCGATTTACAAGATAATCTATATTTTTACAATATCATAGGAAGATTATAATCTAAATAACTTTACATACAATTTTTTATACAACATTTTTTATAAAAATACTGATAGATCGATCCGGTCATTTAGTCCTTTGAGACTATCAGTATTTTTATAAAAAATGTTGTATAAAAAATTGTATGTAAAGTTATTTAGATTATAATCTTCCTATGATATTGTAAAAATATAGATTATCTTGTAAATCGATATGGAAAGATTTATTCTTTACTAGTATCTTGCACTCTGTATATTGTATAGCAATATATTTTTTTGTAAATGTTTGTTCACAACTTGTTATGTATGTTAATTAGTAAGGTCTGTGATCCTATAAAGGGAATCACCTTTAGCTAATCCCCTCACCTGGACCCGTAGAAGCGAGTAATCGCGAAACGGCCGTTTTCCGGCACCTCCCTCCCCTAGGAAACTAGGGTTTGTAGATGTCTGTCAATCCAAACACTTAAACTTTCGTTAAGTGATCCTATACTTGATATAATTGGACGAAATGGAGGGGGAAAAATTTTTTTGTGCATTTTCGGGAGACCGTAAAACACCAGAGTGACAGGAAAATCTTTATTCAAAAAGTTTTTTTTTTTATTAATTGCCCCTAAATTTTCTCCCTCCATTACAAAAGATTCCAATACATTTTTACAAACACTAGTAGGGTAATTTGTTACTTTCCTATAAGTATCAACATCATTAAGAATGTCCATAACCAAATTGCTATACAAATTGCTATTTAATCACCCTATATACTGACATGTGGGGTATATGTTTTTCCTATTAGTCATCTTCTGACTGACCTTCAGGGGGTGAATAATGAGTATGGTTTTATATTTTGAGTTAATAAAGTTTAGTTTTATCCTTTTGTCAGCAAACATGAGGAATGACAAGAGACAACCCTTTTAAGAAAATCCAATTTTAGTTAAAACTACTCCAACATTATAAACATAAAAAAGACTTCTCCCCTATGTGATGACTCTGATGTTTATTAACAGTTGATTTCAAGGTAAAATATTTCCCACATTAAAAAAATGAAAAAGGCTTCTCCCCTGTGTGACTGCTCTGATGTTGATCAAGAAGCGCTTTCCGGTTAAAATATTTCCCACATTTTGAACAAGAAAAAAGCTTCTCCCCTGTGTGGGATCTCTGGTGCCTATCAAGATTTCTTTTCCATTTAAAACATTTCCCACATTTTGAACATGAAAAAGGCTTCTCCCTTGTGTGGGTTCTTTGGTGGCTATCAAGAACTGATTTCCGGTTAAAACATTTCCCACATTCTGAACAGGAAAAAGGTTTCTCCCCAGTGTGGGTTCTCTGGTGTCTATCGCGAACTGATTTCCGGGTAAAACATTTCCCACATTCTGAACAGGAAAAAGGCTTCTCCCCTGTGTGAACTCTCTGATGGTTAACAAAATGTGATTTATGTGCAAAACATTTCCGACATTCTGGACATGAAAAAGATTTCTCTGTGTGAGTTCTCTGGTGGCTATCAAGAACCGATTTCCGGTTAAAACATTTCCCACATTCTGAACAGGAAAAAGGCTTCTCCCCTGTGTGAGTTCTCTGGTGCTTAACAAGAAACGATTTCCATTTGAAACATTTCCCACATTCTGAACAGGAAAAAGGCTTCTCCCCTGTGTGGGTTCTCTGGTGCTTAACCAGAATCAATTTCCGGTTAAAACATTTCCCACATTCTGAACAGGAAAAAGGCTTCTCCCCTGTGTGAGTTCTCTGGTGGGTAACAAAATTTGATTTCTGTGCAAAACATTTATCACATTCTGAACATGAAAAAGGTTTTGTTCCTGTGTGAATTCTCTGGTGAATAACAAGGTCTGATTTCTGTTTAAAACATTTCCCACATTTTAAACATGAAAAAGGCTTCAATATTTCACCTGTGTGAGTTCTTTGGTGTTTAGCAAGATTTCCTTTCTGGATAAAACCTTTCCCGCATTCTGAACACGAAAAAGGCTTCTCCCCTGTGTGAGTTCTCTGGTGGTTAACAAAATGTGATTTTTGTGCAAAACATTTCTCACATTCTGGACATGAAAAAGATTTCTCCTCTGTGTGAGTTCTCTGGTGGCTATCAAGAACTGATTTCCGGTTAAAACATTTCCCACATTCTGAACAGGAAAAAGGCTTTTCCCCTGTGTGAGTTCTCTGGTGCCTAACAAGAAACGATTTCCATTTAAAACATTTCCCACATTCTGAACAGGAAAAAGGCTTCTCCCCCGAGTGAGTTCTTTGGTGTATAACAAGATTACATTTCTGGATAAAATATTTCCCGCATTCTGAACATGAAAATGACTTCTTTGCTTTAGGAGCAGTTTGTTTTTTATTGCCTCTTTTGTGACTTTGATTTCCCTTATTAGTCAGTAATGAATCAGAAGATGGGACCTGTTTCATAGCATCAGATGACAGATCTTTGCTGTGAATGGATGATGATATATCTGGAGTAATAGCAATCACTTCAGTTGTATCTTGTAGGATCTCAAGATCATCAGATTTAAAATTTGAAGATGTCAGCTGTCCCTCTGATCTCCTGGTACAGTCATCTGCTAAGATAAAAAATAATTATTATTTTTTAATAAAATATCCTTGAGTTTTATATTTTTGAACATTTCTATTTAAACTGTCCATAAAAATGGCAAGCTATGTAAAAAAAACTTTACTTGTTTACCAAGACAATGACAGTTCACAGTCTAATAGAAAACCTTGTTGGATGAACCAGTAGTGTGCGGTGTTCAACTGTTTGTTCATTCTGCCTCCCAAATATCAAATAAAAAGAAACCAATCAATGTTATGTAGGCGAAAATAATACCAATTCTCATCTCACAAAAAACAAGTCCCCACTCAGGTCCATCATCTGTCAATGGAAAAACAGAGGTTCCCACACTATTAGTGGCTCAAAGGCTGTTGAAAAGCAACAAGGTTTCTATAAACCAATCCGGCAAAATCCGCTCTCACTTCGGAGTCTTGCAGTGTGCGCAAACAACATTTAGGATCCCTGTATTTAGCAATATTATAGTGAGAAGAACCCACTTAATTTGTGATGTGTGTCTCCTGGAGCACAATCTGGGCACTATGTGCTGGGTAGAGTTGAGCGATACCATCCGATACTTCAAAGTATCTTATCGGATGGTATCGGCCGATCTTTAAAAAAAGTATCGGTATCGCCGATTCCGATACCGGAAGTCCCATTCAAGTCTATGGGACTTCCGGTATCGGAATAAGAAAAACCCTTTCCTGCCCTTGTACAGCCTCTCTGGGGTCTGTACGGGCCTTTCGGGGGGCTGTGCCGGCCTGCCAGGGGGTCTGTGCAGGCTCCGGTGGTCTGTGCCGGCCTGCCGGGGGGCTGTGCAGGCTCCGGGGGGCTGTGCCGGCCTGCCGGGGGGCTGTGCCGGCCTGCCGGGGGGCTGTGCAGGCTCCGGGGGGCTGTGCCGGCCTGCCGGGGGGCTGTGCCGGCCTGCCGGGGCGGCTGTGCCGGCCTGCCGGTGGTCTGTGCAGGCTCCGGGGGTCTGTGCAGGCATCGTCCGATGGGACTACAAGTCCCATCGGGCGATGCCTGCTACCATGACAGTGATTGACACATTAGCCAATGATGGGACAGTAGTAGTCCCATCATCCGGCTAATGTGTTAAATGTAAAAAAAAAAAAAAAAAAAAAAAAAAAAAAAATACTACATACATACTACATATATACTACATACATACTACATACATGCTACATACATACTACATACATGCTACATTCATACTACATGCAACATACATACTACATATATACTACATGCATGCTACATACTGCATACTACATGCTACATACATACTACATATATACTACATGCATGCTACATACATACTACATACTACATACATGCTACATTCATACTACATGCAACATACATACTACATATATACTACATGCATGCTACATACATACTACATGCTACATACATACCACATACATACTACATATATACTACATGCATGCTACATACATACTACATATATACTACATGCATGCTACATACATACTACATGCTACATACATACTACATACATACTACATATATACTACATACATGCTACATACATACTACATGCATGCTACATACATACTACATGCTACATACATACCACATACATGCTACATATATACTACATGCATGCTACATACATACTACATATATACTACATGCATGCTACATACATACTGCATGCTACATGCATGCTACATACATACTGCATGCTACATGCATGCTACATACATACTACATACATACTACATGCTACATACATACCACATATATACTACATACATACATTCATACAATACATACATAGACATACAGTACATATAACATAGAGTAACATACTTACCAATACTTGTCACATTGTTCCCCGAAGCCATTGTCTTTCCGGAATAAATATTAACATAACAAACCACAAAAATACTCACCCACGATCCGAAGCAGTCCACGAGTGTGTCCCACGACGATCTTGGGTAGAGAACTGCAGCATCAGATGATGCTGCCGTTCTCTACGGGCTGCAGGAATCCAATGACGGAAGGTAGGTATCCTTCCGCACTGTATTCCTCCGCCACTTAAAAAAAAAAAAAGTCCCTAGTCTCACTTTATGCCATTGCTGTGTGGGAATTTCCCACACAGCAATGGCATAAAGTGAGACTAGGGACTTTTTTTTTTTTAAGTGGCGGAGGAATACAGTGCGGAAGGATACCTACCTTCCGTCATTGGATTCCTGCAGCCCGTAGAGAACGGCAGCAACAGCTGATGCTGCAGTTCTCTACCCAAGATCGTCGTGGGACACACTCGTGGACTGCTTCGGATCGTGGGTGAGTATTTTTGTGGTTTGTTATGTTAATATTTATTCCGGAAAGACAATGGCTTCGGGGAACAATGTGACAAGTATTGGTAAGTATGTTACTCTATGTTATATGTACTGTATGTCTATGTATGTATTGTATGAATGTATTGTATGTATGTAGTATATATGTGGTATGTATGTAGCATGTAGTATGTATGTAGTATGTATGTAGCATGCATGTAGCATGTAGTATGTATGTAGCATGCATGTAGTATATATGTAGTATGTATGTAGCATGCATGTAGTATATATGTAGTATGTATGTAGCATGCATGTAGTATATATGTAGCATGTATGTAGTATGTATGTGGTATGTATGTAGCATGTAGTATATATGTAGCATGCATGTAGTATGTATGTGGTATGTATGTAGCATGTAGTATATATGTAGTATGCATGTAGTATGTATGTAGTATGTAGTATGTATGTAGCATGCAGTATGTATGTAGTATGTATGTAGTATATATGTAGTATGTATGTAGTATGTATGTAGCATGTAGTATATATGTAGCATGCATGTAGTATGTATGTAGTATGTATGTAGTATATATGTAGTATGTATGTGGTATGTATGTAGCATGTAGTATATATGTAGCATGCATGTAGTATGTATGTAGTATGTATGTAGCATGCAGTATGTATGTAGTATGTATGTAGTATGTATGTAGCATGCAGTATGTATGTAGTATGTATGTAGTATATATGTAGTATGTATGTAGTATGTATGTAGCATGTAGTATATATGTAGCATGCATGTAGTATGTATGTAGTATGTATGTAGTATATATGTAGTATGTATGTGGTATGTATGTAGCATGTAGTATATATGTAGCATGCATGTAGTATGTATGTAGTATGTATGTAGTATGTATGTAGCATGCAGTATGTATGTAGTATGTATGTAGTATGTATGTAGTATGTATGTAGCATGCAGTATGTATGTAGTATGTATGTAGTATATATGTAGTATGTATGTAGTATGTATGTAGCATGTAGTATATATGTAGCATGCATGTAGTATGTATGTAGTATGTATGTAGTATGTATGTAATATGTATGTGGTATGTATGTAGCATGTAGTATATATGTAGCATGCATGTAGTATGTATGTAGTATGTATGTAGTATGTATGTAGCATGCAGTATGTATGTAGTATGTATGTAGTATATATGTAGTATGTATGTAGCATGCATGTAGTATGTATGTAGCATGTATGTAGTATGTATGTAGCATGTAGTATGTATGTAGTATTTTTTTTTTTTTTTAACATTTAACACATTAGCCGGATGATGGGACTACTACTGTCCCATCATTGGCTAATGTGTCAATCACTGTCATGGTAGCAGGCATCGCCCGATGGGACTTGTAGTCCCATCGGACGATGCTTGCACAGACCCCCGGACATCAGCACAGCCCCCCGGCAGGCCGGCACAGCCCCCCGGCAGGCCGGTACAGACCCCCACAGGGTGCACAGACCACCGGCAGGCCGGCACAGCCCCCCGGCAGGCCGGTACAGACCCCGGGCAGTCCACACAGCCCCCCCGGCAGGCCGGCACAGCCCCCCGGCAGGCCGGCAGAGACCCCCGGAAGGCCCGAAATGACGGCGCATCATGATGCGCACACACCGCGCATCATGATGACGTCAGGCCGTCAATCAACTGAACTTCCGATTCCGATGCCGAATTCCGATATTGAAAAAATATCGGAAGTCGGTATCGGAATTCCGATACAGCAAGTATCGGCCGATACCCGATACTTGCGGTATCGGAATGCTCAACACTAGTGCTGGGTAAGAAAATGGCAAATGTGTAATTTTCATTCTCCAACATCCACTGCGTGTTAATTTCCGGAAAGTGGCTGTGGAGTCACAATATTCACTCCTCCTAAGGATTATAACCCTTAGTGAATTAATTTATGAAATGGAATCACTTTATGGGGATTTTTACTATTCTGGTTTTCTGTCATTTAGTTATATTAGGGCTTCTGCATATGGTGTGTCCAAACTCTTCTGGGATCTGTTCCTGCTGTCCAGCTGGAGTAATCTGCTCCCTACTTCAGCCAATTGGAAAGTACCACACCCTACTAAAGCGCAAAGCACATGGCCGGAATCTGCCAGATACAGCGCTGTTCTCCTCTGGTTCAGTCCTCTGTGCTCAGCTTGCGGCTTGTGTATTTGTTCCCTGCTGTGACCGTGGCCCGTTTACTGACTACTCTTGTGTCTTCTGATTCTGTATTCTGTTCTTCTGGTTCTGACCCAGCTACCTGACTATTCTTCTTGCCATCTGACACCACAGAAGCACCTGATAAGAGATAGATGCTACTGCGCAGGCGCCGCCATCGCCGGTGACATTTTGCTGGATGTAATTTTTTTTCTAAGCCTCACAATAGCCACAATATTATAGGCATTATCACCAATAATATCAATGCTATTATATGCATTATGTAATAATGGGGGGCAGGTCAGTGAGGGGTCAGCGACCTGTCATTAGCCAATACAAATGAATATATAGTCAGAGCACCACATAAAGCCCCGCCCACAGCCCCGCCCCAGAGCACGAGAATCTCATTAACTGAAAACTACAAATACAGATTAAACAACAACCACAAGACGGATTTCATCACCAGGTATCATTGTAATCAGTATAACGGCGCTGACCTGACAGTGTCTGTAGGTTACTGAGCACAATCCTGCTGACAGGTTCCCTTTAAATTTAGCCCTTTGGCATTTGGAAGAGGCGATGGAGAGATTTTTGTTAAGACTTTCAGGGAGTTACAGACTTACATAAGTGAGACAGGCCGATCCCACCACAAACTATCATACAGAATGAAGATGTAGAAAAAGACAGAGTAAAAACTTATTTTTCATCCCCAACAACAATGTACAGTAAATATGAGGGGAGAACACTAAACCAGAGTTGCATTCATTTCTGGTGAACTATTTGAGCTACTGTGAGTCCTGACCAAAAGAGTAGAGAAACTATTAGTTCTCCTCATTTGAGGAAAGATTGTGCAGTAATCTGAATTCTTTAGGATGGAAAACATAATGGAATTTGTGACGTGGAGTGAATCCATGACACCAGGGCTGGAGCCAACACATCTCCTGCAGGCGGGAATAAATGTATATTACAGCCATCAGCCACGCACAGCTTAGAGATCTATCAGGGCACAGGTGGAATGTTTGTCCTGTAGATTATCACAATCCTCCTGGAAGTTAGTTGGTTTTAATACAAATGTAAAAGTCAGGATAAAGGGAAACTCTGCTGTTATTGTAGAGAAATTCACACTTGGCCTCACGGCACATTTACTGTTGTCGCTCATAAAAGGGAAGTTTGGCCAGAAAGACTGGACCTGGTCTTGTAGGGAGTGTGGGGAAGGTGAGTTGACGGACAGACTTGACTGAAGGAAGAAGGGACGGTTTGTGCACTCTAGACGGATATTGGTAATGACAGAAGGGAAACAGCTGGGGAAGATAGAAAAGGAGTGCAATACCTAGATTTGACCACAAGATGGCAGGGGGAGCGTAGTTCAGGACTTGACAGCAGCTTAGGGCTTTAGAAACTACTTAGTCATGGGGCGGGGAGATAGGAACCCAGGAGGGAAATTCCCGAGGAAGGGGATAAGTAGGACAGGACAGGGTTCTAGGCTAGGCTAGTCCCGGGAGGAGCTCAGGAGGAGAAGACTCAGTACAGAGGACTGACGATGGTGTAGAGCTCGACCAGGGGACTGAAAGGAAGAGACAGTCAGGAGGGTGGCCCTGACACAAAGAACCGCAGGACAGACGAGGCCCCAGGGGTACAGATTGGACGACAACTTTGGACTGGTGAAGCGGTGGCGGTGCATAGGCCTAGGGCAGCCCCAGCGAAAGATCCGCGAGGAACATCACTACGACAGAAGGAAGGTGAAGGTACCCGGGTCTGAATACAGAGAGCCATAAAGGAGCTGCGGTGTATGGCTACATTCGTCAGGAGGACGGCCAATAAACTCAGACCTATTGCAGCTGCCGCGATCTCGGACGCCTGGAGTGGCAGTGGCGTCAAGAGGTCAAATCTCATCGGGAGACCTGCCCCTGGGAGCCACTGACAGCACCCCAGACATCGGTTGGAGAAGAGGAGCGACTGTGGGCCCTGCTGGAGCAGCCGCCGAAGACATCGCCTGGGAGCCTCCCCGTGGGACCGACAAGCCTGGAGGCTAACCCTGCTGTATGGCGGGGTGAAGATTGGAGGTTGCGGGGTGGCCTGCCGGAGGCTGTGGCAATGGGGTGAGAGAGGGCTTTGCGGCCTCTGCTGGGCTGAGTGACGCCTCTGCCCATGTCCCCGAGCCACCCTGCCCGGCGGCGCCATGTCTTGTGTCGCCAGTGCGGAACCCACCTGTGGCCGTCCCTGCCACGTTCCACCGAGAGTCGGCGGCCTATCCACCGAAGCCTGCCACCACTCCGGCTCCGTCTGCGACTCCAGTTGCGGCCTGCCCCGCGGCCGCGTCCACTTCACTCCCGAAGCTGGCTGCGGCCCACTTGTTGGGCTCTGTAGCCTATCCACCGGGACCCACGGCTGCCCCTGCCCACCGTCCGGCCCCAGCAGCTGCTGGGCCGCCGGAATCTGTGGCCGCCTCTTCCCCCGCTCTCGACCCCGGCCGCGTCCCTCCCACCGAACTCCGTGGCCTACTACGGACCCTCCGTATGGGTAGCAGAAGTCATAGAGAAGAAGGCCCGAGAGTGGGAGATCTGGAGCCTGCTCCACGAAAAAGGAGAGGCAGGCATGGTGGCTTTCCGATCCACCAGTGGCTCGTGTATACCAACCTGGAGAAGGGATACGGGTTCATTCGAGACCTCGCAACCGGCCAAAAGGTATATCTTAATGTGACTTCCATCCGTCACGGCCGGGCTTTGCGGGAGGGGGACTTGTGTCATACTATAAAGAATACTGTCCCCGCGGCTATTATGCAGTAGCCGTGATCGTCGAACCCGAAGGCCACGCGCCCCCGTAAAAAAAGGAACCCCCAAAGACACTCCCAGGATCCCGGGAGCTCCACGGCTGTGAAGCCCCCTACTATCGGCATAACACCGGCTATCAGGAGATGGCCCGGACTACCGGGATTTCGATGCACCGTTGTGCAGGCCTAGAGGACAGTTTCGTGTTCCAGAGAAGGAAAATGTTTTTATGTTTTGCTGTTTATTGTTTTCTCCTGACCAAGTGGGGATGCAGGGAGAAAGTGCTAATGTTAAAGGAAGGGGGAGTATTCCTGTTCTGTTTTAAAATGTGTTGAAAGAAAAAAAGGAAAAACAGGAAAAAAAGAAAAGTTGTTACTCATACTGTTATTAAAGTAGAGGTAATGGTATGCTAACAAGTTGATTTAATGTGTAGTATGTATAAAAAAGTGTAACAGGTCCCGGGTACAGGGTAGGATAAAAACGCCGACCATGACTCTTTTTAATTTGATGGACAAAGAGACGGAAGATATTGAGCCAGACAGTGGTCCGTCAGTGGGTCCCCGACACCACAGACACCCTAAAAGGATGGGCGGGCGCTAGTGAAGGCCTGGTAGGCGAAAGGCCTCGGTCATGGTGTTCCGGACAGTAGAGGGTAACAGAAACGGAGAGCAGTGGGAGGTACATGCCGTAGAGTAGTCCGGGTGGACCTCGCCAACCTGAAAGAAGCTGTCACGTGCCGTGCGCGCCAGCGGGTAGCAGTAGGCTGCTCGGAGCATGGTGCTCCCGGTTTGGTTCGGCGCCCCCCCGCGTGTGGCGGGTTTGGCCCAACAACCAGTCCGACAACAGACGGTGGACAAGCTTCAGGACAACGTAGGTAAGGAGTATGATTGTCGGGGATGACAATACACAAAGGAAGGGAGAGTGTGGGAAGGTGACTTGAAGGATAGACTTGACTGAAGGAAGAAGGGACGGTTTGTGCACTATAGATGGATATTGGCAATGACAGAAGGGAAACAGCTGGGGAAGATAGAAAAGGAGTGCAATACCTAGATTTGACCACAAGATGGCAGGGGGAGCGTAGTTCAGGACTTGACAGCAGCTTAGGGCTTTAGAAAATACTTAGTCATGGGGGCGGGGAGATAGAAACCCAGGAGGGAAATTCCTGAGGAAGGGGATAAATAGGACAGGACAGGGTTCCAGGCTAGGCTAGTCCCGGGAGGAGCTCAGGAGGAGAAGACTCAGTACGGAGGACTGACGACGGTGGAGAGCTCGACCAGGGGACTGACAGGAAGAGACAGTCAGGGGGTGGACCTGACACAAAGAACCGCAGGACAGACGACGACCTTGGACTGGTGAAGCGTTGGCGGTAGATAGGCCTAGGGCAGCCCCAGCAAAAGATCCGCAAGGAACGTCACTACAACAGAAGGAAGGTGAAGGTACCTGGGCCTGAATACGGAGAGCTGTAAAGGAGCTGCGGTGTATGGCTACGGTCGTCAGGAGGATGGCCAATAAACTCGGACCTGTTGCAACCAAAATCTGCCTCCGTCTGGTGTCTGTGTCGTCTGGTCGCGGAAAGCAGTGGACCACCCCCCAATCCGGGCCATTACTACAGGACCATGAGATATTCAGCAGCACAGAAGGGAGAGAAGATTCATCCGATAACATCTCAGGGATCTAGGAAGCCAACAGCATCATTACCCTCCGCTTTCTCTTACAGGCCCATCATAATACTTTTCTTCAAGTGATTTTCTAACTTGTCAGCACATTCTACGTACGCTGTCATTTGGCTTTATAGTTACAGATCTGGGCAGGTAACGGTCAGCGTCTCCTAATCTCAGAGGGTAGGTGGATCTTCTAGGTGACAAGTTCTATAGAAAAGGGCTTTCAATGCCCAAAGTCATTTGAACAGTTTTGGGTGGAGGAGAATGTTGTGGTCTAGAGGCAAAATGGTGATCATGGTAATACGGCTGGACTACACCACCGATAAAGCAGCCACAGCCGGTGACTGAGAGGAATCTGTGACTTCTCTGCATTCAGTGGTTACTACTCACCTGGGTAGTCATATGTGGGAATCTCCTCTTTACACCGCTCATCACCCCTTACATATGTCTCTGTAGTATTAATATGGGTCAGATCTTCACCCTGAAACAAATATTGTAAAAGTCACAGACAGATGGAGAAGTCCCATCTATGATCAGCTCTAATCCTGCCATCTCCACCGTTCTCATTACACAAGTATAAAACATATAATACTGGGGGATAAAACAAGACTGAGCACAAGACCTTCACAGCCGTATACACATCATAGGGGAGATCTCCTGACACCTTCTCTCCATCTACCTGATGATCCTGAGGAGCACTGGGATCTTCTTGGTTACAGTCCTGTGGAAGAAGAGGACGGGGACATCTCTCTGGTGTTGTCCTCTTACTGGATAGATCTGGAGGAAACACATACAGGGACTGAATTGCTTCCTTACATACAGATAATTAGAGGCCGTGTGTATTTAGTCCTGTCTATTACCTGGAGATGTGAGGGGCTGGGGAACCTCCATTATGACGTTCTTGTACAGATCTCTGTGTCCTTCTAAATACTCCCACTCCTTCATGGAGAAATAGACAGCGACATCCTGACACCTTATAGGAACCTGACACATACAATGATACCGTCATCCCCCGATCCCTTCATAGTGTTACTGTATAATGTCCCAGCATTCCCAGCAGTGTCACCTCTCCAGTCAGCAGCTCAATCATCTTGTAGATGAGGCCTAAGATCTTCTGGTCATTGATGTCCTCATGGATCAGGGGGTGAGGTGGAGACCCCGTGATTGGGCTCAGGGGTCTTCCCCATCCCTCAGACACAGGGTCCTGACAGCGATCACTAGAGGTCTTCTTCACCACTGTGTAATCCTGGTTATGGAGAGACACATTAATAAATCTCACTACAGACATTTCCAGAGTCCTCACCTCTCCAGTTCTGTCCATCTGTTATTCCCATAGATAATGATGTAATGTGACGTCATCAGAATCTCTCACCTCTCCAGTGAGACGGAAGAGGATCTCTAGGGTGAGGTGTAACATCCTCTCCGCCATCTTGTCTCTGTCCATATCCATCCTTGATGGGTAAATCAGGAAAATTCTCTTCTGTAGAAGATCTTCACTGAGAGGATCCGATATTGTAGAGACCTGAATGAGAAGAAGATGATCCGATGTAACATCATAAGAATCCTGTGTAATAATACACTTACTGGAGATAATAAGGGAAACATATGAGGAGATTTATTATCTTACAGGGTTTAGTTTTCTTCCCTGACATCTACTAATAAAACCTATATATTTAGGCCACAGACAACAAGCAGTTTCCTCCTCGGAGTCGGCAGCTGAACACGTTCCTCATAGACTCATCTTCCATAACGCTAATTCTCGTCTCATTACCGACACTGGAATCGGCATTAGCAATACTGCAGGAGATATTCATTACACGCGACATGAGAAATAACTCCTTCATGATGAGGACGACATCTTCATCTTCTACTGCGGCTCTAGAGACAGATGTGGCCAGAGTCGGTCACTGCCTCCATCCCCACCGGCCGTCTATATGAAGGTTTCCCGTCTTCCCCGCACTGGAATCTTCTATCACGTTAGATCTCAGCTCTGAGTCACACACAGAAGTTTGAGGCTTTTCTGGAAGAACAGGACAGGAGAGATCTGAGGCCGATGTCTCCATGTACAGGGTTTCCCCTCGGGATAAGAGGCTTTTCTATCCCTTTCCCCCAATTAGAGGGGACACCTGTGGATATCGGGGTCTTTACCGGCTGCAGTCCTGGGGGGATTTACTCGGTAACGTCGACGTTGGACAAACGTCACCATCAATTACCATCAGACTGAAGGAACATCGCTCCTCTATTCAGCTCTATGGATCCAGGATGAAATCCACTGCGGCCCCTGCAAGAAAAGAGCGAAGTCTGGTGAGACCCCCGAGGCCGGAGATTTCTACAGCTGCTCTGTGCACACAGGACCTGTGATGAGGTCACAGGAGGGGAGGAGTCAGGGGTCACATGATCAGGGGCCTCAGTGTGTGCAGGACTCTGCTGTGCTGGTTGTCATGGTGCTGGATGAGGGGAAGTTTCTGTGTGGGGTCAGGAGGGGTTTACAGGGGGGATGTAGCAGAGCCGTGTGCGTACGAGGTGTACGGAGCGGAGCCGTGTGTGTACGAGGTGTACGGAGCTGAGCCGCGTGTGTACGAGGTGTACGGAGCGGAGCCGCGCGTGTACGAGGTGTACGGAGCGGAGCCGCATGTGTACGAGGTGTACGGAGCGGATCCCTGTGGGTACGAGGTGTACGGAGCGGAGTCGTGTGTGTACGAGGTGTACGGAGCGGAGCCGTGTGTGTACGAGGTGTACGGAGCGGAGCCGTGTGTGTACGAGGTGTACGGAGCGGAGCCGTGTGTGTACGAGGTGTACGGAGCGGAGCCGCGTGTGTACGAGGTGTACGGAGCGGAGCCGCATGTGTACGAGGTGTACGGAGCGGATCCCTGTGGGTACGAGGTGTACGGAGCGGAGCCGTGTGTGTATGAGGTGTACGGAGCGGAGCCGTGTGTGTACGAGGTGTACGGAGCGGAGCCGCGTGTGTACGAGGTGTACGGAGCGGAGCCGTGTGTGTACGAGGTGTACGGAGCGGAGCCGTGTGTGTACGAGGTGTACAGAGCGGAGCCGTGTGTGTACGAGGTGTAAGGAGCGGAGCCGTGTGTGTACGGAGGGGACCACTCTGTGTACTCTGTATTCCCCTATCTTCAGTCACAGACCCCTCTGTGAATGCTGTATACACCTGTATTCCCTCAGCTTCAGTCACAGACTCCCATGTACGCGGTATACACCCGTATACCCACAGCTTCAGTCACAGACCCCTCTGTGTACACTGTATATGTGGCGCCCCTGGGGCTCGGTCGCCACAGAGGTACTGCATCTTCTCCTAAGGTGTAGTGCCCCACCACCTAGGTAAGTTGGGAACTCCTTTCCACGCTCCAAAACCTGCACCCACACACAGGATAGTTCAGCAATGGACCAGATTGCAGCTCCACGCTTAGAGGATAGCAGAGCACTTTTCGTGGGTCCTTGCTTTGTAACACGAGATGTGCTGGGAGGTGGGTGGAGTTGAGATACATAAAAGGTTGGGAAGGTTTAGAATGACAGGTCAGTCTGACGGAAGGTCAGGCGGGAGAAGGACAGTCAGTCAGGAGAGACTGAGTATGGGTCCGAGAGAGAGAGGAAGGAGTTCTGCAGCTGCCTCAGTGATCTGAGCCAGCTGGCATGGGAAGGGAAGAGAAGGAGCAAACATAGAACTGCAACCTAAGCTTCCATAAGAGAGAGAAGGAACAGCACGGAACGAAGGAGTAGGAGAACAGAGAGGAGTTGTGGGTTGGAAGAGGAACCCTGCCTATAGGTTCTCAGCGCAAGGCCGGGGCCCGGTCCCCGAGGTTGTATGGACATGGTTCTGCAGCAGACACCGGTGGAGTAGTTGGCTGTAAATGCACTACTCCCATCCAAGACTTGGGGCACAACAGCATCTGTATAGAGAGCCGGGACTCAGGATAAAGGGAGTCCCCAAAGTAGGCTACAACTGTCTGCCGTACAAGGAGAGCTGTTAGGAACATCTGACAGGAGGAACTTCAGAGTACCACGGTACTGGAGCTCTTCACACTACAAGGCGCAATAGAGGAGTTGTTCAGGAGAGGTACAAGTTGGCGGGGTGTTGGAGAGGAGAATCCTGACTTGCCTGGGAGGTTGATTGAGTCTCTACCCCGGAGGACACGGCACGGAGGCAGGTGCCAGTGTGTACCATGAACTGTGAGTAAAGCTTTGGAACTACAAGCCCTGGTGTCTTCCATTCCTTTGTGCGCCAACACCGTCAGCACTGCTACATCTGGGTACCAACATTCCTCACACCGCCTGCGCCTATACACTGCCCTGGGGTTACAGCTTCACCTGTGGGAAGCTACACCATCTATGCTGCAACACACCATCAGCCCCAGAGGATCTGCACGCAGCGTTGGCTTAACATCTTGCTTGCCAAACACCACAGGTGGCGTCACAAACTATTCCACTTCATTAACTACATACCACCATTGATTTGGGCGCCCAGGGCCACAGACCGGGTCACCGCCGCTGTGACACATCCCGCTGACACCGGTACCGAGTACCCCACAGCCCTGGGATGGGGCGACCCATATACACCTGTATACCCACATGTGCTGCTGGGTAAACACGGAGCAGACATAAGAGCAGCACCGTATGTCAAATAGGAGACACGTGGCATCTGTGAAAAACATGACAGGTCGTGTGAAGGGGCCGTACAGTCACATAATAGAAAACATTAGCAGAATTGCCGTCTGTTTCTACATCCTACCTCACAAACAGCAGAATAAAAAGTGATTAAAAACAAGTCCTACATGTCCCCCAAACTACTAATGTTATAATAATAGTAATAAAGTCCTTTCTTTTATGTGCATGTATATATATATGCATACGTGTATGTGTGTGAGTATATATATATACTGTACAGTATATACATGATTGCATATATGCCATTATTATGCCTAGACACTCTTTTCAGCTGATGTAATACTTGGCTGTAATGCTTAGGTTGCTATCCTTATCTAACGTACAAAAATAAAATGTCATACCTTTACTTCTCTGGTAACGTAGATAAGGATTGTTAACAGCTAAGCATATTCCAATGTATGTACTATTTTTGCAAATGTAGTATTTTGAACGCCCTATTCTTTTCTTATTTAAACTCTAAGAATCTGTAAGGAGTCAGACAGATGACTGCCCACGAGAGTATATAAATTCCAGGCTCTACCACACACTGAAGGTGCTCTGGGGGTAAAGAATCATAAATAGGCAATAAAGTAAACCCCGGAACTCAAATGAGGAAAAGAAGGAATGTAGATGCAAAAGTGAATTTATTAATTGACACACTGCAAAGGGAACCTAACAAAAGCAACAGCACCAAGGTTTCGGCATAGAGCCTTTCTCAAGGTTGTTGCATCACTGGTCAGAGCAGGGAAACATGGGTCTCAAGGCCAATTACACCATGCCGCTGCAGCCGCTCCCCTCGCAACCCGCGCTTGTCCTGGACCTCTACTGCAGGCGTCCATTCACTCTCCATAGTGACCTTATCACATCTCTCACCCATGCACACTCTGCAAACCGTATGGCACCTCACCTCTCTTCGAATAATCCGGTAGTCCTTGAGACCCATGTTTCCCTGCTCTGACCAGTGATGCAACAACCTTGAGAAAGGCTCTATGCCGAAACGTTGGTGCTGTTGCTTTGGTTAGGTTCCCTTTGCAGTGTGTCAATTAATAAATTCACTTTTGCATATACATTCCTTCTTTTCCTCATTTGAGTGCCGGGGTTTACTTTAGATGACTGCCCACAGCTGGTGTGGTTGTCAATCTTTCTCCATGCCGGCATGACAAATAAAGGATCTTATTTATTCAGGTCTGGACGATTTCTAATTGGAAGACTAAAACCACTGACATTTGGTGCGTTGGCTGAGAAATCCAACACCTTTCCCTCACCGGTGAGTACTGTAAACCGTGCACGGGGGAGTCTGGGACTCCTTAAGTAAGTCCTCCACCTTGACAGTAGGCGTCAACAGGGGCATTATCAGTTATCCCGGTCTGAGGGAAAGTGACGGATTTCGTATAGTCTAAGGATCTCTGGGAATCGTCTGTATCTGAATACAGGTAAGAACATTTAATAGTTTTCATTATATTCAGTAACCTTGTTAATCCAGTATGAATGTTATTCTAGGAATTGAATGGGGACTGTGATTGTGGACTTTTCCAATTGGGGTTTGTGAGAGGCTCCTGTAAGTTGGAAGTTGTTTACATGCAATTGGAGTTATAATAACTCCTGTAAGTTGCGAAGCTCCATAGGAATGGGGTTTGTTCTTGTAAAGAATTCTGTAGAATGGATACAAAGCCAGTGTGAGAAGGCAACTGTGTGTGCACGTTAAATTGATCTAGATGGGAGAATCAAGGGAGATTCTCGTCGGATTAAGGAATCCGCTGGATTAACCTAAAATAGAATCCAGTATAAGATGAATTTTTGCCGGTATTCTGTTTTGTCTTCTGTACTTTGTTGAATGTTGTTTCCTGGTAAGTGTGCTGTTTTGTCTGTCTTTTAAAATTATATAGAACTAAAACGCCATAACTATATGTTTTATGTTACACATGAGACTCTTTGAATGTTATCTTGAGTGAATGTATAAGGATTGGAATATAAAATCCTGACTGTATAAGGGAGTCCAGTAGGCGTGGTTGACAGTCATGTATGGACTGGAGACAAATCATAGAATATTATAGTGGTATAAATCACCTAGGTACATGTCACCTGATCCCCATAGAGAATATTCTATGTTGTTTTGTTATATGTTTTTCTTTTAATAACACAGAGTGACTGAACCCTCCTCGTTTCACTGAGGAGAGTCTGCGCCGGTGGTGCTCTGAATACCTGATATTAAGAACGGGAACGTCTCTGGATATAAAGAGGCGGTGTCATTGGACTTTATCTCAGCAGTTCAGGTTGTAGGAGTATGAGGGAACTTTACTCTCTTGTCTTATATGTCTCAGTGTATGTGTGTATGTCCAGTCCCTAACTGTGAAAATTGTGTGTTTGTACTGTAAAGGGGGTTTTACACATAGCGATATCGCTAGCGTTATCGCTATAATGTCACCGATTTTGTGACGTTATAGTGATATCGCTAGCGATATCGCTATGTGTGATACTTACCTCCGACCGGCTCCCCCGCTGTCCATCGCTGATTGCGTGAGAATGTCTGGCTCCATTTCTCGTTGTCAGCTTCCTGCTGGGGCTTCCTGCTGGTGCTGACGAGCGACGCGTGGAGGCGGGTGGACGTCAGGATCGCTGTGTGTGAAAGGTAAGTATTGTCCACTGCATCGCTGCTGCATCGCTGGTGAGGTCTGCCTGTGTGACAGCTCACTAGCGATCATTTAGCGATGCACCAGCGATCCTGACCTGGTCGGATCGCAGGTCGGATCACTGGTGCATCGTTAAATGTAAAGGGCCTTTGCACTAGTCCGAAGTCCTTGTGAGCATATGTATCTTTGTGATATCAGTAGCCATAGTCCTTGGGGCACTTTGTTATTATTACACTGTGTTGTCACACTCGCCCCTTACAGGCCTTCATCGGACGGAGGTGGCACGATATAGAGATACAAGCTGGTGAGAACCTAGGACATAGTGTAATCAGTGAGGATTATTTAGATCCTGGATATTAGTAGCAGTAATTGTATTGTTGCTACTGGTTTATTATCTTCTTGTTGACTTATGAATTTCACTGATATCTGTCAGACTTCTTATAAGTGGGTAGAAATCCATTGTGCTCCAGGGTTTATATTGTGTATAGTCCTCATCTTGTTTGCCTTTTGTATTTAAGAATTTCATGTAACATCCTTATGGGACTTTGTCCCATAGCTATATTTTAAGGTCTTGTCCTCATTGTAAAGGTACTGTCACACTTAGCGATGCACCAGCGATCCCGACCAGCGATATGACGCGGTCAGGATCGCTGGTGCATCGCTAAGTGGTCACTAGTGAGCTGCCACACAGGCAGATCTCACCAGCAACATCGCTGGGGTTGGGCGTCGTTACTTACCTGTCAGACGAGGCGATCCTGATGTCCTCCCGCCCGCGTCCACGCGTTGCTCGTCGGCGCCAGCAGGAAGCCCAGCAGGAAGCTGACGACGAGAAACGGTCCAGGACGTTCTCGCGCGATCAGCGATAACCAGCGGGGGAGCGGGTTGTAGGTAAGTATCAGACATAGCGATATCGCTAGCAATATCGCTATAACGTCATAAAAACCAGTGACGTTATAGCGATATTGCTAGCGATATCGCTTAGTGTGACAGGCCCTTAAGGCAGAATTGTTATTGACCATTTCATCTGATGGCTGGAAAGTTATTAAGATTGTACCAAGAGGGTATCCCTGGAATGAGACCGGATATGGTCCTTTCTCATCAGGTACCCAGAGAGAACAGTCTTCAGATCAGATGTGCAATGTGTCCTTATTGGTAACTTATAGGCCCAACTCTTACATATTATAACAAATAGAGAGTAAACATTGTATATACCTGTCAATGTCTTTTTAATCTTGAAAAACTAGGAGACGGCACCACCCAGAGCAAACAGTCCTGAGGTGGGAGATAAGCTGTGAGCCTGAGGATTGTTGTGGAATGTGGTTGTGGTTTTGAGATAAGAAGGGGCCACTAGAAGAGCTGAGGGTGTCCCCTGACAGATGGGTTGTATTTGATGGTAAACTACTTTGATAAAATGTGAAAATTTGGTACAAGAAATGTGTAATGAGAGGAAATATTTAATTTGGCTAAAGTAGAAATACATTTATAAAACACTGTATTTCCAGAAGTAACCGTCCTTGTGGGAAGCCATGAGGTCACTTCTCTTGTTGATTCAGCAGCAGCACTAGAACCTTAGTACATCCAGAAGAGATACCGACTATTGGACTGTCTGCTGCCTGCATAGTGGTAAAAGGAGCAAGTGGTAAGACACAGAGGACCATTGTCTACGCAGGCTCGGACTGGCCCACTGGAGAACCGGAGGATTCTCCGGTGGGCCCAGGCACTGACACCTGCTGGCTTACTGGCCAGCAAATGCCTAGGGCCCCACTGCTCCAAGGGCCCCCACTGCTCGAGGGCCCCCAAGTCAGTGGGTATAGGGCCCCTGAGTCAAGGGGGCCCACCCTGTGCCAGCTAGCAGCAGCAGGAGACAAGTTCCTGTCCCCGCTGCTAAAACGAAATGAATATTCACGCTTCTCCACGCCCCTATGGGCGTGGAGAGGCGTGAATACCATTCCTCTTTAACCCCTTCACCCCCAAGGGTGGTTTGCACGTTCATGACCGGGCCAATTTTTACAATTCTGACCACTGTACCTTTATGAGGTCATAACTCTCGAACGCTTCCATGGATCCCGGTGATTCTGACATTGTTTTCTCGTGACATATTGTACTTCATGTTAGTGGTAAAATTTCATTCAAATAACTTGCGTTTATTTGTGAGAAATACGTAAATTTGGCGAAAATTTTGAAAATTTCGCAATTTTCCAACTTTGAATTTTTATGCCCTTAAATCACAGAGATACGGCACAAAAAAAACTTGATAACTAACATTTCCCACATGATTACTTTACATCAGCACAATTTTGGAACCAAAATTTGTTTTTGTTAGGAAGTTATAAGGGTTAAAAGTTGACCAGCGATTTCTCATTTTTACAACACCATTTTATTTTTAGGACCACATCACATTTGAAGCCACTTTGAGGGGTCTATATGATAGAAAATACCCAAAAGTGACACCATTCTAAAAACTGCACCCCTTAAGGTGCTCAAAACCACATTCAAGAAGTTTATTAACCCTTTAGGTGCGTCACATGAAATTTTTTGAATATTTAAAAAAAATGAACATCTAACTTTTTTTCATAAAAAAAATACTTCAGGTTCAATTTTTTTTATTTTACCAAGGGTAACAGGAGAAATTGAACTGCAAAAGTTATTGTGCAATTTGTCCTGAGTACGCAGATACCTGATATGTGGGGGGGAACGACTGTTTCGGCGCATGGCAGAGCTCAGAATGGAAGGAGCGCAGTTTGACTTTTTCAATGCAAAATTGGCTGGAATTCAGATTGGACGCCATGTCACGTTTGGAGAGTCCCTGATGTACCTAAACAGTGGAAACCCCCTACAGAGTGACCCCATTTTGGAAACTAGACCCCCCAAGGAACTTATCTAGATATGTGGTGAGAACTTTGAACCCACAAGGGCTTTACAGAAGTTTATAACGTACAGCGGTACAATTAAAAAATCATATTTTTTCCACAAAAATGATCTTTTCACCCCAATTTTTATTTTCCCAAGGGTAACAGGACCCTAAAAGTTATTGTGCAATTTGTCCTGAGTACGCTGATACCCCACATGTGGGGGTAAACCACTATTTGGGCGCATGGCAGAGCTCGGAAGGGAAGCAGCGCCATTTGACGTTTTTGGCTGGAATTGAGATTGGACACCATGTCGCGTTTGGAAAACCCCTGATGTACCAAAACAGTGGAAACCCCCCACAAATGACACCATTTTGGAAAATAGACCCCCTAAGGAACTTATCTAGATGTGTGGTGAGAACTTTGAACCCCCATGGGCTTCACAGAAGTTTATAACATAAAGCCATACAATTAAAAAATCATATTTTTTCCACAAAAATGATCTTTTCACCCCAATTTTTATTTTCCCAAGGGTAACAGGACCCTAAAAGTTATTGTGCAATTTGTCCTGAGTACGCTGATACCCCACATGTGGGGGTAAACCACTATTTGGGCGCATGGCAGAGCTCGGAAGGGAAGCAGCGCCATTTGACGTTTTTGGCTGGAATTGAGATCGGACACCATGTCGCATTTGGAAAACCCCTGATGTACCAAAACAGTGGAAACCCCCCACAAATGACACCATTTTGGAAACTAGACCCCCTAAGGAACTTATCTAGATGTGTGGTGAGCACTTTGACCCCCCCAGTGCTTCACAGAAGTTTACAACGCCCGGGCGTGAAAATAAAAAATTCGTATTTTTTCCACAAACATGATCTTTTAGTCACCATTTTTTTATTTTCCCAAGGGTACCAGGAGAAATTGGACCCCAAAAGTTGTTGTCCAATTTGTCCTGAGTATGCTGATACCCCATATGTGGGAGAAAACTACTGTATGGGCACACGTCGGGGCTCGGAAGGGAAGTAGTGACGTTTTGGAATGCAGACTTTGATGGAATGGTCTGCGGGTGTCATGTTGCCTTTGGAGAGCCCCTAATGTACCTAAACAGTGGAAACCCCCCACAAATGACACCATTTTGTAAACTAGACCCCCCAAGGAACTTATCTAGATGTGTGGTGAGCACTTTGACCCCCCCAGTGCTTCACAGAAGTTTACAACGCCCGGGCGTGAAAATAAAAAATTCGTATTTTTTCCACAAACATGATCTTTTAGTCACCATTTTTTTATTTTCCCAAGGGTACCAGGAGAAATTGGACCCCAAAAGTTGTTGTCCAATTTGTCCTGAGTATGCTGATATCCCATATGTGGGAGAAAACTACTGTATGGGCACACGTCGGGGCTCGGAAGGGAAGTAGTGACGTTTTGGAATGCAGACTTTGATGGAATGGTCTGCGGGTGTCATGTTGCCTTTGGAGAGCCCCTAATGTACCTAAACAGTGGAAACCCCCCACAAATGACACCATTTTGTAAACTAGACCCCCCAAGGAACTTATCTAGATGTGTGGTGAGCACTTTGACCCCCCCAGTGCTTCACAGAAGTTTACAACGCCCGGGCGTGAAAATAAAAAATTCGTATTTTTTCCACTAATATGATCTTTTAGTCACCATTTTTTTATTTTCCCAAGGGTACCAGGAGAAATTGGACCCCAAAAGTTGTTGTCCAATTTGTCCTGAGTATGCTGATACCCCATATGTGGGAGAAAACTACTGTATGGGCACACGTCGGGGCTCGGAAGGGAAGTAGTGACGTTTTGGAATGCAGACTTTGATGGAATGGTCTGCGGGTGTCATGTTGCCTTTGGAGAGCCCCTAATGTACCTAAACAGTGGAAACCCCCCACAAATGACACCATTTTGTAAACTAGACCCCCCAAGGAACTTATCTAGATGTGTGGTGAGCACTTTGACCCCCCAGTGCTTCACAGAAGTTTACAACGCCCGGGCGTGAAAATAAAAAATTCGTATTTTTTCCACAAACATGATCTTTTAGTCACCATTTTTTTATTTTCCCAAGGGTACCAGGAGAAATTGGACCCCAAAAGTTGTTGTCCAATTTGTCCTGAGTACGCTGATTTCCCATATGTGGGAGAAAACTACTGTATGGACACACGTCGGGGCTCGGAAGGGAAGCAGTGACGTTTTGGAATGCAGACTTTGATGGAATGGTCTGCGGGTGTCATGTGCGTTTGGAGAGCCCCTGATGTACCTAAACTATTGAAACTCCCCACAAGTGACCCCATTTTGGACACTAGACCCCCCACGGAACTTTTCTAGATGTGTGGTGAGCACTTTGAACCCCCAAGTGCTTCACAGAAGTTTATAACGCTCGGACGTGAAAATAAAAAAATCATTTTTTTCCACAAAAATGATATTTTTGCCCCCAATTTTTTATTTTCCTAAGGGTAACAGGAGAAATTGGACCCCAAAAATTGTTTTGCAATTTGTCCTGAGTAGGCTGATACCCTACATGTGGGGGTAAAACACTGTTTGGGCGCATAGCAGAGCTTGGAAGGGAAGGAGCACCATTTGACTTTTTCAACTCAGAATTGGCTGGAATTGAGATCAGACGCCATGTTGCATTTGGAGAGCCCCTGATGTGCCCAAACAGTGGAAACCCCCAATTCTAACTCCAACCCGAACCCCAACACGCCCCTAACCCTAGCCCTAACCCTAGCCCTAACCCTAGCCCTAGCCCTAACCCTAGCCCTAACCCTAGCCCTAGCCCTAACCCTAACCCTACCCTAACCCTACCCCAACACACCCCTAGCCCTAACCCTAGCCCTAACCCTAATGGAAAAATGGAAATAAATACATTTTTTTTATTTTATTATTTTTCCCTAACTAAGGGAATAACGGGGGGTTTGATTTACTATTTATGGCGGTTTTTATGTTTGGCGGCTGTCGCACGCTAAAAGACGCTTTTTATTGTAAAAATAGTTTTTGCATCACCACATATTGAGAGCTATAATTTTTCCGTATTTTAACCCACCGAGTCATGTGAGGTCTTATTTTTTGCGGGACGAGTTGACGTTTTTATTGGTACCATTTTCGGGCACGTGGAATTTTTTGATCGCTTTTTATTCCGATTTTTGTGACGCAGAATGAACAAAAACCAGCGTTTCATGAATTTCTTTTGGGGGGGGTGCGTTTACACCGTTCCGCGTGCGGTAAAATTGATAAAGCGGTTTTATTCTTCGGGTCAGTACGGTTACAGCGATACCTCATTTAGGTCGTTTTTTTATGTTTTTGTCGGTTTTATGCAATAAAAACTATTTTATATAAAAAATAATTATTTTTGCATCGCTTTATTCTGCGAGTTATAACTTTTTTATTTTTTCACTGATGATGCTGTATGGCGGTTTGTTTTTTGCGGGACAAGATGACGTTTTCAGCGGTACCATGGATATTTATATGCGTCTTTTTGATCGCGCGTTATTGCACTTTTTGTTTGGCGGTATGATATTAAATCATTATTTTTTGCTTCGTTTTTTATTTTTGTTTTTTAAGGGGTTCGCTAAAGGGGTTAACTATTGGGACAGTTTTATAGGGCAGGTCGTTACGGACGCGGCGATACCTAATATGTGTACTTTTATTGTTTTTTTTTTTTATTATTTTCAAAAAATGAATTTATTGGGGAATATTTTTTTTTTTTTTTACTAATTTATTTGGCGATTTTTTTTAATTTATTTTTACACTTTTTTTTAATTTTTTTTTTACTTTATTACATAGTCCCAGGTAGGACATCACTGTCCTGTGACAGATCGCTGATCTGTCACATCACAGATCACTGTGACAGATCAGCAATCTGTCACAGTCAGTGCACAAGGCTTCCTCATGCCTGCGCTTTGCAGGCACTGAGGAAGCCATCTTCCCCAGGCCCCCGAAGGCCCCCGTCGCCATCTTGGATTCGGGGGCCTGGAGGAAAGGAGCCCCCCGCAGCAGCGCTGCACATTGCGCTGCCGTGGGGGGCTCAGGGAAGCACGGAAGGAGCCCCCTCCCTGCCGATGCTTCCCTTTAACCCCCGGTACACCGCGATCATGTTTGATCGCGGTGTGCAAGGGGTTAACGTGTCGGGGGCGGTCCGTGACCGCCCCTGACACATTGTGCCGGGTGTCAGCTGTGATAATCAGCTGACACCCGGCCGCGATCAGCGGCGCTCACCACGTGGGCGCCGCTGATCGCGGTAGACGTACTATCCCGTCCCCGGTCATACGGGCCCGGGTACCGTGGACGGGATAGTACGTCTCATGTCAGGAAGGGGTTAATAGTGGGCAGCCCATCCCCAGCACCGCACCACACACACATCACCGTATCACTCACACACAGCACCACATACACTGCACCGCATCACTCTCACACACAGCACCACATACACACACAGGCACACAGCACATCACACCTCCCCGCAGCCGCAGCACTTCCCGGCTTCCTGCTTTCTGGGCGTTTCCTGTCTGTGACAGCCCAGCAGGATGACATCATCATCCAGCGTTCTGTATCAGAGGGAAAGCTGCCAGAGAGAAAGAGGCTTCCGGGATGTGCTGCTGCTGCTGCGGGGAGCTGAGTTGTGCTGTGTGCCTGTGTGTATGTGGTGCTGTGTGTGTGTGAGAGTGATGCGGTGCTGTGTGTGTGATGAGTTGCTATGTGAGTGAGTGATGCGGACCGGTGCTGTGTGTATGTGTGTGTGTGTGAGGGGTGGTGGGAGGCAATGATGGAGGTGATGGAAAATGATATTGGTGGGGAAAGCAATGATGGAGGTGATGGGCAATGATGGTGGTGGGGGAGGCAATGATGGAGGTGATAAAATGGACAATGATGGTGGGGAGGAGGCAATGATTGAGGTGATGGAATAGGCAGTGGTGGGGGAGAATGATAGGGATGGTGGGGGAGAAGGAAATGATGGAGGTGGTGAGGACAATGATGGGGGTGGAGAGGGGCTGCAATATACTTTATGAGGGGGCTACATTATATTCTGATGGGGACTGCATTATTCTCAGGGAACATTATATTCTGGGGGGCTACATCATACTATATGAGGGCGCTACAGTATACTCTATGGGGGGCTGCATTATATTCTGTGGTGGGGCGGCATTATTCTCTCAGGGGACTACATTATATTCTGGGGGGCTACATCATACTATATTAGGGGGCAGCATTATGCCCTATTAGGGGGCTACAGTATTCTCTATGGGGAGGCTGCATTATATTCTGTGTTGGTGTTGTATTATACTATATGGGGGGGCTGCATTATGCCCTATTAGGGGGCTACAGTATTCTCTATGGGGAGGCTGCATTATATTCTGTGTTGGTGCTGTATTATACTATATGGGGGGGCTGCATTACGCCCTATGAGGGTGCTACGTTATATTCTATAGTGGGGCCTGTGTTATACCTTATGAGGGGGTTGCATTATATTTTATGAGGGAGGCTACATTATATTCTAGGGCTACCCCTCTATGATTCTACCCCAACCCCTGCTACATAATTAAGACGTGTACTACCTTATATTATACCCTGATATTAGCGTGTCTTACCACACAATTGGTGGTCTTGTATTTATTTCTATGTAGCTACATAGTGGGCCCCAAGAATGATTTTCTCTGGTGGGCCCGAGGTGCTCCAGTCCGACGCTGTGTGTCTGCCTGTGGAGTGTTCTTGGACACTCTATACTGGGATCATAAGGGAACTGTGTCGCCAGTTGTAAACTACAAGGAAAGAGAAGAATGGCTGATTAGGGCGCTCAGACCAAGACAGACACTTGTGTTGGATGGAAAAGAAACTTCTTTACTTGGTCATTATGTCCTCACAAAGCTTTTCGGCAGTGAATGCACCTTTATCAGGTGATGCATCATTTTACACCCTTCTTGGGTGAGCGGCTTGGTGCAGCACGGACCCAGCAGGCTTCCAACCATCCTGCAAGGCCTGAAAGATGGAGGACCTGTGTTGACATCAGCATCACGTGACGCCCCTTGTGACCGGCTAACCTTGGAACCTGGAAGCCAGGATGACGAATGGTGCACGATAAGCACAGCAGGCTCTGCAAACGTGGTTATGCCGGCAGCATAACCACGGCAGGTTAGTGGACTTTGTTCTTAACCTACTCTATTTGACCACCGGGTATCACACCAGGAGCGCCCCCTCCTCTCTCCTATTTTGTTTCTACTATCAGTTGTAATCTGTCAGAACAAATTAAATTGTTGTTTTTGCTTTTTAGAGGCCCCGAGCCACATGTTTCCCTCTCCAGATGTGAAGGTGGATCATGGAATTCCTTGGTGATTTTGTTGGAGTGTAAGGAAAGTAAAGATGGGAGGATTTGGGTGATGGCTCATTCTACAATGCCAGACTGCAGGCATGTTCACAAGTACTAAAGTGGAACACCATTTCTAAACCCAGTGTCCACCTGCAGGAAGGCGGGGGAACGAGTGAGAAATGCTGATCCTTTCCTACAATTAGAGGAAGAATTGACCACATACCCAGAATCTTTGTGGTCCTCAGGACCTGCAGATGTGGGATCGATAAAAGGGGTGATTATACCCTGTCCAGCTCACCTTGTAACATGGCCTTGTTTCCAGTAGGGAGGGCGCCCCCATCTGTAAGCGAGGCTGTGATAACAAGAGCCCCCACAAGGCCAGACCCCCATACTCTGCTGAATGACTGGAGGCCGGAACATAAGGTCTTTACAGTGATGTCAGTAATGTCTTCAGCATCCTGGTACATCCAGATAGCCAGGTTTGGTTTGTGTTCACATATAAGGGGAGCAGGTATACATTCACCAGAATCCCACAAGGGAACTGTGAACCACCTACTATTGTTTTCCAGGTAAAATCGGCTAACCTAGCTCAATGTGAGTCACCAGAAGGGAGCCAGATGCTCTTATATGTGGATGACATGCTATTGGCATTTAAAAAAAGAATACAAACAAATTGGTAACAAAAGGGGTTATCTTTACAGATGACCTATATGTATAAACTGCCCAGTGACCTCCTAAGATATGTCACAGTATTGAGCCATGGCATAAGCTATGTCTCAACAGGAGGGATGGTAGAGGTCATATCTTACGTATTCATGATGTATGGCTTTACTAACTATTAAAAATTTTTTGTTTAATCTGCATTACTTGTGCAAAAAAATTATTCCTAAGGGAACCTGAGACCAGAGAGAGGACAATGTCCTCACCCTGAATACTTATTCCAACACATTTGTATGGATTTTATTGAACAAGTGTGAGGGAAAAAGTCCAGCCTTGTTATTATGGATGCTTTCAGCAGGTGGATTGAAGCTGTCCACCCTGATGCATTAATGGTACCGAAGGCCCTTCTAAAGGAAATCATACCCAGATTTGGGGTTCCAGAAAATATATAGTAAACTAAGTAATGATATTATTACCTAAAACATTGTCAATTGAGTTGGGAAACCGCTGTGCCTGTCATCCTCAGTCAGCCGGACTGGTGGAGAGACACAGTGGGATCTTGAAACATAGGTTGACAAAGACCATGCAGGAAACAGGAAAAATTGGTTGCACTGTCTCCTATTGGTTGTACTAAACATGTATGTCACACGGACATCTGTAGTGCTGACAGGCTTTGAAGTCATATATGGGAGATCTTTTCTGTTACCTCAGCTAAAATCCTTTAAAAGAATAGATGAGGAAGTTGGTTGTACATTAGCAGAATATATGGCTAAGATATTAACTCACAAAGAAGTTTCTACTCGTAGTTTTGTTCCAGGAAACCCACTAACAAAACCTGAGATCATGAAACCTGCAGACTGGGTCCTTGTGAAGGTGATAAAGAAGAAACACCAGCACCATCCTAAGTGGGAAGGTCCTTACCAAGTCCTGTGGACTTCTCCTACTGCGGTCAAGATTCCTGGATCCATCTCTCATACTGTAAACTTGTCAGACAGGTAGGGACAGAGTAAGATCTGACTTGCTTGTCAAAGTCCAGCTACAAAGGGAGGTTTTCCACAAGGGAAAGCTTGTCTCAAACTGGTGAAGTCTCCCATTCATCCCCCTACCCGGACAAGACGGTCAGATCTAGGATGTGTACATCAGGGTTAGCCACAGGTATATTCTTCGTGACCATAGTGATGGGAGAGTGGAGGGTAATAGACCCAGCAGGAGAGGAAAGTCCAGGGTGGTAGAATGGTTTCAGATTTAGGACTTTCAATCTTACTTTTGAAATCGGGCAGGAGGCCGCCATGTTAGTGGATTTCTGTCTGTTGTATAAATGATGCAGAGATAGGGAACAAGCTGTGAAACTAGCCGAGTCTGATAAGTATGTTTGTGTTATGAGCTCTAATAGCAGAGGGGATGGATGAGTGTGACTGGAGTAAAGCAGCATGGACAATAATAGCCCGAGACTATAGGTATAAGCCTTATGGCTACATAGATTTAAAGCCTGATTCTCCATTAGGAAAAAGGAGATCCCCTTACACAAATAAGAATAATTGTAATCAGCTACTGAGAACTTTTAAAAAACCCTAAGATGAGGGATCAAAGGTTAGAAGAGCTGATATGTCAGGAACAGACCCAATAGGATATTTCTACATAGAAGTTCAGAATAATAGCATACATAGACCCAAGGAAGGTATGTCAGAGAGAACCATAACAGAGTCCATAGGGTTCATAGTTAGATTGTCTAACCTAACTTATGAAGATAAACTAGCTCTAGAGAGAGGCTGTGAGAAGAATGAATGGTTAGAATGGCTTAAATATATTGCAAAAACCTTAAAAAAAATTTAAGTTATATAGTAAAACTTATAACTGCTCAGAAAGGGAAGTAAAATGTAAAATGTTATCATTTTTATATCCTCCACTAGAGAAACCGGATGTCCCACCACAGGTGATTGCTAATCCTGGTAACTATACTTGTTTTAGTCTTCCAGGGCATGGACACGACTTCGGAGAGCTCCAAGGCGACTCTTGTAGAGAATGGATCATTGTCTCCCACAGGGCCAAGTACTCAGCCATATGGTCAGACCACACTACCCTGAGAGCGGATATATGGTGGTTATGCGGTGATAAAGGATAAGAGCCAGACTACCACATGGTTCCCGAGGGGATTGTGCGGTGGTCCAGCTAATCATTCCGTTCCACCTGTTGTCAACAGGGATATGGCCAAAGGTACGTAGAGGAAGAGACAGAAGCGTGAAACTCTGCAAGGATCCTTCCATTCTAGTATCTACAGAGATGACATTGGAGTTCCCAGGGGAGTGACCAACGAGTACAAGGCTAGGATCCAGGTAGCAGCCAGGTGGGAATCCATAATTTGGTGGGTGATTATAAATAAAAATGTAGATTGGATAAACTACTTATACTATAACCAGCAGAGATTTGCTAATTATACCCGAGATGCAGTTAAAGGGATAGCTGAGCAATTAGGACCAACTTCTCTCATGGCTTGGTAGAATAGGATGGCATTAGACAAGTTCTTAGCAGAAAAGGGAGGTGTATATAAAATGTTTGGAGGATTTTGTTGCACATTTATCCCTAATACAGATCCTGATGGAAGTATCTCCAAAGCTCTTGATGGACTGACTGCCTAATGAATTAGCAGAGAACTCTGGATATGACGACATATTCCTGGACTGAAGGATGGTTTGGGAAATGGTCCGGAGTATTCACTTCTGCGTTGACATCTCTTACCATCGTGGCCGGAGTGCTGATTGTTTGTGGACACTGTGCTATTCTATGCATTAGAGGACTTGTTCAAAGACTGATTGACTCTGCCATAACAAAAACTATGTATCAAGGAATGGAGACCTTGGAAGAATGAAAATGTTGGGACTTAATGATAAATATACTGAACATATTACTCTCCATCTATATTATATGAAGATGTTCTGTGAAATCTGACAAAAAGAAATCTGTCCCCAATGTGTACAGATAGATGATTTTATTACAAGATAAGGGAATGTTATAATAATTGTAATAAAGTTCTTTCTTTTATGTGCATGTGTATGTATGTATATATATATATATATATGTATGTGTATATATACTGTATATACACATACATGTATGTGTGAGTATTAGTGTTGAGCATTCCGATACCGCAAGTATCGGGTATCGGCCGATACTTGCTGTATCGGAATTCCGATACCGACTTCCGATATTTTTTCAATATCGGAATTCGGCATCGGAATCGGAAGTTCAAAATTGATTGACAGACTGACGTCATCATGATGCGCCGTCATTTCGGGCCTTCCGGGGGTCTCTGCCGGCCTGCCGGGGGGCTGTGCCGGCCTGCCGGGGGGCTGTGTGGACTGCCCGGGGTCTGTACCGGCCTGCCGGGGGGCTGTGCCGGCCTGCCGGTGGTCTGTGCACCCTGTGGGGGTCTGTACCGGCCTGCCGGGGGGCTGTGCCGGCCTGCCGGTGGTCTGTGCACCCTGTGGGGGTCTGTACCGGCCTGCCGGGGGGCTGTGCCGGCCTGCCGGTGGTCTGTGCACCCTGTGGGGGTCTGTGCCGGCCTGCCGGGGGGCTGTGCCGGCCTGCCGGGGGGCTGTGCCGGCCTGCCGGGGGGCTGTGCTGATGTCCGGGGGTCTGTGCAAGCATCGTCCGATGGGACTACAAGTCCCATCGGGCGATGCCTGCTACCATGACAGTGATTGACACATTAGCCAATGATGGGACAGTAGTAGTCCCATCATCCGGCTAATGTGTTAAATGTTAAAAAAAAAAAAAAAAAAAAAACTACATACATACTACATGCATGCTACATACATACTACATGCTACATACATACTACATATATACTACATACATGCTACATACATGCTACATACATACTACATGCATGCTACATACATACTACATGCTACATACATACTACATGCATGCTACATACATACTACATGCTACATACATACTACATATATACTACATACATACTACATACATACTACATGCTACATACATACTGCATGCTACATACATACTACATACATACTACATGCATGCTACATACATACTACATGCATGCTACATACATGCTACATACATACTACATGCTACATACATACCACATACATACTACATACTACATATATACTACATGCATGCTACATACATACTACATGCTACATACATACCACATACATACTACATACATACTACATACATACTACATGCTACATACATACTACATATATACTACATGCATGCTACATACATACTACATGCTACATACATACCACATACATACTACATACATGCTACATATATACTACATGCATGCTACATACATACTACATATATACTACATGCATGCTACATACATACTACATGCTACATGCATGCTACATACATACTACATACATACTACATGCTACATACATACCACATATATACTACATACATACAATACATTCATACAATACATACATAGACATACAGTACATATAACATAGAGTAACATACTTACCAATACTTGTCACATTGTTCCCCGAAGCCATTGTCTTTTCCGGAATAAATATTAACATAACAAACCACAAAAATACTCACCCACGATCCGAAGCAGTCCACGAGTGTGTCCCACGACGATCTTGGGTAGAGAACTGCAGCATCAGCTGTTGCTGCCGTTCTCTACGGGCTGCAGGAATCCAATGACGGAAGGTAGGTATCCTTCCGCACTGTATTCCTCCGCCACTTAAAAAAAAAAAAGTCCCTAGTCTCACTTTATGCCATTGCTGTGTGGGAATTTCCCACACAGCAATGGCATAAAGTGAGACTAGGGACTTTTTTTTTTTTTAAGTGGCGGAGGAATACAGTGCGGAAGGATACCTACCTTCCGTCATTGGATTCCTGCAGCCCGTAGAGAACGGCAGCAACAGCTGATGCTGCAGTTCTCTACCCAAGATCGTCGTGGGACACACTCGTGGACTGCTTCGGATCGTGGGTGAGTATTTTTGTGGTTTGTTATGTTAATATTTATTCCGGAAAAGACAATGGCTTCGGGGAACAATGTGACAAGTATTGGTAAGTATGTTACTCTATGTTATATGTACTGTATGTCTATGTATGTATTGTATGAATGTATTGTATGTATGTAGTATATATGTGGTATGTATGTAGCATGTTTGTAGTATGTATGTAGCATGTAGTATGTATGTAGTATGTATGTAGCATGCATGTAGCATGCAGTATGTATGTAGCATGCATGTAGTATATATGTAGTATGTATGTGGTATGTATGTAGCATGTAGTATGTATGTAGCATGCATGTAGTATGTATGTAGCATGCATGTAGTATATATGTAGTATGTATGTAGCATGTAGTATGTAGCATGCATGTAGTATATATGTAGTATGTATGTAGCATGTAGTATGTATGTAGTATGTATGTAGCATGCATGTAGCATGCAGTATGTATGTAGCATGCATGTAGTATATATGTAGTATGTATGTAGCATGTAGTATGTAGCATGCATGTAGTATATATGTAGTATGTAGCATGTAGTATGTATGTAGCATGCATGTAGTATATATGTAGTATGTATGTAGCATGTAGTATGTAGCTGCATGTAGTATATATGTAGTATGTATGTAGCATGTAGTATGTATGTAGTATGTATGTAGCATGCATGTAGCATGCAGTATGTATGTAGCATGCATGTAGTATATATGTAGTATGTATGTAGCATGTAGTATGTAGCATGCATGTAGTATGTAGCATGTAGTATGTATGTAGCATGCATGTAGTATATATGTGTTATGTATGTAGCATGTAGCATGCATGTAGCATGCATGTAGTATGTATGTAGTATATATGTGGTATGTATGTAGCATGCAGTATGTATGTAGCATGCATGTAGTATATATGTAGTATGTATGTTGCATGTAGTATTTATGTAGTATGAATGTAGCATGTATGTAGTATGTAGTATGAATGTAGCATGTATGTAGTATGCATGTTGTATGTATGTAGCATGTAATTTTTTTTTTTTTTTTTTACATTTAACACATTAGCCGGATGATGGGACTACTACTGTCCCATCATTGGCTAATGTGTCAATCACTGTCATGGTAGCAGGCATCGCCCGATGGGACTTGTAGTCCCATCGGACGATGCCTGCACAGACCCCCGGAGCCTGCACAGACCACCGGCAGGCCGGCACAGCCCCCCGGCAGGCCGGCACAGCCCCCCGGAGCCTGCACAGCCCCCCGGCAGGCCGGCACAGCCCCCCGGCAGGCCGGCACAGCCCCCCGGAGCCTGCACAGACCACCGGCAGGCCGGCACAGACCACCGGAGCCTGCACAGACCCCCTGGCAGGCCGGCACAGCCCCCCGAAAGGCCCGTACAGACCCCAGAGAGGCTGTACAAGGGCAGGAAAGGGTTTTTCTTATTCCGATACCGGAAGTCCCATAGACTTGAATGGGACTTCCGGTATCGGAATCGGCGATACCGATACTTTTTTAAAAGATCGGCCGATACCATCCGATACGATACTTTGAAGTATCGGACGGTATCGCTCAACTCTAGTGAGTATATATATATATATATATATATATATATATATATATATGCGTGCATCCACAGTATATATGCACACATGATTGCATAAGCCATTTATTTTGCCTAGACTTTGAAACTCTTTTTAGCTTACGTATTGTGAACATATGGGTGTTACCTTTGGGTGTTACTTTTTGTGAACGTTAGCTGGTTTTCCTTATCTTGCATGACTTCTCTGGTAACGTAGATAAGGATTAACAGCTACGCTTATTCTAATTGCATGTACTATTTTTCTTGCAAATGTAGTGTTTTCAACGCCTTCTTTTCCTATTTAAACTCTTAAGAATATGTATTGAGTTAGACAGAGGACGGCCCACACCTAGTGTGGCTGTCATTCTCTCTCTCCGTGCCGGCATGTCCAATAAAGAAACATCTTACTTATTCAGGTCTGGACGATTTCTAATTGGAACATAAAAAATCCCTGACAAAGGGTCTTGTGGCTCTGGGGGTCTCTGCCACTCTTTGCACTGGCCTGCAGTGTTCTTGTGACTCCAGGCTTCTCTGCCAGTCTCAGCACTAAGCTGCAGGGGTCTTGTGGCTCCGGGAGGTCTCTGCCTGTCTCAGCACTGGGCTGCAGTGGTCTTGTGGCTCCAGGGGTCTCCGTCAGTCTCAGCACTGGGCTGCAGTTGTCTTGTGGCTCCGGGGTTCTCCGTCAGTCTCAGCACTGGGCTGCAGTGGTCTTGTGGCTCCAGGGGTCTCCGTCAGTCTCAGCACTGGGCTGCAGTGGTCTTGTGGCTCCGGAGGTCTCTGTCAGTCTCAGCACTGGGCTGCAGTGGTCTTGTGGCTCCGGGGTTCTCCGTCAGTCTCAGCACTGGGCTGCAGTGGTCTTGTGGCTCTGGGGGTTTCAGTCAGTCTCAGCACTGGGCTGAAGGTGTCTGGTGGCTCTGGGGGTCTCCGTCAGTCTCAGCACTGGGCTGCAGAGGTCTTGTGGCTCCGGGGTTCTCCGTCAGTCTCAGCACTGGGCTGCAGTTGTCTTGTGTCTCCAGGGGTCTCCGTTAGTCTCTGCACTGGGCTGCAGTGGTCTTGTGGCTCCGGGGTTCTCCGTCAGTCTCAGCACTGGGCTGCAGTCATCTTGTGGCTCCAGGGGTCTCCGTCAGTCTCAACACTGGGCTGCAGGGGTCTTGTGGCTCCGGGGTTCTCCGTCAGTCTCAGAACTGGGCTGCAGTGGTCTTGTGGCTCTGGGGGTTTCAGTCAGTCTCAGCACTGGGCTGCAGAGGTCTTGTGGCTTCACCTTATATTATAGCTGCAAAGTGAATAATAACCATCAGGGAGCCTGAACCATCGGCAACGGAGCCAGAGGGAATTTAGCAGAGTAGTTTGGGGGACATGTAGGACTTGTTTTTATTCTGCTGTTTGCGAGGTGGGATGTAGAAAAAGATGGCAATTCTGCTGTTTCCTATTATGTGACTGTACGGCCCCTTCACATGACTTATCATGTTTTTCACAGATGCCACGTGTCCCCTATTTGACCTACGGTGCTCCTCTCATGTCCGTGTTTCCCCATCAGCACAGATCGGTGCTCCTCTCATGTCCGTGTTTCCCCATCAGCACAGATAGGGGGTGTATACAGCGTACACTGAGGGGTCTGCAACCAAACCTGGGGGTATACAGGTGTATACAGTGTACACAGGGGGTTGTTACCGAAGCTGGGGGTATACGGGTGTATACAGTGCACACTGAGGGGTCTGCGACCAAAGCTGGGGGTATACAGGTGTATACAGCGTACACAGGGGGTTGTTACCGAAGCTGGGGGTATACGGGTGTATACAGAGTACACAGAGGTGTCTGTAACCGAAGCTGGGGGTGTACTGGTGTATACAGTGTACACAGAGGAGTCTGTGACCGAAGCTGGGGGTATACGGGTGTATACAGTGCACACTGAGGGGTCTGCGACCAAAGCTGGGGGTATACAGGTGTATACAGCGTACACAGGGGGTTGTTACCGAAGCTGGGGGTATACGGGTGTATACAGAGTACACAGAGGTGTCTGTAACCGAAGCTGGGGGTGTACTGGTGTATACAGTGTACACAGAGGAGTCTGTGACCAAAGCTGGGGGTATACGGGTGTAAACAGCATACACAGGGGGCTGCGACCGAAGCTGGGGGGTATACGGGTGTATACAGCTTACACAGGAGTCTGCGACCAAAGCTGGGGATATACGAGTGTGTACAGCCTACACACAGGGGTCTGTGACCAAAGCTGGTGTGATTACAGGTGTATACAGCGTACAGCGAGGTGTCTGACTGACTGGGGGTATACTGGTTCATACAGTGCACACTGAGGGGCCTGCGACCGAAGCTGGGGGCATACGGGTGTATACAGAATACACAGAGGGGTCTGTGACCGAAGCTGGGGGTATACGGGTGTATACAGCGTACACAGAGGGGTCTGTGACCGAAGCTGGGGGTATACGGGTGTATACAGCGTACACAGGGGTCTGCGAACGAAGCTGGGGGTAAACATGTGTATACATTGTTCACAGGGGTCTGTGACTGAAGCTGGGGGTATACGAGTGTATATAGTGTATACAGGTTTCCGCTCCGTACACCTCGTACACACACGGCTCCGCTCCGTACACCTAGCCAGGGCTGTGGAGTCGGTAAGCCAAACCTGCAACTCCGACTCCTCAATTTCCCTTACACCGGCTCCGACTCCATGACTCCGACATATATTGCTTATATTTAAGTGAAAAATTTATTGTAGTACAATGTGAACATCAGACATTTAATCATTTCTATGATCCAATAATCAAGATATTTAGATAGAACATATCTATTTATAGGAATACAACTTTAGAACACAAAAAACTGTAATAAATTGTAAATATGTAATACGCTGTATAATATCGATTACATGTATACAGTACAGTCATGGCCAAAAGTTTTGAGAATGACACAAATATTATATTTTCACATGATCTGCTGGCCTCTGGTTTTTATGTGTGTTTGTCAGATGTTTTTATCACATACAGAAATATAATTGCAACAATATTATGAGTAACAAAAGGTTATATTGACAGTTAGAATGAGTTAATGCAGCAAGTCAATATTTGCAGTGTTGACCCTTCTTCTTCAGGACCTCAGCAATTCTCCCTGGCATGCTCTCAATCAACTTCTGGATCAAATCCTGACTGATAGCAGTCCATTCTTGCAAAATCAATGCTTTTATTTTGTCTGAATTTGAAGGTTTTTGTTTGTCCACCCGTCTCTTGATGATTGACCACAAGTTCTCAATGGGATTAAGATCTGGGGAGTTTCCAGGCCATGGTCCCAAAATCTCTATGTTTTGTTCCCTGAGCCATTTAGTTATCACCTTTGCTTTATGGCAAGGTGCTCCATCATGCTGAAAAAGGCATTGTTGATCGCCAAACTGCTCTTGGACGGTTGTGAGAAGTTGCTCTTGGAGGACATTCTGGTACCATTCTTTATTCATGGCTGTTTTTAGGCAAGACTGAGAGAGCCCATTCCCTTGGCTGAGAAGCAACCCCACACATGAATGGTTTCAGGATGCTTGACAGTTGGCATGAGACAAGACTGGTGGTAGCGCTCACCTGGTCTCCGAATAAGCCGTTTTCCAGATGTCCCAAACAATCGAAAAGGGGATTCATCAGAGAAAATGACTTTACCCCAGTCCTCAGCAGTCCACTCCCTGTACCTCTTGCAGAATATCAGTCTGTCCATGATGTTTTTTCTGGAGAGAAGTGGCTTCTTTGCTGCCCTCCTTGAGACCAGGCCTTGCTCCAAGAGTCTCCGCCTCACAGTGCGTGCAGATGCACTCACACCTGCCTGCTGCCATTCCTGAGCAAGCTCTGCACTGCTGGTAGCCTGATCCGCAGCTGAAACACTTTTAAGAGACGGTCCTGGCGCTTGCTGGTCTTTCTTGGGCGCCCTGGAGCCTTTTTGGCAACAAGGGAACCTCTCTCCTTGAAGTTCTTGATGATGCGATAGATTGTTGACTGAGGTGCAATCTTTCTAGCTGCGATACTCTTCCCTGTTAGGCCATTTTTGTGCAGTGCAATGATGACTGCACGTGTTTCTTTAGAGATAACCATGGTTAACAGAAGAGAAACAATGATGCCAAGCACCAGCCTCCTTTTAAAGTGTCCAGTGGCGTCATTCTTACTTAATCATGACAGATTGATCTCCAGCCCTGTCCTCATCAACACCCACACCTGTGTTAATGGAGCAATCACTGAAACGATGTTAGCTGGTCCTTTTAAGGCAGGGCTGCAATGATGTTGAAATGTGTTTTGGGGGATAAAGTTAATTTTCTAGGCAAATATTGACTTTGCAAGTAATTGCTGTTAAGCTGATCACTCTTTATAACATTCTGGAGTATATGCAAATTTCCATTAGAAAAAATGAAGCAGTAGACTTTGTAAAAATTAATATTTGTGTCATTCTCAAAATTTTTAGCCATGGCTGTACAGACCAAAGTTTGGACACACCTTCTCATTCAAAGAGTTTGCTTTATTTTCATGACTATGAAAATTGTAGATTCACTCTGAAGGCATCAAAGCTATGAATTAACACATGTGGAATTATATAATTAACAAAAAAGTGTGAAACAACTGAAAATGTGTCTTATATTCTAGGTTCTTCAAAGTAGCCACCTTTTGCTTTGATTACTGCTTTGCACACTCTTGGCATTCTATTGATGAGCTTCAAGAGGTAGTCACTGGAAATGGTCTTCCAACAGTCTTGAAGGAGTTCCCAGAGATGCTTAGCACTTGTTGGCCCTTTGGCCTTCACTCTGCGGTCCAGCTCACCCCAAACCATCTCGATTGGGTTCAGGTCTGGTGACTGTGGAGGCCAGGTCATACGGCGTAGCACCCCATCACTCTCCTTCTTGGTCAAATAGCCCTTACACAGCCTTGAGGTGTGTTTGAGGTCATTGTCCTGTTGAAAAATAAATGATGGTCCAGCTAAACACAAACCGGATGGAATAGCATGCCACTGCAAGATGCTGTGGTGGCCATGCTGGTTCAGTATGCCTTCAATTTTGAATAAATCCCCAACAGTGTCACCAGCAAAGCACCCCCACACCATCACACCTCCTCCTCCATGCTTCACAGTGGGAACCAGGTATGTAGAGTCCATCCGTTCACCTTTTCTGCGTCGCACAAAGACAAGGTGGTTGGAACCAAAGATCTCAAATTTGGACTCATCAGACCAAAGCACAGATTTCCACTGGTCTAATGTCCATTCCTTGAGTTCTTTAGCCCAAACAAGTCTCTTCTGCTTGTTGCCTGTCCTTAGCAGTGGTTTCCTAGCAGCTATTTTACCATGAAGGCCTGCTGCACAAAGTCTCCTCTTAACAGTTGTTGTAGAGATGTGTCTGCTGCTAGAACTCTGTGTGACATTGACCTGGTCTCTAATCTGAGCTGCTGTTAACCTGTGATTTCTGAGGCTGGTGACTCGGATGAACTTATCTTCCGCAGCAGAGGTGACTCTTGGTCTTCCTTTCCTGGGGCGGTCCTCATGTGAGCCAGTTTCTTTGTAGCGCTTGATGGTTTTTGCCACTGCACATGGGGACACTTTCAAAGTTTTCCCAATTTTTCGGACTGACTGACCTTCATTTCTTAAAGTAATGATGGCCACTCGTTTTTCTTTACTCAGCTGCTTTTTTCTTGCCATAATACAAATTCTAACAGTCTATTCAGTCGGACTATCAGCTGTGTATCCACCAGACTTCTGCACAACTGATGGTCCCAACCCCATTTATAAGGCAAGAAATCCCACTTATTAAACCTGACAGCGCACATCTGTGAAGTGAAAACCATTTCCGGTGACTACCTCTTGAAGCTCACCAAGAGAATGCCAAGAGTGTGCAAAGCAGTAATCAAAGCAAAAGGTGGCTACATTGAAGAACCTAGAATATAAGACATACAGTATTTTCAGTTGTTTCACACATTTTGGTTAATGATATAATTCCACATGTGGTAATTCATAGTTTTGATGCCTTCAGAGTGAATCTACAATTATCATAGTCATGAAAATAAAGAAAACGCTTTGATTGAGGTGTGTCCAAACCTTTGGTCAGACTGGTGGCAAAAAACACCAAAAAAGGAACTTTCAACAAGAAGGTGCCTTGCCAAAAAACGAATATGCAAGAGGGGAGGAAGGAAGCACAAGTCCAAAAGGTTTTCATATGACGTTTCGCAAGCGCCGTTAATGGAGATTCCTGTATTCAATCTTTCTAGTTATATTTTGACAGACTCACAGATTGGACTCCTGTCTAAAGGACTAGGTTTTTCTCCAGTTAAAAAATTCAGTTTATTTGACACTATTGTTGATATCAATAGATTTGCACGTAATTTGACCCTTAAAGTTCATTATAATGAGGACAATACTCATGTGTATAATGATTTATTATCTGTCAGTATATCATCTGATAATAATTGTATTCATTTTAGTGAACAGGTAGCTGTCTCTAATTTAAGACTAGAGGGGGAGACAGAGTTGGAGGATAGGGTTAATCTAAATGACAGGTTTCAGACTCGTAATCCCATGTTCTACCCAGTAAAATCGAGACCTCCTTTCCTTGATTTTTTTCAGGAAACAATTGAAAGTGAGCTTGTGTCTCTTCATAATCAAGTAGAACATCAAGAGGTTAAATTTAATCTATTTTTGAACATAGGGCAATTGATGAACTGAGAGCTAATGGCGATCTCCTTGTTGTCCAGGCAGACAAGGGGGGCGCTATTGTGGCTCTCAATGCTGGTTTATACAAGAAAATGAACTTGCTGGATCTAGAAAACAGTAGCACCTATATTGAACTGCCATCCAATCCAACTAATTCATTTAATTCTGAATTATTACATCTATTACAGGTGGGAATTAGTATGGGTGCTATTTCAGACAGAATTTATTTTTTGTGAAACACCGATTGTCCCAATACACCACTCACTCCCTAAAGTTCATAAAGAGGTTTTTCCTCCCCCTCTCAGACCCATCGTGTCTGGGATCGGGTCATTCAGTGAGAAACTAGGGGAGTGGGTGGATTTTTATCTTCAACCCTTAGTGCCATTAACACCAAGTCATCTTAAAGATTCCAAAAGTATAATACAGATTATGGAAACATTTCACTGGCAATCTGATTATGTGTGGTTATCTTGCGATGTGGTGGGGTTATATCCTTCTATCCCCCATCACGTCGCGTTACGATGCATCACATATTACTTGTCCAGATACAGTAATTATGAGGATTCCATTCAGAGGTTTATCGTTTCCTCAATTCAGTTTCTTTTAAGCCACAACTATTTCATGTTTGATGAGAGATATTTCCTCCAGACACAGGGTGTGAGCATGGGCGCCAAGTTTTCACCTTCCCTAGCTAACCTGGTTATGTCTGTGTGGGAAGAAAATTATATCTTCCATATTGATAACCCATACAAGGATAATATTGTTTGGCTGGGGAGATTTATTCATGATCTGATATTTGTCTGGAGGGGTAGTCTCTCGTCTGCAAAAAGTTTTTTCTCTTATTTGGATTTGAATGATTTCAATCTAAAATTTACTAGTGGTCATGAGGTATCAATTAACTTCTTGGATTTGAAACTGACCGCAGATCTGGACAATGATGGGGTTCTGATATCTCCCTATAAAAAATCCATTGCATGCAATAGTATTTTAATGGCTTCCTCTAATCACCCCAAATATGTCATTCAGAATATTCCTGTGGGGGAGCTTATTAGACTAAAAAGGAATACTACATCTAGTGACAAACTGGAGGAAGGAATTGAAATGACCTGTAATAATTTTAAAAAAAGGGGGAATCCTAATTGGTCCTTGGACAGAGCCAGGAAAATGGTAGCAGGCATGGATAGGGTTAAGCTGTTGAAATCTACTGAGAAAAAAAGACAATTTGACTCTAAAAAATCTAGGGTGGTTTTCAGTACCAATTATAGTCCTCAGTTTAATTCTATTGTTAAAATCATCAAAAAATATCTCCCTTTGTTGTCTCAGAATATTTTGAAAAATATTGTGGAAAATAATGATATTGCCTTTGTAGCAAGAAGAGCCCCGACTTTAGCTGCACTATTATCACCCAGCATGTTCAAAGATCCGGATAAAATTTCCCCTAGCAATTGGCTAAAAACAACAGGATTTTTTAAATGCGGTGCCAATATCTGTAAGTGCTGCGGTTTTGCTAATAAATCTAAAACATTTACATCTATTTCCAACAAAAAACAGTTTAATGTTTGTTCTTTTATAAACTGTAATACGGAGAATGTAGTGTATCTAATTAATTGCAATATATGCCGTATGCAATATGTAGGTTGCACGATGAACCCCCTTAAAACTAGAATCCGCAAACACCTATCAGACGCTAGTAATCTGCCTATGGTTGGTGCATCAGTAGTATCCCGACATTTCTCAAAAAAACATAATGGGGATTTACGCGGTTTCTCCTTTATGGGCATAGAGCATGTAAAAAAACCATTGGGGGGGAGATTTTCATAAAAAAGTGCTTGCAAGAGAAAGTAGGTGGATATTTGAGCTGGGGACTCGCATGCCACAGGGCTTTAATAACCGCCTGGATATCATTATGCACTATTGATATATTTGCACTATATAATGCTGGTTAATATTATTGTTCTATGTTTTTGTACCACTCAAATTTTATGGTCAGGTTATTGGATATTCCGATTGTATTTTTCTCCAACATGTTGAATCCTTTCTTTATAATCTTCATGCATGTTGTATACTGATCAATATGTGGATAGTTTATATGTTTGATCTGCTTTTTTAGCTCATGTTTTTAAGTCTCTCACATATGTTTATAATTACCCTGATGGGAGTGGGATGTATATAAGGTTCCATGTTTGGAAAGCAGATTAGATTCTGGACCGTGAGGAAGGCGGGTTTTACTGCTGAACCGCGTAGTCCTATCTGCAGTACTTTCCTGCATTATTGCTGTTTTGAACTGCTTGGACCATTGTATTTTAATGGATTTATGAATAAAACGAAAGAAATTTTTTTTAACAGCATCCTGGATTGCTCACGTTATTGCTGGACCTTGCTTTGCTGTTGTTCACATTTGTATGGATGGACTCCTACATCCTGATCCGGGCACAACGGAGTTAACCAGGTTAGCTGAGGTTCCAGGTGGTTCACAGGAGTGAGCTGATCTACATTGTTGGAGATATATATATATATATATATATATATACACATACACACACACACATACTATGACTTATCTCGGCTAAGACAAAGCCTAGATCCTCAGGCTACATCCACATCATGGGCGTAGCCAGGATCAAACCTGGGGGGGGGGCAGAACCTCATACTGCACACCTCAGCTGCTGCAGAACCTCATACTGCACACCCCTACACTTGAAAATAAAGCCTGCACCTTAAGAAGATGTGGTGGTGAATGCAGTCTATTTATTCCAACTATCAGTTGATGTTACTGAACACGAGCAATGCCTGTCCTGGGCGTCCTTTTGGGCAGCTATGAGGTGTACCTGACTGGTGCTAAAAAAAAAGGAGTGTTAGTCTGTGTGCTCTCCGGCTTTCATTCTTTTTGGTACAGATATGATATGGATAGACAGATATGGATAAATGGATATATAGATAAAAGCAGATTAGAAATCTGCTCTGATATTGAAAACATTGTCTATGAGCTCAAAAACCTTTCAGGTGATACAGTTTTTAAAAAGCTGATCTGCTTTTGCAACTGAAAAACGTATCCTCAAAAAACGCAGGAAAAACGCTGTGTGTGAATGTAGCCTTAGATCAGGAATAGAACAGCCATTTATAGGACATTTCATAACTTTCCCAAATTCCTATGAAAAAATATTCAGCACATTCTGCACTGAACTACTGTACCCAATTTATTATATATTTTAGGAGTCGGAATCGGTCCATTTAATACCGACTCCAACTCCACCAAAATGAGCTCCGACTCCACAGCCCTGGTGGTAACTCTATTAATCTCATCCAGATTCCAGTCATTACTGTTATATGCAGACAGAATTTGTCAGTCGTTGTTTGCGGGGTTCTGTGGGATTCTCCCAGATCCACAACGTGAGATTCTGGGACTTGCTGGTTGCAGTTCAGCCACTGCAAGTGGGAATCATTCCTCCTGATTGGGCTGTGCTCCTCACGCCCCTTTATTTGTGACTTCACCCAAACATTTATATTCACTCTGGGGGTGTTAAATATTAATAATTCGTTAAATATTTCTTATTACACCCAGTTCTGTAGATTGCTTTAGCTTATATGACATAGGCTATTTTTAAGCTTGGCTCATGGTAGAAATGTCAGCTCACTACATATTTAAGTTTAGCCTTGAGGTAAATGTCAAACTCCATATATACCGAGATCACGTGCTTCAAGAGACGTATATAATTCATGGCTAACTGTAGAGGTCGCTGTCTTCTTCCCTCACCATCATGAGAGACAGACACGAAGATGTCGCCTGTGTTGGGCCATGACATGACATAACAGCTGGTATATTACTTGACGGCTATGTGAGAAGCCTAAGAGAGACAGAGGCCATTTGCTATTCAGGATCTCGGAGAGAAGAAGAATACATGCTGTTTTGCTATGAACAATGGACAATCTCTCTTTCACTTATTTTTATTCACCTGTTTTTTTTGTAATAACCTTTCTTTGATGGAAGAATCCAAATAAACCACTATATTTTTATCTGGTAACTAGTCCTGAGTATTTTACAGGATAAGCATTATTTTACATTGGAGAGCCAGCCAGATCTGAATTTTTGTACTTTTTTGCGGATTTCCCTCAACTTGCCCACAAGGGGGATTGAACTTTGCTCATATGTGCAAGTTGTCAGGAACTCCACTATTCACAAGAATCAGACGGAACCTAGACGTGAGGACTAAGAAGTGCCAGACGTGTGAAGACAAGAGCCCAGCGTTGTCCATCAAAGGAACAAGCTGAGACATTTCAAGGTAAGATAAAATGGATGTCATTAATTGTCTTGCTAAGCAGAGTAAATTGAAATTTAAGTCTGTAGACAATTCTAATTCAGAAGTTTTATGGTTAAGTTTATATGCCGAGTGTGAACTCGAGAATCAAAGGTTAGATTCTAAGTTTTTCAATAGAGAAAGAGAGAGATTAAAAAATATTCTACAGATGGTAGATATATTTCATAGATCTGTGTCAGAGAAATCCAAAAATGATTGTTGTGATGTTCTCGAGATTTGGCTGTAAAGTTAGGGAGATTGACTGTAATCAAGTGTCTGTAGCGGCCATTGAAGGTGACCTTGCAGACGTGGAACAAGATGGAGAAGTAGGAGGAGACTTCAGAACTGACGTAGAGGACGTACAAGGGAAAGACGGACCACTAAAAATAGACGACTCACAGGCCGAAATCCGAAGGAAAGTAAGGAAAACTTTGCTAAAGATATGCAAAATAATTCCCGCATATGACAATACAATCCATGTTTGTAGAAACTCTGAGGTTTTTGAAAGTTGTGTTGATAAATTTGATTTATCTAACGAGGAGAAGAATCAGTTGTTCAAAATGTGGATCCCTGTAAATTTTGCTAGGAGATTGTCTTTAAAGTTATCTGGTGAAATACATGAGAATTTAACTGATAAGGACAGATTAAAAATTCTCATTTTTTGTTCATCAAATGAAAATCATCCAGATATTGATATTCTTCAAAAATTAAGGATTGGTCGGAAGGAATGTATTTTTACGTTCATGTCCATATATGAACGTTTGTATAGAATGCTGAGTGAGAATGTCAAAACACCGTCCCTCATAAGGAGTTTTGTAAGCAAATTTTGGTTTCTAAATCCTGCATCTCGTGTTATTGCGTCACAAAAAGATTCTTTATTTGAATGTGCGCAATCCCTTGATTTTGCCAGAAAACACGAGAATTGTGAGAGGAAAGTAAATTGTGCTAATTTTGTAAAGACAGGCAGAGTAAAATCTTATCAGAAGCTTGTATTAGCAAAACCTTCTAAAATGAGTTTTCCCCAAAATCAAATATATGAAGAACAAAGGAAATCACATGTTTGTTATAAGCCATATGGAATGATGCAAAGGAACACCGAAAAGACACAAATCGAATTAAGAAAAATGATGAGTTCTGATCTTCTTTCTGTAACCAAGATGGCCGAATTTGACAGACAGAAACAGGTGGTGAGTGACATCATGGCCTGTAAACTGAATACTCTGCTCCAAGAATCTATCAGCTTTAAAATGGCAAGAACCTTTCAGGATATTTTTTGCAGAGAAATAAGTATGGGTGTAGGAATTGGCTAGAAAAAGTAATATATATTGTGTAACAGTGTTATACAATTAGTGAGTTATATGTAATTATTTTATAGAGTATAATCCTGTAGTTTTATGGTTTGTGGATATATACATAGTCATACAGTATATATAGAGTGTTTGTAGAAGTAGAAATAGTAGAACTGTATTTTTTAATGAAAATTAAAATCTACATCAGTAATAATATTTAGAATTCTGAATATGATATTAACCTTATCTTTTATGTTTCCTTAGAATTTTCATTTCAAAGCAGGACTTAATCGGGAAAAATTCTCTTCCAAGGATTTATGCCTTTATTTACACAGGAAGTTGCAATAATTGCATGATTTCATATATTTAACACTTAAAAGAAAATAACTAACTGCATTTTAAAATATGTTCTGTGTGTGTGCCTTCACTGCATGGTTCGAATGACTACCACAGCATGTGGAATTTGTACCTTGTTCTAATAATAAGTATACCAGACCAGTATATTATGTCCCTGCTCTTTAGGAAAATAATTTTTAAGGGGGTCTCAACTTTTGCAAAGCAATGGAATTTTTTTTCAGGCCTAAATGTCAAGTATAGCTATACATATACATATATTTATGTCATGTGGGGAATATTCAAAGAAATATTAAGAGACTAAATTGAAATAGTTTACAATGCATTGATAATTAGGATAATTTGGGTTAAAATACGTGTATTCATCACACCTTCGTATGTGAGGTATTTGGTTTAAACTTAATATGTGACACAGTCTGAGTGACAGTGACTGAGTGTATGAGCAGCTGCTGAGCGAGTGATGTGATACGTTTGTATGAGGCCTCAGGATTCTGAATGAGAAAAAAAAACAAAAACCCCAAAGCTTTTATCTTTAGGAGAAATATGCAGATCAGATAAATTATTAGAATATTAGGATATATAATGAAATATTATCTATACACTCATATATTCTTATTTTGGTTCATGGCTATACATTCCTACATATTATTAGTATAATAAATATATTCCTTATTAATAAAGATGAAAACACTGGTTACATAAAACACAGTGACACCTATGGGTTGAAAAAGGTAATTACACCTATGACATAAAAATGTTCTATCACATGAAAAAAATGGATAATAATGTATTATCACTTATTATTGGTTTATTATTTCAAATATTGAAATCCATATATGGTACAAATTCTGATAATAATTATATGGATATTACTGATTGCTATGGTACGCTGTGATATTATAGGATAGGAAAATTACCAGATTTGGTATAGGATAGGGAATGAAGACTTCAAGCAAGATACTGAAATTACGTTAATAAAGACTTTTCATATTAAAATTGATTCTTATCAGTTGCAAGAAGAAGAATGTCGCTATCCAGAAGTCCCAGAAGGTAACAAAGCTATGACTTCTGAGAAATGAACTGTGTTAATTACAAGTGCAGTATCCACCACTGACAGTCACAAGTGCAGTATCCACCACTGATAGTCACAAGTGCAGTATCCACCACTGACAGCCACAAGTGCAGTATCCACCACTGACAGTCACAAGTGCAGTATCCACCACTGACAGCCACAAGTGCAGTATCCACCACTGATAGTCACAAGTGCAGTATCCACCACTGACAGCCACAAGTGCAGTATCCACCACTGACAGTCACAAGTGCAGAATCCACCACTGACAGTCACAAGTGCAGTATCCACCACTGACAGTCACAAGTGCAGTATCCACCACTGACAGCCACAAGTGCAGTATCCACCACTGACAGTCACAAGTGCAGAATCCACCACTGACAGTCACAAGTGCAGTATCCACCACTGACAGTCACAAGTGCAGTATCCACCACTGATAGTCACAAGTGCAGTATCCACCACTGACAGTCACAAGTGCAATATCCACCACTGACAGTCACAAGTGCAGTATCCACCAGATAGTCACAAGTGCAGTATCCACCACTGACAGCCACAAGTGCAGTATCCACCACTGACAGTCACGAGTGCAGTATCCACCACTGACAGTCACGATTAAAGTGTCTAACCTGACCACCAGAGGACGATGATCCTATGATGCTGAGATGAACTGTGTTATCACGTTCTTATCAAGTTCCAGAGGTTTTCAATCACCTGAAAAGCTTCGATGAAAGCTGGTGAACAATGAAGGTAATTAACCCTGACATATGTCCTGTGCATTAGGACAAGGACTGGTTATGGTGCTATGTTTAGCAAGGAAGAGTCATTTTAACCCTTGCTTTGCTGACCAAAGACGTCACACCTGTTCAAAGACCAGTACCGATGGAGGATTCCAGAATATCCAAGGCGAGCCAATGTAAGCCCAGGTTTTTAAAGGTGACACTGCACAGATATTAAAGCTGCATTTCATCTATAGACTTTGTTTCTTATCAACATTTGAATTTATGGACTTTAATTTTTACACAACACGATTTCTACAACATCTATATGCTATAGAAAAACTGTTTTTAAAAGAACCAAGAAGAAGACAGAAGACATCAAAATGAAGACCAGATGACATCAGATGATGATGACTGGACCTGAGATGCTTCAATTTAGACTTAGGGAAGTATAATTATACATATTCTATATGAATATTGTTCACGGCTTACCATAACATGAATTCACATCAATTATGTCATTGAGTACTTATAACGGTAATCTGATATTATTATTATAGTGGTTTGAAAAAACCACTATATTGTAATCCGAACGCTGCTAACTTATTCTTCTTCTTATTATTCAGTTGATTTCCGCAATTAATGCGTCCCGAACCGCTACACGCACAGACGCCGTTGAGGTGTCGTTTCGAAGCCAGCGTCCATGAGAGGTGTGCTAAGTATTTTTCGTGTCGATCGGATTTGTAGTTTTTGCGCAATTTGCGTTCGAAAATTTTTTTTCCCGTCATTGGAATGCACTGTCTCCAATGCATTTGAATGGGGAAATTTTGCTATAGACAAAACATGCCCTGAGGCGATTGAAATGGCAGTTAAGCTCATTGATATGCGCAGGCAGACCCAGTTACTATGCCAACGCCTACGAACGTCACATGACCTCTCCAAGACAGAGCTTCTGCCATATAATATCAGCTCTTAAAGCAAAACCCACAGCACAAATGCAAATCTAGCTTCATCACATGACGTATGCCCCTGAGAGAGAATGTGCACCAAAGTGGATTTAGAAGCCCAGTGAGCCACCCTGGCTCTTAAAGGGCCGACGCGCCAAAGTGATTCTTAAAGAGCCGGCGCACCAAAATGAGTCTTAAAGGGCCGGCGCGCCAAATCGAAAGCTGAGTGACCCAAGGCTCCAAATCGGAGGCTGATAGACCCTGGCCTACAAAAAGGAGGCTGAGCCACCCTGGCATCCAAATTGGACCCAGAATGGCCCCGCCCACCAAATCAGACCCAGAGTGGCCCCGCCCACCAAATCAGACCCAGAGTGGCCCCACCCACCAAATTGGACCCTGAGGGGCCCCACCCACAAAATCGGACCCTGAGGGGCCCCGGCCACAAAATCGGACCCTGAGGGGATCCGGCCACAAAATCAGACCCTGAGGGGCCCCGGCCACAACATCAGACCCTGAGGGGCCCCACCCACAAAATCGGACCCTGAGGGGCTCCGGCCACAAAATCGGATCCTGAGGGGCCCCAACCACAAAATCGGACCCTGAGAGGCCCCGGCCACAAAATCGGACCCTGAGGGGCCCAACCCACAAAATCGGACCCTGAGGGGCCCCAACCACAAAATCGGACCCTGAGAGGCACCGGCCACAAAATCGGACCCTGAGGGGCCCCGGACACAAAATCAGACCCTGAGGGGCCCCGGCCACAAAATCGGACCCTGAGGGGCCCAACCCACAAAATCAGACTCAGTGTCCCCACCCTCCAAATTGGACTCTGAAGTGCCCCGCCCCAAAATCGGACCCAGAGTGGCCCCGCCCACCAAATCAGACCCAGAGTGGCCCGGCCCACCAAATCGGACCCTGAGGGGCCCCGCCCACCAAATCGGACCCTGAGGGGCCCCGCCCACCAAATCAGACCCTGAAGGGCCCCGCCCACCAAATCGGACCCTGAGGGGCTCCGCCCACCAATTCAGAACCTGAGGGGCCCCGCCTACTAAATCAGATTCTGAAAGGACCCAACCACAAAATCGGACCCTGAGGGGCCCCACCCACAAAATCGGACCCTGAGGGGCCCCGCTGACCAAATTGAACTCTAAGGGGCCCCACTCACCAAATCGGACCCTGAGTGGCCCCGCCCACCAAATTGGTCCCTGAGTGGCCCCGCCCACCAAATTGGACCCTGAGTGGCCCCGGCCACAAAATCGGACCCTGAGGGGCCCCACCCACAAAATTGGACCCTGAGGGGCCCCACCCACAAAATTGGACCCTGAGGGGCCCCGGCCAAAAAACTGGACCCTGAGGGGCCCCACCCACAAAATTGGACCTGAGGGGCCCCGGCCACAAATTCGGACCCTGAGGGGCTCCGGCCACAAAATCGGATCCTGAGGGGCCCCAACCACAAAATCGGACCCTGAGGGGCCCCGGCCACAAAATCGGACCCTGAGGGGCCCAACCCACAAAATCGGACCCTGAGGGGCCCCAACCACAAAATTGGACCCTGAGAGGCACCGGCCACAAAATCGGACCCTGAGGGGCCCCGGACACAAAATCAGACCCTGAGGGGCCCCGGCCACAAAATCGGACCCTGAGGGGCCCAACCCACAAAATCAGACTCAGTGTCCCCGCCCTCCAAATTGGACTCTGAAGTGCCCCGCCCACCAGATCGGACCCAGAGTGGCCCCGCCCACCAAATCAGACCCTGAGGGCCCCCGCCCACCAAATCGGACCCTGAGGGGCCCCGCCCACCAAATCGGACCCTGAGGGGCCCCGCCCACCAAATCGGACCCAGAGTGGTCCCGCCCACCAAATCAGACCCTAAGGAGTCCCACCCACAAAATCGGACTCTGAGGGGCCCCTGCCACAAAATCAGACCCTGAGGGGCCCCAACAAAATCGGACCCTGAGAGGCCTCGGCCAGAAAATCGGACCCAGAGGGGCCCCGCCCACCAAATATAGACCCAGAGGGGCCCTGCCCACCAAATTGGACCCAGAGGGGCCCCACCCACCAAATCAGACCCTGTGGTGCCCCGCCCATCAAATTGGACCCTGTGGTGCCCCACCCACCAAATCGAACTCTGAGGGGCCCCGCCCACCAAATCGGACCCAGAGGGGTCCCACCTGCCAAATCAGACCCTGAGGGGCCGTGCCCACCAAACCGGACCCTGAGGGGCCTCGCCCACCAAATCGGCCCACCAATTCAAGCCCTGAGGATGGGCTGAATCGGATCCTGAGGGGCCCCACCCACCAAATCAGACCCTGAGGGGCCCCACAGGCCAAAGTGGCCCCTGAGAGGCACCCACAGGTAAAACGGATACTGAGTTGAAAGTCGTGCAGGGGCAGCAGGCAAGTCTCTCTTAAAGTCGCAGCCCGGGCACCATTTCAAACCACTATCTGTACTTCCTTCAGGAAATACACATCTAGTTATAGTGGTTTGAAAAAACCACTATATTGTAATCCGAACGCTGCTAACTTATTCTTCTTATTATTATTCAGTTGATTTCCGCAATTAATGCGGCCCGAACCGCTACACGCACAGACTCCGTTGAGGTGTCGTTTCGAAGCCAGCGTCCATGAGAGGTGTGCTAAGTATTTTTCGTGTCGATCGGATTTGTAGTTTTTGCGCAATTTGCGTTCGAAATTTTTTTTTCCCGTCATTGGAATGCACTGTCTCCAATGCTTTTGAATGGGGAAATTTTGCTATAGACAAAACATGCCCTGAGGCGATTGAAATGGCAGTTAAGCTCATTGATATGCGCAGGCAGACCCAGTTACTATGCCAACGCCTACGAACGTCACATGACCTCTCCAAGACAGAGCTTCTGCCATATAATATCAGCTCTTAAAGCAAAACCCACAGCACAAATGCAAATCTAGCTTCATCACATGACGTATGCCCCTGAGAGAGAATGTGCGCCAAAGTGGATTTAGAAGCCCAGTGAGCCACCCTGGCTCTTAAAGGGCCGACGCGCCAAAGTGATTCTTAAAGAGCCGGCGCACCAAAATGAGTCTTAAAGGGCCGGCGCGCCAAATCGAAAGCTGAGTGACCCAAGGCTCCAAATCGGAGGCTGATAGACCCTGGCCTACAAAAAGGAGGCTGAGCCACCCTGGCATCCAAATTGGACCCAGAATGGCCCCGCCCACCAAATCAGACCCAGAGTGGCCCCGCCCACCAAATCAGACCCAGAGTGGCCCCGCCCACCAAATCAGACCCAGAGTGGCCCCACCCACCAAATTGGACCCTGAGGGGCCCCACCCACAAAATCGGACCCTGAGGGGCCCCGGCCACAAAATCGGACCCTGAGGGGATCCGGCCACAAAATCAGACCCTGAGGGGCCCCGGCCACAACATCGGACCCTGAGGGGCCCCACCCACAAAATTGGACCTGAGGGGCCCCGGCCACAAATTCGGACCCTGAGGGGCTCCGGCCACAAAATCGGATCCTGAGGGGCCCCAACCACAAAATCGGACCCTGAGGGGCCCCGGCCACAAAATCGGACCCTGAGGGGCCCAACCCACAAAATCGGACCCTGAGGGGCCCCAACCACAAAATCGGACCCTGAGAGGCACCGGCCACAAAATCGGACCCTGAGGGGCGCCGGACACAAAATCAGACCCTGAGGGGCCCCGGCCACAAAATCGGACCCTGAGGGGCCCAACCCACAAAATCAGACTCAGTGTCCCCACCCTCCAAATTGGACTCTGAAGTGCCCCGCCCCAAAATCGGACCCAGAGTGGCCCCGCCCACCAAATCGGACCCAGAGTGGCCCGGCCCACCAAATCGGACCCTGAGGGGCCCCGCCCACCAAATCGGACCCTGAGGGGCCCCGCCCACCAAATCAGACCCTGAAGGGCCCCGCCCACCAAATCGGACCCTGAGGGGCTCCGCCCACCAATTCAGAACCTGAGGGGCCCCGCCTACTAAATCAGATTCTGAAAGGACCCAACCACAAAATCGGACCCTGAGGGGCCCCACCCACAAAATCGGACCCTGAGGGGCCCCGCTGACCAAATTGAACTCTAAGGGGCCCCACTCACCAAATCGGACCCTGAGTGGCCCCGCCCACCAAATTGGTCCCTGAGTGGCCCCGCCCACCAAATTGGACCCTGAGTGGCCCCGGCCACAAAATCGGACCCTGAGGGGCCCCACCCACAAAATTGGACCCTGAGGGGCCCCACCCACAAAATTGGACCCTGAGGGGCCCCGGCCAAAAAACTGGACCCTGAGGGGCCCCACCCACAAAATTGGACCTGAGGGGCCCCGGCCACAAATTCGGACCCTGAGGGGCTCCGGCCACAAAATCGGATCCTGAGGGGCCCCAACCACAAAATCGGACCCTGAGGGGCCCAACCCACAAAATCGGACCCTGAGGGGCCCCAACCACAAAATTGGACCCTGAGAGGCACCGGCCACAAAATCGGACCCTGAGGGGCCCCGGACACAAAATCAGACCCTGAGGGGCCCCGGCCACAAAATCGGACCCTGAGGGGCCCAACCCACAAAATCAGACTCAGTGTCCCCGCCCTCCAAATTGGACTCTGAAGTGCCCCGCCCACCAGATCGGACCCAGAGTGGCCCCGCCCACCAAATCAGACCCAGAGTGGCCCCGCCCACCAAATCGGACCCAGAGTGGCCCCGCCCACCAAATCGGACCCTGAGGGGCCCCGCCCACCAAATCAGACCCTGAAGGGCCCCGCCCACCAAATTGGACCCTGAGGGGCCCCACCCACCAAATCGGACTCTGAGGGCCCCCGCCCACCAAATCAGACCCTGAGGGCCCCCGCCCACCAAATCGGACCCTGAGGGGCCCCGTCCACCAAATCGGACCCTGAGGGCCCCCGCCCACCAAATCAGACCCTGAGGGCCCCCGCCCACCAAATCGGACCCTGAGGGGCCCCGCCCACCAAATCGGACCCTGAGGGGCCCCACCCACCAAATCGGACCCAGAGTGGTCCCGCCCACCAAATCAGACCCTAAGGAGTACCACCCACAAAATCGGACTCTGAGGGGCCCCTGCCACAAAATCAGACCCTGAGGGGCCCCAACAAAATCGGACCCTGAGAGGCCTCGGCCAGAAAATTGGACCCAGAGGGGCCCCGCCCACCAAATATAGACCCAGAGGGGCCCCGCCCACCAAATTGGACCCAGAGGGGCCCCACCCACCAAATCAGACCCTGTGGTGCCCCGCCCATCAAATCGGACCCTGTGGTGCCCCACCCACCAAATCGAACTCTGAGGGGCCCCGCCCACCAAATCGGACCCAGAGGGGTCCCACCCGCCAAACCAGACCCTGAGGGGCCGTGCCCACCAAACCGGACCCTGAGGGGCCTCGCCCACCAAATCAGCCCACCAATTCAAGCCCTGAGGATGGGCTGAATCGGATCCTGAGGGGCCCCACCCACCAAATCAGACCCTGAGGGGCCCCACAGGCCAAAGTGGCCCCTGAGAGGCACCCACAGGTAAAACGGATACTGAGTTGAAAGTCGTGCAGGGGCAGCAGGCAAGTCTCTCTTAAAGTCGCAGCCCGGGCACCATTTCAAACCACTATCTGTACTTCCTTCAGGAAATACACATCTAGTTATAGTGGTTTGAAAAAACCACTATATTGTAATCCGAACGCTGCAGCTTATTCTTCTTCTTCTTCTTATTATTATTAAGTTGATTTCCGCAATTAATGCGGCACGAACCGCTACACGCACAGACTCCGTTGAGGTGTCGTTTCGAAGCCAGCGTCCATGAGAGGTGTGCTAAGTATTTTTCGTGTCGATCGGATTTGTAGTTTTTGCGCAATTTGCGTTTGAAAATTTTTTTTCCCGTCATTGGAATGCACTGTCTCCAATGCTTTTCAATAGGAAATGGCAAAACGTGCCCTGAGGCGATTGAAATGACAGTTGAGCTCATTGATATGCGCAGGCAGACCCAGTTACTATGCCAACGCCTACGAACTTCACTTGAACCCCAGCACAGAGCCTCTGCCACATAATATCAGCTCTTAAAGCGAAACCCACAGCACAAATGCAAATCTAGCTTCATCACATGACACATGCCCCTGAGAGAGAATGTGTGCGCCAAAGTGGATTTAAAAGAAGCCCAGTCAGCCAAACTAGCTCTTAAAGGGCCAATGCGCCAAAGTGATTGTTAAAGGGCCAGCGCACCCAAATGAGTCTTAAAGGGCCGACACACCAAATCGGAGACTGAGCCACCCCGGCCTCCAAATCGGAGGCTGAGCCACCTCGGCCTCCAAATCGGAGGCTGAGCCACCCCGGCCTCCAAATCGGAGGCTGAGCCACCCCGGCCTCCAAATCGGAGGCTGAGCCACCCCGGCCTCCAAATCGGAGGCTGAGCCACCCCGGCCTCCAAATCGGAGGCTGAGCCACCCCGGCCTCCAAATCGGAGGCTGAGCCACCCCGGCTTCCAAATCGGAGGCTTTTTGACCTCGGCCTCCAAATCGGAAGCTCAACGACCCCGGCCTCCAAATTGGAGGCTGAGCGACCCCAGCCTCCAAATCTTACCCAGAGTGGCCCCGCCCACCAAATCGGACCCTGTGGGGCCCCGCCCACCAAATCGGACCCTGAGAGGCCCCGCCCACCAAATCGGACCCAGAGTGGTCCCGCCCACCAAATTGGACCCAGAGTGGTCCCGCCCACCAAATTGGACCCAGAGGGGCTCCGCCCACAAAATCAGACCCAGAGGGGCCCCTGCCACAAAATCAGACCCTGAGGGGCCGCGGCCACAAAATCGGACCCTGAGGGGCCCCAGTCACAAAATCAGACCCTGAGGGGCCCCTGCCACAAAATCGGACCCTGAGGGGCCCCTGCCACAAAATCAGACCCTGAGGGGCCCCTGCCACAAAATCGGACCCTGAGGGTGCCCAGCCACAAAATCCGACCCTGCGGGGCCCCACCCACAAAGTCGGACCCTGAGGGGCCCCGGCCACAAAATCGGATACTGAGGGGCCCCAACCACAAAATCTGAACCTGAGGGGCCCCACCCACAAAATCAGACCCTGAGGGGCCCCACCCACAAAATCAGACCCTGAGGGGCCCCACCCACAAAATCAGACCCTGAGGGGCCCCACCCACAAAATCAGACCCTGAGGGGCCCCACCCACAAAATCAGACCCTGAGGGGGCCCGGCCACAAAATTAGGCCCTGAGGGGACCCGGCCACAAAATCGGACCCTGAGGGGACCCACCCACAAAATCGGACCCTGAGGGGACCCACCCACAAAATCGGACCCTGAGGGTCCACACCCACAAAATCGGACCCTGAGGGTCCACACCCACAAAATTGGACCCTGAGGGATCCCGGCCACCAATTCAAACCCTGAGGAGCCCAGGCCACCGAATCGGATCCTGAGGGGCTCCACCCACCAAATCAGACCCTGAGGGGCCCCACCCACAAAATCAGACCCTGAGGGGCCCCACCCACAAAATCAGACCCTGAGGGGGCCCGGCCACAAAATTAGGCCCTGAGGGGACCCGGCCACAAAATCGGACCCTGAGGGTCCACAAAATCGGACCCTGAGGGGACCCACCCACAAAATCGGACCCTGAGGGTCCACACCCACAAAATCGGACCCTGAGGGTCCACACCCACAAAATCGGACCGTGAGGGTCCACACCCACAAAATTGGACCCTGAGGGATCCTGGCCACCAATTCAAACCCTGAGGAGCCCAGGCCACCGAATCGGATCCTGAGGGGCTCCACCCACCAAATCAGACCCTGAGGCCAAAGTGGCCCCTGAGAGGCACCCACACTTAAAACGGATCCTGAGTTGAAAGTCTTGCAGGGGCAGCAGGCAAGTCTCTCTTAAAGGTGCAGCCCAGGCACCATTTCAAACCACTATCTGTACTTCCTTCAGGAAATACACATCTAGTTATTATAGTGGTTTGAAAAAAACACTATATTGTAATCCGAACGCTGCTAACTTATTCTTCTTCTTCTTCTTCTTCTTATTATTATTATTAAGTTGATTTCCGCAATTAATACAGCCCGAACCGCTACACGCACAGACGCCGTTGAGGTGTCGTTTCGAAGCCAGCGTCCACGAGAGGTGTGCTAAGTATTTTTCGTGTCGATCGGATTTGTAGTTTTTGCGCAATTTGCGTTTGAAATTTTTTTTTCCCGTCATTGGAATGCACTGTCTCCAATGCTTTTCAATGGGTAATGGCAAAACGTGCCCTGAGGCGATTGAAATGGCAGTTGAGCTCATTGATATGCGCAGGCAGACCCAGTTACTATGCCAACGCCTACGAACGTCACATGACATCCCAAGGACAGAGCTTGTGCCACATAATATCAGCTCTTAAAGTGAAACCCACAGCACAAATGCAAATCTAGCTTCATCACATGACACATGCCCCTGAGATAGAATGTGCGACAAAGTGGATTTAGAAGCCCAGTGAGCCACCCTGGCTCTTAAAGGGCCGACGTGCCACAGTGATTCTTAAAGGGCCAGCGCACCGAAATGAGTCTTAAAGGGCCGGCGCGCCAAATCGAAAGCTGAGCGACCCCGGCCTCCAAATCGTAGGCTGAACCACCCCGGCCTCCAAATCGTAGGCTGAACCACCCCGGCCTCCAAATCGGAGGCTGAGCCACCCTGGCCTCCAAATCGGACCCAGTGTGGCCCGCTCAAAAAATCAGACCCAGAGTAGCACAGCCCACCAAATCGGATCCTGAGGGGCCCCGCCCACCAAATCAGACTCCGAGTGGCCCCGTCCACCAAATCGGACCCTGAAGGGCCCCGTCCACCAAATCGGACCCTGAGGAGCCCCGCCCACCAAATCAGACCCTGAGAAGCCCCGCCCGCAAAATCGGACCCTAAGGGGCCCCGGCCACAAAATCGGACCCTGAGGGGCCCCACCCGCAAAATCGGACCCTGAGGGGCCCCAACCGCAAAATCGGACCCTGAGGGGCCCCACCCGCAAAATCGGACCCTGAGGGGCCCCGGCCCCAAAAATCGGACCCTGAGGGGCCCCAAACACAAAATCGGACCCTGAGAGGCACCGGCTACAAAATCGGACCCTGAGGGGCCTCAGTCACAAAATCAGACCCTAAGGGGCCCCGGCCACAAAATCAGACCCTGAGGGGCCCCACCCACAAATCCAGACCCTGAGGGGCCCCGGCCACAAAATCGGACCCTGAGGGGCCCCGCTCACCAAATTGAACTCTGAGAGGCCCCGCTCACCAAATCGAACCCTGAGGGGTCCCGCTCACCAAATCGGACCCTGAGGGGCCCCGGACACAAAATCGGACCCTGAGGGGCCCCGGACACAAAATCGGACCCTAAGGGGCTCCACCCACAAAATCGGACCCTGAGGGGCCCCAACCACAAAATCAGACCCTGGGGGCCCCGCCCACCAAATCTGATCCTATGGGGCGATGCTGACCAAATCGGACCCCGAGGGGCCCCGCTCACCAAATCGGACCCTGAGGGGCCCAGCCCACCAAATGGGACCGTTAGGGGCCCCGCCCACCAAATCGGACCCCGAGTGTCCCCACCCACCAAATCGGACCCTGAGGGGCCCCAGCCACCAAATCGGACCCTGAGGGGCTAAACCCACAAAATCGGACCCTGTGGGGCCCCGGCCACAAAATCGGACCCTGAGGGGCCCCATCCACCAAATCGGACCCTGAGGGGCCCCACCCACAAAATCGAACCCTGAGGGGCCCTACCTACCAAATTGGACCCTGAGGGGCCCCGGCCACAAAATCGGACCATGAGGGTCCCCAATCACAAAATCGGACCCTTAGGGGCCCTGGTCACAAAGTCAGACCCTGATGGGCTCCAACCACCAAATCGGACCCTGAGGGGCCCCGGCAACAAAATCGGACCCTGAGGGTCCCCACCCACCAAATCAGACCCTGAGGGGCCCCGGCCACCAAATCGGACCCTGAGGGGCCCCACCCACCAAATCGGACCCTGAGGGGCCCTGGCCACTAAATCGGACCCTGAGGGGCCCCACCCACAAAATCGGACCCTGAGGCCAAAGTGGCACCTGAGATGCACTCACAGTTAAAACGGATCCTGAGTTGAAAGTCTTGCAGGGGCAGCAGGCAAGTCTCTCTTAAAGGGGCAACCCGGGCACCATTTCAAACCACTATCTGTACTTCCTTCAGGAAATACACATCTAGTATTACAATTATAATGCGTCAATCACAAGTTATTCAGTTGATTTCCGCAATTAATGCGGCCCGAACCGCTACACGCACAGACTCCGTTGAGGTGTCGTTTCGAAGCCAGCGTCCACGAGAGGTGTGCTAAGTATTTTTTGTGTCGATCGGATTTGTAGTTTTTGTGCAATTTGTGTTTGAAAATTTTTTTTCCCGTCATTGGAATGCACTGTCTCAATGCTTTTCAATGGGAAACTTAAAAAGTGCCCTGAGGCGATTGAAATGGCAGTAAAGCTCATTGATATGCGCAGGCACACCCAGTTACTATGCCAACGCCTACGAACGTCACATGATGCCACCAGGACAGAGCTTCTGCCACATAATATCAGCTCTTAAAGCGAAACCCACAGCACAAATGAAAATCTACCTTCATCACATGACGCATGCCCCTGAGAGAGAATGTGTGCCAAAGTGTATTTAGAAGCCCAGTGAGCCAAACTGGCTCTTAAAGGGCCGAAGCACCAAAGTGATTCTTAAAGGGAAGCCGCACCGAAATGAGTATTAAAGGGCCGACGCGCCAAATCGAAAGCTGAGTGACCCCAGGCTCCAAATCTGAGGCTGAGCCACCCCGGCCTTAAAATCGGAGGCTGAGCCACCCTGGCCTCCAAATCGGACCAGAGTGGCCCCGCCCACCAAAAACGGACCCAGAGTGGCACAGCCCACCAAATCGGACACTGAGGGCCCCCGCCCACCAAATCAGACTCAGAGTTGCCCCACCCACCAAATCGGACCCTGAAGGGCCCCGCCCACCAAATCGGACCCAGAGGGGCCCTGCCCACCAAATCGGACCCTGAGGAGCTCCGTCCACCAAATCGGACCCAGAGTGACCCCGTCCACCAAATCGGATAATGAAGGGCCCCGCCCACCAAATCGGAAGCAGAGGGGCCCCGCCCACCAAATCGGACCCTGAGGGGCACTGCCCACTAAATCGGACCGAGAGATGCCATGCCCACCAAATCGGACCGTGAGGAGCCCCACCCACCAAATCAGACCCTGAGGGGCCCCTGCCACAAAATCGGATCCTGAGGGGCCCCACCCTCAAAATCGGACCCTGAGGGGCCCCAATCACCAAATCGGACCCTGAGGGGCCCCGGACACAAAATCGGACCCTGAGGGGCCCCACCCACCAAATCAGACCCTGAGGGGCCCCGGCCACAAAATCGGACCCAGAGAGGCCCCACCCACAAAATCGGACACTGAGGCCAAAGTGGCCCCTGAGAGGCACCCACAGTTAAAACGGATCCTGAGTTGAAAGTCTTGCAGGGGCAGCAGGCAAGTCTCTCTTAAAGGGGCATCCCGGGCACCATTTCAAACCACTATCTGTACTTCCTTCAGGAAATACATATCTAGTATTAATGTTGTAATCCGAACACTGCTAACTTATTCTTATTTTTCAGTTGATTTCCGAACCGCTACACGCACAGACTCCGTTGAGGTGTCGTTTCAAAGCCAGCGTCCACGAGAGGTGTGCTAAGTATTTTTCGTGTCGATCGGATTTGTAGTTTTTGCGCAATTTGCGTTTGAAATTTTTTTTTCCTGTCATTGGAATGCACTGTCTCAATGCATTTGAATGGGAAACTTAAAACGTGCCCTGAGGCGATTGAAATGGCAGTAAAGCTCATTGATATGCGCAGGCACACCCAGTTACTATACCAATGCCTACGAATGTCACATGACGCCCCCAGGACAGAGCTTCTGCCACATAATATCAGCTCTTAAAGCGAAACCCACAGCACAAATGCAAATCTAGCTTCATCACATGACGCATGCCTCTGAGAGAGAATGTGCGCCAAAGTGCGCCCCCGCCCACCAAATCGGACCCTGAGCGGCCCCGCCCACCAAATCAGATTCTGAAAGGCCCCAACCACAAAATTGGACCCTGAGGGGCTCCACCCACAAAATCGGACCCTGAGGGGCCCCACCCACAAAATCGTTCCCTGAGGGGCACCACCCACAAAATCCGACCAAGAGGGGCCCCGGCCACAAAATCGTTCCCTGAGGTGCCCCAGCTACAAAATCGGACCCTGAGGGGCCCCGGACACAAAATCGGACCCTGAGGGGCCCAACCCACAAAATCGGACCCTGAGGGGCCCAACCCACAAAAACGGACCCTGAGGGGCCCCAACCACAATATCGGACCCTGAGGGGCCCCACTCACAATATTGGACCCTGAGGGGCCCCACTCACAGTATCGGACCCTGAGGGGCCCCACCCACAAAATCGGACCCTGAGGGGCCACACCCACAAAATCGGACCCTGAGGGGCCACACCCACAAAATAGGAGCCTGAGGGATCCCGGCCAACAATTCAAGCCCTGAGGAGCCAAGGCCAAGGAATCAGATCCTGAGGAGCCCCACCCACCAAATCAGACCCTGAGGCCAAAGTGGCCCCTGAGAGGCACTCACAGTTAAAACGGATCAGGAGTTGAAAATCTTGCAGGGGCAGCAGGCAAGTCTCTCTTAAAGGGGCAGCCGGGTACCATTTCAAACCACTATCTGTACTTCCTTCAGGAAATACACATCTAGTATTATTATTACTATTCAGTTGCTTTCCGCAATTAATGCGGCCCGAACCGCTACACGCACACAATCCGTTGAGGTGTTGTTTTGAAGCCAGCGTCCACGAGTTGTGTGCTAAGTATTTTTCGTGTCGATCGGATTTGTAGTTTTTGCGCAATTTGCGTTTGAAATTTTTTTTCCCGTCATTGGAATGCACTGTCTGAGGCGATTGAAATGGCAGTTAAGCTCATTGATATGCGCAGGAACACCCAGTTACTATGCCAACGCCTACGAACGTCACATGACGCCCCCAGGACAGAGCTTCTGCCACATAATATCAGCTCTTAAAGCGAAACCCACAGCACAAATGCAAATCTAGCTTCATCACATGACGCATGCCCCTGAGAGAGAATGTGCGCCAAAGTGTGCCCCCGCCCACCAAATCGGACCCTGAGGGGCCCCACCCACCAAATCGGACCCTGAGTGGCCCCGCCACCAAATCGGACCCTGAGTGGCCCCGCCCACCAAATCGGACCGAGTGGCCCAGCCCACCAAATCGGACCCTGAGTGGCCCCGCCCACCAAATCGGACCCTGAGTGGCCCCGCCCACCAAGTCGGACCCTGAGTGGCCCCGCCCACCAAGTCGGACCCTGAGTGGCCCCGCCCACCAAGTCGGACCCTGAGTGGCCTCGCCCACCAAGTCGGACCCTGAGTGGCCCCGCCCACCAAATCAGACCCTGAGGGTCCCCGCTCACCAAATCGGACCCTAAGGGGCCCCGCTCACCAAATCGGACCCTGAGGGGCCCCACTCACCAAATCGGATTCTGAAAGGCCCCAACCACCAAATAGGACCCTGAGGGGCCCCACCCACCAAATAGGACCCTGAGGGGCCCCACCCACCAAATAGGACCCTGAGGGACCCCGCCCAGCAAATAGGACCCTGAGGGACCCCGCCCAGCAAATAGGACCCTGAGGGACCCCGCCCAGCAAATAGGACCCTGAGGGGCCCCCGCCCACCAAATAGGACCCTGAGGGACCCCACCCAGCAAATCGGACCCTGAGGGTCCCCGCCCACCAAATCTGACTCTGATGGGCCCCGCCCACCAAATCGGACCCTGGGGGGCCCCACCCACCAAATCGGACCCTGAGTGGCCCCGCCCACCAAATCGGACTCTGAGGGGCCACGCCCACCAAATAGGACCCTGAGGGACCCCGCCCAGCAAATCAGACCCTGAGGGGCCATGCCCACCAAATCGGACCCTGAGGGTCCCCACAAACCAAATCGGACCCTGATGGGCCCTGCCCACCAAATCGGACCCTGAGCGGCTCCACCCACCAAATCGGATTCTGAAAGGCCCCAACCACAAAATCGGACCCTGAGGTGCCCAGCTCACCAAATCGGACCCTGAGGGGCCCCGCTCACCAAATTGAACTCTGAGAGGCCCCGCTCACCAAATCGAACCCTGAGGGGTCCCGCTCACCAAATCGGACCCTGAGGGGCCCCGGACACAAAATCGGACCCTGAGGGGCCCCGGACACAAAATCGGACCCTAAGGGGCTCCACCCACAAAATCGGACCCTGAGGGGCCCCAACCACAAAATCAGACCCTGGGGGCCCCGCCCACCAAATCTGATCCTATGAGGCGATGCTGACCAAATCGGACCCCGAGGGGCCCCGCTCACCAAATCGGACCCTGAGGGGCCCAGCCCACCAAATGGGACCGTTAGGGGCCCCGCCCACCAAATCGGACCCCGAGTGTCCCCACCCACCAAATCGGACCCTGAGGGGCCCCAGCCACCAAATCGGACCCTGAGGGGCTAAACCCACAAAATCGGACCCTGTGGGGCCCCGGCCACAAAATCGGACCCTGAGGGGCCCCATCCACCAAATCGGACCCTGAGGGGCCCCACCCACAAAATCGAACCCTGAGGGGCCCTACCTACCAAATTGGACCCTGAGGGGCCCCGGCCACAAAATCGGACCATGAGGGTCCCCAATCACAAAATCGGACCCTTAGGGGCCCTGGTCACAAAGTCAGACCCTGATGGGCTCCAACCACCAAATCGGACCCTGAGGGGCCCCGGCAACAAAATCGGACCCTGAGGGTCCCCACCCACCAAATCAGACCCTGAGGGGCCCCGGCCACCAAATCGGACCCTGAGGGGCCCCACCCACCAAATCACTAAATCGGACCCTGAGGGGCCCCACCCACAAAATCGGACCCTGAGGCCAAAGTGGCACCTGAGATGCACTCACAGTTAAAACGGATCCTGAGTTGAAAGTCTTGCAGGGGCAGCAGGCAAGTCTCTCTTAAAGGTGCAGCCCAGGCACCATTTCAAACCACTATCTGTACTTCCTTCAGGAAATACACATCTAGTTATAGTGGTTTGAAAAAACCACTATATTGTAATCCGAACGCTGCTAACTTATTCTTCTTCTTCTTCTTCTTCTTATTATTATTAAGTTGATTTCCGCAATTAATACAGCCCGAACCGCTACACGCACAGACGCCGTTGAGGTGTCGTTTCGAAGCCAGCGTCCACGAGAGGTGTGCTAAGTATTTTTCGTGTCGATCGGATTTGTAGTTTTTGCGCAATTTGCGTTTGAAATTTTTTTTTCCCGTCATTGGAATGCACTGTCTCCAATGCTTTTCAATGGGTAATGGCAAAACGTGCCCTGAGGCGATTGAAATGGCAGTTGAGCTCATTGATATGCGCAGGCAGACCCAGTTACTATGCCAACGCCTACGAACGTCACATGACATCCCAAGGACAGAGCTTGTGCCACATAATATCAGCTCTTAAAGTGAAACCCACAGCACAAATGCAAATCTAGCTTCATCACATGACACATGCCCCTGAGATAGAATGTGCGACAAAGTGGATTTAGAAGCCCACTGAGCCACCCTGGCTCTTAAAGGGCCGACGTGCCACAGTGATTCTTAAAGGGCCAGCGCACCGAAATGAGTCTTAAAGGGCCGGCGCGCCAAATCGAAAGCTGAGCGACCCCGGCCTCCAAATCGTAGGCTGAACCACCCCGGCCTCCAAATCATAGGCTGAACCACCCCGGCCTCCAAATCGGAGGCTGAGCCACCCTGGCCTCCAAATCGGACCCAGTGTGGCCCGCTCAAAAAATCAGACCCAGAGTAGCACAGCCCACCAAATCGGATCCTGAGGGGCCCCACCCACCAAATCAGACTCCGAGTGGCCCCGTCCACCAAATCGGACCCTGAAGGGCCCCGTCCACCAAATCGGACCCTGAGGAGCCCCGCCCACCAAATCAGACCCTGAGAAGCCCCGCCCGCAAAATCGGACCCTAAGGGGCCCCGGCCACAAAATCGGACCCTGAGGGGCCCCACCCGCAAAATCGGACCCTGAGGGGCCCCAACCGCAAAATCGGACCCTGAGGGGCCCCACCCGCAAAATCGGACCCTGAGGGGCCCCGGCCCCAAAAATCGGACCCTGAGGGGCCCCAAACACAAAATCGGACCCTGAGAGGCACCGGCTACAAAATCGGACCCTGAGGGGCCTCAGTCACAAAATCAGACCCTAAGGGGCCCCGGCCACAAAATCAGACCCTGAGGGGCCCCACCCACAAATCCAGACCCTGAGGGGCCCCGGCCACAAAATCGGACCCTGAGGGGCCCCGCTCACCAAATTGAACTCTGAGAGGCCCCGCTCACCAAATCGAACCCTGAGGGGTCCCGCTCACCAAATCGGACCCTGAGGGGCCCCGGACACAAAATCGGACCCTGAGGGGCCCCGGACACAAAATCGGACCCTAAGGGGCTCCACCCACAAAATCGGACCCTGAGGGGCCCCAACCACAAAATCAGACCCTGGGGGCCCCGCCCACCAAATCTGATCCTATGGGGCGATGCTGACCAAATCGGACCCCGAGGGGCCCCGCTCACCAAATCGGACCCTGAGGGGCCCAGCCCACCAAATGGGACCGTTAGGGGCCCCGCCCACCAAATCGGACCCCGAGTGTCCCCACCCACCAAATCGGACCCTGAGGGGCCCCAGCCACCAAATCGGACCCTGAGGGGCTAAACCCACAAAATCGGACCCTGTGGGGCCCCGGCCACAAAATCGGACCCTGAGGGGCCCCATCCACCAAATCGGACCCTGAGGGGCCCCACCCACAAAATCGAACCCTGAGGGGCCCTACCTACCAAATTGGACCCTGAGGGGCCCCGGCCACAAAATCGGACCATGAGGGTCCCCAATCACAAAATCGGACCCTTAGGGGCCCTGGTCACAAAGTCAGACCCTGATGGGCTCCAACCACCAAATCGGACCCTGAGGGGCCCCGGCAACAAAATCGGACCCTGAGGGTCCCCACCCACCAAATCAGACCCTGAGGGGCCCCGGCCACCAAATCGGACCCTGAGGGGCCCCACCCACCAAATCGGACCCTGAGGGGCCCTGGCCACTAAATCGGACCCTGAGGGGCCCCACCCACAAAATCGGACCCTGAGGCCAAAGTGGCACCTGAGATGCACTCACAGTTAAAACGGATCCTGAGTTGAAAGTCTTGCAGGGGCAGCAGGCAAGTCTCTCTTAAAGGGGCAACCCGGGCACCATTTCAAACCACTGTCTGTACTTCCTTCAGGAAATACACATCTAGTTATTATTATTAAGTTGATTTCCGCAATTAATACAGCCCGAACCGCTACACGCACAGACTCCGTTGAGGTGTCGTTTCGAAGCCAGCGTCCATGAGAGGTGTGCTAAGTATTTTTCGTGTCGATCGGATTTGTAGTTTTTGCGCAATTTGCGTTAGAAAATTTTTTTTCCCGTCATTGGAATGCACTGTCTCCAATGCATTTGAATGGGTAAGGGCAAAATGTGCCCTGAGGCGATTGAAATGGCAGTTGAGCTCATTGATATGCGCAGGCAGAACCAGTTACTATGCCAACGCCTACGAACGTCACATGACATCTCCAGAACAGAGCTTCTGCCACATAATATCAGCTCTTAAAGCGAAACTCACAGCACAAATGCAAATCTAGCTTCATCACATGACACATGCCCCTGAGAGAGAATGTGCGCCAAAGTGTATTTAGAAGCCCAGTGAGCCAAACTGGCTCTTAAAGGGCCGAAGCGCCAAAGTGATTCTTAAAGGGCTGCCTCACCGAAATCAGTCTTAAAGGGCCGACGCGCCAAATCGAAAGCTGAGTGACCCCAGGCTCCAAATCGGAGGCTGAGCCACCCCGGCCTTAAAATCAGAGGCTGAGCCACCCTGGCCTCCAAATTGGACCCAGAGTGGCCCCGCCCACCAAAAACGGACCCAGAGTGGCACAGCCCACCAAATCGGACCCTGAGGGGCCCCGGCAACAAAATCGGACCCTGAGGGTCCCCACCCACCAAATCAGACCCTGAGGGGCCCCGGCCACCAAATCGGACCCTGAGGGGCCCCACCCACCAAATCGGACCCTGAGGGGCCCTGGCCACTAAATCGGACCCTGAGGGGCCCCACCCACAAAATCGGACCCTGAGGCCAAAGTGGCACCTGAGATGCACTCACAGTTAAAACGGATCCTGAGTTGAAAGTCTTGCAGGGGCAGCAGGCAAGTCTCTCTTAAAGGGGCAACCCGGGCACCATTTCAAACCACTGTCTGTACTTCCTTCAGGAAATACACATCTAGTTATTATTATTAAGTTGATTTCCGCAATTAATACAGCCCGAACCGCTACACGCACAGACTCCGTTGAGGTGTCGTTTCGAAGCCAGCGTCCATGAGAGGTGTGCTAAGTATTTTTCGTGTCGATCGGATTTGTAGTTTTTGCGCAATTTGCGTTAGAAAATTTTTTTTCCCGTCATTGGAATGCACTGTCTCCAATGCATTTGAATGGGTAATGGCAAAATGTGCCCTGAGGCGATTGAAATGGCAGTTGAGCTCATTGATATGCGCAGGCAGAACCAGTTACTATGCCAACGCCTATGAACGTCACATGACATCTCCAGAACAGAGCTTCTGCCACATAATATCAGCTCTTAAAGCGAAACTCACAGCACAAATGCAAATCTAGCTTCATCACATGACACATGCCCCTGAGAGAGAATGTGCGCCAAAGTGTATTTAGAAGCCCAGTGAGCCAAACTGGCTCTTAAAGGGCCGAAGCGCCAAAGTGATTCTTAAAGGGCTGCCTCACCGAAATCAGTCTTAAAGGGCCGACGCGCCAAATCGAAAGCTGAGTGACCCCAGGCTCCAAATCGGAGGCTGAGCCACCCCGGCCTTAAAATCAGAGGCTGAGCCACCCTGGCCTCCAAATTGGACCCAGAGTGGCCCCGCCCACCAAAAACGGACCCAGAGTGGCACAGCCCACCAAATCGGACACTGAGGGCCCCCGCCCACCAAATCAGACTCAGAGTGGCCCCACCCACCAAATCGGACCCTGAAGGGCCCCGCCCACCAAATCGGACCCAGAAGGGCCCTGCCCACCAAATCGGACCCTGAGGAGCTCCGTCCACCAAATCGGACCCAGAGTGACCCCGCCCACCAAATCGGACCATGAAGGGCCCCGCCCACCAAATCGGACCCTGAGGGGCCCCGCCCACCAAATCGGACCCTGAGGGGCCCCGCCCACCAAATCAGACCCTGAGGGGCACTGCCCACTAAATCGGACCGAGAGAGGCCACGCCCACCAAATCGGACCCTGAGGAGCCCCGCCCACCAAATCAGACCCCGAGGGGCCCCTCCCACCAAATCAGACCCTAAGGGGCCCCGCCCACCAAATCAGACCCAGAGTGGCCCCGCCCGCCAAAATAGATCCAGGGGGCTCCACAAAATCAGACCCTAAGGGGCCCCACCCACAAAATCGGACCCTGAGTAGACCCGGCCACAAAATCAGACCCTGAGGGGCCCCAACCACAAAATCGGACCCTGAGGGGCCCCGGCCACAAAATTGAACCCTGAGGGGACCCACCCACAAAATCGGACCCTGAGGGGCCCCGGCCACAAAATCGGAACCTGAAGGGCCCCGGCCTAAAATCGGACCCTGAGGGGCCCATCCACAAAATCGGACCCTGAGGGGCCCCAGTCACAAAATCGGACCATGAGGGGCCCCGGCCACAAAATCGGACCATGAGGGGCCCCGGCCACGAAATCGGACACTGAGGGGCGCTGGCCACAAAATCGGACCATGAGGGGCCCCGGCCACGAAATCAGACCCTGAGGGGCCCCGGACACAAAATCGGACCCTGAGGGCCCCCAACCACAAAATTGGACCCTGAGGGGCCCCAACCACAAAATCGGACCCTGAGTGGCCCCAACCACAAAATCGGACCCTGAGGGGCCCCGGCCACAAAATCGAACCCAGAGGGGCCCCACCCACAAATTTGGACCCTGGGGGCCCCGCCCACCAAATCGGACCCTGAGGGGCCCCGCCCACAAAATCGGACCCTGAGGGGCCTCGCCCTCAAAATCGGACCCTGAGAGGCCCCGCCCACCAAATCGGACCCTGAGGGGCCCCGCCCACAAAATCGGACCCTGAGGGCCCCCAATCACAAAATCGGACCCTGAGGGGCCCCAACCACAAAATCGGACCCTGAGGGGCCCCGGCCACAAAATCGGACCCTGAGAGACCCCGGCCACAAAATCGAACCCAGAGGGGCCCCACCCACAAACTTGGACCCTGGGGGCCCCGCCCACCAAATCGGACCCTGAGGGGCCCCGCCCAAAAATCGGACCCTGAGGGGCCCCGCCCTCAAAATCGGACCCTGAGTAGACCCGGCCACAAAATCAGACCCTGTGGGGCCCCGGCCACAAAATCGGACCATGAGGGGCCCCACCCTCAAAATCGGATCCTGAGGGGCCCAACCAACAAAATCGGACCCTGAGGGGCCCCAGCCACAAAATCGGACCCTGAGGGGCCCCACCCACAAAATCGGACCCTGAGGGGTCCCGGCCACAAAATCGGACCCTGAGGGGCCCCGGCCACGAAATCGGACCCTGAGGGGCGCTGGCCACAAAATCGGACCCTGAGGGGCCCCAGCCACAAAATCGGACCCTGAGGGCCCCAAACCACAAAATCGGACCCTGAGGGACCCCAACCACAAAATCGGACCCTGAGGGGACCCGCCCACAAAATCGGACCCTGAGGGGCCCCGCCCTCAAAATCAGACCCGGCCACAAAATCAGACCCTGAGGGGCCCCAACCACAAAATCGGACCCTGTGGGGCCTCGGCCACAAAATCGGACCATGAGGGGCCCCACCCTCAAAATCGGATCCTGAGGGGCCCAACCAACAAAATCGGACCCTGAGGGGTCCCGGCCACAAAATCGGACCCTGAGGGGCCCCGGCCACGAAATCGGACCCTGAGGGGCCCCGGCCATGAAATCGGACCCTGAGGGGCGCTGGCCACAAAATCAGACCCTGAGGGGCCCCATCCACAAAATCGGACCCTGTGGGGCCCCGGCTACAAAATCGGACCATGAGGGGCCCCACCCTCAAAATCGGATCCTGAGGGGCCCAACCAACAAAATCGGACCCTGAGGGGCCCCAGCCACAAAATCGGACCCTGAGGGGCCCCACCCACAAAATCGGACCATGAGGGGTCCCGGCCACAAAATCGGACCCTGAGGGGTCCCGACCACAAAATCGGACCCTGAGGGGCCCCGGCCACAAAATCGGACCCTGAGGGGCCCCGGCCACGAAATCGGACCCTGAGGGGCGCTGGCCACAAAATCGGACCCTGAGGGGCCCCAGCCACAAAATCGGACCCTGAGGGCCCCAAACCACAAAATTGGACCCTGAGGGGCCCCGCCCACAAAATCGGACCCTGAGGGGCCCCGGCCACAAAATCAGACCCTGAGGGGCCCCGGCCACAAAATCGTACCCTGAGGGGCCCCACCCACAAAAACAGACCCTGAGGGGCCCCGGCCACAAAATCGAACCCAGAGGGGCCCCACCCACAAAATCGAACCCAGAGGGGCCCCACCCACAAAATCGGACCCTGATGGGGCCACACCCACAAAATCGGACCCTGAGAGGCCACACCCACAAAATCGTACCCTGAGGGGCCCCACCCACAAAATCAGACCCTGAGGGGCCCCAACCACAAAATCGTACCCTGAGGGGCCCCACCCATAAAATCGGACCCTGAGGGGACCCACCCACAAAATCGGACCCCGAGGGGCCACACACACAAAATCGGACCCTGAGAGGCCACACCCACAAAATCAGACCCTGAGGGGCCCCACCCACAAAATTGGACCCTGAGGAATCCCGGCCACTAATTCAAATCTTGAGGAGCCCAGGCCACCGAATCGGATCCTGAGGGGCCCCACCCACCAATCAGACCCTGAGGCCAAAGTGGCCCCTGAGAGTCACCCACATTTAAAATGGATCCTGAGTTGAAAGTCTTGTAGGTGCAGCAGGCAAGTCTCTCTTAAAGGGGCAGCCCGGGCACCATTTCAAACCACTATCTGTACTTCCTTCAGGAAATAAACATCTAGTATTATTATTACTATTCAGTTGATTTCCGCAATTAATGCGACCCGAACCGCTACACGCACAGACTCCGTTGAGGTGTCGTTTCGAAGCCAGCGTCCACGAGTGGTGTGCTAAGTATTTTTCGTGTCGATCATATTTGTAGTTTTTGCGCAATTTGCGTTTTAAAAAACATTTTCCTGTCATTGGAATGCACTGTCTCCAATGCATTTTAATGGGAAAATGTTGCCATAGTGAAAACACGGTGCAGTCGTGAGGTGGCAGTTATGCTCATTGATATGCGTAGGCCAGGGCCGGCGTCAGCACCCGGGCAAATGCCAGGGCCCTGGCGAAATGGGAGGGCCCACTCACGCTGTCTGGGATACCCGCCGGCCGCCGCCATGCCCCCATGTACTGACCCCAACCTGCGCCCTCCGCGAGGGACCCACGCAGTGACGCAGCCCCTTAGGCTGAGTGCAGACGACTTTTTGGCCCTGCGGATTTTTCCGCTCAGAATGGAATAAATCCACTGGTCAAATGACCTGCATTTTTCCTGCGGATTTCTTCCATTTTTCCTGCAGTTTTATTGCGGTTTTTGTACGGTTTTCCCCCTGCGGATTTGGAGACAGGGGAGATGGAAAACCGCACAAAAGAAGTAACATGCTGCGGATTTTGTACCGCAGGAAAACCGTGCGGAAAAATCCGCAGCGTCTGCACAGCGTTTTTGTTTTCATTGATTTTAAGGCTACTGTACATCACAATGCGGATATGCAACGTTTCTGCGCGGTAAAATCCGCTGCGGATCCACTGGATATCTGCATCGTGTGCACACAGCCTTACTGCCAGCAATGGTCATCGCTTCCTTCGGCTGTAATCTGGTGTGCGGTGCCGGCACAGGACCTGTGATGAGGTCACAGGAGGGGAGGAGTCAGGTCACATGATCAGGGCGGCTGCAGGACTCTGTTGTGCTGGTCGCTTGTCATTATGGTGCTGGTCTGGATGGATGAGGTAACGTTTATGTGTGGGACAGTGGGGTCAGGGAGGGGTTTAACAAGGTGGATGTAGCAGAGCTGTTTGTGTACTTGTGTGGGGTCAGGAGGGGTTTACAAGGTGGATGTAGCAGAGCTGTGTGTGTACTTGTGTGGGGTCAGGAGGTGTTTTTCAAGGTGGATGTAGCAGAGCCGTGTGTGTACTTGTGTGGGGTCAGGAGGGGTTTACAAGGTGGATGTAGCAGAGCCGTGTGTGTACTTGTGTGGGGTCAGGAGGGGTTTACAAGGTGGATGTAGCAGAGCCGTGTGTGTACTTGTGTGGGGTCAGGAGGTGTTTTTCAAGGTGGATGTAGCAGAGCCATGTGTGTACTTGTGTGGGGTCAGGGAGGGGTTTACAAGGTGGATGTAGCAGAGCCGTGTGTGTACTTGTGTGGGGTCAGGAGGGGTTTACAAGGTGGATGTAGCAGAGCCGTGTGTGTACTTGTGTGGGGTCAGGAGGGGTTTACAAGGTGGATGTAGCAGAGCTGTGTGTGTACTTGTGTGGGGTCAGGAGGGGTTTACAAGGTGGATGTAGCAGAGCTGTGTGTGTACTTGTGTGGGGTCAGGAGGTGTTTTTCAAGGTGGATGTAGCAGAGCCGTGTGTGTACTTGTGTGGGGTCAGGGAGGGGTTTACAAGGTGGATGTAGCAGAGCCGTGTGTGTACTTGTGTGGGGTCAGGAGGGGTTTACAAGGTGGATGTAGCAGAGCTGTGTGTGTACTTGTGTGGGGTCAGGAGGTGTTTTTCAAGGTGGATGTAGCAGAGCCATGTGTGTACTTGTGTGGGGTCAGGGAGGGGTTTACAAGGTGGATGTAGCAGAGCCGTGTGTGTACTTGTGTGGGGTCAGGAGGGGTTTACAAGGTGGATGTAGCAGAGCCGTGTGTGTACTTGTGTGGGGTCAGGAGGTGTTTTTCAAGGTGGATGTAGCAGAGCTGTGTGTGTACTTGTGTGGGGTCAGGAGGGGTTTACAAGGTGGATGTAGCAAAGCCATGTGTGTACTTGTGTGGGGTCAGGAGGGGTTTACAAGGTGGATGTAGCAGTGCCGTGTGTGTACTTGTGAGGTGTCAGGGAGGGGTTTACAAGGTGGATGTAGCAGAGCCGTGTGTGTACTTGTGAGGTGTCAGGGAGGGGTTTACAAGGTGGATGTAGCAGAGCCGTGTGTGTACTTGTGTGGGGTCAGGAGGGGTTTACAAGGTGGATGTAGCAGAGCCGTGTGTGTACTTGTGTGGGGTCAGGAGGGGTTTACAAGGTGGATGTAGCAGAGCCGTGTGTGTACTTGTGTGGGGTCAGGAGGTGTTTTTCAAGGTGGATGTAGCAGAGCTGTGTGTGTACTTGTGTGGGGTCAGGAGGGGTTTACAAGGTGGATGTAGCAGAGCCGTGTGTGTACTTGTGTGGGGTCAGGAGGGGTTTACAAGGTGGATGTAGCAGTGCCGTGTGTGTACTTGTGAGGTGTCAGGGAGGGGTTTACAAGGTGGATGTAGCAGAGCCGTGTGTGTACTTGTGAGGTGTCAGGGAGGGGTTTACAAGGTGGATGTAGCAGAGCCGTGTGTGTACTTGTGTGGGGTCAGGGAGGGGTTTACAAGGTGGATGTAGCAGAGCCGTGTGTGTACTTGTGTGGGGTCAGGAGGGGTTTACAAGGTGGATGTAGCAGAGCCGTGTGTGTACTTGTGTGGGGTCAGGAGGTGTTTTTCAAGGTGGATGTAGCAGAGCTGTGTGTGTACTTGTGTGGGGTCAGGAGGGGTTTACAAGGTGGATGTAGCAGAGCCGTGTGTGTACTTGTGTGGGGTCAGGAGGGGTTTACAAGGTGGATGTAGCAGTGCCGTGTGTGTACTTGTGTGGGGTCAGGAGGGGTTTACAAGGTGGATGTAGCAGAGCCGTGTTTGTACTTGTGTGGGGTCAGGAGCGGTTTTACAAGGTGGATGTAGCAGAGCCGTGTGTGTACTTGTGTGGTGTCAGGAGGGGTTTACAAGGTGGATGTAGCAGAGCCGTGTGTGTACTTGTGTTGGGTCAGGTGGGGTTTACAAGGTGGATGTAGCAGAGGCGTGTGTGTACTTGTGTGGGGTCAGGAGGGGTTTAACAAGGTGGATGTAGCAGAGCCGTGTGTGTACTTATGTGGGGTCAGGAGGTGTTTTACAAGGTGGATGCAGCAGAGCCGTGTGTGTACTTGTGTGGGGTCAGGAGGAGGGGGTTTTACAAGGTGGATGTAGCAGAGCCGTGTGTGTACTTGTGTGGGGTCAGGAGGGGTTTAACAAGGTGTATGTAGCAGAGCCGTGTGTGTACGTGTGTGGGGTCAGGAGGGGTTTTACATGGTGGATGTAGCAGAGCCGTGTGTGTACTTCTGTGGGGTCAGGAGGGGTTTACAAGGTGGATGTAACAGAGCCGTGTGTGTACTTGTGTGGGGTCAGGAGGGGGTTTTACAAGGTGGATGTAGCAGAGCCGTGTGTGTACTTTTGTGGGGTCAGGAGGGGTTTTGCAAGGTGGATGTAGCAGAGCCGTGTGTGTACTTGTGTGGGGTCAGGAGGGGTTTTGCAAGGTAGATGTAGCAGAGCCGTGTGTGTACTTGTGTGGGGTCAGGAGGGGTTTTACAAGGTGGATGTAGCAGAGCCGTGTGTGTTGTTTGGTGGGGTCAGGAGGGGTTTACAAGGTGTACGGAGCAGACCCATGTGTGTACGAGGTGTACGGAGCAGAGCCGTGTGTGTACGATGTGTACGGAGCGAAGCCGTGTGTGTACGAGGTGTATGGAGCGGAGCCGTGTGTGTACGAGGTGTATGGAGCAGAGCCGTGTGTGTACGAGATGTACGGAACGGAGCCCTGTGTGTACGGAGCTGAGCCGTGTGTTTATGGAGCGGAGCAGAGCCGGGGGTGTACGGAGCGGAGCCATGTGTGTACGAGGTGTATGGTGGGGAGCATTTATACCTCCCGAGTCCCAACCGTCCCGGATCCAGCGAGACAGTCCTGATTTTGAGAGAGAGACTGCCCCAGCTGGGAGCATACTTTCCCCGCGGGACACAGGAGTACACAGTGGAGCCCCAAGGAGCAATTTAAAACTTGCACGTAACGTTCTACCGGAAGTGACGTGCTGGAAGCTGACCAGAAATTAGGTAATTTCAGTAGGAGATTGTGACGGAACCATGGAGGCACTTCAGGGAATGCTTCAGATCCATCACCGTGTCCTCCTCTGACAGAGTGGACAGCGGGATCGCCTTGGAATCGGGGATGTCGGGCATGTGAGCGGATCATGATATGTCCTCACCAGGAGGCTCAGGTGGGCACTACAATGGGAGCTGGGCTGCTATAGTATATAGAATTTTTCTTTCTCTGTTTCTTTCTCTCTCTGTTCTTTCTCTCTAATCTTTTTTCTTTCTCTTTCTTTCTTTCTTTTTCTTTCTTTCTGTCTCTGTTCTTTCTCTCTCTCTCTGTTCTCTTTCCTCTTTTTCTTTCTCTCTCTCTGATCTTTCTTTCCCCTCTTTCTTTTTCTCTCTACATCTCTGTTCTTTCTTTCCCCTCCTTCTTTCTCTCTCTCCCTGTTCTTTTTTTCTGTCGACGCTTTTTCTCTCTGTTCTTTCTCTCTCCGTTCTTTCTTCCCCTCTTTTTTTTCTCTCTCCCTCTCTGTTCTTTTTTTCCCCTCTTACTTTCTTTCTTTCTCTCTCTGTTCTTTTTTTCTGTCCACTCTTTCTTTCTCTTTGTTCTTTTTCTTTCTTTTTTCTTTCTCTCTGTTCTTTCTTTCCCCTCTTTCTCTATCTGTTCTTTCTTTCTTTCCCCTCTTTCTTTCTCTTTCTCTCTGTTCTTTTCTTTCTCTCTCTCTGTTCTTCCTTTCTTTCTCTTTGTTCTTTATTTTCGTTCTTTCTCTTTCTCTTTCTTTCTCTGTTCGTTCTTTCTATGTTCTTTCTTTCTTTCTCTCGCTCTCTGTATCTTTCTCTCTCTGTTCTTCCTTCCATTCTTTCTCTCTTTCTTTCTCTGTTCTTTATTTCCCCTCTTTCTTTCTGTTCTCTCTCTGTTCTTTCTCTCTCTCTTCTTTCTTTCATGCGTACACTACTAATCAGTAGCCTCCTTCACATGAACGTGTTTTGCCACAGAGCGAGTGTCTGTGTGGATCACATGCGTGTTCGTGTGATCCACGCGGAGACAAGTCCGTTTTTGGCGGTCACCACGGATGTCACACGGCATGAGTCGTGGTATGTGTTAAGGGGGCCCCACTGAGACTTTTTCGCCCGGGGCCCTCAAAAACCTGGAGCCGGCCCTGTCGCAGGCACACCCAGTTACTATGCCAACGAATACGAACTTTACATGACCCCAGCAGGACACAGTTTCTGCCAGATAATTTCAGCTCTTAAAGTGAAACCCAAAGCACAAATGCAAATCTAGCTTCATCACATGATGCATGCCCCTGAGAGAGAATGTGTCACGATCACGTGTGTCTGGTCGCAGATGATGCCGCAAGGCGAACCCACAACACACGTGACCCTGGATACACCGCCTCCAGTGGGGTGAATTTAAATAATAGAACGTGCAGGTGGATACGCCGCCACCACCTGGCGAATTTAGGAATTACACGTTAACATATACATTTCTGGAAACACCTCCTCCAGTACGGCGAATTTAAATAATAAGGGGGAACCTGGGTAACTTTAACACTGGTGAGCCCTGCGATAGGGAATGGGCACATGGAGACCTCCTAAGCTCCCCTGAGCCAGTGTCCCTGCACTCCTAACATTCCCTATACAGGCTCCGCACCTGTCGCCGCACGCGAACCTTAACCCCTTGCTCGCCCTGACCCTAAACCCTCACTAGGGAATGGGTCGGTGCGGAGACTAATCCCACCACTGCACTAATAACACACATGAGGAAAGAGACAATACAGGGGGAACACCACTTAGCTTTGCTCTGTTGCGTGCGCTCCTAGCAACAGAGCCCACCACCTGCGTGCATCTTCTCCTCCACCTGGATCCATCACCATAACAGGATCCTTCACCTTAGTGCAGCCTTGGAGCAGAGTCCACCACCAGTTGCTGCTGCTTAGAACCAGAGTCCCAAAGATGAGTTCAGCTTCTGCCACGAAGGCAAGCATGCTTGAGTCCAGCTCAGCAGCCAAGTCCCACATGGTGAGTGCCACTCTCCATAGTCGCCACTCCACCAGTCCATGCAGACACTTCCTGCCGACACCATCACTGCGACCCCACCACGCCATGCCAGCCCTTCGTCCAGACACCATAGCTGACACACGTCCCCCCTGGCTAAGCTGCGCAGGACTCCTCTCCAGCTCCATCCTTCCACCAGGCTCTCAAACTCAGAATGAATCAATCTCACAATATCACAGGCAGTGATTGCACACCCCTAGCACACCTTTATAGGGTGTCACACCTGATACATAATCACGTGCACAAAAACCTAAAGTGCAATACCACTAACCACCACCGGGGACAGTCAAGACACCTTGGAACTTTCCAAAGCAAAAAAAGTTCACCCAGTGCAATTTAAAACTGTCAGATCATGACAGTACCCCCTCCTTAATGAGGGGCCTCTGGACCCTCAAGACCACCCCTCATTAGGGAAACACCTACAGCGGGGACGCCCAGTTCCTGAGTTCACCCCACCCCTACCTGACACTTCAGGTTTATGACAAACGCACCGCTGGTATTGGCAATATACACTCACTGGCCACTTTATTAGGTACACCTGTCCAACTGTGTGTTAAGACTTAATTTCTAATCAGCCAATCACATGGCGGCAACTCAGTGCATTTAGGCATGTAGACATGGTCAAGACAATCTCCTGCAGTTCAAACCGAGCATCAGTATGGGGAAGAAAGGTGATTTGAGTGCCTTTGAACGTGGCATGATTGTTGGTGCCAGAAGGGCTGGTCTGAGTATTTCAGAAACTGCTGATCTACTGGGATTTTCACGCACAACCATCTCTAGGGTTTACAGAGAATGGTCCGAAAAAGAAAAAAAATCCAGTGAGCGGCAGTTCTGTGGCCGGAAATGCCTTGTTGATGCCAGAGGTCAGAGGAGAATGGGCAGACTGGTTCGAGCTGATAGAAAGGCAACAGTGACTCAAATTGCCACCCGTTACAACCAAGGTAGGCAGAAGAGCATCTCTGAACGCACAGTGCGTCGAACTTTGAGGCAGATGGGCTACAGCAGCAGAAGACCACACTGGGTACCACTCCTCTCAGCTAAGAACAGGCATCTGATGGCTACTTTCAGCAGGATAATGCGCCATGTCATAAAGCTCGATTCATCTCAGATTGGTTTCTTGAACATGACAATGAGTTCACTGTACTCAAATGGCCTCCTCAGTCACCAGATCTCAATCCAATAGAGCATCTTTGGGATGTGGTGGAACGGGAGATTCGCATCAGGGATGTGCAGCCGACAAATCTGCGCCAACTGTGTGATGCCATCATGTCAATATGGTCCAAAATCTCTGAGGAATGCTTCCAGCACCTTGTTGAATCTCTGCCACGAAGAATTGAGGCAGTTCTGAAGGCAAAAGGGGGTCCAACCCGTTACTAGCATGGTGTACCTAATAAAGTGGCCAGTGAGTGTATGTTCATTTTGGAGGCACCACTCCTTTCCACAGCGCCGACCTGGGGAACGAGTTTATGTAAGTGTATGTTTGTTAAGAGCTGATCAGACTCCAAAACACATTTCCACAAGATGTTTTTTGGTGGCCACCCATACATGCTCGTTCACACACAGGTCCGGACCTGAACGTTTATTACACACATTCGTTTGTCATAAATTTGGTGAACTCATTCTGGACTCGACAACAGAGGCGTCTCCCTGTGTCACCACACTCACACCCCCGCTATTCACCAAGGGATCTCACAATATCACAGGCAGTGATTGCACACCCCTAGCACACCTTTATAGGGTGTCACACCTGATACATAATCACGTGCACAAAAACCTAAAGTGCAATACCACTAACCACCACCGGGGACAGTCAAGACACCTTGGAACTTTCCAAAGTAAAAAAAGTCCACCCAGTGCAATTTAAAACTGTCAGATCATGACAGAATGTCCGCCAAAGAGGATTTAGAAGCCCAGTGCGCCAAACTAGCTCTTAACGGGCCGACGCTCCTAAGTGATTCTTAAAGGGCTGACGCACAGAAATGAGTCTTAAAGGGCCGGCGCACCAAATCGAAAGCTGAGTGACCCCACGCTCCAAATCGGAGGCTGAGCCACCCCTGCCTCCAAATCGGAGGCTGATTGACCCTGGCCTACAAATCGGAGGCCTCCAAATCGGACCCAGAGTGGCCCCGCCCACCAAATCGGATCCTGACGGGCCCCACCCACCAAATCAGACCCTGAGGGGCCCCACCGGCCAAAGTGGCCCCTGAGAGGCACCCACAGTTAAAACGGATCCTGAGTTGAAAGTCTTGCAGGGGCAGCAGGCAAGTCTCTCTTAAAGGGGCAGCCCGGGCACCATTTCAAACCACTATCTGTACTTCCTTCAGGAAATACACATCTAGTTATGATTGATATTAAAATATTTTGTCAAAGAAGAAGAAAAGAAGAAAAAAGATCTCATTATATTTTGAGGGTTCCAATTAATGTCTGTCTCCCTCAAAAGGGGGAATTGTTAAATATTAATAATTCGTTAAATATTTCTTATTACACCCAGTTCTGTAGATTGCTTTAGCTTATATGACATAGGCTATTTTTAAGCTTGGCTCATGGTAGAAATGTCAGCTCACTACATATTTAAGTTTAGCCTTGAGGTAAATGTCAAACTCCATATATACCGAGATCACGTGCTTCAAGAGACGTATATAATTCATGGCTAACTGTAGAGGTCGCTGTCTTCTTCCCTCACCATCATGAGAGACAGACACGAAGATGTCGCCTGTGTTGGGCCATGACATGACATAACAGCTGGTATATTACTTGACGGCGATGTGAGAAGCCTAAGAGAGACAGAGGCCATTTGCTATTCAGGATCTCGGAGAGAAGAAGAATACATGCTGTTTTGCTATGAACAATGGACAATCTCTCTTTCACTTATTTTTATTCACCTGTTTTTTTTGTAATAACCTTTCTTTGATGGAAGAATCCAAATAAACCACTATATTTTTATCTGGTAACTAGTCCTGAGTATTTTACAGGATAAGCATTATTTTACAGGGGGACACAACATTGTTTATATTCTACTATCTTACTAAAGGTTATGTTTTATCTCCCGTCCACCACACTCCAGCTCCGGCTCCGCCCCCCACGCACCAGATCCCGCGGCGCTACCGTCCACCACAAGCCGGCTCCAGCTCTGCTCCTGTCCACCACTCCAGCTCCGCCCCCGTCCACCACGCGCCGGCTCCGCCCCCCGTCCACCACACGCCAGCTCCGGCTCCACTCCCGTCCACCACACGACAGCTCCGGCTCCACTCCCGTCCGCCACACCCCAGCTTCGGCCCCACTCCCGTCCACCACACGACAGCTCTGCCTCTACTCCCGTCCACCAAACGACAGCTCCGGCTCCCGACCACCAAACGCCAGCTCCGACTCCACTCCTGTCCACCACACGACAGCTCCGAGTCCGCTCCAGTCCACCACACGACAGCTCCGCTCCCATCCACCACACGCCAGCTCCGGCTCCGCTCCCGTCCACCACACGACAGCTCCGGCTCTGCCCCCGTCCACCACACGACAGCTCCGACTCCACTCCAGTTCACCACACACCAGCTCCGGCTCCGCCCCCGTCCACCACACGCCAGCTTCACTCCTGTCCACCACACGACAGCTCCGAGTCCGCTCCAGTCCACCACACGACAGCTCCGCTCCCATCCACCACACGCCAGCTCCGGCTCCGCTCCCGTCCACCACACGACAGCTCCGGCTCTGCCCCCGTCCACCACACGACAGCTCCGACTCCGCTCCAGTTCACCACACACCAGCTCCGGCTCCGCCCCGTCCACCACACGACAGCTCCGCTCCCGTCCATCACACTACAGCTCCGCTCCCGTCCACCACACGACAGCTTTGACTCCGCTCCAGGCCACCACACGACAGCTCCGCTCCCGTCCACCACACGCCAGCTCCGGCTCCGCTCCCATCCACCACACGCCAGCTCCGGCTCCGCTCCCGTCCACCACACGCCAGCTCCGGCTCCGCTCCCATCCACCACACGACAGCTCCGACTCCGCTCCCGTCCACCACACGCCAGCTCCGGCTCCGCTCCCATCCACCACATACCAGCTCCGGCTCCGCCCCCGTCCACCACACGCCAGCTCCGCTCCCGTCCACCACACGCCAGCTCCGGCTCCGTTCCCGTCCACCACATGACAGCTCCGACTCCGCTCCCGTCCATCACACGACAGCTCCGCTCCCGTCCACCACACGCCAGCTCTGCTCCCGTCCACCACACGACAGCTCCGACTCCGCTCCCGTCCACCACACGACAGCTCCGCTCCCGTCCACCACACGCCAGCTCCGGCTCCGCTACCGTCCACTACACGACAGCTCCAACTCCGCTCCCGTCCACCACACGACAGCTCCGCTCCCGTCCACCACACGCCAGCTCCGGCTCCGCTCCCGTCCGCCACACACCAGCTCCGCTCCCATCCATATTGGCAGTCTCTGCCCGCCCCCATGCGCAGCTTCTGCCTGTTCCCCCATGCTCAGCCTCTGCCCTCCCATGCTCAGCCTCTGCTCCCCCCATAATCAGCCTCTGACCACCCAGGCTCAGCCTCTGCTCCCCCCATTCTCTCCCCCCACGCTCAGCCTCTGCCCCCCCCACGCTAAGCCTCTGCCCCCCTCCCCCACGCCCAGCCTCTGCCCCCTCCCCCACTCTCTCCCCCCATGCTCAGCCTCTGCCCCCCTCCCCCATGCTCAGCCTCTGCCCCCCCATGCTCCCCTCCCATGCTCAGCCTCTGCTCCCCCCCATGCTCAGCCTCTGCTCCCCCCCCATGCTCAGCCTCTGCTCCCCCCCCATGCTCAGCCTCTGCTCCCCCCCCATGCTCAGCCTCTGCTCCCCTCCCATGCTCAGCCTCTGCTCCCCTCCCATGCTCAGCCTCTGCTCCCCCCCATGCTCAGCCTCTGCTCCCCCCCATGCTCAGCCTCTGCTCCCCCCCATGCTCAGCCTCTGCCCCTCCCATGCTCAGCCTCTGCTCCCCTCCCATGCTCAGCCTCTGCTCCCCTCCCATGCTCAGCCTCTGCTCCCCCCCAGGCTCAGCCTCTGCTCCTCCCCAGGCTCAGCCTCTGCTCCCCCCCAGGCTCAGCCTCTGCTCCTCCCCATGCTCAGCCTCTGCTCCTCCCCATGCTCAGCCTCTGCTCCCCCCCATGCTCAGCCTCTGCCCCTCCCATGCTCAGCCTCTGCTCCCCCCCATGCTCAGCCTCTGCTCCCTCCCATGCTCAGCCTCTGCTCCCTCCCATGCCCAGCCTCTGCTCCCCCCCATGCTCAGCCTCTGCTCCCCTCCCATGCCCAGCCTCTGCTCCCCCCCATGCCCAGCCTCTGCTCCCCCCCATGCCCAGCCTCTGCTCCCCTCCCATGCTCAGCCTCTGCCCCCCCATGCTCAGCCTCTGCCCCCCCATGCTCAGCCTCTGCTCCCCCCCATGCTCAGCCTCTGCTCCCCCCCATGCTCAGCCTCTGCTCCCCCCCATGCTCAGCCTCTGCCCCCCCATGCTCAGCCTCTGCTCCCCCCCATGCTCAGCCTCTGCTCCCCCCCCATGCTCAGCCTCTGCTCCCCCCCATGCCCAGCCTCTGCTCCCCCCCCATGCTCAGCCTCTGCTCCCCCCCATGCTCAGCCTCTGCCCCCCCATGCTCAGCCTCTGCTCCCCCCCATGCTCAGCCTCTGCTCCCCCCCCCCATGCTCAGCCTCTGCTCCCCCCCATGCTCAGCCTCTGCTCCCCCCCATGCTCAGCCTCTGCTCCCCCCCATGCTCAGCCTCTGCCCCCCCATGCTCAGCCTCTGCTCCCCCCCATGCTCAGCCTCTGCCCCCCCATGCTCAGCCTCTGCTCCCCCCCCATGCTCAGCCTCTGCTCCCCCCCATGCTCAGCCTCTGCTCCCCCCCCATGCTCAGCCTCTGCCCCCCTCCCCCACACTCTCTCCCCCGCCCTCCACAGACTGTTTCCCTTCTGTCCCCTGCGGGGGGTCGGCCGCTCCCTCCTCCGCGCTCTTCCCCGGTAACAGATCCGCTCCTCTGCTGCGCGCTCTCTAACACTTCGTTCTCTCCTATGGGGAATGCTAATGCTGGACAGTGTGGGTGGGGCCACAGCTTCCTCCCATCTGCTCTATGGAGGAGGAGGCGCCGCCCCTTCTGGTCACATGGGCATGACGTCACCACAGGTCCTGTGCACTGCACAGAGCAGCCATATATGTGGCAGACAGTGAGGCCCCTGATCATGTGACCCCTGACTCCTCCCCTCCTGTGACCTCATCACAGGTCCTGTGCACAGAGCAGTCATATATGTGGCAGACCCTCCTGCACCTTCTGCTTTCTGGGCCGGTTCCTCCTGTGAGTCCTATTAACCCTTTCGCCCCCTGTCTTCTCCTTTCTGACAGGACAATATCTGAATTCGGACAGTGTGACGAGAATTTCAGCAATGTGGAAGGAGGAAATGACAATTTTCCTGTTTTCCTCACAGAAATGTGACTTTCCCCCCAATGTACCATTGTCCTACAGGTGACAGGAGCGCTGAGGCCGCACAGTGCGCCGTGTCTCCTGAGTGCCGATACCCCACAGGCTCGGGAGGGAAGGGGCGCCATTGTGGGGGGATAGACGGCGGACGCCGTGTGACGTGTGAAGAGCGCCGACACCAGAACAGCAGAGACCCCACAAGTGGCCCCATGTTACCCCCTCCACCTCTGGGGGCTCCTCTAGGGGGCAGGGAGGATTATTAACCCTCAGGGGAGTCGCTTGTGTAATACACGACTGCTCCGTTTGGGGTCACCAAGACAATTTTGTATTTTCCATGAAAACTCTGACTTTTATTCATCTATTGAGTTGCCAAATGAATTTAACCCCTTAAAAGGAGTCTGTCACCCCATTTTAGCGCTATAAGCTGGGGCCGCCGCCATCAGGGGCTTATCTCCAGCATTCTGTAATGCATTCTGTAATGCTGTAGATAAGCCCCCGATGTAACCTAAAGATAAGAAAAACACGTTAGATTATACTCACCCCGGCGTTCGGTCCGTCCCGTCCGGCGCCTCCCATCTTCATACGATGATGTCCTCCTCCTAACTTCTCCCTCAGCTCCTGTGCAGGTGTGCTTTATTGGCCCTGTTGAGGGCAGAGCAGAGTACTGCAGTGCGAGGGGCCGGGAAGGTCAGAGAGGTCCCGCGCCTGCGCACTGCAGTACTCTGCGCTGCCTTCTACAGGGCCAATAAAGCACGCCTGCGCAGGAGCCGAGGGATAGGAGGAGGACGTCATCGTATGAAGATGGGAGGCCCTGGACCGGACTGCAACACCCCCCGGTGAGTATAATCTCACGTGTTTTTCTTTCAGGTTACATCGGGGGCTTATCTACAGCATTACAGAATGCATTACAGAATGCTGTAGATAAGCCCCTGATGGCGGTGGCCGCAGCTGATAGGGCTAAAATGGGGTGACAGATTCCCTTTAATGAATGGAGCTTTTTACGTTTTTCGCTCCCATTTTTTCAAGAGCCATAATTTTTTTATTTCTCCGTCAGTATGGGCGTGTGAGGGTTATTTTTTGCGGGATGAGTTGTGCTTTTGAACGACACCATTGCTTCTACCATGTCTTGTACTCAAAACCGGGAAAAAAATTCCAAGTGCGGTGAAATTGCAAAAAAAGTGCCATCCCACACTTGTTTTTTGTTTGGCTTTTTTGCTAGGTTCACTAAATGATAAAACTGCCCTGCCATCATGATTCTCCGGGTCATTCCGAGTTCATAGACTCCAAACATGTTTAGGTTCTCTTTTATCTAAGTGGTGAAAAAAAATACAAAATTTGCTAAAAAATAAGCACAATTTTCCAAGCCCCGTATCGTCTCCATTTTTCGTGATCTTGTGCTTGGTGAGGGCTTATTTTTTGCGTGCCGGGCTGATGTTTTTAATGATACCACGTTTTTGCAGATACATTCTTTTCATCGCCCGTTATTGCATTTTAATGCAATGTCACGGTGACCAAAAAAAACGTAATTCTGTCATTTGATTTTTTTTCTCGCTACGCCATTGAGCAGTCGGGTTAATCCTTTTTTTATTGATAGATCGGGCGATTCTGAATGCGGTGATACCTAATATCTGTAGGTTTGATTTTTTTTATTGTTTTATTTTGATTGGGGCGAAAGAGGGGTGATTTGAATTTTTATGTTTTTTATTTTCTTTAATGTTTAAACACTTATTTTTGGCACGCTTCAATAGCCTCCATGGGAGAGTAGAAGCATGCCATACTTGATCGGCTCTGCTACATATGGGAGATGAGCAGATCGCCCATATGTAGCAGTAATACAGCATTGCTATGAGCGCCAACCACAGGTTGGCGCTCATAGCAATCTGACGGCAACAACCATAGAGGTCTCTATGAGACCTCTGATTGTCATGGCAACGCTGACACCCGATCACGTGACGGGGGTTGGTGATACGCTCATTTCCGGCTGGACGCCGGAAGTACTAGTTTAATGCCCGCTGTCAGTGTTTGACAGTGAGATTTAACTAGTTAATAGGCGCGGGCAGATCTTGATTCCACCCGCGCCTATTGCCGGCACATGTCACCTGTTTATAACAGCTGACATGTCGAGGTTTTGAAGTGGGCTCACCGCCGAAGCCCACATCAAAGCAGAGGATACTGACCGCTGATGTACTATCCCGTCAGCGGTCTGTAAGGGGTTAAAATCTCGTCCAGACATTGACAAGGTTCGAAAAAAAGATTTTTATTTGAAATAATAATTTTCTCCTTTAAACTTTGCTTTCGTCAAAGAATGCCCCTTTGCAGCAATTTCAGCATTGCAGACCTTTGGCATGTGTACCATACGGTCAAGCTGCTCCCACAAGGTTGCGATCTGGTGACTGCGCTGGCCGCTCCATTACAGATAGGATACCAGCTGCCGGCTTCTTCCCTAAATAGTTCTTGCATAATTTGGAGGTGTGCTTTGGGACATTGTCCTGTTGTAGGATGAAATTGGCTACAATCAAGTGCTGTCCACAGGGTATGGCATGGCATTGCAAAATGGAGTGATAGCCTTCCTTATTCAAAATCCCTTTTACCTTGTACAAATCTCCCACTTTACCAGCACCAAAGCAACCCCAGACATCACATTACCTCCACCATGCTTGACAGATGGCGTCAGGCACACTTCCAGCATCTTTTCAGTCGTTCTGCGTCTCACAAATGTTCTTCTGTGTGATACAAACACCTCACACTTGGATTCGTCTGTCCATAACACTTTTTTCCAATCTTGTTCTGTCCAATATCTGTGTTCTTCTGCCCATATTAATGTTTTCTTTCTATTAGCCAGTCTCAGATATGGCTTTTTCTTTGCCACTCTGCCCTGAAGGCCAGCATCCCGGAGTCACCTCTTCACTGTAGACGTTGACTCTGGCGTTTTGCGTGTACTATTTATTGAAGCTGCCAGTTGAGGACCTGTGAGGCGTCACGTTCTCAAACGACAGACTCTAACGTACTTGTTACTCAGTTGTGCAGCGGGGCCTCCTACTTTTCTTTCTACTATGGTTAAAGCCTGTTTTTGCTCTAGGAGTAGTACACACCGTTGTAGGAAATCTTCAGTTTCTTGGCAATTTCTTATATAGAATTCATTTCTAAGAACGAGAATAGACTGTCAAGTTTCACATGAAAGTTCTTTTTTTTCTGGCCATTTTGAGAGTTTAATGGAACCAACAAATGTAATGCTCCAGATTCTCAACTAGCTCAAAGGAAGGTCAGGTTTATATCTTCTCTAATCAGCCAAACTGTTTTCAGCTGTGCTAACATACTTGCATAAGGGTTTTCAAGGATATTCTAACCATCCATTAGCCTTCTTACACAGTTATCAAACACAAAGTACCATAAGAACACTGAAGTGATGGTTGTTGGAAATGGGCCTCTATACACCTATGAAGATATTGCATTACAAACCAGACGTTTGCAGCTAGAATAGTCATTTACCACATTAACAATGTATAGGGTGTATTTCTGAATCATTTAATGTTAGCTTCATTAGAGAAAACTGCTTTTCTTTCAAAAATAAGGAAATTTCTAAGTGACCCTAAACTTTTACATGGTAGTGTGCTTTAATATTAGCCGTATTTCCTGTTGGCAGGTATACCTTTTCTTTTAGGATTTGATTAAAAACTTCCACCAGTGGAGAAGAAACCTCTTCTACTAATGTTTTGCAGAACTCCCCTGGCAGCCCATCTGGTCCGGGGGCCTCGCTATTTTTCATGGAGTTAATAGTGTCCACTATCTCTTCCTTTCTTATTGTAGAGTTGAATCTTTCTCACCTTCTGAGACTGTTGGGAGGGATAGTCTATCTAGGAATGTCTTCCCCTCTTCTCCATCTACTGGTTCTTGTTCATACAATGTGTTATAGTATTTATGCCAGCTGTCATTTATGATTTTTGGGTCTGTTTGTGGTGAACCTTTGTGATCATGCAGGCTACCTATAAATATCATAGGTGTTCGACCTTTTCCAAGCGAGCCAATAATGAACCAGCCTTATTGCCGTATCTAAAAATTCAGACATTTCTTGGTTCCCCCTTATTCTTTCTAGTCTGTCCAGCTAAAGGTCAAATTCTGCTTTAGCTTTGATCCATTTATGCCTATTTTCTAAATTGGGTCAGTTAACCCCTTAACCCCCAAGGGTGGTTTGCACGTTCATGACCAGGCCAATTTTTACAATTTTGACCACTGTCACTTTATGAGGTAATAACTCTGAAACACTTCCATGGATCCTGGTGATTCTGACATTGTTTTCTCGTGACATATTGTACTTCATGTTAGTGGTAAAATTTCATTCAATTAATTTGCGTTTATTTGTGAAAAAAATGGAAATTTGGCAAAAATTTTGAAAATTTCGCAATTTTCCAACTTTGAATTTTTATGCCCTTAAATCACAGAGGTACGGCACACAAAAACTTAATAAGTAACATTTCCCACATGTTTACTTTACATCAGCACAATTTTGGAACCAAAACTTTTTTTTTTTAGGAAGTTATAAGGGTTAAAAGTTGACCAGCGATTTCTCATTTTTGCAACACCATTTTATTTTTACGGACCACATCACATTTGAAGCCTAGTGTTGAGCGTTCCGATACCGCAAGTATCGGGTATCGGCCGATACTTGCTGTATCGGAATTCCGATACCGACTTCCGATATTTTTTCAATATCGGAAGTCGGCATCGGAATCGGAAGTTCAAAGTTGATTGACAGCCGAAATGACGTCATCATGATGCGCGGTGTGTGCGCATCATGATGCGCCGTCATTTCGGGCCTTCCGGGGGTCTCTGCCGGCCTGCCGGGGGGCTGTGTGGACTGCCCGGGGTCTGTACTGGCCTGCCGGGGGGCTGTGCCGGCCTGCCGGTGGTCTGTGCACCCTGTGGGGGTCTGTACCGGCCTGCCGGGGGGCTGTGCCGGCCTGCCGGTGGTCTGTGCACCCTGTGGGGGTCTGTACCGGCCTGCCGGGGGGCTGTGCCGGCCTGCCGGGGGGCTGTGCTGATGTCCGGGGGTCTGTGCAAGCATCGTCCGATGGGACTATAAGTCCCATCTGGCGATGCCTGCTACCATGACAGTGATTGACACATTAGCCAATGATGGGACAGTAGTAGTCCCATCATCCGGCTAATGTGTTAAATGTTAAAAAAAAAAAAATACTACATACATACTACATACATACTACATGCATGCTACATACATACTACATGCTACATACATACTACATATATACTACATGCATGCTACATACATACTACATGCTACATACATACTACATACATACTACATGCATGCTACATACATACTACATGCTACATACATACTACATATATACTACATGCATGCTACATACATACTACATGCTACATACATACTACATATATACTACATGCATGCTACATACATACTACATGCTACATACATACTACATATATACTACATACATACTACATACATACTACATACATGCTACATACATACTGCATGCTACATACATACTACATACATACTACATACATACCACATATATACTACATACATACTACATGCATGCTACATACATACTACATACATACTACATACATACTACATGCATGCTACATACATAACACATATATACTACATGCATGCCACATACATACTACATACATACTGCATACATACTACATGCATGCTACATACATACTACATGCTACATACATACTACATATATACTACATGCATGCTACATACATACTACATATATACTACATACATACTACATGCATGCTACATACATACTACATGCTACATACATACCACATACATACTACATACATACTACATGCTACATACATACTACATATATACTACATGCATGCTACATACATACTGCATGCTACATGCATGCTACATACATACTACATACATACTACATGCTACATACATACCACATATATACTACATACATACTACATACAATACATTCATACAATACATACATAGACATACAGTACATATAACATAGAGTAACATACTTACCAATACTTGTCACATTGTTCCCCGAAGCCATTGTCTTTTACGGAATAAATATTAACATAACAAACCACAAAAATACTCACCCACGATCCGAAGCAGTCCACGAGTGTGTCCCACGACGATCTTGGGTAGAGAACTGCAGCATCAGTTCCCACACAGCAATGGCATAAAGTGAGACTAGGGACTTTTTTTTTTAAGTGGCGGAGGAATACAGTGCGAAGGATACCTACCTTCTGTCATTGGATTCCTGCAGCCCGTAGAGAACGGCAGCATCAGCTGATGCTGCAGTTCTCTACCCAAGATCGTCGTGGGACACACTCGTGGACTGCTTCGGATCGTGGGTGAGTATTTTTGTGGTTTGTTATGTTAATATTTATTCCGTAAAAGACAATGGCTTCGGGGAACAATGTGACAAGTATTGGTAAGTATGTTACTCTATGTTATATGTACTGTATGTCTATGTATGTATTGTATGAATGTATTGTATGTAGTATGTATGTAGTATATATGTGGTATGTATGTAGCATGTAGTATGTATGTATGTAGCATGCATGTAGCATGCAGTATGTATGTAGCATGCATGTAGTATATATGTAGTATGTATGTGGTATGTATGTAGCATGTAGTATGTATGTAGCATGCATGTAGTATGTATGTAATATGTATGTAGCATGCATGTAGTATATATGTAGTATGTATGTAGCATATAGTATGTATGTAGCATGCATGTAGTATATATGTAGTATGTATGTAGCATGTAGTATGTATGTAGCATGCATGTAGTATGTATGTAGTATGTATGTGGTATGTATGTAGTATGTATGTAGCATGCATGTAGTATATATGTGTTATGTATGTAGCATGTAGCATGCATGTAGTATGTATGTAGTATGTATGTGGTATGTATGTAGCATGTAGTATGTATGTAGCATGCAGTATGTATGTAGCATGCATGTAGTATATATGTAGTATGTATGTAGCATATATGTAGTATGTATGTAGCATGTAGTATGTATGTAGCATGCAGTATGTATGTAGCATGCATGTAGTATATATGTAGTATGTATGTAGCATATATGTAGTATGTATGTAGCATGTAGTATATATGTAGTATGCATGTTGCATGCATGTAGTATATATGTAGTATGTATGTTGCATGTAGTATATATGCAGTATGAATGTAGCATGTATGTAGTATGAATGTAGCATGTATGTAGTATGCATGTTGTATGTATGTAGCGTGTAATTTTTTTTTTTACATTCAACACATTAGCCGGATGATGGGACTACTACTGTCCCATCATTGGCTAATGTGTCAATCACTGTCATGGTAGCAGGCATCGCCCGATGGGACTTGTAGTCCCATCGGACGATGCCTGCACAGACCCCCGAAGCCTGCACAGACCACCGGCAGGCCGGCACAGCCCCCCGGCAGGCCGGCACAGCCCACCGGAGCCTGCACAGACCACCGGCAGGCCGGCACAGACCACCGGAGCCTGCACAGACCCCCTGGCAGGCCGGCACAGCCCCCCGAAAGGCCCGTACAGACCCCAGAGAGGCTGTACAAGGCAAAAACAGGGTTTTTCTTATTCCGATACCGGAAGTCCCATAGACTTGAATGGGACTTCCGGTATCGGAATCGGCGATACCGATACTTTTTTTTAAGATCGGCCGATCCATTCCGATCCGATACTTTGAAGTATCGGACGGTATCGCTCAACTCTATTGAAGCCACTTTGAGGGGTCTATGTGATAGAAAATACCCAAAAGTGACACCACTCTAAAAACTGCACCCCTTAAGGTGCTCAAAACCACATTCAAGTAGTTTATTAACCCTTCAGGTGCATCACAGGAATTTTTTGAATATTTAAAAAAATGAACATTTAACTTTTTTTCACAAAAAAAAACTTCAGATTCAATTTTTTTTATTTTACCAAGGGTAACAGGAGAAATTGGACACAAAAGTTATTGTACAGTTTGTCCTGAGTACGCTGATACCTAATATGTGGGGGGAACCACTGTTTCGGCGCATGACAGAGCTCAGAAGGGAAGGAGCGCCGTTTGACTTTTTCAATGCAAAATTGGCTGGAATTCAGATCGGATGCCATGTCACGTTTGGAGAGACCCTGAATTACCTAAACAGTGGAAACCCCCCACAAGTGACCTATTTTGGAAACTAGACCCCCCAAGGAACTTGTCTAGATATGTGGTGAGAACTTTGAACCCACAAGGGCTTCACAGAAGTTTATAACGTACAGCGGAACAATAAAAAAATCATATTTTTTCCACAAAAATAATCTTTTCACCCCCAATTTTTATTTTCCTAAGGGTAACAAGGCCCTAAAAGTTATTGTGCAATTTGTCCTGAGTACGCTGATACCCCATATGTGGGGGTAAACCACTATTTGGGCGCATGGCAGAGCTCGGAAGGGAAGCAGCGCCATTTGACGTTTTTGGCTGAAATTGAGATCGGACACCATGTCGCGTTTGGAAAGCCCCTGATGTACCAAAACGGTGAAACCCCCCACAAATGACCCCATTTTGGAAACTAGACCCCCTAAGGAACTTATCTAGATGTGTTGTGAGCACTTTGAACCCCCAGTGCTTCACAGAAGTTTATAATGACCGGGCGTGAAAATAAAAAAATCGTATTTTTTCCACAAACATGATCTTTTAGTCCTCATTTTTTTTATTTTCCCAAGGGTACAAGGAGAAATTGGACCCTAAAAGTTGTTGTCCAATTTGTCCTGAGTGCGCTGATACCCCATATGTGGGAGAAAACTACTGTATGGGCACACGTCGGGGCTCGAAAGGGAAGTAGTGACGTTTTGGAATGCAGACTTTGATGGAATGCTCTGCAGGGGTCATGTTGCATTTGGAGAGCCCCTAATGTACCTAAACAGTGGAAACCCCCCCACAAATGACCCCATTTTGGAAACTAGACCCCCTAAGGAACTTATCTAGATGTGTGGTGAGCACTTTGAACCCCCAAGGGCTTCACAGAAGTTTATAACGCACGGGCGAGAAAATGAAAAAAATCATAATTTTTCCACAAACCTGATCATTTAGTCACCATTTTTTTATTTTCCCAAGGGTACCAGGAGAAATTGGACCCCAAAAGTTGTTGTCCAATTTGTTCTGAGTACGCTGATACCTCATATGTGGGAGTAAACTACTGTATGGGCACACGTCGGGGCTCAGGAGGGAAGTAGTGACGTTTTGGAATACAGACTTTGATGGACTGGTCTGCGGGTGTCGTGCATTTGGAGAGCCCCTGATGTACCTAAACTATTGAAACTCCCCACAAGTGACCCCATTTTGGAAACTAGACCCCCCACGGAACTTATCTAGATGTGTGGTGAGCACTTTGAACCCCCAAGTGCTTCACAGAAGTTTATAATGATATTTTTGCCCCCAATTTTTTATTTTCCTAAGGGTAACAGGAGAAATTGGACCCCAAAAGTTGTTTTGCAATTTGTCCTGAGTAGGCTGATACCCTATATGTGGGGGTAAAACACTGTTTGGGCGCATGGCAGAGCTTGGAAGGGAAGGAGCGCCGTTTGACTTTTTCAACGCAGAATTGGCTGGAATTGAGATCAGACGCCATGTTGCGTTTTGAGAGCACCTGATGTGCCCAAACAGTGGAAACCCCCCAATTATAACTCCAACCCTAACCCCAACACACCCCTAACCCTAATCTCAGCCCTAACCCTAGCTCTAACCCTAATGGGAAAATGGAAATACATACATTTTTTTTATTTTATTATTTTTCCCTAACTAAGGGGGTGATAACGGGGGGTTTGATTTACTATTTATGGCGGTTTTTATGTTTGGCGGCTGTCAGACGCTAAAAGACGCTTTTTATTATAAAAAGTTTTTGCATCACCACATATTGAGAGCTATAATTTTTCCGTATTTTGACCCACCGAGTCATGTGAGGTCTTATTTTTTGCGGGACGAGTTGATGCTTTTATTGGTACCATTTTCGGGAACGTGACATCTTTTGATCGCTTTTTATTCCGATTTTTGTGACGCAGAATGAACAAAAACCAGCGTTTCATGAATTTCTTTTCGGCGTGTGTTTACACCATTACGCCTGCGGTAAAATTGATAAAGCCCTTTTATTCTTCGGGTCAGTACAGTTACAGCGATACCTCATTTATGTCATTTTTTATGTTTTGGCGCTTTTATGCAATGAAAACTATTTTATATAAAAAATAATCATTTTTGCATCGCTTTATTCTGCGAGCTATAACTTTATTTTTTCGCTGATGATGCTGTGTGGTGGCTCGTTTTTTGCGGGACAAGATGACGTTTTCAGCGGTACCATAGATATTTATATGCGTCTTTTTGATCGCGCGTTATTGCACTTTTTGTTTGGCGGTATGATAATAAATCATTATTTTTTGCTTAGTTTTTTATTTTTATTTTTTAAGGGGTTCGCTAAAGGGGTTAACTAGTGGGACAGTTTTATAGGGCAGGTCGTTATGGATGCGGCGATACCAAATTTGTGTACTTTTAATGTTTGTTTTTTTTATTATTTCCAAAAAAAATCTGTCACAGGCAGTGCAGAAGGCTTCCTCATGTCTGCGCTTTGCAGGCACTGAGGAAGCCAGCTCCCTGAAGGCCCCCAAAGGCCCCCGTCGCCATCTTGGATTCGGGGACCTGCAGGGAAGGAGCCCCCCGCAGTAGCGCTGCATATTGCGCTGCTGTGGGGGGCTCAGGGAAGCACGGAGGGAGCCCCCTCCCTGCCGATGCTTCCTTTTAACTCCCGATACACCGCGATCATGTTTGATCGCAGTGTGTAAGGGGTTTAACGTGTCGGGGGCGGTCCGTGACCACCCCTGACACATTGTGCCGGGTGTCAGCTGTGATAATCAGCTGACACCCGGCCGCGATCAGCGGCGCTCACCACGTGGGCGCCGCTGATCGCTGTGACGTACTATCCCGTCCCTGGGAATGAAGTCCCAGGGCACATGGACGGGATAGTACGTCACATGGCAGAAAGGGGTTAAACACGGAGGTATGAATAAGGCCTTATTCAGAGACTGGGAAGTAATAGAATAGTAAAATCCATCCAGTAATCCTCCAATGTCTGCTGGACATGGGATGGGGAGAGTTTCTAGTTCTGTTAGAACATAGACACCAGACTTCTTGCTGTTAACCAGTTAATGCTTTCTTGTCCACCGCACTGCAGTGTCCAAAGAGGAAGACAGTGAGACAGGCAGCGACATCGCATCAGAGAGCTCGTGACCTCAGGAGATCCCCAGATCCTGGTATTGTGACATAATATTAAGAACAATATTCATTCATTGATATTACTCTATAGAAGGGAACCTGTCGCCTGGTTTTGCCGCTGTAAGATGCGGCCACCGCCTTTAGGGGCTTATCTACAGCATTCTATAACGCTGCAGATAAACCCCCGATCTAACCTGAAAGGTGAGAAAAAGAAGTTTTCTTACACTCACCCGGGGGCGGTCCGGTCCGATGGATGCCGCAGCGATTTTTGCCGGCAGTTTTTCCGCCTCTGCCACGTAACGGATCACTTATAGCCACACTGCGTTCGGCCTCATTCATTCCCTGTGGGAATTGCGAACATCTGCTGCACTTGCGGTTTTGAACTTGCAGTGAAACAAAAAAATCACAGCTAGCAGCGTTGTTTTCCGTTGCTGCAAGTACAGCATTTGCCGGATCTGCTGCGAATGGCAAAAATGGCTGATGTGACAGTGGCCTAAGTCCCTGACGACAGTGTCTGCATTACTCATACTCATCAATGGGGGGCAGCACTAAAAGTGCCCAGGGCAGCACAAACTCTAAACACGGCCCTGAGCGGAGGCTCCTGTTTAGGATAATAAGCCAACATGATCACATCTGCTCCAAATGAAAAGAAAATGAGTTTATTACAATGAGAGTTCGTTCACATAACTATATGATATGGTGGAGAACTATCCGATGTCTTATCAGATCGCGCTAGACCTAATATTATACCATGGGGCAGAGCAGAGCTGTACTCTGTATCTCATACTAATTCAGCATGAGAAAGAAAATCACAGCATCTGGCCACCTCCTGATGGGCACCATGAAGAATGTGACGTGACCAGATAAAGTCCATCATCACCCTGCACCTTGGTTCAGCCGGACGTAGCTCTTCTTTAGCACATGATGCTCACAAAGGAGTCACAAAAGCATTTTTTTACCAGGCAGATATTCTATATCCTGTTCAAATTGTTTTTATTGAAAATGTCCTAATTATTATACAATCCAGGTAATGGCGGTCACAGAGGAGCGCCAGCCGTGCCTTCTCTGGGGAGATCAATGCAGCTCCAGCCGGGTGCCTCCAAAGAGGAAGGAGGTTGTGACGCTGAATGAACCCGGTCGGACGGAGCGCAAAGAGAGGGGAATGTAGATTTAAAATCTTATTTTACTAATCACATTGGACTACATTAATAAAAGAAGATTGTAAATCTACATTCCCCTCTCTTTGCGCTCCGTCCGACCGGGTTCATCCAGCATCGCTAATTATTATACAAAATAGAGTTAAACAAAATAAAAGAAAAGAAAAGGAAAAAAAAGGGGAAACAAGGGAAAATAAAGGAAAATGGGAGAAGGAACTATCGCAAAGCAACAACAGTTATTCTATCTCTGATACATGTACCAAGAGATACTAAGATCAAGGGTAAGACAATGGATTTATCATTTCTTTCACATTATCTCACCATTGTGATAATGAAACCATCACATATTATGTAAGCTATGTTCCTGATCAGGGCTGCCAAAAGGAATTTCAGGGCCTCATACTGGCAAAATTTTTGGGCTCCCTTGAAACTCCATCCAGGCTCCACCCCAGTTCTGCCTCCACTCAAGCCCCGCCTATACCCATCAAACTTTCCACAGTCCCACCACCCACTCTTGGAAAAACTCTTCTGCCCCATCCTCACCAATCACACAGTAACTGTTCCCATGGAACCATATCACATACATAACCATCAGCTTTTGTTTTGACCAACAGATTTTTTAAGCCTGCCACCACGACAAGGTAGACTCTTTTGGCAGGGCCCTACTCTACTCTAACCTATTAAATGTTTCTTAAAATATCCAATCATCTTATTAGGAATATTTTCTATTTATTTTTCTTTAAGGGAATGTGTCACATACATTTTTTAAACTAATTGAAATCCTATTGTTATAATCTTTTATATAACCTGTATTTCTGATTGAAGATTATTGTATGCTGTTTCCTGAACATTTATGGAAGCTGCTCTCTTGCCTGTTTGGAGATATGGATATTGGACATATACATGTGTATATATATCATAACACATTGTAGGGGACTCTATTTCCTTGGGAGAGTTTTCTATTCATGTTCTTACGTTTAGTGACATTACATGCAGATGTCATTGTGCAGGAAGGGGGAAGAGGTGAGCTGTGACATTACCTACTGGGAATGATGGATTCTGTTATCTTTCATTGTAATCCTGCTTGTTATCATAACAAGGTGACTGCTAATAAGGGATCTCTTCTAGAAGTGCCAGTCTATTAGAAAAGTCATTTCTGTTTATTATTTTATGATATAAGGGGTTACATACTTTAAACTCAATTCTTGCAAAACTTTATTAACTATAAAGGATTGGCCATGTTCTGGTTATTGGTCACGAATGTGTTTGAGATGATAGGGCTCTTCCTAATATGGCCTTTCTTGAATTACAGCAACAAATATGGAATATGGGAAATAGAAATATAGGCTATGCGGAATTTCTGCACTAAATGCCTTTTAATCATCTCATATAATTGTAGATTGTGAGCCCTCGCGGGCAGGGTCCTCGCTCCTCCTGTGCCAGTCGTGACTTGTATTGTTTAAGATTATTCTACTTGTTTTTATTATGTATACCCCTCCTCACATGTAAAGCGCCATGGAATAAATGGCGCTATAACAATAAATAATAATAATATACTCATTGGTTAATAATAATAACTAGAGAGTGGACAATGCCCAAAACATAAAAGCTTCATAACACATTCCCACTAAATATTTTGCTAACTAAATCTATTTTCATAAGAGTCATTTAGTTAAATCCTTTGGTCAATTACATAAAGTGCAAAATTACAGTGCCAATAACAAAAGAGAAAACAAAGAAAACAGACAAAACAAAAACAACACATATAACAATAACATATAACACAATGAAAATAAGGTCATTTTGTGAGATCAGAGAAACATAATATAAAAACAACAAAGAGTATTGCTCACAATCTAAGGAACTGAAGCAGGTCCGACCCCCCCTCTTTGCTTCTGCTCACCAGGCACCATACACTAGTAAGGGCAGTAAGGCCCTGATGGCGGCCCTGTCCCTGCCTACATGAAGTATGTAGCTAGTCTACATAGATCATGGGATGTCGGGCATCCATTCCTGGCTACCTACAGTTGCCATTTCATCTAAGTATTCAGTCAATCTATATTAAAAGGAAACTGTCACCCCCCCAAGGTCATATATGACCTATTAATATGGGCACACAGGTAATAGTTACTAGTCCTACCTGTATGCCTCATATTAACGGTCTTGTTGTGGAGAAATGTTATATTCTCTCTTTACGTTAATGATTTCTTCCAGGCTCCGGGGCATTCTCTGCTTGGAAGAAATCCCTGCCCCATCTCCTCATTACAATACTACCCTCCTCCCATCAGCGCCAGTAATAGCCCCAGAATCCTGCGCCTCAGCCATGCACCTTGTCGGCGCGCACACCAGAGATTACTGGAGCGGAAGGCGCCGGCACCTGTGCAGAAGATCCCTGAGTGCAGTACCCATAGAAGGGAGGTTGAGATATGTATTTCTGGGGGAGTGCAGGGCGCAGGAGTGGGATTCCAGGGCCAAAACTGCCGTGCATGAGAGGGGGTTAGTATTACAATGAAGAGAGAAGGCAGGGTCTTGTTATGGAGAAATGTTACTTTTTTTAAGTTAATGAGTTCTTCCAGGCACTGGGGCTTGCACTGCCTGGAAGAACTCATTAACTTAAAAAAAATGTAACATTTCTCCATAACAAGACCATTAATATGAGTCTTACAGGTAGGTCTAGTGTAACATTTCTATTACCTGTATGCACAAATTAATATGTCATATACGTCTCGGGGGTGACAGATTACCTTTAAAGCATAAACACACATAGATAAGAATTAATATATATAATATGATGACGACAGCCATCCAGGCCTGCATCCCACCACAAGAAACAGTCCAGAGTAATCCCTGGAGAATGCTATCATCCTCAGTGACACAATGAGGGGCTTTGCGCCCCCTTCTGATCTCAGGCTATTTACTCATTTAGGAGTGTCTGCTCAAACTGATGGGGTACAGCTGTGGGACCCTATTTTCAGAGATGATGTCCTCCACCCAAGTCTCAAAAAGCTGAAAGGGTCTTCAGGAGAGGTGGGTAGTCGAGCTAGGCTATCAGACGGTCACCTCTGTAGCTGCAGTCATCCTTCCTATGGTACTATTCAGGGGTGGACATATTATTGGTACAAATTGTGAAATTGCACACGGGCCAAGAGGTAAGGGGACCCATTTCCACCTCCAAAGCAGATAAAATTGTGCATTATGATGAGTTATTGGGCTGATCTTTAGCATAAAGACATAATATATCCACAAGACCATTAATATGAGGCATACAGGTAGGTCTAGCGTAACATTTCTATTACCTGTATGCCCATATTAATAGGTCATATACGTCTCGGGGGGTGACAGATTACCTTTAAAGCATAAACACACATATATTAATTCTTATTTATCTAATAGGATGACGACAGCTGTCCAGACCTGCATCCCACCACAAGAAACAGTCCAGAGTAATCCCTGGAGAATGCTATCATCCTCAGTGACACAGTGAGGGGCTATGCGCCCCCTTCTGATCTCAGGCTGTTTACTCATCTAGGAGTGTCTGCTCAAACTGTTGGGGTACAGCTGTGGGACCCTATTTTCAGAGATGATGTCCTCCACCCAAGTCTCAAAAAGCTGAAAGGGTCTTCAGGAGAGGTGGGTAGTCGAGCTAGGCTATCAGACGGTCACCTCTGTAGCTGTAGTCATCTTTCCTATAGTACTATTCAGGGGTGGACAGGGATGGGCATGTTATTGGTACAAATTGTGAAATTGCCCACGGGCCAAGAGGTAAGGGGACCCATTTCCACCTCCAAAGCAGATAAAATTGTGCATTATGATGAGTTATTGGGCTGATCTTTAGCATAAAGACATAATATATCCACAAGACCATTAATATGAGTCATACAGGTTGGTCTAGTGTAACATTTCTATTACCTGCATGCCCATATTAATAGGTCATATACGTCTCGGGGGGTGACAGATTACCTTTAAAGCATAAACACACATAGATAAGAATTAATATATATAATATGATGACGACAGCCGTCCAGACCTGCATCCCACCACAAGAAACAGTCCAGAGTAATCCCTGGAGAATGCTATCATCCTCAGTGACACAGTGAGGGGCTATGCGCCCCCTTCTGATCTCAGGCTATTTACTCATCTAGGAGTGTCTGCTCAAACTGTTGGGGTGCAGCTGTGGGACCCTATTTTCAGAGATGATGTCCTCCACCCAAGTCTCAAAAAGCTGAAAGGGTCTTCAGGAGAGGTGGGTAGTCGAGCTAGGCTATCAGACGGTCACCTCTGTAGCTGTAGTCATCCTTCCTATGGTACTATTCAGGGGTGGACATGTTATTGGTACAAATTGTGAAATTGCACACGGGCCAAGAGGTAAGGGGACCCATTTCCACCTCCAAAGCAGATACAATTGTGCATTATGATGAGTTATTGGGCTGATCTTTGGCATAAAGACATAATATATCCACAAGACCATTAATATGAGTCATACAGGTAGGTCTAGCATAACATTTCTATTACCTGTATGCCCATATTAATAGGTCATATACGTCTCGGGGGGTGACAGATTACCTTTAAAGCATAAACACACATATATTAATTCTTATCTATCTAATAGGATAACGACAGCTGTCCAGACCTGCATCCCACCACAAGAAACAGTCCAGAGTAATCCCTGGAGAATGCTATCATCCTCAGTGACACAGTGAGGGGCTACGCGCCCCCTTCTGATCTCAGGCTATTTACTCATTTAGGAGTGTCTGCTCAAACTGTTGGGGTGCAGCTGTGGGACCCTATTTTCAGAGATGATGTCCTCCACCCAAGTCTCAAAAAGCTGAAAGGGTCTTCAGGAGAGGTGGGTAGTCGAGCTAGGCTATCAGACGGTCACCTCTGTAGCTGTGGTTCCATTCAGGGGTGGACAGGGTTGGACATGTTATTGGTGCAAATTCTGCAACTGCCCACGGGCCAAGAGGTAAGGGGACCCATTTCCACCTCCAAAGCAGATGAAATTGGGCGCTATGATGAGTTATTGGGCTGCAAAGGATCCATATATTGTTCATGCACAGTGTCCCTCTTCTGCCTGTGTCTAACAGTGGCTCCAATATATAATTAATTTCCTGCACATTAATAATTTCCAGGCAATCAAGCGCAATACAATCAATCCTATCACTACCAATACTGTATGGGCTTTTGAAAAGTTGAGAGTAAATTGTTTAACCCAACTCTGATAGACCCCATCCAGAAAAAGGGATTCCATCCCTCCTTGGATATATCGCCAGCTTTTTGCTGCAGCTCCTTTACTTTATCCATTATTGAATCATGTGCATCTTCTAGGAGCAGCATTGCTCACCTATAACAGCGCAAGTGCCCCCTTCAACTGCTAACAGGCAGTCAAGCGCCATTGTCTTCTGAAGGGCTACTATCCTCATTAGTGACATCACAAGTAGAAGCTAATGGAGGTGACGCCAACAACCAAAACATTTGGTGACATCACAAGTAGTAGCTTATGGGGGCAAAACTAACCACCAAAACATTCCGTGAAATGACAAATAAGAGCTAATGTGGGCGGAGCCAAGAACCTCACTTCCATTGAAGTGCATTGCCCAATATACTAGAGATGAAACGCTATGAATCCTCCAATGTGGGGGAAGATCTGACTAGCTTCACTGCATATGGAGCTAATATGTATATACATCGGTGTTGTACAAGGATTTCCCAATATTGGTTGGATTTATATTTTTGATCTGGACTGTATATTACTATATGTCTCAATAACATCTGACAATTACATAGTTATCTTCATGTTACACGTGTTCCCTTTACAGGATATAACGTTAATCTCCCAGATTTGGATGATTCTCTAACAATACATGGCCTAAAAATCGAGAAGTCGTCATGTTCCAGTTCTGGCTGAGGGGATTCTCTCAATTATAACTAATCTATGGAGCTGATGAGCAAGAAAGTCAGAAGCCAGAATCATGTGATGGATAATCGGTAAATCGCTGTCATTTCTGGGCTTGATGATAAATCCCGTCACACCCTATATATCTCCCTTTACTATTGGTGGAAGAGCTGTAATGCTTGGACATCTCCTAATCTGAGGGGTTCACTAATTATTTTGGACCTGCTTGTATTATATAGAATAAAGACTCCATAATCAATAAAAAATAAATGAGAAATGGATGATAGAAGAGAATGAAGGACACAACAAGAGATGACATAGAGCCGACTTACCGCTCTCTCCACCGTCTGCAACTGTCAGACGGAATGTTGGCTCTGCAGCTCCATACACAATGTGTGTGATGTCATAAGGCAAGGGGGCGGAGCCAGAAACCTCAACATTCCGTGACATCAGCAGCAGGAGCAGCAGTTATTTAAAGAGACCTGAGCAGGCCATACAACCCATTCATTACCATATAAATGAAATTGACTCTAATTATCCATCTTGACCTCTTAAAACTTTCAAAAAATGCCACAATGTCATTATTACCATACATTGTAATTCCGGAGTAGTTTCCACTGATGTGAACAGTGATAAATCAACAATAATAACCCATATATCCCAGTATTACAGAAGATTAGATGATATGGATGGTTGGATGTGGAGGTGGACATGCTACTGTAGGATAAATGGCCAGTAAATAGGGGAGGACACTATAGACAATGTTACTATATACCAGGATTGGGCTATTAATTTTCCCAAGGGGCTATATGAGAGACCATAACATATTAATTACAATTATTACTTTACATTAATAATAATTGTATAACTTAATATTGAGTAGAATTAAATATGCTGACACCCCCTACATACCATATGAACCCATATACAGCCCCCTTTAAACCTCTATATACTGTAAGAGCTCACACCTAGCTTCCTACATACAGTAATGAGCCCTTACATAGCCCCTCCACATACATTGTAAGAACCCACCTAGCCTCTCTATATATAGTATGAGCCCCCACATATCCTCTCTATATTCAATATCAGCCCTCACATAGTGCTTTGTATATACAGTCATATGTTAAAGTTTGGGCACCCCTATTAATGTTAACCTTTTATAACAATTTTGTTTTTTGCAGCAGCTATTTCAGTTTCATATATCTAATAACTGATGGACTCAGTTATATTTCTGGATTCAAATGAGGTTTATTGTACTAACAGAAAATGTGCAATCTGCATTTAAACAAAATTTGACTGGTGCAAAAGTATGGGCACCCTTATCATTTTCTTGATTTGAACATTCCTAACTACTTTTTACTGACTTCCTGAAGCACTAAATTGGTTTTGTAACCTCATTGAGCTTTGAACTTCATAGCCAGGTGTATCAAATCATGAGAAAAGGTATTTAAGGTGGCCACTTGCAAGTAGTTCTCCTCTTTGATTCTCCTATGAAGAGTGGCATCATGGGCGCCTCAAAACAACTCTCAAATGATCTGAAAACCAAGATTATTCAACATAGCTTTTCAGGGGAAGGATACAAAAAGTTGTCTCAGAGATTTAACCTGTCAGTTTCCACTGTGAGGAACATAGTAAGGAAATGGAAGAACACAGGTACAGTTCTTGTTAAGCCCAGAAGTGGCAGGCCAAGAAAAATATCAGAAAGGCAGAGAAGAAGAATGGTGAGAACAGTCAAGGACAATCCACAGACCACCTCCAAAGACCGGCAGCATCATCTTGCTGCAGATGGTGTCACTGTGCATCGGTCAACAATACAGCATGTGGGGGTGCACGCATCACAGAAGCAAAGCGTCACGAAGATAAGCGTCGGGATACAGCAGTTATTACATGGCACAGAACTAAAATCCATCTTCTCTCTTCATACAGGTAAAAATTCCCTCTGCTTGCTGTCTTCTGCAACATATTCAAATGGTACAACTTCCCACCTCTGATTGCTGTCTCATCTGCTGCAATAGACTCTAATGGTAAAAATTCCCTCTGCTTGCTGTCTTCTGCAACATATTCAAATGGTACAACTTCCCACCTCTGATTGCTGTCTCATCTGCTGCAATAGACTCTAATGGTAAAAATTCCCTCTGCTTGCTGTCTTCTGCAACATATTCAAATGGTACAACTTCCCACCTCTGATTGCTGTCTCATCTGCTGCAATAGACTCTAATGGTAAAAATTCCCTCTGCTTGCTGTCTGCTGTGTCATCTGCTGCTTTACCATCTAGAAACATAGTTTAATGTGTCTGCTAATTCTTTGTTATAAATCATTTGGTGCATTGTACTTAAAACTCACTGTTGCATTTCCATGACTGGGATCAGTGTAGATCTTATCTGGTGGAGGTGTTAAAATAGATGTTGCCAGGCTGAATGTCTTTGATCATCCCAAAAAAAAACAAAAAAAAAACCCTGGTGTGCTGACCCCAGCTGCCAAATTATCCTCAACCAGTTCCCACAATCCATCTCTTCAGACCCTGCAGTCTGGACTATAAATTTAGAACCATCCATAGGGGTGCACGCATGTGGGGGTGCACGCATCACAGAAGCAAAGCGTCACGAAGATAAGCGTCGGGATACAGCAGTTATTACATGGCAGTCAGTCAGGACAGGAGTCAGGTAACCCTCACTCTGCTGTCCCTTTTAACCATGTGCTTTATTCCTATCCTCCTATGTTCTCTTGCAATCCACTTTCACCGACCAATCCCCCCTCCATCACGACTCATATACATCAGCTCCTCTCTCTGCTTCTCCCATGTACAGCTCCCATGCACTTCTCACCTTCTTAAAAAGCCTCAGCCCATCTTGCCCAAACACACTGCACATAAAATCTTCATACAATTCCAAAAACTACTTGCTCTTTATCTTCCTGCTCCTACTGATTTCAGGGGACATCTCCCCCAACCCCGGTCCACCATCCCCCAACCTCAACCCCTAGCCTACCTCACATCGAAACCTTAATAATCTTACTAATATCACTTGCACTCCTTCATCTCCTTCTTTCAATTGTGCCCTTTGGAATCCACGGTCTGTATGCAACAAGCTTCCTTTCCTACACAATTACTTTCTGAAAAACTCTCTGAATTTGTTGGCCCTCACGGAAACCTGGATTCAGGATTCTGACACTGTCTCTCCTGCTGCCATTTCCCATGGTGGCTTACAATTCTCCCATTCCCGGAGACCGACAAATAGACCTGGTGGTGGAGTCGGCATACTCCTGTCCCCACAATGCACTTTCCAGGTCATCCCCTCAGTTCCATCACTCTCATTCCCTTCTTTTGAAGTCCACACCATCAGGCTCTTTCGTCCCCTCTCCCTCAGAGTAGCGGTCATATACCGGCCCCCAGGCTCACCCACCCACTTCCTGGACCATTTCTCTGCCTGGCTGCCGCACTTCATGTCCTCAGAACTACCAACCCTTATCCTGGGAGACTTCAACATCCCCATTAACAGCCCCACTTCCACATCTGCATCCCAGCTTCTATCACTAACCACTTCTCTAGGCTTCTCTCAGCTCTCAACCTCTGAAACACACAAAGACGGTAACACCCTGGACCTGGTTTTCGCCCGGCTCTGCTCAATCTCCTACCTAGATAACTCACCGCTTCCCCTCTCTGACCACAACATTCTCTCCTTTACACTCACAAATCCTCGCTCACCCCAGCACCCTCCTACCTACCATTCAGTCAGAAATCTACAAGCCATTAACCCTCATACACTTTCAGACTCCCTACAGTCATCATTGTCCCCAATCTCTTCTTTATCCTGTCCTGATCTGGCTGTACATCACTTCAATGACACTCTTAGAAGCACCCTTGACCAAGTAGCTCCCCTCACCCTCAGAACCTCCAAACACAGAGTGAAACAGCCCTGGCTCACATCGCAAACCCGATTTCTCCAGCGATGCTCTAGGTGTGCTGAACGCTTATGGAGGAAAACACGCACACCAGAAGACTTCATACACTTCAAATTTATGTTAAGGACATATAACTCTGCCCTTCACCTCGCCAAACAGACCTACTTCACCACCCTGATCTCCTCACTATCCAACAACCCCAAGAAACTTTTTGACACCTTTCACTCCCTCCTCAGGCCAAAAGCACAAGCCCCTATCACAGACATTTGCGCTGATGACCTGGCCTCCCACTTTATAGAGAAAATAGACAATATCCATCAGGAAATCCGCTCCCAATCACCAAGTTCAGTGACTCCCATCCCTCCCTGCATTTCCCCTGGCTCACTCTCCACATTTGCTCCCATCACAGAAGAAGAAGTCTCCAGGCTCCTCTCCTCTTCTCGTCCAACTACATGCACAACCGACCCCATTCCCTCACATCTCCTCCAGTCTCTCTCCCCAGTCGTCACAACTCACCTAACTACAATCTTTAATCTCTCCCTCTCCTCTGGCATTTTCCCCTCGTCCTTCAAACACTCTATCATTACTCCATTACTAAAGAAACCCACCCTTGACCCATCCTGCACAAACAACTACAGACCAGTCTCCAATCTCCCCTTCATCTCTAAACTCTTGGAGCGCCTGATATACTCACGCCTTACCCGTTACCTCTCCACTCACTCCCTCCTAGACCCTTCACAGTCCGGTTTCCGCCCCCTACATTCGACAGAAACTGCACTCATCAAAGTGACCAATGACCTTCTGACAGCAAAACGTAATGGTGACCATTCTCTGCTCATTCTTCTCGACCTTTCTGCAGCTTTCGACACTGTTGACCATCCTCTCCTACTCTCTAGGCTCCAGTCACTAGGCATTAAGGACACTGCTCTTTCCTGGTTCTCCTCCTATCTTTCCGACCGCTCCTTCAGTGTTCTGTTTTCTGGCTCCACTTCATCTCCTCTTCCTCTCACTGTTGGGGTACCTCAGGGCTCAGTCCTTGGCCCCCTTCTCTTCTCTCTCTATACAGCCCCAATTGGACAGACCATCAGCAGATTTGGCTTTCAGTACCATCTTTATGCTGATGACACACAACTGTACACATCATCCCCTGACCTTACCTCCGCTGTACTACAGAACGCCACTGACTGTCTGTCTGCAGTCTCCAACATCATGTCTGCTCTCTATCTGAAACTCAACCTCTCCAAAACTGAACTTCTTCTGCTCCCACCATCTACTAACCTCCCTAAATCTGACATTTCCCTCTCTGTGGGTGGCACCATAATAACACCCCGACAGCAGGTGCGCTGTCTGGGTGTTATGTTCGACTCCGATCTCTCCTTCACCTCCCATATACAATCTCTTGCCCGCTCATGCCGCTTACACCTAAAGAACATCTCTAGAATCCGCCCTTTTCTCACCATGGAAACAACAAAAACTCTCACTGTCGCCCTGATCCACTCCCGCCTAGACTACTGTAATGCTCTATTAATTGGCCTCCCTCTCACTCGACTCTCCCCTCTCCAGTCTATCCTTAATGCAGCAGCCAGGGTTGTCCATCTGGCTAATCGTTTCTCAGACGCGTCCGCTCTTCGCCAGTCGTTACACTGGCTGCCAATTCATTACAGGGTACAATTCAAAGTACTTGTTCTCACCCACAAAGCTCTCCACAGTGCGGCACCCCCTTACATCTCCTCCCTCATTTCTGTCTATCGGCCTAACCGACCGCTGCGCTCTGCAAATGACTTTTGACTAACCTCTGCCCTAATCCGTACCTCCCACTCCCGACTCCAAGACTTCTCCCGTGCTGCGCCAATCCTCTGGAATGCTCTACCCCAAAATATTAGGACCATCCACAATTTGCATAGTTTTAGGCGCTCGCTCAAAACACATTTCTTCAGAGCGGCCTATCACATTCAGTAATCAAAGTCATGTTTGTGTGTGTGTAGCCCATTCACTATCTCCATCTAACCCCCACCCCCTGAAGATGGCTGGACCGTCATTGTAAATACATCATTGTAAATACAAACCTGTGCTTTGTATCCCCCCCACCTCATTGTAGATTGTAAGCTCCACGAGCAGGGTCGTCTTATTTCGCTTTAATTATTGTATTGTTAACGTTGTTACTTATGACTGTTGTGTTTGAAACTGTTCAACTGTAAAGCGCTGCGGAATATGTTGGCGCTATATAAATAAAGATTATTATTATTATTATTATTATTATTATTACAGCGCACTTTGCACAAGGAGAAGCTGTATGGGAGAGTGATGCGAAAGAAGCCGTTTCTGCAAGCATGCCACAAACAGAGTCGCCTGAGGTCTGCAAAAGCACATTTGGACAAGCCAGTTACATTTTGGAAGAAGGTCCTGTGGACTGATGAAACAAAGATTGAGTTGTTTGGTCATACAAAAAGGCGTTATGCATGGAGGCTAAAAAACACAGCATTCCAAGAAAAACACCTGCTACCCACAGTAAAATTTGGTGGAGGTTCCATCATGCTTTGGGGCTGTGTGGCCAATGCCGGCACCGGGAATCTTGTTAAAGTTGAGGGTCGCATGGATTCAACTCAGTATCAGCAGATTCTTGACAATAATGTGCAAGAATCAGTGACGAAGTTGAAGTTACGCAGGGGATGGATATTTCAGCAAGACAATGATCCAAAACACCGCTCCAAATCTACTCAGGCATTCATGCAGAGGAGCAATTACAATGTTCTGGAATGGCCATCCCAGTCCCCAGACCTGAATATCATTGAACATCTGTGGGATGATTTGAAGCGGGCTGTTCATGCTCGGCGACCATCAAACTTAACTGAACTGGAATTGTTTTGTAAACAGGAATGATCACAAATACCTTCATCCAGGATCCAGGAACTCATTAATAGCTACAGGAAGCGACTAGAGGCTGTTATTTTTGCAAAAGGAGGATCTACAAAATATTAATGTCACTTTTATTCAATATCAGCCCTCACATAGCGCTTTGTATTTAGTATGAGACCAACGCTAACCAATAATAATCCCAAATAGAGTGCAACACCTAGCCTATAAATTAATGAAGCCAAAAGACACGGAGAAAAAGAAAAGGCAAATAACATGGTATACACCTCCGTATATAAAAAAGTGAGAAAACCTTTATTTCATCATGGACATGGTAACTTTAAAAACATTTAAAATACACAACAAACCAATAGCCCAAAACTCCCAAAAAGGCCCATAAGCCTTAAATACAACCCATGTAATGGGTGAATGGCAGCCCCCCAGCATATGCAGAAAGAAAATACATGTGTCATACGGTGATAATGATAAATGAACCTATAAATACAAATATAAACAGAATGGGTGATGGTACATGCAGGATGTGACTAATCAACATCATTTCCCATTGCACAGGTAAAAAAACAGAAAAAATAGAGACTCCCACATATACCAAAGCATGTATGCAAAGAAGTCACCCTAAAATAGTTGTAACAACACAGATGACGTCAAAAAATGGGCATAACTGACTGAGAATGCTATAATGAAATAAAAGTATGATCACCCAAAATGAGAAAGCCAGACACTGACATGGGGGCGGCAAGAAGTCCCGAGGGGGACAAGAAGGGAGAGTGGGAAGAGGCCCCACACGTATCGCTGCTTCGTCAGTCAGTTATGACTAAATCCAGTAACTGTTGACTACTAGTGATAGATACATAAGAAAAGAAGGAAGCGCATCACAGAAGAATATAAAATTCAAGTCACCTTTATTCCATCCAGGTTAAAAATTAGAACATTCATGGTACAAGATTATTTTATGACTAAGGTCTTCAGCCAGAAACGCGTCAGAATGAACATTTTTTTAATCTTGTACCATGGATGTTCTAATATTTAATCTGGAAGGAATAACTACTTGAATTCACATTCTGCTCTGCCCTCCAGTTCTTTAGAAGGAACATGAAGAATTTTGAGAGCCTTTTAGGCAGATAGGTCCAAGTTGCCATCTCCTAGTCTGTGGTTAGGCTATCTCTGCCCTGTAGGCACCACTAGGGACTGCGGTGCCAAGAGATCTATTCTGTACAAGAACCGTCAGGGTCAGTTGCAGCTATTTAGTGTATAACCTATTTTCCCAAGTGAGTTACCACACAGGCATAACACCCCGATTTGCCTGAGCTACTTGTGAAGGAACGCCTCGTGTGCGCACATTTCCACAAGACAGCTACAGCTGCCGCTGATCTAGCAGTGCTTCAGCAGCTCTTGCAAGTGCCAGTTCACACACTGGTGTGCGACGTGACCATACTCTGGAACCCCACATTACATATGTTGGCAAGTGTTTGTAAGCAGCAGAGGGCAGTAGCTGAATACGAGCTACAACATGCCGGTCAGTATTCCGATCAGTCTCCGCACATAACAACTGACAAGTTGGCATTACCAATTACCATCGATTACCAATATGCAACACTACAGAGAGAGGTTGAGCTTTGTCCTGGGTAACTGTATCCCTGTAGAGACTTGTTAATAACACTATTATTTAGTCCTCTATCTCTTAAATCTGTGTAGTTATATCCTGTAAGTGAATGGTCACTGATACATTGTCTCTAAATCTGCATAATTGTATCCCATTGGCCAGATAAATACCTTATATTCCAGTACCTGGGAAATTGTATCCCAGTAGCGATAGCTCTACTGCTTTATACAGTATACCTATCCTGTTGGCTAATGGTCTGGCTAAATTTATCCCTCTACTATCAGCAACTATTGTATTTCTAATTGCACTTTAATCTTATTATTATATAATTTTTCAATAAAGGTTATATTTTAGTAGACTTTAGTTAGGGTTTATTTGCTGTCTCAGATTTTCCCTCTCCCCATATTGTATACGCATACATCCCTTCCTTGCCCCCCAAGCTGTGTATTCAAATCTACCCAACCCCATTACAATAAATCGTCAGTTTCTTCAGTTCCATTGGAGCACTTAGCACCGATGCTGTTTGCGCCTCTGAGGCGCCGTCGAATGACGTCAACAGGGTGATCACAAGACTTGATCACGCTGCTGACATCGCCATATCCCGGTGGTCAGGACTTCAATTGTGCTCAGTCCGTCTGAAAAATGCAAGTACAATTGATCACTGGGATACGGCGCACTTCATCTTCTCTGAGCTTGACATCCGTCTCAGAGAACAGCCGACTCATAGTCTGCCTGACCCATAATGCAACCTCCAGGAAATCTCGGACCGCCGGATGAGTCGGCTCAACGGTGTTCCCATGCCGGCTGAACCGGGGCAGATACCCCTTCTGCCCTCCCCTAGACAAGCCTCTGGGTTAAGGCTAAATAACAGAAGCAGTTGCTGTTTTCTATAAAATTTATAAAAAGCAGTACATTATAGTAATACCTTGACTAACGAGTGCATCGACTTATGAATTTTGCGAGATGCGAGCCGTCGCTCTGTCAATTTTTGCTTTATGATGTGAGCCGAGATCTGAGATACAATCGGGCAAGCTTACACCACTCACCTCGTGGTTACCCTGCCGTGCAAGCAGCTCTGTCGTTGCTTCATTCTTCGACTATGGGTCCTAAAAAAGTGAGTTGCCCTGTCAGTTCTTTTTATCTTTTCTTGTGATTCAGGACCTTACCATCTTTTGCTGCACACAGGTTTTTAGTATTACCAACGTTGCCATTTTCCTGAGGTGGACTCTATTTTAAGCACTGCATGCTGCGTGTATTTGACATGGGGCTGTTCATAGGATAATGGTTATTTTTTTGGTTCATTCTTCTGCTAATTTTGCTGTTAATGAATCTTTTTTAAAAACTCCTAATAAAGGGAATAGAAGAATCCAGGATATCTATAAACAGAAAGATAGTGAGGAAACACTTAGCTAACCTAAATGAATTCAAGTCTCCAGGTCCAGATGAATTACACCCCAGAGTACTGAAGGAGATAGCAGAAGAAATTTTTGAACCCCTCTCCATAATCTTTGAAAATTCTTGGAGAACAGGAGAAGTGCCAGAAGACTGGAGAAGAGCAAATGTTGTTCCTATCTTCAAAAAGGGGAAGAAGGTGGACCCAGGCAACTATAGGCCGGTGAGTCTGACCTCTATACCAGGAAAGATCTTTGAACAAATTATTAAACAACATGTATGTCAATACCTGGATAAGAATGAAGTGATTAAACAGAGTCAGCATGGGTTTGTAACTAATAAGTCATGTCAGACTAACTTAATTTCCTTCTATGACGGTATCACTGATTGGGTGGATCAAGGAAATGCTGTAGATATAGTATATCTTGACTTCAGCAAAGCATTTGACAAAGTCTCTCATACAATCCTTATTGAAAAAATGACTAAGTATGGAATGGACAAGGCAACTGTTAGGTGGATTCATAACTGGCTTAGTGATCGGACCCAAAGAGTGGTCGTAAATGGCTGCACATCCAGTTGGAAGAATGTCTCAAGTGGGGTACCACAGGGCTCTGTCCTGGGCCTTGTATTGTTCAACATCTTTATCAACGATTTAGATGAAGGAATTGAGGGTAAACTGATTAAATTTGCTGATGACACAAAGCTAGGAGGGATAGCTAATACTAGAGAAGAGAGAGAGAGGATTCAAAAAGATATAAATAAACTGGAGAAGTGGGCAGCAACTAACAGAATGGTTTTTAACAGGGAGAAATGCAAAGTACTACATCTGGGCAATAAAAATGATAAAAGCATATATAGAATGGGAGGAATAAGGCTAAGTGACAGCACATGTGAAAAAGACTTGGGTATACTAATAGATCACAGACTGAATATGAGTCAACAGTGTGATGCAGCAGCAAAAAAGGCAAATGCAATTCTAGGATGTATTAACAGAAGCATACAGTCTAGATCACGTGAAGTCATTATTTCCCTCTACTCCTCTTTGGTCAGACCTCATCTGGAATATTGTGTCCAGTTTTGGGCACCACATTTTAAAAAAGACATCAACAAACTGGAGCAAGTTCAGAAAAGAGCGACCAGAATGGTGACCGGTCTGCAAACCCTGTCTTATGAGGAAAGGTTGCAGGATTTGGGAATGTTTAGTTTGCAAAAGAGAAGACTGAGAGGAGACTTAATAGCTGTCTACAAATATCTAAAGGGCTGTCACATTGTAGAAGGATCAACTTTATTCTCATTTGCACAAGGAAAGACTAGAAGCAATGGGATGAAACTGAATGGGAGGAGACACAGATTAGATATTAGAAAAAACTTTTTGACAGTTAGAGTGATCAATGAGTGGAACAGGCTGCCACGAGAAGTGGTGAGTTCTCTTTCAATGGAAGTCTTCAAACAGAGGCTGGACAGACATCTGACTGGGATGATTTAGCGAATCCTGCTTTGAGCAGGGGGTTGGACCAGATGGCCCAGGAGGTCCCTTCCAACTCTACGATTCTATGATTCTATGATAAATGGTGTGGTTTTTGGGGGGCTGGAACAGATTAATTGCATTTCATTTCATTTTAATGGGGAAATTTAATTTGATATACAAGCAAATTAAGTTAAGAGCTCGGCCACAGAATGAATTAAACTTGCAAGTCAAGTTATCATATATGGTTTTTAGTGATGAGCGAACATGCTCGGATAATGTCTGATCCAAGCATGCTCGGGTGTTATCCAATGCCTTCAGTGTCACCAACTCCTTGCCATCCCCTTGTCCTGTCTCCTTCACTGCTCCTTGCCCTAGGCAAGGCTGCCCGGGCTCTGCTGCCTATCCAGGAAGTGTCCTGACTATATCCCTATGCTCTGCCCTGCTCAACTCTGACTCCACCCTACTGACAAACCTCTATTCTAACTACCTAACTAACACTCCTAATCTATTTTATTCTATTCCTTTTCTCTATGATGACCCCCTCTATTCTAATCCCCCTACGGTCCTATACTATCTAAGATCCTATCCTGGTCCTGAGCCTATACATCGTACATGACAGATACATCACATTACAGTACATAACAAGTATAATAACGTTAGTGAACAATGAGGTGCCGCACATAACCATGTGAATAGCATCCAGGGGAGAGGAGGAATGTGAGGGTCCCTGCCACCTCCTTACACTCCTCCCTCCTAAAATATGGTCATCCCTGAACATGGCGGCACCTGTAAGCTTAAAACTGTTAGAATTTTTTTTAAACATATATACAGTTAGTACAGCCTATGTCCAATGCTGCTGAGGGTCAAACGTGACCCTGGCTCCACTTTGTTGGAGCCCCCCAACAAAAGAATTCAAGTTCCTTTAGTGTGGGTCCGACTGACCTCGGTCTCCTGGCTGCTGGGACCCATCTTAAAGGGAACCTGTCACCCCCCAGGGGCGTTTTTCAGTTAAAGAGCCACCTTCAGCAGCACAAAGGCTGCATTCTGTGAAGGTGGATCTTCTTTTTCTGACCCCCAGTAATGCCAAAATATTGACTTTTATAATTAGCTCCTCTTACCTGTAATGTGTCCCATAGGTATGATGTGTCCCATATATCAGCCACCTACCATCCGTCAATCATGCCTGAGCTGCGCCCGCCACCCACCATCTGTCCATCATGATGCCCCGTGCGTTGCTGCCTCCTCTTGATTTGAATCCTGACGCCTGCGCTGTGACAAGCGTTCTCGGGCATGCGTAGTGCGCGCTGCCCTAGAACCGATATCAGGCTATTTAGCGCCTACGCATTGTGGAGGCCCCAGATCCCGCCCTGCAATGTGTTATGACATATTCACACTGCGGGGCTGGGGCCTCCACAACGCGCAGACGCAATAGCCTGAGGTCGTTCTCGGGCAGCGCGCACTGCGCATGCCCGAGAACACTTGTCACAGCGCAGGCGCCGGGATTCAAATCAAGAGGAGGCAGCGATACACAGGGCATCATGATGGACAGATGGTGGGCGGCGCCGAGGTGCCGCACAGGCATGATTGATGGATGGTAGGCGGCTGATAGAGGGGGACACATCATACCTGTGGGACACATTACAGGTATGAGGAGCTAATTATAAAAGTCAATATTTTGGCATTACTGGGGATCCGAAAAAGAAGAGCCACCTTCACAGAATGCAGCCTTAGTGCTGCTGAAGGTGGCTCTTTAACTGAAAAACGCCCTGGGGGGTGACAGGTTCCCTTTAACAACAACAGTACATATAGTCCTGACCTGACTTGCTCCTCGGGTCCTCCTGTTCAGATTTTCCCCCCTTCCTCCTTTAGCAGAGTACGGACCCTTAACAAAACAAGTGGGCTGCTTTTATCAGAGGACAGTACAGGGTTAAAACAGGAAAAGTTCAGGGTTAAAACAGTCCAGTACATAAAGCAGCCACACACAGTCCATTACTGTTTCCAAGGGTGATTAACCCCTTCAGGTTTTAGTCCCGTAATCCAGCAGGGGGTGTGCAAACGTGCACAAATAAACTTGGATAAAGGGTAGAAGAAAAACAAACAACAGTCCTTCAACTGTGACCATACTGGCCACCATTGACACCAAGTCCTGGTCCCGTCCAGGGCTAACTACCCTTTCACAGATACGGAACAGTCTCCTGCACTTCAATCCATGCAACTAGCACATCCAGTCCATTTTAGGGGCTGCCTTCACTCCTTGCTCTCCTTGCGACTGGAATAATGGGCCGCATTCTGGTCCTGAATTATTATAAACGTGTTGCCCGAAGACCCGCTGGAGGAGGACTCTCCGCTCTTTCTCCTGCTCCTTTCCTCTGTCAGCGGCTGATTCATGGTAACTGGAGCTTCCTGCTCCCGTGACTCGATTGTGGCCACCGCTTCCTTTAAGGGCGCCTCTGACTTTCTGTAGGGACTACGATCATTGCAGACGGCTGCACGCAATACTGCGCTTCCTGTGCCTGTCTCTCTTTGATGCTGGAGACCATTTTCACCGCCACAGCATACTGTCCACGGGGCCCTTGTTCTTTACTAAATGTCACTAGGTCCCATTCCTGAAAAGGACCATCAAAACTAAAGGACCCGGCGTTCACATAGACCTTGTCCCCAGTCTCGACCTCATGGATGAATCATACAGCCCCTTATATACTATGATGGTCCAACTGTCAGCACCCTATATAGTGCGATTGTACCCCAGAGCTCCCAAAAAAGAAAAAAGAATCCCTATACTCACCTAATCGAGATTCCTCATCCTCCGCAGTGTCTGTCTCTTCTATCCATTCTCGCTGTGGATTCTGATGGCATGATGCAGTGACATCTTTGCACCGCCAATGTTCCTTGCTTAGTGCCGGACCCAAGCAGGCCGAAGATAGAAGGGACGCCCACAGCTGGCTGGGGTAAGTGACGAAGCCAGTGACTTTGTGCTCCGTCACAACTGTTAAAAGTATGCGCATCTTGAGGAAGCCGATTCTGTTAGCAACATAGCAGATAAGGCAGCCCACAACCAGACAGGCCCTTCTGCCATTTGCCAGAATGGCACGATGGCCAGTCCGGCCCTGCAAGGTCCTTAATCCTGCAAATCTTCTAGCGCACTTTGGTTCTGCTTGATTTTGGCTGGCCAGCAGATAGCAGTCTTTCCTCATTAATGGCACATCTTGCACTAATTTTCCAGTGGTCTCATCACTTTGTTACTTTCTTCCTCCCTTTTTGCTCGCCTGTCCTTGGGTGAGTGAATTCTTTTGAGTTTGAGGGTTCCCCACAGGTAGGCCGATGTCAGCCAACAATTGCGTGCATTCCTGGGTCTTCTGGGATCAAACAAATTCATCCTGAGCATACTGGTTAGAGGTAATCCCGGCATTGGCTCGCTCAGTCCTGAGGAGCTCTTCCTGCAGAGGCGCATTTGGGGTACTTGGAGACTCAAGCACTGGGTGTGGTAAGTCGACTCTGAGTTTGTTTTGACCCTGTTAACCATTATTCTTCTTCCTCTAAGACTGCCCATTGTGGACCTCAGCCACTTCAGTTTGGGGCCCCTGCCTGGTATGGTCTTCTGCTTCAGAAGAGCAGGGTCACAGCATATTCCTGTGCAACACCTGAGGTGGCATCATCCCCTTCAGGTCTAACCTCATAGACTGGGTTTTTCAGGTGATTCTTCCTCACCACTCGGTAGAGTACCGCCTCCCAATGATAATGCAGCTTGTTTCCGGGTCGTTTGACCGGCATCAACACATGGTCCCCTGGCTGAAGTGGTCCATCTGACATCGAGGATCGACTTGAATGTTCCACTTCCTGAAGCTTCTGCTCAACAAGCTTCCTTACCGTCTGAAATCTGTGACTGTGTTCTCAGCTCCTGGCACTAGGACTACTGCCCGAACAGGAATCCTCTGCCTCCAGCTCCAGTTCAGTGGTCTCTCCGCCAAACAGTAGCATGTAAGAGGTGTAACTAGCAGTCGCATGGAAACAATTATTGCAAACCCACAACAACTTAGAGGCAAATTCGAGCCGCTTCATCTTCTTGTCCTCTTCCAGGGTCCGCAACATTTGCAACAGGGTTCGGTTGACGTGCTCACAAGCCCCATTCCCCTGTGGATGATATGGTGTGGTTCGGGATTTTTTGATTCCATGGATGCAGTACAGTTTGTTCGTCACTTGCCCCTGGAAGCAGGACCCTGGGTCATAGTGAATTCACTTTGGGCATCCATATATGCGAATGAAGTCCTGACAAATGGCTCTGGCTGTAGGTTCAGCTGTCTGATCCTGGGTGGGAGTCACCACTGCAGGGTTGCCATTAGGAATTTCGGGGCCCCATATGGGCAAAATTTTCGGGGCCCCCTTGAAACTCTGCCCAGGCTCCACCCTAGCCCCACCTCCACCCCTCGGACCTTCCACGGTCCCACCAACCTCTCTTGGAAAAACTCCACTTCTGCACCATGTCCTCACCAATTATACATCACCAGATCACATACATAGCCAGCAGGTTTTGTTTTGGCCAAAAGATTTTTTAATCCCCCTCCACGACAAAGTAGTCTCTTCTGGCCAGGCTCTACTCTACTGTAACTTATTAAACAATTGATAAAATATCCAATACAATTTTAGGTATATTTTTATTTATCATTTTTTTAAAATGACCATTAACATCACATAAAAGGGAAAAATACCACCGCACCATGACCAGATCACATATTACCACCACATAATGACCAAATATTACCACATACAGGGAATAAATACCACCACAACATAACTAGACAATATATTACCACCACAGTGACCGAATAATAGCATGTACAAGGAACAAATACCACCACATCATGACCAGATCACATATTACCACCACATAGTGATTGAATATTACAATACTGATCATTAATAAAATAAAAACACAGTATTAATGCCATTATACACAGGGGATCTGTACTTTAGTATACAGTGTCCGTGTACAGGTAATGCAGTGATCACCTTTGACATTATACACAGGAGCTCTGTATATAGTGTCAGTGTACAGGTAATACTGTGATCACTAGTGACATTATGCACAGGAGCTATGTATATAGTATACAGTATATAGTGTCAGTGTACAGGTAACACACTGACTCACCGGTGACATCTCTAGTTAAAGTCCTTCATCTTCACTTCTCTTCTTCATCCAGTTCAGACCACGATCACTTCTTCCAGCCAGGACTCGTCTCTGCATAAAATAACACAGTAATCTATAGTACATTCCCCGATTTTTGCCCAACTTCTATACTACGCCAGATGAAAAAAGCGACCATGTCGCCATGCATGGTAACAGGACCGCTCCTCCCCCACACTGAAAACAGTAACCTCAAAAATAATATCCTTTAATTAGCCCCTATAGTAATAATATCCCACATTCTGGACCCCACGTGTCCACGCATTCTGCCTCATGTCTCTGCATATTGCCCTATAGTCATCCCTAATTGTATAATGCATCCCATAGTCATATATAGCAGTATAATGCACCCCCATAGGGGTATAATATAACCCATAGGGGTATTATGCACCCCCATAATGCTCCCTCATAGGGGTATAATGCTCCCCCATAGGGGTATAATGCTTCCCCATAATATAATGCGATAGGTAGAGTTGAGCGAAACGGGTCTGTCAAGTTCATAAGTCGCCGACTTTTGCTAAAGTCGCATTTCAAATGATGCTTCCAGCACCCTTTTTCAGCCAATGATGGAGGACGCACACTGTGGGCAACGCGATGACATGGGCAGCGGTCACCACCATCTTTGAGAAGGGCATGCAAGTGATTGGCTTGCTTTGTGTGGGGTCACAGGGGCTATAAAAGGGCGTGCACGTCAACCGCCATCTTACTTCTGCCGATCTTAGCATAGGGAGGGAGAGGTTGCTGCTGCTGATTCTGAATAAGGGAGAGCATTAGCCAGGGAAGAAGAACCCAAAAACTGCTTCTGCTGGTAGCGATTTCCACTTACAACACAACACTTTGTGTGCAGTGACAGGGGAGGTTCTATTTTTTGTGCATCCGCTCTGTTGGTTATTAGGCTGCCTTATAAGGCTCCCTGATAGCTGCATTGCTGTTTGCACACTGCTGTGCAAACTGCTTTTTTAAAAGCAAAAATACTTTTCTTCCTCTTTTCTGCACAGTTACCAAGCATTCATTTTTCCACACTTTTGTGTGCAGCAGTCCTGCTTATTAGGCTGCCGGCTGCCATACTTGGACTGAGAGCATCATTGTCAGCCTCCTAACATCTCTAGGGAGATTCTCCCCAATACTATATACACCTTGTACTTTGTCATACACCATCCAATTTCAGCCTGTTAAATTGAGGTGTAATCTATAGTGGGCCTGAGATAATAGTTCAGCCTCCTAAAATCTGTAGGGAGATTCACATTCTCCCCAATACTATATACACCTTGTACTTTGTCATACACCATCCAATTTCAGCCTGTTAAATTGAGGTGTAATCTATAGTGGGCCTGAGATAATGGTTCAGCCTCCTAAAATCTGTAGGGAGATTAAAATTCTCCCCAATACTATATACACCTTGTACTTTGTCATACACCATCCAATTTCAGCCTGTTAAATTGAGGTGTAATCTATAGTGGGCCTGAGATAATAGTTCAGCCTCCTAAAATCTGTAGGGAGATTCACATTCTCCCCAATACTATATACACCTTGTACTTTGTCATACACCATCCAATTTCAGCCTGTTAAATTGAGGTGTAATCTATAGTGGGCCTGAGATAATAGTTCAGCCTCCTAAAATCTGTAGGGAGATTCAAATTCTCCCCCATACTATATACACCTTGTACTTTGTCATACACCATCCAATTTCAGCCTGTTAAATTGAGGTGTAATCTATAGTTGGCCTGAGATAATAGTTCAGCCTCCTAAAATCTCTAGGGAGATTCAAATTCTCCCCAATACTATATACACCTTGTACCTTGTTTTACAGTACCATATAGCTGGTGGTATTTTGGGTACATTTTCCCAAAAATGAGGAATTATGGTGGAAGAGGCCGTGAACGTGGGCGGGGGTTGCCAGCTGGTGGTGGTGGTGGTGCTGCATCTGCAGGTAGTGGTAAAAGCACAATAGCACCTAAGGCAGGAGGTCTTGAGCCTGTGTCATCGTCTGGCTCCACAAGGCCTCGTAGGCTCCCTTTTCTGGGAGTAGGTAAACCGCTTTTAAAGCCGGAGCTTCAGGAACAAGTTTTGGCTTACATTGCTGACACAGCCTCCAGCTCTATCGCCTCCTCTTCTGAAGTTTCAAAAAATAAAAGCACTGAGTCATCAGTGGAGGCTCCTGGTCAGGAACAACACCTTTCCTTGTGTCCTTCACCCCTACCAAAAGTGAAGGATGCGGCAGGCCACACTACAGATTTCTCCATGGAGCTCTTTTCACATACCATGCCTGGGTTATCAAGTCAAATCGTGAATTCCCCATTCCAAGATGAATCTGGCATGGAGTGCACTGATGCACAGCTACTGCTAGAGTTTTCTGCTGGTACATTCACTCAGAGCACTACATTGTCCTCGCAGTGCACTGAGCCAGAATCTGACCCTGATGAGACTCAGGTGCCCCTTCCCGCATACTATACCACCTTACACGGTTACACAGAGGAAGGTGCACATGAAATTGAAGAGGAGGTGATGGATGACCCAGTTGTTGACCCAGATTGGCATCCATTGGGGGAAGAGGGTGCCGCTGCCAATAGCTCAGAAGAGGAGGAGGAGGATCCGCAGCAGGCATCAACATCGCAACAGCTGTTATCTGGCAGGCCCGTAGCAGTCCAAATATGTGTTACAAAAACCAAAAGAGTTGCATGACAGCTTGGCCAGACGGTCAAAATAGCACAGTGTGCAAGGCTTCACAATGTCTTCCACAGTAGGAAGAGTGCAGTATGGCACTTTTTTGAACAAAATCCTATTGATCAGGCAAAGGTTATCTGTAAGAAGTGTGCAAAGACCTTTAGCCGAGGGAAAAATCTGAGAAATTTGAATACCAGTTGCATGCTTAGACACTTAACCACCATGCGCTTGCAAGCGTGGACGAAATACCAAACCTCACGTACCACATGTGCACCTGCTCCAAGTGAAGGTAGTCAGCAATGCTACATCGCTTCCCCCACTGTAAGCCCACCGGTTAGCACACCACCAGCAGCAATGCTGAGGTGTCGTCGCAAGGCCAAAGCAGTCAGGGAATCACTATGTTATTGCTACGAAAGACTGAATTTAGGCCATCAGCAAGACCACCAACACCATCACCAACCCTCTCTCAGTCCGCCATGTCCACCGCTAGTTCCACCATATGCAGCTCTCAAGTCCAGCTCACCCTACCAGAGACTCTGAGTAGGACAAGAAAGTACTCATCCTCTCATCCGCGTACACTGTGTTTGAACGCCCACATTGTCAAACTAATCTCGTTAGAGATGATGCCCTACCAGTTGGTTGAAAGTGAAGCTTTCCGCAAGCTCATGGCCTACGCAGTACCACGCTATGACATACCCAGTCAACATTTCTTTTCTCGAAAAGGCATCCCAGCCCTCCACCTGCATGTGAAAGACCGCATTGTCCACGCACTCAAGCAATCAGTGAGTGGAAAGGTGCACCTCACAACAAATGCATGGTCCAGTAGGCATGGCCAGGGCCATTACGTGTCCATCACTGCGCACTGGGTTAATGTGGTGGATGCAGGGTCCACAGGTGACAGCTGCGGTGGGACAGTGCTGCCTAGCCCACGGTATAGGAAACGGCTGTAGGCGTTTGACCCTCCTCCTCCTCCTCCAGAAGCGAAAGGTCATCCACAGAGCGCAGTCGCACGAGCACTCCATCCGCAGCTGCCAGTGTTGCACCCGAGGTGTCCCACTATTGAACAGCTAGTGGTAAGCGTCAGCAGGCTTTGTTGAAGGTGATGTGTTTGGGCGACAACAGACACACCGCGGAGGTACTGGCCGACTACTTGCAGCGACAAACTTAGTCATGGCTGGGCAGTCTACATCTTGAGGCAGGCAAGGTAGTTAGCGATACGTCCGGAATTTTGTGGCAGCCATAGCCCTTTCAAAACTCAGACACATACCTTGCCTGGCTCACACCTTGAACCTGGTGGTGCAGTGCTTCCTCAATAATTTTCCAGAGTTAACAGCCCTGCTCCATAAGGTGCGAAGACTGTGCTCGCACATTCGCCGGTCGCCCGTACACTCCAGTCGTATGCAGAAGCTGCAGCGATTGCTCCACCTTCCCAAGCACCGCTTAATTATTGACGTTGCAACAAGGTGGAACTCCACCCTGCACATGGTTGAGAGGCTGTGCGAACAGAGGGAGACTGTAATGCATTTGTGGGAGGATACACAGGCAGGCAGTTTGAGGGCAGACATGGAGTTGTCTGGTGTGCAGTGGTCGAAGCTGAAAGACCTCTGTAAAGTCCTTCAGTGTTTTGATAAATGCACACGGCTGGTAAGCGCAGACGACGCCATCATAAGCATGAGCATCCCACTTATGCGTCTGCTCATGCAAACTTTGACGCACATTAAGGAGCAGGCGTCTGCAGCCAAGGAGGAAGAGGAAGAGGAGGAGGGAAGCCTTGATGACAGTCAGCCATTGTCTGCTCAGGGAACTCTCCTGGACGAGGTGGAGGAAGAAGAGGAAGAGAAGGAGGACGAGGATGATGGGGATGATTATTTAGGGGAGGAGGATGCTTCTCAGGGGGCAAGAGAAAATCTTGGCGTGGCAAGGTCAGGTACAGGGTTTGTGCATGACTGGAGGGAAGTGGATTTGCCAGAAAGTGCTCCTCCACCCAACACTCACAGTGCATCATTGACACCGGGAACATTGGCCCACATGTCAGATTATGCCTTGCAGATCCTAAAAAGGGACCCCCGCATTGCCAAAATGATGAACGATGATGACTACTGGTTGTCCAGCATCCTGGATCCACGCTATAAAGGCAAATTCCAAAACATCATGCCACAGGAGAACCTAGAGCTAATATTGGCTAACAAACAAGCAACTCTGGTAAACCGTTGGTTTAAGGCATTCCCAGCACACAGCAGCGGTGATGGTTCTCACACGAGCCGTAGGGTGCAACATGGAAGAGGTGTTTGTGGTGCACACATCCAAAGTGGCGTTGGAGACAGGGGATTCATGACCATGTTGTGGACTGATTTTTCAAGTACCGCTCACACGACTGATAATACTGCATCGATTGAAAGTGACAGGAGACAGCAGTTGTCATCTATGGTTACAAACTACTTCTCCCAAATCGATGTTCTCCCTCACTGGTCATTCCCCTTTGACAATTGGGCCTGTAAACTGGACACCCGGGCCTTAATTGGCAAAATATGCCTTACTGGAGCTCGCTTGCCCTGCTGCTAGTGTGCTATCCGAAAGAGTCTTCAGTGCTACTGGATCAATCCTGACAGAAAAAAGGACCCGTCTGTCGACCCAAAATATTGATGATCTAACCTTCATTAAAATGAACCATGCATGGATTTCAAAGGATTTTGTCCCACCTTCCCCTGCTGACACATAGGTTGGCAGAAAAATGGCTCGCTTTTGTCCTCCTCTTCCTCGGACTTCTCCAATTCCTCCATTTGCAGCTGCTGAATGTCCAACATCAACATATGCCATTTTTTCCACCTCCCTAACTGGGCTGCCTCACCCACAGGGCCGGGGTCACCACCTGGCGCACGCACCTGTGCGAGTGCCATTTCCCTGGACAGGTGGGTGGGCACACTCTTGGGCGACGGCACTGGCACTGGGTCCCTCATAGTACAATCAAGTGTCTCTGATGGTGGGGGTGCACACCCGCTGTCAGTCACACCGGCATACTATGAGGGGCCCTGTGCCAGTACCGCCGCCCATGAATGGGTCCCCCCTGCTGGCTCAGGGCCCCAGCACTTGCAATACTTACCTCTCCCTGCTCCACCGCTGTGTAGTCTGGGCTGTTAAATCCTTCACTGGGACTTCCACTACAAATTTGGTGAAGTGATAGATGATGGTTAAGACGTAGCTATGCCCTGTCCTGCTGGACTCTATCTTCAGATGATCAATGGCTTCGATTTGTTATGGACGTCGACTCACAATGAGATGCAGTGCCGGTTTATCATCAGCTTTCACAGTTTTCCTACCCACAGACGTGTGACATTCCAGTGCACATTTTTAAATGTGCCCTCTCATGCCAATCCAATAGAATGGCCTACAGCCTGTGGCTTCTGTCTTTTGCACTCCAAAGTTACCTGACAGATCATGATAGGCAGTGAGGACCATGTCTGCATCTCTCCTTGTGATCAAAATTTGATGGAGATGAGTAACGGTGATGGGATCAACGGTACTGCGATACAGCAACACTTTCTTCACAAAGAACTGTTTTCGCTGTCTCCACACACAAAGTAATTGAGGGTCAGCATCGCCTCTGAGAATTCTCCTGGGAGTTTTTCCCATGATTAGTAATTCCTAAATTTCTGCAATCACTCGACTTTATGTCTGTACTTTTATCCATCTCGTTTCCTCTTGCGGAGAGTCTGGACTGTCTTACTGAGACTGAGATATAAATGAAGATTTAAAAATACCCCAACAGTGTATACTGGTGTACGCTTCAAAAACATTTCCTTTTTGTTACTTTTTAGATTGTTGTCTAATCCATACTGAGGCTGTGTCTTTGTCGTACTCCGGAAATAAACACAGAGATTTTAAATGTTTAAACTCTGCTATATATACCTGTTATCCGGAGATACTGTACCCTTTCTTAACTTTCTGCAATCTTGTCGAATCCATACTGTGCCTGAGACCGTCTGAGTCTGCCTCCTGATTACAGATGAGTGGTGTTTGAGTGGAACTGTTGGCCAAGTTCAAATTCTAGCTGTTTTGGGCGGTGTTAGATCCGTTCGTCGAACTACAACACTTTGATTAAAATTCGGCTGTTCGAGTTTCCGTTCGAGAACGTTTCGTTAAACAAAAGCGCATCTTTTTTTCACATTAATAATGGTTTTCAATGATAATAGACAGTTTTAGGGCATAGTAGCAGTGTCTGGTAGCCAGCGGTGTACTACACCTGTGAAGGAGCTGCACTGTGTGTATTTCTAATAATTTTTTAATATTGTCCTGAAAATCCCTTTGGGCCTAGTAACTGTGTCTGCTACTCAGATGAGGAACCCACCCGTGAACCGAGCTATGCCGCCTGTTTATGAAAGAACCAGTTTTTGACTGCATTTACACCACTTACTACTTTGGGCCTAGTAACTGTGTATGCTACTCAGCAGAGTTGGCCACCTGTGAACCAAGCTATGCCGCCTGTTTATGTAAGAACTGTGTGCTACTCAGCAGAGGAGCCCAGCTGTTAAGCAAGCTACAGCACCTGTGGTTTGGGCACTTCATTTTTTCATATTCTTTCTGGAATGCCGTTTGAGCCTAATTTCAGAATTACGGTTGACCTGCACTTACTGGGAAATGCTTGTTCGCGGGGAAGAATTGTAATCCCAGACCCCCATCACTAACGGGGTTCAGCGTGTTATCCGCACCTGTAAGCGATACACGCTGGTCCTTTCATTGTAGCATGTGTGCAGCCCCGGACATGTAAGGGCATGACAGACCTGTTATTGGCCGATCTCGCATGCCAGAGCCTTGCGTGTCCCTCTAGTAAGCTGGACGCGGACCACGGGGGCATGCCTGAGTCTCGTTCGTTAACGGAATTAAGCTTGCAATCTGTGCAGCTTTTTTGTGGATGGCATGGTTGAGGTTGCCCATGTTGAGTCCAATTAAGCCACAGGCTCCACTCCTGGTGGTGCCCTTCTGGACATTCCTTTAAGGTTCAGCTTTGCAACCATACTGCCCCCGGAAACCAAACACTTTTCCTGACAGTGACATTCTGGTCAAAGAGCGCGATGACATCATGTCTGTACGCCCTCTGCCTAAACAGTCCAAGTGCAGAGAGATGGAAGATGGGGACGACGAGGAGTCCAGAGTACAGGGATTCCCTAGCGAGGAGACTTATTTAATTGTTTTAAAGGTTGGGAGCAATTTTTGGAGAGCACGATACTCTGGAGAATGATATCTGGGGCCCACCATACACTGGAGCATTCCAAAGGTGGATATCAGTCACTGGAGCAGCATTTACAGGGCCCATTATACACTGGAGCATTAGAAATGGGGCCCATTATATATGGAGCATTATTTGGGCCCATAAGACAGTGCAGCTTCATCCATGGTGAACAACATATACTGTAGCATTATGTGGAGCTCATCATATACTGTATCTAACATTATATGGGACCAATGATTCTGTATGGAGAAATATATGGGCCTCATTACTCTGTATGACGCACTATGCGGTGGCCATAATACTGTATGGAGTTATATACTGTCTGTTTTTGGAGCTGTTGGAGAATTTAAAATGGATATCAGTCAACAGATTTAAGAAGTGAAGTATTTTTCATAGTACTGTACCGCTATTTCTCTGCCGTATCAGAGGATCATGAATTGTGGCATGTGTTAAAGGAGCCCATTGACACTCTTTGGCCCTGGGCCCACGAAAATCTGGAGCCAGCACTACCCCCCCACAACTTTAGCCAAATAACCCCCAGTTTTCAATGCGTAACTATTATTATGAAGTAAATTAAGGTTGACAAGCTTTAGTAATAAGAATTGATGCTTTTGGCATTAAAATGGGCACTGTAGGTATGTTTCCTGTCCTCCACTCACTGCCGATTTTTCTTCCCCATTGACTTGCATTGGGTTTCGTGTTTCAGTCGGCCTTCGACTTTTCACAATAATCGGCCGATTTCGTTCGACCCGACTTTTGCGAAAGTCGGGTTTCGTGAAACCCGACTCGACCCGAAAAAAGGCAAAGTTACAAATTATTCCTATTGATCATATCCCTACTCATATTCCAAATAGGATTCTGAAATTAAACAGGAAACAGGTATATTGGATCTATAAATTAAGAAGCCTCAAACCACAGGGTCTTCATGAGATCACAGAGGTTTTTATTTAATTTATTAATGGAGGTTGTTATATGTATTTATTTATATTTTTTAATATTTATGGATGTCCTTTGATATTTGTTTTTCTATGGGAGTTTATAAGGAATTTCACCATGAAATACCTGATGATTATTTAATTGTTATAAAAGATTTATTCATGTTTTATAAGGGAAGTATTTTTAATGTGTTTTTAATATAATTATTTCCATCATACGCCTTTATGTCTAGTAAGCCCTTTAAATTTAGAGACTTATTAACTATAAGCGCTCCACAGTAATAGGATTAAACCGATGGTGCTGCGGTTAGAAAATGGGATGAGTAACGCCAACTAAGTATTTGTCCCCCTTGTTAGGTGTTCTTGGTCCTTCCTGATACATTTTACACCATAATTACATATAGAGCTTCACTCTCTCTTTTTCCCGCAGAGTGGGTAAGGGAAAGCCCTAAACACTGTTTTTTTTTCTACTCTATCTCCACTCAGGGAAATAGTAGTTCTACAGAGTATTAACCCTCTCCTCTTTCCGGACTGTCTTTGGACCCCAGTACAATTATAAAAATGATTACTGGTATATATATATATTTTTCTAAGTTTGTTAATATTCCTCTCAGAAATATTTATATAGAACCAATCATTCCTTTGTCCTAAAGAAATCATCCCCTGACATGATTTGCTCTCCTCAGGTGGTGTTAATAACGCTGCTGAAGGAGTGAGTTTTTAAACTTTGGGATGTGACTTACACCGGTCGCTGTATAATCTGGCTCTGTGCGGGAGATGTAACAGCCGTGTGGTATTGGGAGAAGCGCCGTGTGCTCCTCCTGCGGTGCGATCCTGAGTGTAATATTGCGGGTGTGGAGCACATCGTCCTTCCCACTCTGCCACTGAGCTTTTACAGATGAGTGATTCCCTTTTTTTATAATAAGCCGAACCTGAGATTTAAAAAAAAAGTATATTATTTTTTTTATTAATAAAACATTTATTTTTAATTGATTAAAATTTAGATCCTTACAATTTAATTTCTAACTAATGGTTTATTTCATCCTATGTCTCTTCCACATTGGATCCGCTTGCAGGAGCTTGTTAGTATAGCTGAGCGGTCTGATTGTCGGGCGGCAGAGCTGGAGGAAGCTGAGGCGTATCTCTAGGAGTTTGTGTCCGAGATTTGCTTTTCTTGCTCAGTATATATGTGTTTTTTAATTTTCCTTTTGTTCAACAACCTGTGAAATTAACATAGACAAGTCAATATAAGAACAGCTGAATATTGAATATGAATATGAATATTTATACTGTCTGCTAACTATGAACTTTGACATCTGTCATCTGACTGGAGCTCATTTTTTTTAAATCTGTGTGTACTTAATGCACCACCTGTGTATGCTTCATGTGGTATTTCCTGAAGAAGAGGTTCAAAAAACCTTGAAACGCGTAGAATAAACCACTATCAAACGTTATTACCCTTCTGGAATTTCATCATTTGTGCAGCGCGGACGAAATCCATGTATTCCTTTGCAGAGTTATGGAAACTATTGAAGCAGGCCAAAAGTAAAAAAAAATGTTTTTAAAAATATTAAAAAAATAAAAAAATATAACAGTTCAAATCCCCCCCATTTCGCACCATTCAAAATAAAACAAAAGAAAAATAAAACATACACAAGTTTGGTATCGCCGCGTTCAGAATCGCCCGATCTATCAATAAAGAAAGGAACAACCCGATCACTAGACGGTGTAGTGAGAAAGAAAGTCAAAATGCCAGAATTAAGGTTTTTTTGTCGCCGCTACATTGCATTAAAATGCAATAATGGATGATGAAAAGATCGTATCTGCACCAAAATGGGATCAATAAAAACATCAGCTGGGCGCACAAACAATAAGCCCTCACCCAACCCCAAATCACGAAAATGGAGCAATTTTTTTCCAACAATTTTTGGATTTTTTTTACCACTTAAATACAAAAGAACTGAGACCTGTTTGGTGTCTATGAACTTGTAATGACTTGGAGAATCATAATGGCATAATTTCTTAGCATTTGGTGAATATGGTAAAAAGAAAATCCAAAAAACGTTGTGGAGTTGCACTTTGTTTGCAATTTCATCGCCCTTGGAATTTTTCCCATTTTTGAGTACACGATATGGTAAAACCAATGATGTCATTCCAAAGCACAACTTGTCCAGCAACAAACAAGCCCTCACATGGCCATACTGACAGAAACATAAAAAGTTATGGCTGTGGGAAGAAGGGGGGCGAAAAACAGAAACGCAAAAATGAAAAAGGGCAAGGTCTCTAAGGGGTTAACAAACCCTATTTTTCCTTCCCCATTCTCCTCCTTATCCCTTTATTCTGCCTCTCTCTCTTTCATGACTTTACATTTCTCTTTTTTGCTGTTTGGTTCTTGTCTGTATTACTGGGTATTTATAATCTGTCGCCCCTTTTTCTTTACCCCATTTATGTAAATAAATCCTTAATAAAAACTACTTTACCATAAAAGGCGCCCGCTGTGCGCCCAAGGACGCGGCTGATCTGTGCCAATTTGGGCCTTTTTCTTCTCTTCTATGTGTCTAAAATCGCAGGTAAAAAACTGCAGAAACTTTATTAAGTGCAGAATCAAAGCTTTTCTGTCCTCTAAAAAGCGCATTATAACCGCAGCTTCACCTCTGCACCAAGAACGCATCAAATAAGGGGGAGAAGATCGTTATTGGAGATGGTGCGGATCCTGCAGAAAACAAAAAACACCGTTTTTCTACAATGTGTGAACACGGCCTTACAGACACAAATAAGCCGGATGTCGTATAGTGACACTACATAAAGATGAGAACGTTCTGGAGGCTCCGACTGTGAATGACGGCACAAAAAATAATCCCCAGGTCCCACGCACGCTGGACCAGAGACCCATGAATCCACCTGCTCATCTCTAGTCCCAACTGTCCCTGATACAGTGGTCAGTCCCGGATTTGGGTCTACGCCCTGCAGTCTCAGGCGTCTGCTGAATTTCCCTCACTACCAGTGTCCCTCTGACAACTCCTCCTGTCGGGGGAGAAAGCAGTGGTAAATGGCCGTGGATTAGGGTGAGGCAAAAATTTGCTGCTATGTGCGCCGCATGCTCTGTGCCTCTTTCTGTGCTTCAAAAGTTGTGAGGTGTGCACAGTTACTTGGTGTAACACTGGTAGATGTGGACCCACTGCACCATCGGCCAGGCTTACTCTAGAGAGGTGTAACTAGGTGTCCACCAGGTCTTCACTAGAGCTACTGGTGCAGAGGATAGGCTGGACATCAGGTAGACACCAGGAACTACTCCAGGGTAGTCCCCAAGACTACCTCAGCTGATTGGTGGGTCAGAGACTCGAGTGTGAGGTACAACAGGGAAAGTGAACTGCCTAGGAATCAACATCAAGCAGAGGGCGGATGGTGGAGCTGCCTAATATAGGACCTGCAGGCACGGGATAGGCTGGGGAACCTAATCTGTGAAGGACACAACAGGGTTAAATTCCTCTACAGACTGGCCAATCCCCCTAAGGCTAAATGGAAACAACATGCTGATGTGGCGCTCCTGAGGCTCAGCCGCCACAGAGGTACTGCACCTCCTCCTGAGGTGTGGTACCCCACCATTCAGGTAAGGTGGAGACTCCTGACCACACTCCAACACCTGCACCCCACACCACAAAGTAGTGTAGCAAAGCACCTTCGGCGGCTCCCTGCTTGGAGTGTAGCAAAGCACCCATTGGTGGCTCCCTGCTTGGAACACGAAACGTGCTGGGTGGTGGGTGGAGTTTAGTTTACATTAAAGAGAGCGGGGAGAGTTTGGGAGAGGAGTCAGTTGTTGAGTAAGGAAAGAGAATAATATCCCTGGAGAGAGGGATAGATGGATGGAAGTGCTGCAGCAGATCCCAGTGACCTGGGTCTGCTGGCACGGGAAAGGAAGAGAGAGAGAGCAACATAGACTGAAAGCCTGATTTTCCATAGAAAGAAAGATTAGTACGGAACGTGAGGAGTAAAAGAGAACAGAGGATGTGGGTTAGAAGAGAACCCTTCCTAGAAGTTCTAAGCGCAAGGCCGGGGCCCGGTCCCCGAGGTTGTATGGATACTAATGGTCCTGCAGCAGACACCGGAGGAATAGAAGGAGTGACTGCTTTATTCCCACACAAGACTTGGGGGCACAACAGCAACTGGATAGTGAGCCAGGACTTAGTAGCAAGGAGTCCCCGAAGCAGGCTACAGCTGCCTGCTGTACCAGTAGAGTTCATAAGAACATCGGACAGGAGGAACTCCAGTGTAACTCAGTACTAGGAGTACTTCATTTAAAGGCGCTATAAGAGGAGACGTTTAGAAAGGCACATGTTGGCGGAGTGTTGGAAAGGAGTATTTCATCTGGCCTGGAGGTTGACTGAGTCCCAGACCCGTTGGACACGGCACGGAGGCAGGCACCTGTTTGTACCACAGACTGTGAGTAAAGCTTTGGAACTACATGCCCTGGTGTCCTCCACTCATTCCCGCATCACACACACCTGGCACCGCTGCATCCCTGTGCCTACACTGCACCATTCCTGCAACGCGTCTCTACACTGCCCTGGGACTACAGCCCTGCCTGTGGAGGGCTATAACATCAATGCTGCACCACACCATCTGTCCTAGAGGATCTGTCTGCAGCGTCGGCTTACATCTCTATTGCCGAACGCCACAGGTGGCATCACGAATCACTCATAAACTTTCATCACTCTAAGCACACTGCAACAACTCCTTTTACAATGGGCGCCCAGGGCCACAGGCCGGGTCCCAGCTGTCGTGACATCTCATTGAAGCTCATTGGGCCCGGTACCGAGTACCCCACAGCCCTGGGAGGGCGAACCAACTTTGGCGTCACGAACAGGATGACGAGATCCAATGCCATCGGTTCTGTGTGCCTAAGACTCAAATCTTTTGAAATGTGCAGAAGACCCAATTTAATAGACTGTAAAATGAACGCTAAAAATGGCCGCCTGTGTGGTGAAGAAGGGCGTGACAATATGGGTGGTCCTAAGAAAAGAGCGCGGACTGTCCTGGGCCTCCCCTGTCTGAACTTCTATGCGACAGCAACATGGCCAACCCCCCGAGGGGTTCGTATACTGGCTTGGTATGGAGAAGTAGGAAAAAGACGCCGCCCTTAGAAGGAGGGGCGAGAGCCAGTGGCGGGAAAAGAGCCCAGGCAGGAAGAATGCGAGAACGCCATATTGGAAGGAGAAGGGAGGAGGCCTGCGGAGCGCGAGGAGGTTGAGCTGAATCTCCCCGGCGCAATGGCTGAAGGCTCTGACCCGGCTTCCAGGATGAACCGCCAGCAGCTGGAAGACGAGATTGCCCAGCTGACGCACCGTTTACGACTGAGACAGGAAGCCTTATGGACCTTGAATCTGCAGTGTGCCCAGGAGGAGCCTACACCCGCGGTACCCCAGTCACCGGTACCCGCCATCGCTGCACTGGATCTCCCCGAGGCAAACCCTGTAGAGCCTGCGACCGCTGCAATACCACCTGCAGCATCCTTTGCAATCTCTCCATTACCATCGCCGCTGTGTGAGGCTTTGGGAGTTGAAGCGGAGGAAGAGGTGCTCCCGTGTGGACCTGACACGGCCGCGCAGGTCCCACCGGAGGCCCCCGCGGACCGGGAGCCGCCATCTGTTCCACTGCCGTCACTCATATCTACCCGGGCAGCCCTGACTACCACCGTTGCCACCAGGACCCGCACCGTGCCTGCACCGGCGCCGACACTGCACCGCCGGGAGGCACTAGGTATAGATGCTGGCCCTCCTAACGGGCTACCCCCCGAATTCTCATTGTCGGAGGCTGGCCTGCTGGAGCTTGAAATGGGGGTATTGGACGAGTTGTCCAGGGGCATTAGGCTGACGGAGATGGGAAGGTGGAAGAAATCCCTGCTGAGGAGGGTGCGGTTGGAATAGGCGCGCACCATACGACACCTTCAGGGCTTGGACTAGTCTAGGCCGCTTCGGGACACTGAAACGCATCATGGGTTCTCTTGGCCGCAGCTGCAAAATCCCCGTGTAGCCTCCTACCTACGTCAACAAGCCACTGCATCCCTAGATGTTAGACCAAGGACCAGAGCAGCAGTACCCCCAGAGGATGAAGAACCTTATCCATTGATACCAGCTGCCACTCCTACCGACTTACTGGTGGCAGAGACATCACCAGCAACAGCTGATATGCCTACCCCTGCTGTACCTCAGGCAGCAGCTGTCTCCAGAATTCCTACCGAGGATTAGCGATTCATCAACCCATCTGGATACCCAGAGCATCTCCCCTGGAAGCAGCCCAAGCAACCAGCTTCCAGAACCCCAGGAGGGGATAACCAGCCATAATGTTGATTTAAACTAACTTTTGTTACCCAGGAGGGTATTTCCACCTTAGTGCTTGTTTTTCTATTTTGGTTATCATGTTTTTGTTTTCTTGTTTTTTCCCATTGGATCCAGTTGTTGCCCAGTTTGATTGGTAGCCGTTACACTTGAACTGTGGAGATCATGGACGCTGAGTGATCCAGAACTGCTAATGTAAATAGTTTGCACCTCTTTAGGTGCTCTCTCTTGGTTTTACATAGGAACCTTCCCTTGGAACAAGGACTACCTCGTTATAAGGACATTTCCAGACATGATGGCCGGTCCAATGTCTACTCTTTGCACTTAGTAATAATGCTTAGTATTTTTGAACAAGAAACTAGAAAGTGATAGTGTGTAGTGAAAGTATTAATGACAGATTTCATAGGGTTTAATTGAGAAAGAAATATAGTGAATGTTTTACAATGTTTGAATAAAGATGTGAGAATTATTAATAATAATAATAATAATCTTTATTTATATAGCGGCAACATATTCCGCAGCGCTTTAGAGTTTAACAGTTTCAAAACACAAGCCATAAGTAACAACGTTAACAATACAATAATTAAAGCAAAAAAAGACGAAATAAGATGACCCTGCTCATGAGAGCTTACAATCTACAATGAGGTGAGGGAGATACAAAGTACAGGTGTGTATTTACAATTGTATATTTACAATGAAGGTCCAGCCATCTTGAGGGAGTGAAGAATGGATGGAGATAGTAAATGGGCTACACACGCACACTTACACATAGAATGACTTTGATTAGTGAACGTGATAAGCCACTCTGAACAAATGTGTTTTGAGGGAGCGCCTAAAACTATGCAAATTGAGGTTAGTCCTAATTTCTTGGGGTAGAGCATTCCAGAGGATAGGAGCAGCAAGGGAGAAGTCTTGGAGTCGGGAGTGGGAGGTACGGATTAGTGCAGAGGTTAGTCGAAAGTCATTTGCAGAGCGCAGCGATCAGCTAGGCCGATAGACAGAAATGAGGGAAAAGATGTAGGGGGGTGCCGCACCGTGGAGAGCTTTGTGGGTGAGAACAAGTACTTTGAATTGGATCCTATAATGAATGGGCAGCCAGTGTAATGACTGACGAAGAGAGGACACGTCCGAGTACCAATTAGCCAGATGGACAACCCTGGCTGCTGCATTAAGTATGGACTGGAGAGGGGATAGTCGAGTGACGGGGAGGCCAATTAATAGAGCATTGCAGTAATCCAGGCGGGAGTGGATCAATGCTACAGTGAGGGTTTTTGTTGTTTCCATGGTGAGAAAAGGGTGGATTCTAGAGATGTTCTTTAGGTGTAAGCGGCAAGAGTGGGAAAGAGATTGTATATGGGATGTGAAGGAGAGATTGGTGTCAAACATAACGCCTAGACAGCGTGCCTGCTGCCGGGGTGTTATTGTGGTACCACCCACAGAGAGGGAAATGCCTGATTTAGGGAGGTTAGTAGCTGGTGGGAGAATTGAACAAAAATATGCAGATGATGAACCAGACACCAGCAGTTGTCAATTAAGGGTAAGAAGAAGAAAAGTAGAAAATGTGAAGAATGACAGAAAGGCAATGTATTGCTAGAAAATGTGTTACTATTTGCTTCCATGGCACTTTAAATTAGGTAGCATAACTTTAAATATTGATAGACAGTTGAACTGTTTGTAACGTTCAAGAAACAGTGCCTCCCACATTGGGAAGTTTAGTATAAGACATGTTCATTATGCAATATAAAAATTTGTATGTTCCTGTATTGTCAACTTTGTTTCCCTTGCAGCCCGCAGACGTGCTGTGTTTAACGGGGGGATGTGGCACCCCTAAGGCTCAGCTGCCACAGAGGTACTGCACCTCCTCCTGAGGTGTGGTACCCCACCATTCAGGTAACTTGGAGACTCCTGACCACACTCCAACACCTGCACCCCACACCACAATGTAGTGTAGAAAAGCACCTTCGGCGGCTCCCTGCTTGGAGTGCAGCAAAGCACCCATTGGTGGCTCCCTGCTTGGAACACGAAACGTGCTGGGTGGTGGGTGGAGTTTAGTTTACATTAAAGAGAGCGGGGAGAGTTTGGGAGAGGAGTCAGTTGTTGAGTAAGGAAAGAGAATAATATCCCTGGAGAGAGGGATAGATGGATGGAAGTGCTGCAGCAGATCCCAGTGACCTGGGTCTGCTGGCACGGGAAAGGAAGAGAGAGAGAGCAACATAGACTGAAAGCCTGATTTTCCATAGAAAGAAAGATTAGTACGGAACGTGAGGAGTAAAAGAGAACAGAGGACGTGGGTTAGAAGAGAACCCTTCCTAGAAGTTCTAAGCGCAAGGCCGGGGCCCGGTCCCCGAGGTTGTATGGATACTAATGGTCCTGCAGCAGACACCGGAGGAATAGAAGGAGTGACTGCTTTATTCCCACACAAGACTTGGGGGCACAACAGCAACTGGATAGTGAGCCAGGACTTAGTAGCAAGGAGTCCCCGAAGCAGGCTACAGCTGCCTGCTGTACAAGTAGAGTTCATAAGAACATCGGACAGGAGGAACTCCAGTGTAACTCAGTACTAGGAGTACTTCATTTAAAGGCGATATAAGAGGAGACGTTTAGAAAGGCACATGTTGGCGGAGTGTTGGAAAGGAGTATTTCATCTGGCCTGGAGGTTGACTGAGTCCCAGACCCGTTGGACACGGCACGGAGGCAGGCACCTGTTTGTACCACAGACTGTGAGTAAAGCTTTGGAACTACATGCCCTGGTGTCCTCCACTCATTCCCGCATCACACACACCTGGCACCGCTGCATCCCTGTGCCTACACTGCACCATTCCTGCAACGCGTCTCTACACTGCCCTGGGACTACAGCCCTGCCTGTGGAGGGCTATAACATCAATGCTGCACCACACCATCTGTCCTAGAGGATCTGTCTGCAGCGTCGGCTTACATCTCTATTGCCGAACGCCACAGGTGGCATCACGAATCACTCATAAACTTTCATCACTCTAAGCACACTGCAACAACTCCTTTTACAATGGGCGCCCAGGGCCACAGGCCGGGTCCCAGCTGCCGTGACATCTCATTGAAGCTCATTGGGCCCGGTACCGAGTACGCCACAGCCCTGGGAGGGCGAACCAACTTTGGCGTCACGAACAGGATGACGAGATCCAATGCCATCGGTTCTGTGTGCCTAAGACTCAAATCTTTTGAAATGTGCAGAAGACCCAATTTAATAGACTGTAAAATGAACGCTAAAAATGGCCGCCTGTGTGGTGAAGAAGGGCGTGACAATATGGGTGGTCCTAAGAAAAGAGCGCGGACTGTCCTGGGCCTCCCCTGTCTGAACTTCTATGCGACAGCAACATGGCCAACCCCCCGAGGGGTTCGTATACTGGCTTGGTATGGAGAAGTAGGAAAAAGACGCCGCCCTTAGAAGGAGGGGCGAGAGCCAGTGGCGGGAAAAGAGCCCAGGCAGGAAGAATGCGAGAACGCCATATTGGAAGGAGAAGGGAGGAGGCCTGCGGAGCGCGAGGAGGTTGAGCTGAATCTCCCCGGCGCAATGGCTGAAGGCTCTGACCCGGCTTCCAGGATGAACCGCCAGCAGCTGGAAGACGAGATTGCCCAGCTGACGCACCGTTTACGACTGAGACAGGAAGCCTTATGGACCTTGAATCTGCAGTGTGCCCAGGAGGAGCCTACACCCGCGGTACCCCAGTCACCGGTACCCGCCATCGCTGCACTGGATCTCCCCGAGGCAAACCCTGTAGAGCCTGCGACCACTGCAATACCACCTGCAGCATCCTTTGCAATCTCTCCATTACCATCGCCGCTGTGTGAGGCTTTGGGAGTTGAAGCGGAGGAAGAGGTGCTCCCGTGTGGACCTGACACGGCCGCGCAGGTCCCACCGGAGGCCCCCGCGGACCGGGAGCCGCCATCTGTTCCACTGCCATCACTCATATCTACCCGGGCAGCCCTGACTACCACCGTTGCCACCAGGACCCGCACCGTGCCTGCACCGGCGCCGACACTGCACCGCCGGGAGGCACTAGGTATAGATGCTGGCCCTCCTAACGGGCTACCCCCCGAATTCTCATTGTCGGAGGCTGGCCTGCTGGAGCTTGAAATGGGGGTATTGGACGAGTTGTCCAGGGGCATTAGGCTGACGGAGATGGGAAGGTGGAAGAAATCCCTGCTGAGGAGGGTGCGGTTGGAATAGGCGCGCACCATACGACACCTTCAGGGCTTGGACGAGTCTAGGCCGCTTCGGGACACTGAAACGCATCATGGGTTCTCTTGGCCGCAGCTGCAAAATCCCCGTGTAGCCTCCTACCTACGTCAACAAGCCACTGCATCCCTAGATGTTAGACCAAGGACCAGAGCAGCAGTACCCCCAGAGGATGAAGAACCTTATCCATTGATACCAGCTGCCACTCCTACCGACTTACTGGTGGCAGAGACATCACCAGCAACAGCTGATATGCCTACCCCTGCTGTACCTCAGGCAGCAGCTGTCTCCAGAATTCCTACCGAGGATTAGCGATTCATCAACCCATCTGGATACCCAGAGCATCTCCCCTGGAAGCAGCCCAAGCAACCAGCTTCCAGAACCCCAGGAGGGGATAACCAGCCATAATGTTGATTTAAACTAACTTTTGTTACCCAGGAGGGTATTTCCACCTTAGTGCTTGTTTTTCTATTTTGGTTATCATGTTTTTGTTTTCTTGTTTTTTCCCATTGGATCCAGTTGTTGCCCAGTTTGATTGGTAGCCGTTACACTTGAACTGTGGAGATCATGGACGCTGAGTGATCCAGAACTGCTAATGTAAATAGTTTGCACCTCTTTAGGTGCTCTCTCTTGGTTTTACATAGGAACCTTCCCTTGGAACAAGGACTACCTCGTTATAAGGACATTTCCAGACATGATGGCCGGTCCAATGTCTACTCTTTGCACTTAGTAATAATGCTTAGTATTTTTGAACAAGAAACTAGAAAGTGATAGTGTGTAGTGAAAGTATTAATGACAGATTTCATAGGGTTTAATTGAGAAAGAAATATAGTGAATGTTTTACAATGTTTGAATAAAGATGTGAGAATTATTAATAATAATAATAATAATAATCTTTATTTATATAGCGGCAACATATTCCGCAGCGCTTTAGAGTTTAACAGTTTCAAAACACAAGCCATAAGTAACAACGTTAACAATACAATAATTAAAGCAAAATAAGACGAAATAAGATGACCCTGCTCATGAGAGCTTACAATCTACAATGAGGTGAGGGAGATACAAAGTACAGGTGTGTATTTACAATTGTATATTTACAATGAAGGTCCAGCCATCTTGAGGGAGTGAAGAATGGATGGAGATAGTAAATGGGCTACACACGCACACTTACACATAGAATGACTTTGATTAGTGAACGTGATAAGCCACTCTGAACAAATGTGTTTTGAGGGAGCGCCTAAAACTATGCAAATTGAGGTTAGTCCTAATTTCTTGGGGTAGAGCATTCCAGAGGATAGGAGCAGCAAGGGAGAAGTCTTTGAGTCGGGAGTGGGAGGTACGGATTAGTGCAGAGGTTAGTCGAAAGTCATTTGCAGAGCGCAGCGATCAGCTAGGCCGATAGACAGAAATGAGGGAAAAGATGTAGGGGGGTGCCGCACCGTGGAGAGCTTTGTGGGTGAGAACAAGTACTTTGAATTGGATCCTATAATGAATGGGCAGCCAGTGTAATGACTGACGAAGAGAGGACACATCCGAGTACCGATTAGCCAGATGGACAACCCTGGCTGCTGCATTAAGTATGGACTGGAGAGGGGATAGTCGAGTGACGGGGAGGCCAATTAATAGAGCATTGCAGTAATCCAGGCGGGAGTGGATCAATGCTACAGTGAGGGTTTTTGTTGTTTCCATGGTGAGAAAAGGGTGGATTCTAGAGATGCTCTTTAGGTGTAAGCGGCAAGAGTGGGAAAGAGATTGTATATGGGATGTGAAGGAGAGATTGGTGTCAAACATAATGCCTAGACAGCGTGCCTGCTGCCGGGGTGTTATTGTGGTACCACCCACAGAGAGGGAAATGCCTGATTTAGGGAGGTTAGTAGCTGGTGGGAGAATTGAACAAAAATATGCAGATGAGAAAAAGGAGGACATAGAATCCATTTCCATTGCAAAACATATATAAATTTATTTGTCAAAAAGAAGGACACATATCAGAGATACAGGATATTACAAAATCCAATAAAATGGGTAATCACATAAGGCCCGATACTAGAAAAACAAACAGGTGGGCAGCCTGTGATGGGGATGGATATCCAGAGTCAGTACCACAAAAATTAATGATGTAAAATAATTGAACAATGAAATGTAGTTATTCTACCAGCCAAAAGGGTGTGTAGTAGGATATATTAGTGCAGAGATCACCGATAAAAGATAATAATTTCCCTTGGGCAATATTATATCATACGTATAGCCCGGATAAATAATACTGGTGATACCAATAATAACTGCACTAGATGTAAACAAGCTGGTATATTCCACCACTTGATCTATGCAGGGTTCAGCTACATGACATATGTGGAAAAAGACAAAGTGTGCTTAAATAAGCTGGATAAACCTACCTGGCCTCTTCCTGGGGTACTGGGAGCGGGAGGTCTTTGCGGGGGAGGGGGGGCAGGCCGTTGACCATGTGCAGTGCTGGCTGCGCTATATTGATGATTTGCTCATGGTGTGGCAGGGTTCAAAATGAGATCTTCAAGAATTCATGGAGAGCTTAAACAACAATGGATATAACATCAAATTGACTTATACTTGCAGTAATTCTGAGGTGGATTTCCTGGACATCAAGATTCGGGTGGACAATATGTCCAGCTTACAGACTGATGTTTACAGGAAGCCCACCTCAGTAAATTCACTTCTCCATGCTGGATCCTGCCACCCATGGGCAACCATCAGGGCCATCCTGGTTGGTCAATTTTTGCGCATCAGGCGCATCTGCTCTTCGGAGGCAACATTTTTGGATCAAGCTGGGGAACTTAGAGATCGTTTTCTCAAACGGGGCTACAGTCGACGCTGTGTCAAGAAGGGCTTTGACAGAGCAAGAAAAACAAACCGGCTGGCCCTATTACAACCAAACATCAATAAGAAAAAACAAGAGCAGGGCTGTGTCAGGTTCATCTCGACTTTTAATGGGGGATGGAACCAAATGAAGGACATACTTACCAAACATTGGAACATTTTAAGGACGGAGGTCTCATTGACGAATATAATTTCTGAGCACCCGCTCATGACATATCGTAGAAGCCCCAATTTGGGGGATATGTTGGTACGTTCACATTATGTCCCACATATCAAAAATCCTTTTGATTCTCGTGGTCCTCCTTTGGGATGCTACCCTTGCGGTAATTGTATTGCATGTAAAAATATCGTACGGACATCGTCCTTTCAATCTGTAGATGGAACAAGAACGTATTCAATTAGACAACACATAACTTGCAATACTGCACAGGTCATCTACTACGCCACGTGTGGGTGCCCGAAAGTGTATATAGGCCTTACGAGCCGTCAATTTAAACTACGTGTCCGTGAACATGTCCGTGACATCTTGGCGTCCAAAACAACAACTGATTTGACACAGCTTAAAACGATACCTAAACACTATAAACTTGTACATAATAGCGACCCCAAATCTTTCTTAGTGAGAGGCATCCAACACGTCAAAAGTGGTGTCAGAGGCGGTGACATCAAACGCCTTCTTGCACAGAAGGAATGCAGATGGATCATGGTTCTTGGGACCATGACACCACAAGGGCTGAATGAATCACTCAGTTTCGCGCCATTTTTGTGATCTATAGTTTTATTAATATTTTTTCTGCCTGCCATCTCTAGATAGGTATCTTCCTCTCTCTCCCCGTTTTTAATTCTTCACATGTTGTTTTTAGGTTATGAGTGTTTTTGGATTGTTGCACTCATTTTTAATTTGTTATTTGCCCGGCTATAGATAACGCATTTCTTCTGTTGATATCCTGTATTGGGAATTTTACTATCTCGCAATCAACATGCGGCATGGTGATCTACGTGGCAAGCTCATCACTGAACTCACGACAATATATGCCTATGTCTTGGCACATTATCTACAGAAAATAGAAAAATAGAGGACTCGGTGCGAATGGAAGAATATGTCTTATGGTGATATTTTATTACCTCCCATTTTGCCTCTTATTGCATTCATCCTTTATTGGTTGTATTGTTATATGTGCCATTCTGTTTTTTGCTTTTTGTTCTTTGATTATTTTTTTAGTAGACACCATTCACAGGCAGCACACGCATGGTTGACTAGCTTAATATTTCTTCCCATTCATTCACATTTCTTTTCTCTCCCTTTCCCATCCTTTCCTTCTTTTCAAAGCCCCCCCCCTCCCCCCTCCCCCCCCTTTTCCTATTCCTTCCCTTAATACCCTCCCCTTTTTTCTTATTTATATGGGTTTTGTCATCTGGTTGCCGTGACCCTGTTATGGCTGAGTTCACGCGCGCCATACATGGAGAAAAAAACATATTGGACGGACGCTGCCTGTGTGGCGGTCTAGCGCCGGCCGCCCTCACGTGGCGTCTGTTTACTATGTTCGCCTGTCCTGGCGGTTACCTAGGTAGCGGTCAGATGCTGGCCGCTTTTGGATGACGCCAGCTGACTGATAAGTGGCGTCACAGATACATATGCGCATGTGTGGGGCTCGTTCCATGATAGGCTCACGGTAGTCAGATGACTTCTCCCAGCCGGTCATATAACTGGGATGTTCACAATAATAGCCACGCCCCCCGAGGAAGCGGTCCTGCATACCGCGAAACGCGCGTAGGGGTACACAGGTCGGCGCCTATTACATATCTGGACATGATGGGTAGGTTTATCCAGCTTATTTAAGCACACTTTGTCTTTTTCCACATATGTCATGTAGCTGAACCCTGCATAGATCAAGTGGTGGAATATACCAGCTTGTTTACATCTAGTGCAGTTATTATTGGTATCACCAGTATTATTTATCCGGGCTATACGTATGATATAATATTGCCCAAGGGAAATTATTATCTTTTATCGGTGATCTCTGCACTAATATATCCTACTACACACCCTTTTGGCTGGTAGAATAACTACATTTCATTGTTCAATTATTTTACATCATTAATTTTTGTGGTACTGACTCTGGATATCCATCCCCATCACAGGCTGCCCACCTGTTTGTTTTTCTAGTATCGGGCCTTATGTGATTACCCATTTTATTGGATTTTGTAATATCCTGTATCTCTGATATGTGTCCTTCTTTTTGACAAATAAATTTATATATGTTTTGCAATGGAAATGGATTCTATGTCCTCCTTTTTCTCATAATATTGAGAATCGTCTCCATCATATTTGACTTCATGAGGCATCATTAAGGTATTTTACTCTTGTATGTAATAGGATGTTCCTTTGGAGTTTTTTTCACAAAAATATGCAGATGATGAACCAGACACCAGCAGTTGTCAATTAAGGGTAAGAAGAAGAAAAGTAGAAAATGTGAAGAATGACAGAAAGGCAATGTATTGCTAGAAAATGTGTTACTATTTGCTTCCATGGCACTTTAAATTAGGTAGCATAACTTTAAATATTGATAGACAGTTGAACTGTTTGTAACGTTCAAGAAACAGTGCCTCCCACATTGGGAAGTTTAGTATAAGACATGTTCATTATGCAATATAAAAATTTGTATGTTCCTGTATTGTCAACTTTGTTTCCCTTGCAGCCCGCAGACGTGCTGTGTTTAACGGGGGGGATGTGGCACCCCTAAGGCTCAGCTGCCACAGAGGTACTGCACCTCCTCCTGAGGTGTGGTACCCCACCATTCAGGTAACTTGGAGACTCCTGACCACACTCCAACACCTGCACCCCACACCACAATGTAGTGTAGAAAAGCACCTTCGGCGGCTCCCTGCTTGGAGTGCAGCAAAGCACCCATTGGTGGCTCCCTGCTTGGAACACGAAACGTGCTGGGTGGTGGGTGGAGTTTAGCTTACATTAAAGAGAGCGGGGAGAGTTTGGGAGAGGAGTCAGTTGTTGAGTAAGGAAAGAGAAGAAGATCCCCGGAGAGAGGGATAGATGGATGGAAGTGCTGCAGCAGATCCCAGTGACCTGGGTCTGCTGGCACGGGAAAAGAAGAGAGAGAGAGCAACATAGACTGAAAGCCTGATTTTCCAAAGAAAGATTAGTAAGGAACGTGAGCAGTAAAAGAGAACAGAGGACGTGGGTTAGAAGAGAACCCTTCCTAGAAGTTCTAAGCGCAAGGCCGGAGCCCGATCCCCGAGGTTGTATGGATACTAATGTGTTATGAATGAGTCACCGGAGGAGGAGAAAACAAAAATACAAACTAAGTCCAGAAAACCAGAGAGGTTGGTAGCTATCGGATTGCAGACCCCAGATCCTATACACCACAACTAACAGCAGCCATGGGGGGTTCCTACGGTGCCCTAGACCCCTCGTCACAGCCGGAGAACTACATAAGCCTAAAGAAGGAAAGGGGAAATCTAAACTGCCCCAGAGCAGATCCCAAAGCAATAGACAGCCCCCAACATGTATTGTCGGTGAAATACAGATGAAAACACAAACACAGACAGAAAGACAGGCTGAGCAAACGATGGGGCCCAACTAACTAGATAGGACAGGACAGAAAAGATGCTGGCTGCAATCCGCAAAAAACCCTACCAAAAATGTCCCAACAGTCTGATAGGGAAAAAGGCCCTGAAGTCGCTAGACTTCAAAATCACTATATCAGCACTCAGGTATATTCTGAAAACAGAGCAAAGAGATAAACTGATCAGAGACAAAAATGGAATTCAGCCAGTCCCAACCAGGACTGGCTGAATATAAACACTAAGGAAACCAGACAAAATCTCATGGAATAATAGCAGGGCAAAAACTTAGCTTTTAGTAGACAGGAACTAAACTGGATGCAAGAGCTCAGAGCAGAAAGGATCAGCAGCAGCCCTGTAGGGCGTCGGCTGCCTTATATCTACTCAGAAATTCCAGATGTCCAATCACACTCCGCCTGTTCAGATGACAGGTTCTTCCCATCCCAATCAATTTCACTACCTCTCTTCACCAGCAGAGGGAGTTCATCAGAAATCAAAGGTGAAGGGGAGAATGAACTCAAAACAGTACCTCCCCCTTGAGGAGGGGTCACCGAACCCTCATCCACGCCACCAGGGCAATCAGGATGGGCCCGATGAAAAGCACGAACCAATCTTTTGGCATGAATATCGGATGCAGGGACCCAAGAATTATCCTCCTGGCCATAACCCTTCCATTTAACCAAATACTGGAGTCTCCGTCTAGCCAGACGAGAATCCAGTATCTTCTCAACCTCATATTCCACATTACCTTCAAACAATACAGGGTCAGGAGGTGCCACCACAGGAACTACTGGCTCAACAAACCTCTTTAACAGAGACTTATGAATCACGTTATGGATCTTGAATGTAACAGGAAGAGCCAATCAAAAAGAGACCGGATTCATCTCCAAAATCTTGTAAGGTCCAATAAATCTTGGCTTGAAATTTGGAGAAGCCACCTTCATAGAGATATTCTTTGATGACAACCAAACCATATCACCCACCTTAAACCAGGGACCAATGGTCCTATGCCGGTTGGAAAACCGCTGGGCCTTTTCCTGGGAGAGAGACAACTTATCCACCACTTGGTCCCAGATCTGGTGCATTCTCTCCACCACAGTGTCAACACCTGGGCAGGCAGAAGACTCCACCTGCCCTGAATAGAATCGAGGATGAAACCCAAAGTTACAAAAAAAGGTGACATCAAAGTGGCAGAACTAGCTCTATTATTTAAAGCAAATTCGGCCAAGGGCAAAAATGAAACCCAATCATCCTGATCAGCAGAAATAAAACATCTCAAATACGACTCCAAAGTCTGGTTTGTTCTCTCCGTCTGCCCATTGGTCTGAGGGTGAAACGCAGAGGAGAAGGACAACTGAATTCCCAGCTTGGAACAGAAAGTCCTCCAAAATCTAGAAACAAACTGAACTCCTCTGTCAGATACAATGTTCTCAGGAATCCCGTGCAAGCGAACCACTTGTTGCAAAAACAAGGGCACCAACTCTGAGGAAGATGGCAACTTAGGGAGTGGTACAAGAAGGACCATCTTAGAGAATCTATCACAAATCACCCAAATAACAGTCATTCTCTGAGAAACAGGCATATCGGATATAAAATCCATTGAAATATGGGTCCATGGCCTCCTGGGCACCGGCAAAGGCATCAACAACCCACTAGAGCGAGAACAAGGTTTAGACTGAGCAAGTCCCACAGGACTACACAAAATTCCTGACATCACGAGACAAGGCGGGCCACCAAAAAGACCGACTCACCAAATCTCTAGTACCAAAAATACCTGGATGACCAGCCTATGTGGAGCAATGAACCTCAGACATCACTCTCTTCCTCCACTGGTCAGGAACATACAATTTTCCAATGGGACAACGCTCAGGTTTGTAATCCTGAAACTCTTCCAGAACATGTCTCAAATCGGGCGAGATGGCAGAAAGAACTACCCCCTCACCTAAGATGGTAGCAGGCTTGGTCACAATAGGAGAATCAGCAAAGAAACTCCTAGAGAGAGCGTCTGCCTTGACATTCTTAGTGCCCGGAAGAAAAGAGACCACAAAATCAAAACGTGTGAAAAACAAGGCCCACCTAGCCTGTCTAGGATTCAAGCATTTGGCCGACTCCAGGTAAATCAAATTCTTGTGGTCAGTAAGGACCACGACTTGATGTTTAGCTCCCTCCAACCAATGTCTCCACTTCTCAAATGCCCATTTCATGGCTAACAGTTCCCGATTCCCCACATCATAGTTACATTCGGATGGGGAGAACTTTCGGGAAAAGAAAGCACAGGGATTCATTTTAGATGTTACAGGATCTTTTTGGGACAAAACAGCTCCTGCACCAATCTCAGAAGCGTCCACCTCTACCTGAAACGGGAGTGAGACATCAGGTTGCCGCAAAACCGGAGCAGAAGTGAACCTTCGCTTCAGCTCCTGAAAAGAAGAAACAGCCTCCGGAGACCAATTCAGCACATCAGCCCCCTTCTTAGTCAAATCAGTCTATGGTTTGGCAATACCAGAAAAATTAGCTATAAATTTACGATAAAAATTAGCAAAACCCAAAAACTTCTGGAGGGCCTTCAAAGAAGTGGGCTGAACCCAATCATAAATGGCCTGTACCTTGGCCGGGTCCATTTCAATAGTTGACGGAGACAAAATAAATCCCAAAAATGAAATCCTCTGTACACCAAAAAGGCATTTCGATCCCTTGACATACAGGGAATTCTCCCTCAAAATCCGGAACACAATCCGAACATGTTCCACATGAGAGTCCCAATCCTTGGAAAAGATCAAAATATCATCCAGATAGATGATCAAAAATTTATCCACAAAGTCTCGGAAAATATCATTCATGAAGCACTGGAAGACAGAAGGGGCATTAGTGAGCCCAAAAGGCATCACCAGGTACTCAAATTGTCCCTCCGGAGTATTAAATGCCGTCTTCCATTCATCCCCCTGCTTAATGCGAATAAGATTATACGCCCCCTGAGGTCAAGCTTGGTAAACCAGCAAGCACCTTTAACTCTGGAGAATAGATCAGAAATCAGGGGTAACGGATACTGATATTTAACAGTAATTTTGTTGAGGGAACGATAGTCAATACAAGGCCTTAATGAACCATCTTTCTTGGCCACAAAAAACCCCCCAGCACCTAAGGGTGAAGAGGATGGTCTAATATGACCCTTCTCCAATGACTCCTTAATATAGGATCACATAGCCTCGTGCTCGGGTACAGATAAATTGAAAAGTTGACCCTTGGGAAATTTACACCCAGGGCTCCGCTCAATTGCACAGTCATAACTCCTATGAGGAGGCAAAGACGCAGACTCATTCTCACTAAATACATCATAAAAATCAGCCAAATAGTCAGGAACATCATGCGACTGGGGAGAGGTGGAGAAAACAGGAGCATCACTAAGGGCACACCGACAACCCCAACTCACCACAGACAAAGATTTCCAATCCAAAACTGGATTATGGATTTGCAACCAGGGAAACCCCAGAACGATGGTATCATGCAAATTATGCAACACCAAAAATCTGCAATTTTCCTGATGGTCTGGGGCAACCCGCATTACCACCTGGGTCCAAAACTGAGGTTTATTCTTCGCCAAAGGAGTAGCATCAATACCCCTCAAAGGGATAGGCGTCCGCAGAGGTGTCATAGGAAACACACAACGTATAGAAAAATCCAAGACCATCAGGTTCAGAGCTGCTCCGGAATCCACAAAAGCCTTAGCGGAAAATGTGGACAGGGAGCAGATCAGAGTAATTACCAGAAGAAACTGTCAGGGACACCGCACTACACTTGCTCATAGAGCCAGTGCACGTGTCCTGAGTACAGAAGCAGTGCTAAACGAGGTACAGGAGGGATAAACAGACGGGAGGTCAGACAAAGCCAAAGGTCATACACAGGATCACAGTACAGTACCGGGGATGAGACAGAGCGGATAATCAGGGCCAAGCAGAGATCAAAACCAAACAGACATAGGAGGTACCAGGCAGAATCCAAAGCGATATCCAGGAAACAGACCGAGTCATACACAGAGAATCAAGTAACCAGAACACAGCACAAACACACTCAGGGGTCACCACACAATACCAAGGGCGAAAGTATAACTGACAGGGATGGGAGCGTCCTGAGGCTATAAGAAGCCTCCCCCAGAACCAGGGAGAGGCCACAATCATAGCCCCAGGTGTGCAGGTAAGCCTGCACCGGGATCACAACCTTTAACCCCAGAAATGCCAGTCATCAGTACAGGTTCCATACATTAACCCCACGTGTGCGAGTCAAACCCGCACTGAGATCATGACAGAAACTTAGGTTGAACACCACCCACAGCAAATGTGTGTGCAAAACGTTTCTCTCGTTTAGGGCAGACAGAAATAATATGAGAGGCATCTCCACAGAAAAAACACAGCTTATTACGCCTTCTGAACTCCTGACGTTGCGCCCTAGACAAAACTCTATCACATTGCATAGGTTCAGACATTTGTTCAACAGGTGGCAACATCTTTCGTACAGTTTTGCGTTCACGCAAACACCAATCAACCTGAATGGCTACTGACATAGAATTGTCAAGACCAGAGGGAACAGGAAATCCCACCACAGTATCTTTTACGGTTTCTGACAAACCCTTCCGAAAGAGAACTGCCAAGGCACCATCATTCCAGATAGTAAGAACCGCCCACTTTCGGAATTTTTGACAGTACAACTCTGCAGAATCCTCACCCTGGCTCAATGCCAACAGGGCCTTTTCAGCCTGATCAATAGCATTAAAGATGTGTCTGACAGGATATCAGGACTCTTCAGACCTACAGATGACTACCCATTCCTGCTACTACATGTGGGGACAAATGACACTGCAAGAAACGACCTGGAAACCATCTGCAGAGACTTTGAAGACTTAGGCAAGAAAGTGAAAGAACTGGGAGCGCAGGTGGTCTTCTCTTCCATCCTCCCAGTGGATGGCCATGGAACAAGGAGGTGGAATAAGATTCTGCAGGTGAACAACTGGCTACGTCGATGGTGCCGTCAGCAACGATTTGGATTTCTGGATCACGGAGTGAACTACTTATACGATGGACTACTTGCTAGAGATGGGGTGCACCTTACGAAGACTGGTAAGCATGTATTTGGAAGTCGCCTTGCTACACTTGTAAGGAGAGCTTTAAACTAGAACAACATGGGAAGGGAAGCAAAAGACCAGAAAAAGCCATACACCTGACAAATGCTATTGAGAACTCTGCTATTAGAAGTGGAAAGGAAGAACAAAGACGAAAGAATCTAATTAATAAAAATATTGGAGAAAGAGAAACCAATCACAAACTAAAATGTTTCTATACTAATGCACAAAGCATGGGCAACAAACAAGGAGAATTGGAACTACTAACACAGGAAAAGAAATATGATGTCATTGGAATCACTGAAACTTGGTGGGACAATACACATGATTGGAATACAAGACTAGAAGGATACAACTTATTTGCAAGAAACAGACTTGATAAACGAGGAGGGGGTGTCGCATTGTATGTTAGAAACGCGTATATCTGCACAGAGATTGAAGCTTCAGAGACTGGGAGTTCTGTGGAAACTGTTTGGGTAAGAATACAAGGACAGAACAATGGAAAGGACACCATTGTAGGCATTTACTACAGGCCGCCTGTGCAAGCTGAAGCTATGGATGAACTCTTTATGCATCAAATGGCCAAGTTCTCCAAAAAATATGACATAGTTGTCATGGGAGATTTCAACTATCCAGACATTTGTTGGGAATCTCTCTCAGGCAAAACTAACAGGTCAAGGAAATTCTTATCCTCTCTTGCTGACAACTTTATCTTCCAAAAGGTAAGGGAGAAAACAAGGGGAACTGCTACCTTGGATCTAATCCTTATAAACAGGGAGGAAATGGTTGAGGAGGTAAAAGTGGCTGGGACCCTAGGAGGTAGCGACCATGCTATTTTAGAATTTTGGATAACTAGAGGCGGAAGACCTGTGAAGACTCAGACGTCAAGGTTAGATTTCAGAAAGGCAGATTTTAAGGGATTCAGAAAGAGAATTGGAGGGATCCAATGGCTGGATATCCTTAAAGACAAAAATGTCCAGGAAGGATGGGAAATCTTGAAAAATGAAATTCTCAAAGCACAGTTGTTAACAATTCCGAAAAGAGGGAAGAATAGGAAGCAGTTAAGGAAACCAGGATGGATGAACACAGAACTTAAGCACATGCTAAAAAGGAAGAAAAAAATGTTTATAAAATGGAAAGAGGGAGGCATATCTAAAGAAGAATATAATGCTGTCTGCAGAACCTGCAGGGCACAAATCAGATTAGCTAAAGCTGAAAATGAATTGAGGCTTGCAAGAGATGTCAAAAGCAATAATAAAGGATTTTGGGGATATGTCAAAAGTAAAAGAAAAGTCAAAGATGCTATAGGATTTTTACAGGATGAAAATGATGAAATGGTAAGACAGGATGTTGAGAAGGCTGAACTTTTAAATTCCTATTTTGCATCTGTTTTCTCTCAGAAAGGAAATGTAACATCAACTGTTATTCACTGTCCTATTAAGGGAATAGAAGAATCCAGGATATCTATAAACAGAGAGATAGTGAGGAAACACTTAGCTAGCCTAAATGAATTCAAGTCTCCAGGTCCAGATGAATTACACCCCAGAGTACTGAAGGAGATAGCAGAAGAAATTTTTGAACCCCTCTCTATAATCTTTGAAAATTCTTGGAGAACAGGAGAAGTGCCAGAAGACTGGAGAAGAGCAAATGTTGTTCCTATCTTCAAAAAGGGGAAGAAGGTGGACCCAGGTAACTATAGGCCGGTGAGTCTGACTTCTATACCAGGAAAGATCTTTGAACAAATTATTAAACAACATGTATGTCAATACCTGGATAAGAATGAAGTGATTAAACAGAGTCAGCATGGGTTTGTAACTAATAAGTCATGTCAGACTAACTTAATTTCCTTCTATGACGGTATCACTGATTGGGTGGATCAAGGAAATGCTGTAGATATAGTATATCTTGACTTCAGCAAAGCATTTGACAAAGTCTCTCATACAATCCTTATTGAAAAAATGATTAAGTATGGAATGGACAAGGCAACTGTTAGGTGGATTCATAACTGGCTTAGTGATCGGACCCAAAGAGTGGTCGTAAATGGCTGCACATCCAGTTGGAAGAATGTCTCAAGTGGGGTACCACAGGGCTCTGTCCTGGGCCCTGTATTGTTCAACATCTTTATCAACGATTTAGATGAAGGAATTGAGGGTAAACTGATTAAATTTGCTGATGACACAAAGCTAGGAGGGATAGCTAATACTAGAGAAGAGAGAGAGAGGATTCAAAAAGATTTAAATAAACTGGAGAAGTGGGCAGCAACTAACAGAATGGTTTTTAACAGGGAGAAATGCAAAGTACTACATCTGGGCAATAAAAATGGAAAAAGCATATATAGAATGGGAGGAATAGGGCTAAGTGACAGCACATGTGAAAAAGACTTGGGTATACTAATAGATCACAGACTGAATATGAGTCAACAGTGTGATGCAGCAGCAAAAAAGGAAAATGCAATTCTAGGATGTATTAACAGAAGCATACAGTCTAGATCACGTGAAGTCATTATTTCCCTCTACTCCTCTTTGGTCAGACCTCATCTGGAATATTGTGTCCAGTTTTGGGCACCACATTTTAAAAAAGACATCAACAAACTGGAGCAAGTTCAGAAAAGAGCGACCAGAATGGTGACCGGTCTGCAAACCCTGTCTTATGAGGAAAGGTTGCAGGATTTGGGAATGTTTAGTTTGCAAAAGAGAAGACTGAGAGGAGACTTAATAGCTGTCTACAAATATCTAAAGGGCTGTCACATTGTAGAAGGATCAACTTTATTCTCATTTGCACAAGGAAAGACTAGAAGCAATGGGATGAAACTGAATGGGAGGAGACACAGATTAGATATTAGAAAAAACTTTTTGACAGTTAGAGTGATCAATGAGTGGAACAGGCTGCCACGAGAAGTGGTGAGTTCTCCTTCAATGGAAGTCTTCAAACAGAGGCTGGACAGACATCTGACTGGGATGATTTAGCGAATCCTGCTTTGAGCAGGGGGTTGGACCAGATGGCCCAGGAGGTCCCTTCCAACTCTACGATTCTATGATTCATTAGGTTCATCATACAACAACCCCAAGGCCTGAAAAAATGCGTTTACATCAGTCAGAATAGGATCATCAGGTTTCAAAGAAAACGCCCAATCCTGGGGATCGCGGCGCAGCAAAGAGATGACAATTTTAACCTGCTGCTCGGAGCTCCCCGATAAGTTAGGCTTCAAGGCAAAAAATAATTTACAATTATTCTTAAAATTCAGAAATTTAGACCGATCCCCAAAAAACACATCAGGAGTAGGGATCTTTGGTTCAGCATAATGTGAATGAGCAAGATAGGTGGAAATTCCCCACACTTCAGCAGTAAGCTGCTCCACACGATCAGACAATTGCTTAATCTCCATTGAGAAAAAATTCCCCCCCTTAATCTACACAAAAAAAAAAATTCTGACACTTTTTTTTTTTTTTTACAATTCTTTCCTGCTATTGAGTACCCTAGAATCTGCGGTATGACTGGTGATTCTGTTATGAATGAGTCACCGGAGGAGGAGAAAACAAAAATACAAGCTAAGTCCAGAAAACCGGAGAGGATGGTAGCTATCGGATTGCAGACCCCTGATCCTATACATCACAACTAACAGTAGCCGTGGGGGGTTCCTACGGTGCCCTAGACCCCTCGTCACAGCCGGAGAACTACATAAGCCTAAAGAAGGAAAGGGGAAATCTAAACTGCCCCAGAGCAGACCCCAAAGCAATAGATAGCCCCCAACATGTATTGTCGGTGAAATACAGATGAAAACACAAACACAGACAGAAAGACAGGCTGAGCAAACGATGGGGCCCAACTAAGTAGATAGGACAGGACAGAAAAGATGCTGGCTGCAATCCGCAAAAAACCCTACCAAAAATGTCCCAACCGTCTGATAGGGAAAAAGGCCCTGAAGTCGCTAGACTTCAAAATCACTATATCAGCACTCAGGTATATTATGAAAACAGAGCAAAGAGATAAACTGATCAGAGACAAAAATGGGATTCAGCCAGTCCCAACCAGGACTGGCTGAATATAAACACTAAGGAAACCAGACAAAATCTCATGGAATAATAGCAGGGCAAAAACTTAGCTTTTAGTAGACAGGAACTAAACTGGATGCAAGAGCTCAGAGCCGAAAGGATCACCAGCAGCCCTGCAGGGCGTCGGCTGCCTTATATCCACTCAGAAATTCCAGATGTCCAATCACACTCCGCCTGTTCAGATGACAGGTTCTTCCCATCCCAATCAATTTCACTACCTCTCATCACCAGCAGAGGGAGTTCATCAGACATCAAAGGTGAAGGGGAGAATGAACTCACAACACTAATGGTCCTGCAGCAGACACCGGAGGAATAGAAGGAGTGACCACTTTATTCCCACACAAGACTTGGGGGCACAACAGCAACTGGATAGTAAGCCGGGACTTAGTAGCAAGGAGTCCCCGAAGCAGGCTACAGCTGTCTGCCGTACAAGTAGAGTTCATAAGAACATCGGACAGGAGGAACTCCAGTGTAACTCAGTACTTGGAGTACTTCATTTAAAGGTGCTATAAGAGGAGACGTTCAGAAAGGTACATGTTGGCGGAGTGTTGTAAAGGAGTATTCCATCTGGCCTGGAGGTTGACTGAGTCCCTGACCCGGAGGACACGGCATGGAGGCAGGCACCTGTTTGTACAACAGACTGTGAGTAAAGCTTTGGAACTACATGCCCTGGTGTCCTCCACTCATTCCCGCATCACACACACCTGGCACCGCTGCATCCCTGTGCCTACACTGCACCATTCCTGCAACGCGTCTCTACACTGCCCTGGGACTACAGCCCTGCCTGTGGAGGGCTATAACATCAATGCTGCACCACACCATCTGTCCCAGAGGATCTGTCTGCAGCGTCGGCTTACATCTCTATTGCCGAACACCACAGGTGGCGTCACGAATCACTCATAAACTTTCATCACTCTAAGCACACTGCAACAACTCCTTTTACAATGGGCACCCAGGGCCAAGGGCCGGGTCCCAGCTGCCGTGACATCTCCCATTGAAGCTCATAGGGCCCGGTACCGAGTACCCCACAGCCCTGGGAGGTCGACCCACTGAGAAGCTGCAGTGACCATAGTGAGAAGAGAGGCACTGACAAGGCATGTGAGGCACCATCATAACATCTGGTTAGGAGCCCACTCAGATGTCCTTGAGCTGAACCCCTCGCTGCACCTCGGAACACATGTAATATCTATACAGCAAGTAGTAAAGAAATCAGTGACACCTGTAAGATAAAAATGCCCATTACACTCATAGATGACTTCCCTGATGGGTACAGGGTCTGAAATGGGGTCATTTTAGGGAGTCGTATGTTGTCCACAAACATCTGGGGCTTTACGATTGGCCCCCACAAGCTAGGACTGCCAAATTAGTGCTCCAAAAGCAAAACAGTGACTCTCCCCATTGGAGCCCGGCCGTGTGCAGTCATTCCTGACCTCAGGTTTGGGAGAAATTTCCGTGTAAATTGTGGCTCCATTTTACTCTCTGTGAAATAGAAAAATTTGAGTCTAAAACATTTCACCTCGTACACACGTGGCTCCGCTCCGTACACCTCGTACACACGCGGCTCCGCTCCGTACACCTCGTACACACGCGGCTCCGCTCCGTACACCTCGTACACACGCGGCTCCGCTCCGTACACCTCGTACACACGCGGCTCCGCTCCGTACACCTCGTACACACGCGGCTCCGCTCCGTACACCTCGTACACACGCGGCTCCGCTCCGTACACCTCGTACACACGCGGCTCCGCTCCGTACACCTCGTACACACGCGGCTCCGCTCCGTACACCTCGTACACACACGGCTCCGCTCCGTACACCTCGTACACACACGGCTCCGCTCCGTACACCTCGTACACACACGGCTCCGCTCCGTACACCTCGTACACACGGCTCCGCTCCGTACACCTCGTACACACGCGGCTCCGCTCCGTACACCTCGTACACACGCGGCTCCGCTCCGTACACCTCGTACACACGCGGCTCCGCTCCGTACACCTCGTACACACGCGGCTCCGCTCCGTACACCTCGTACACACGCGGCTCCGCTCCGTACACCTCGTACACACACGGCTCTGCTCCGTACACCTCGTACACACACGGCTCCGCTCCGTACACCTCGTACACACACGGCTCCGCTCCGTACACCTCGTACACACACGGCTCTGCTCCGTACACCTCGTACACACACGGCTCCGCTCCGTACACCTCGTACACACATGGCTCCGCTCCGTACACCTCGTACACACGCGGCTCCGCTCCGTACACCTCGTACACACACGGCTCCGCTCCGTACACCTCGTACACACACGGCTCCGCTCCGTACACCTCGTACACACACGGCTCCGCTCCGTACACCTCGTACACACGCGGCTCCGCTCCGTACACCTCGTACACACGCGGCTCCGCTCCGTACACCTCGTACACACACGGCTCCGCTCCGTACACCTCGTACACACACGGCTCTGCTACATCCACCCTGTAAACCCCTCCTGACCCCACACAGAAACTTCCCCTCATCCAGCACCATGACAACCAGCACAGCAGAATCCTGCACACACTGAGGCCCCTGATCATGTGACCCCTGACTCCTCCCCTCCTGTGACCTCATCACAGGTCCTGTGCGCACAGAGCAGCTGTATAAATCTCCGGCCTCGGGGGTCTCACCAGACTTCGCTCTTTTCTTGCAGGGGCCGCAGTGGATTTCATCCGGGATCCATAGAGCTGAATAGAGGAGCGATGTTCCTTCACTCTGATGGGAATTGATGGTGACGTTGATGAGTCTATGAGGAACGTGTTCAGCTGCCGACTCCGAGGAGGAAACTGCTTGTTGTCTGTGGCCTAAATATATAGGTTTTATTAGTAGATGTCAGGGAAGAAAACTAAACCCTGTAAGATAATAAATCTCCTCCTATGTTTCCCTTATTATCTCCAGTAATTGTATTATTACACAGGATTCTTATGATGTTACATTGGATCATCTTCTTCTCATTCAGGTCTCTACAATATCGGATCCTCTCAGTGAAGATCTTCTACAGAAGAGAATTCTCCTGATTTACCCATCAAGGATGGATATGGACAGAGACAAGATGGCGGAGAGGATGTTACACCTCACCCTAGAGATCCTCTTCCGTCTCACTGGAGAGGTGAGAGATTCTGATGATGTCACATTACATCATTCTTATCTATGGGAATAACAGATGGACAGAACTGGAGAGGTGAGGACTCTGGGAATGTCTGTAGTGAGATTTATTAATGTGTCTCTCCAACACCAGGATTACACAGTGGTGAAGAAGACCTCTAGTGATCGCTGTCAGGACCCTGTGTCTGAGGGATGGGGAAGACCCCTGAGCCCAATCACGGGGCCTCCACCTCACCCCCTGATCCATGAGGACATCAATGACCAGAAGATCCTAGAACTCACCTACAAGATGATTGAGCTGCTGACTGGAGAGGTGACACTGCTGGGAATGCTGGGACATTATACAGTAACACTATGAAGGGATCGGGGGATGACGGTATCATTGTGTGTGTCAGGTTCCTATAAGGTGTCAGGATGTCGCTGTCTATTTCTCCATGGAGGAGTGGGAGTATTTAGAAGGACACAGAGTACTGTACGAGAACGTCATAATGGAGGTTCCCCAGCCCCTCACATCTCCAGGTAATAGACAGGACTAAATACACACGGCCTATAATTATCTGTATGTAGAGAATGAATTCAGTCCCTGTATGTGTTTCCTCCAGATCTATCCAGTAAGAGGACAACACCAGAGAGATGTCCCCGTCCTCTTCTTCCACAGGACTGTAACCAAGAGGATCCCAGTGCTCCTCAGGATCATCAGGTAGATGGAGAGAAGGTGTCAGGAGATCTCCCCTATGATGTGTAGATGGCTGTGAAGGTCTTGTGCTCAGTCTTGTTTTATCCACCAGTATTATATGTTTTATACTTGTGTAATGAGAACGGTGGAGATGGCAGGATTAGAGCTGGTCATAGATGGGACTTCTTCATCTGTCGGTGACTTTTACAATATTTGTTTCAGGTTGAAGATCTGACTCATATTAATACTACAGAGACATATGTGAGGGGTGATGAGTGGTGTAAAGAGGAGATTCCCACATATGACTACCCAGGTGAGTAATAACCACTGAATGCAGAGACGTCACAGATTCCTCTCAGTCACCGGCTATGGCTGCTTTATCGGTGGTGTAGTTGGGTGTTGTGAGTTCATTTTCCCCTTCACCACTGAGGCCCGATGAACTCCCTCTTCTGGTGAAGGAAGGTAGTGAGGCTGATTACCAAGCACCTGAGCAGGTAGATGATGACTGGGTGACAGGAATTGCTGACTGGATATAAGGTAGCCGACGCCCTTCTGCCTTGCTGTGATTTCTCTGAGGGATTCTAGGAGACCAGTCTGATTCCTGCTCCTCAAAAGCTAAGTTTACTGCTCTGCTTTTTGCATTTGTGTTTTGTTTTTGTTTTGCCTTGTTTTTCTGGATTTCTGCCATTCCCTGCTGGGGTGAGCTGAATTCCTTTTTGTCTTTTTGCTCTGTCTTCAGAAAATACCTGAGTACTGATATAGTCTTTTTGAAGCCTAGCGTCTTCAGGGCTTTTTTCCCTATCAGTCTGTTGGCTCTTGTTTTGATAGGGTTTTTGTGGATTGCAGACAGCAGCTTTTCTATCCTGTCCTGTTTAGTTAGCTTGGGCCCCATCATTTGCTCAGTCTATCTTTCTATCTGTGTTAGTGTTTTTTCATGTTGCTTCACCATCATTATATGTTGGGGGCTGCCTATTGCTTTGGGGTCTGCTCTGGGGCAGTTTAGATTTCCCTTTCTGTCTTTAGGCTATTTAGTTCTCCGGCTGTGATCGAGGGGTCTAGGGCACCGTAGGAACCCCCCACGGCTACTGCTAGTTGTTGTTGATAGGTTCAGGGGTCTGCAATCCGATAGCTGCCAACTTCTCTGGGTTTCTGGACTTAGCTAGTATTTCTGTTTTTGCCTCCTACGGTGACTCATTCATAACAGTCGGGCCATATTACCATGATCACCATTTTGCCTCTAGACCACAACATTCTCCTCCACCCAAAACTGTTCAAATGACTTTGCGTATTGAAAGATTGAAAGCCCTTTTCTATAGAACTTACGACCTGGAGGATCCACCTACCTCCTGGGATTAGTGTGAGGTTGATCCCTTAAAGCGAGATCTATATGATTGCTTGTACCTGACCCAATATAGGCCGAGAGCACGCTTAAAGAGTCACACTGAGCACAGAGTTAGATGTCTACTCCTTTCTCAGTAAAGGCTTGCACACAACTAAAGTTTATTCTCAAGACAAATAGGCAGGAAATGGGTGTCACACAATCTTCTGAGTAGCCAGTGTCAGTCTATGATAGGTCCATTTCAGCTTCACTTCCATATATGGTATCCAGTATCTCAGCTTCTGCATTCCAAGGATTCCTTGCAGGGTGTTGTCTGAAGACACAGACGCCATCTTGGTACACCATATCTGAACTGACTTATATAAGGTTTAATAATTGATTTCATTAGCCATTCTCTCCTTCACATTAGGAGACGCTGACCGTTACCTGCCCAGATCTGTAACTATAAAGCCAAATGACAGCGTACGTAGAATGTGCTGACAAGATAGAAAATCACTTGAAGAAAAATCTTATGCTGGGCCTGTAAGAGAAAGCGGAGGGTAATGATGCTGTTGGCTTCCTAGATCCCTGAGATCTTATCGGATGAATCTTCTCTCCCTTCTGTGCTGCTGAATGTCTCATGGTCCCCACAAGACCAGGTCCAGTCTTTCTGGCCAAACTTCCCTTTTATGATGGACAACAGTAAATGTGCAGTGAGGCCAAGTGTGAATTTCTGTCCAATAACAGCAGAGTTTCCCTTTATCCTGACTTTCCAATTTGTATTAAAACCAACTAACTTCAAGGAGGATTGTGATAATCTCCAGGACAAACATTCCACCTGTGCCATGATAGATCTCTAAAGCCCCCGTTACACACTGCGATAGCGCTAGCAATATCGCTGTAAAGTCACCGATTTTGTGACGTTACAGCGATATTACTAGCGATATCGCTGCATGTGATGCTTACCTCCAACCAGCTCCCCCGCTGGTTATCGCTGATCGCGCGAGAAGCTGCTGGACCATTCCTCGTCGGTCACTTCCTGCGGCGCTTCCTGTGGTGCCGAAGAGCGACGCGTGGAGCCGGGCGGGAGGACGCAGGATCGCCGCGTCTGACAGGTAAGTAGCGATCCCCGTCCCCAGCGATGTTGCTGGTGAGATCTGCCTGAGTGGCAGCTCACTAGCGACCACCTAGCGATTCACCAGCGATCCTGACCGCGTCATATCGCTGGTCGGGATCGCTGGTGAGTCGCTAGGTGTAACTGTACCCTAAGCTGTGCGTGGCTGAGGGCTGTAATATACATTTATTCCCGCCTGCAGGAGATGTGTTGGCTCCAGCCCTGGTGTCATGGAGTCACTCCACGTCATACATTACATTGTTTCTGATCCTAAGGAATTCAGATTACTGCACAATCTCTCCTGAAATGGGGAGCAATATTATTATCTCTAATCTTCTGGTCAGGAGTCATAGTAGCTCCAATGGTCCACCATAAATGAGGGCAACTCGGGTTTACTGTTGTTTAACCCCTTAACGTCCAAGGATGGACACAGTCCATCATGGCAGGATGTCAGTTCCCGCACCATGGCAGACTGTGTCCGTCCTGCATTTAAACTGTCACTGCATGTAAACACAGACAGCTGACAGGCATGGGCAGAGGTGCGGGGAACCATGCCGTAAGTCCCCGCACCCAGAACGCTGTGATTGGTCAGTCAGTCTGACTGACCAATCACAGCATGATCGGGCAGAAGATGCTGAAATTTCAACATCTACCACCCAGTCAGTGCAGGAGCTCAGCGCTGCCGGTGGCTGAGCTTCCTGCACTAACTGCCAGGAGCGGCATCCGTGTCCACCCCTGGCTGTTAACCCCCTGATTGCTGCGATTGCAGAGTTCAGGGGGGAGGCAGAGGGTCGGGGGCTCCCTCTGCCTTCAGGTCGGCAGCCCCGCGATGTAATCGCAGGGCCCGATCTCTGCCGTGATGACTCACAGCATGGTCTCAGAAGCTTTCTCCATTGGTATAATACATTGCAATGCTGGAGCAGTACAATGTATTATACCTGCAACCAAATAAAAAAAAAAGTGAAAGTCCCATAAAGGGACGAGGCAAAAAATTTTTCAAAAAAAAAAAAATAAAATAATTAAAAAAAAATCCCCTGATACATAAATCAGAATAGAAAGCGATCAAAAAACGTCATGTGCCCGAAAATGGTACCAATAAAAACGTCGCCCCGCAAAAAGCAAGCCCTCACATAACTCTGTGGGCCAAAATATGGGAAAATTATAACCCTCGAAATACAGTGATGCAAAAACTTCTTACAAAAAAAGCGTCTTTTAGTGTGACAGAAGTTAAACATGAAAAAGGATATAAATCTGGTATCGCTGTAATCGCACCGACCCGAGGAATAAAGTCGCCATATCACTAATACCGCATGAGGAACGGCGTGAAAATACAGCCAATTCTTCACCATTTGTGGATTTGTTCATTCTGCCTCCCAAAGATCGCAGTAAGGCGATCACAGTGGTTTACCCCACATATGGAGTATCAGCGTACTCAGGACTAATTGCACAATAACTTTTGGGATTCTATTTCCCCTGTTACCCTTGGGAAAAGAAAAATTTAGGGGCAAAAAGATCATTTTTGTGTTAAAAAAAATATGATTTTTAATTTTACGTTATAAACTTCTGTGAAGCCCTTGGGGGTTCAAAGTGCTCACCAGTGTCACCACACATCTAGATAAGCTCTTTGGGGGTCTAGTTTCCAAAATGGGGTCACTTGTGGGGGGTTTCCACTGTTTGGGCACATCAGGGGCTTTCCAAACGCAACATGGCGTCCGATCTGAATTCCAGCCAATTTTGCATTGAAAAAGTCAAATGGTGCTCCTTCCCTTCCAAGCTCTGTCATGCGCCCAAACTGGTTTACCCCCACATATCAGGTATCAGCGTACTCAGGACAAATCGCTCAATAACTTTTGGGGTCCTGTTACAGTTAGGAAAATAAAAATTGGGAGTGAAAAGATTTTTTTTGGGAAAAAATATGATTTTTTAATTTTAAGGCTCTTTGTTATAAACTTCTGTGAAGCCCTTGGGGGTTCAAAGTGCTCACCACACATCTAGATAAGTTCTTTGGGGGGTCTAGTTTCCAAAATGGGGTCAATTAAGGGGAGTTTCCACTGTTGAGGTACATCAGGGGCTCTCCACGCGTGACATGGCATCCCCTCTCGATTCCAGCCAATTTGACATTCAAAACCCCAAATGATGCTCCTTCCCTTCTGCCGTGCGCCTAAAGATTGGTCTTCCTCCACACATGGGATATTGATATACTCAGGAGAAATTACACAACACATATTGTGGTTCATTTTCTCTTGATACCCTTGACAAAATAAAAAAAAATTGTGTTTGAATTAAAATCTTTGGGAAAAAGAGTTAAATGTTCATTTTTTCCTTCCACGTTGCTTCAATTATTGTGAAGCACCTGAAGGGTTAATAAATTTTTTGAATGTGGTTTTGAGCACGTTGAGGGGTGCAGATTTTAGAATGGTGTCACTTTTGGGTATTTTCTGCCATATAGACCCCTCAAACTCACTTCAAATTTGAGGTGGCCCCTAAAAAAATGGGTTTGTAAATTTTGTTAGAAAAATGAGAAATCGCTGGTCAACTTTTAACCCTTATAACTTCCTAACAAAAAGAAATTATGTTTCCAAAATTGTGCTGATGTAAAGTAGACATGTGGGAAATGTTATTTATTAACTATTTTGTGTGACATCACTCTCTGATTTAAGGGCATAAAAATGAAATGTTTGGAAATTGCAAAATTTTCAAAATTTTTGACAAATCTCCATTATTTTTAATTTCATAAATAAAAAATTAAGGAAAGAAAGCACCCATAGGGCGATAAAAGTAATTTTTTGGGTGACAATACATGGTTAGTGCACTCACCGTTACAGGTTGTGAACAGTCACAACCCCTTGCAGAATGTGAAAGGAACCAGTGGTCGCTTCAGACTCCCGTAGATACCAATATCACAAAGGAGGAAGAAAAAGACCGAATTTTTCAATGTATCCGCGCTGACCACACAAGGACAGAAAAATTCTTCATAGCTTTATTGTGCTGACGCGTTTCGTGGCAGATCTGCCACTTCCTCAGGGCATTTCCACAGGAAGTGATGTCTTTTTGCATGTAATTGTGATGTCATGAAGATTTTGTTTAAAACTACTGCTGTAACCAGATACTGTAATTCTTTGGCCCTGAGGAAGTGGCAGATCTGCCACGAAACGCGTCAGCACAATACAGCTATGAAGAATTTTTCTGTCCTTGTGTGGTCAGCGTGGATACATTGAAAAAACCCGGTCTTTTTCTTCCTCCTTTGTGACATTTTCATAAATAAACGCATTATATCGAATAAATTTTACCACTAACATGAAGTACAAAATGTCCCGAAAAAAACATTGTCAGAATCAGTGGGATCTGTTGAAGCGTTCCAGAGTTATAGCCACATAAAGTGACAGTGGTCCGATTTCAAAATTAAGGCCTGTCATCAACCTACAAAATGGCTTGGTCCTTAAGGGGTTAATCTTTATTTGTAGTTTTCAGTTAAAGAGATTCTTGTGCTCTGGGGCGGGGCTGTGGACGGGGCTTTATGTGGTGCTCTGATTACATATTCATCTGTATTGGCTTATGACAGGTCGCTGACCCCTCACTGACCTGCCCCCATTATTACATAATGCATATAATAGCATTGATATTATTGTTGATAATTCCTATAATATTGTGGCTATTGTGAGGCTTAGAAAAAAAATTACATCCAGCAAAATGTCACCGGCGGCGTCTGTCCAGTAGCCTCTATCTCTTACTTATAGACGCTACTGAAAGCAAAAAACACAAATATCCTGAACTAAAAGTAAAAAATATACTGCAAATAATACATAAAGGTAATAATAATGAGGGTATTTAGTAAACATAATTTTGATCAAAATAATGTACAAGCCATCCCGCCATGTCACGGCAACCCTTGTGGGACAGTCCCTACTCTAGTATTTAAAACCTTTTCACTTGCCAAGTGACGTGAATGTGAATAAGGGTCGAGCGGCTGAACCACTAGTAACAGCTTAGGCCAGACTGGATGGCTTTCCCAGCTCAGAAAGAGGGCGGTCACACCCATATATGCACTGAATGCACAAATACTGAATACTAGAGTAGGGACTGTCCCACAAGGGTTGCCGTGACGTGGCGGGATGGCTTGTACATTATTTTGATCAAAATTATGTTTACTAAATACCCTTATTATTATTACCTTTATGTATTATTTGCAGTATATTTTTTACTTTTAGTGCAGGATATTTGTGTTTTTTGCTTTTCGTTTTCTCTGGTTAATGGTCATGTGTTAATATGCACTTACATTGTGCATACACATTAACTTACTTTTCTCAGTTCAGATTTGTTTTTTGTTTTTTTATATATGCTACTGTGCAGGTGCCGCCATCGCCGGTGACAATTTGCTGGATGTAATTTTTTTTCTAAGCCTCACTATAGCCACAATATTATAGGCATTATCAACAATAATATCAGTGCTATTATATGCATTATGTAATAATAGGGGCAGGTCAGTGAGGGGTCAGCGACCTGTCATAAGCCAATTTATGGCTTATGCCAAACTACATGTTGACAAACCACAAAGCTTCTGGGAGAATGTCCTATGGACAGATGAGACAAAAATGGAACTTTTTGGCAAGGCACATCAGCTCAGCATGTCAAGTAAAGAACACTGTCCCTACTGTGAAACATGGAGGAGGCACTGTTATGCTCTGGGGCTGCTTTGCTGCGTCTGGCGCAGGGTTTCTAGAATCTGTGCAGGGTGCAATGAAATCTGAAGACTCTCAAGGGATTCTAGAGAGAAATGTGCTGCCCAGTGTCAGAAAGCTTGGTCTCAGTCGCAGGTCATGGGTCTTGTAACAGGATAAAGACAAAAAGCACACAGCTAAAAACACCCAAGAATGGATAAGAGGAAAACATTGGACTATTCTGAAGTGGCCTTCTATGAGCCCTGACCTAAATCCTATTGAGCAACTTTGGAAAGAGCTGAAACGTGTCGTCTGGAAAAGGCAACCTTCAAACACCAGACAACTGGAGCAGTTGCTCTTGAGGAGTGGGCCAAAATACCTGTCGAGAGGTGCAGAAGTCTCATTGACAGTTACAGGAATTGTTTGATTGCAGTGATTGCCTCAAAAGGTTGTGCAACAAAATATTAAACATTTCGCGCCAGAGCCTGTTTTTGCCTTCGTGACCGGTCCAATTTTTTCAATTCTGACCAGTGTCACTTTATGAGATCATAACTCTAAAAGGTTTCAACGTATCTTGGTGATTCTGAGATTGTTTTGGAAACAGAATTTTTTTTGGTAGGAAGATATAAGGGTTAAAAGTTGACCAGCGATTTCTCATTTTTACAAAATTCACAAAGCCATTTTTTATGGACCACTTCACATTTGAAGTGAATTTGAGGGGTCAATATGACAGAAAATACCCAAAAGTGACACCATTCTAAAAGTTGCACCCCTCAAGGTGCTCAAAACCACATTCAAAAAGTTTATTAACCCTTCAGGTGTTTCACAGGAATGAATGGAATGTGGAAGGAAAAAAATAAACATTTACTTTTTCCTGTCTCCCATGACGGCACACATGAGAGTGGGGATCCGCCCAGTCAGGACAGGAACCCTACTGAAGATAAAAGGGCGGTACCTCTCCCTCGCTTCAGTTGGGTTTCCTGTCCTGACAGGGACCCGTGTACTGAAGGAACACGTACCTGCCCCTCTCTTGTGCCGGCGTGGAAGAACAGGCAGGGTCCTGGGCGCCATGCGTTGGGGGAGGGAAGCGCCGTCCGCGGGTCCCCAGGGGGCTCAGCATCCGAGCGGGTGCAGAAGCAGCACGGCCTGGGGTCCTGGGGCTCTGCCGTGGCTGCCGCGCCGACCCTCTCCCCCTCTGCCGCATCCAGGAGCGTCAGGGAACGGCCACTTCCGGGTCGCGCTCCCCTGACGTCACACGCAGGGCACGCTGGGAGGGGGCGTGCCTGCGTGACGTCGGGAGGCGGCGCCGGCAATCCAAGATGGCGGCGCCCATAGAAAATAACGCCGGCCGGCGAAAGGAGATCCCAGCGGCATGGCGGGGGGGAGGGGCTGTGCGATAACCGTAGGAGGCGGAGAGTGCAGTGGATCCCCCTTACAAAAGGGGGATGACCACAGAAGACGCACTCATGCCCAAGGCTTCATGATGGAAGTGGGGCAAGACGAGCAGCGTCAGCAGCAGCAAGACCTCTCGCCAGATGCCAGGCCGAGCCGCCAACATACCAGGAGCAGTCGCTCAAGTGGTGGGAGCGGCAGTCATAAACGCAATCGGCATGACTCAGACGTCCAGGAGAAACGTCACGAGTGCATGTGAGGAGCCTCCGAGATCGGTACCCCTAATTGACAGCGGTGGTGAGTGATCTACGTGAATGTCACCCTTATGGTAACGGGGTTCCATTTTCTCTGTTTGATCACTAGGGGTCGAGGAAGGCCAGCAGCAAAACCAAAAATAGAGAATGCGCCCTATGTAAACACCCGCTGGCAGATTAGTGGCAGAAAGACCTCTGCACTGACTGTATAAATAAAACTATACAGGAGGAGACCCCTGATTTGGTGACTAGCCTTAAACAGTTAATTCAACAGGAGGTGAAAGGTTCCTTAAAGGCAGCCCTTAAAAAGAAAGATAAAAGAAATCGTAGAAGAAGCTCCGATTCAGAGGCCTCGCCAAGGCAGAAGGGGCGGGATAGATCCTTGTCCCCCTCCACCTCCTCTTCCTCTACTCAGTCCTCAGAATCCTCCTCGGACAGCGATATAGGCGGCCGTCCATGTTTCCCAACAGAGGATGTGGAAAAACTGGTCAGAGCGATTAGGGCTACTACTTTAAAAAGGAAAAAGCTCCCAAATCATTAGAGGATGTAATGTTTGGAGGACTGGAGGAAAAACGAAAACGTACCTTCCCTGTAAATGATAAAATAAAAGCACTAATTGACAGGGAATGGAAAAAAACGGAGAGGTCAGGGGGCTTACCTTCCGCATCAAAGAGGAGGTACCCTTTTGAGCAGAAGGATTCAGAAGCCTGGGAAAAAGTCCCAAAAATTGATGGGGCCATAGCCAGATCCTCAAAAAAGGTATCCCTACCATTAGAGGACTCTGGCGTGTTGAAAGACCCGCTTGACAAAAAAGCAGACGGTTTCCTGAAGCACATCTGGGAAGCTTCAGCAGGTGGATTGAAACCAGTGATAGCTGGTACCTGTACCGCTCGTGCCCTCATAGTCTGGCTGCAACAAATAGAGGACCAGATCAAGGATAGAGTTCCTAGGTACGAAATTCTGTCTAATTTGACACTGGTGCACGGAGCAGCGGCTTTCCTAGCAGATTCCTCTGCAGACTCCGCAAGATTGACAGCTAGAGCAGCAAGCCTGTCAAACGCGGCAAGACGAGCCATGTGGCTTAAAGGGTGTCCGGGAGATTTGCCATCAAAGCATAGGTTATGTTCCATTCCATGCAATGGCCAATTCCTCTTTGGGAAAAAACTAGAAGAGATTTTGGAACATGCGGGGGATAGGAAGAAAAGCTTTCCCCGATTTCCGGGAGAACCTAAAAAGCAGCCCTTTCGGAGGAGGAGATTTAACAGGGGTCGTCCCCCGGGAGATAGAAAAAGCTGGGACTTTAAAGAAAGAAGAGGATCAGGCTATATGTTTAAAGGGCCCTCCACTTCCTCCAAAAAAATCTACCCAATGACGTTGGGCCGGAGGTAGGGAGAAGGCTTTCTCTCTTTCCGCCTGGGCAAATATCTCCCCCAGTACATGGGTCCTAAATATAATCAAGGATGGCTTAAAAATAAATTTCATCCGTCCGCCCAGGCATACCTTCATAATGACACCCAGAAGGAAAGCCCAAGAGCAACAACTGGCCCTGGAGACGGAAGTCTTGGGACTAGTGAAAAAACAAGTCCTACAGGAAGTCCCAGTGCAAGAAGAAGGAAGGGGGTTCTACTCCCCCCTCTTCTTAATACAAAAACCAGGCGGCTCTTGGAGAACCATTGTCAACCTGAGGAGACTCAATCAGTGGGTAGATAATTGCTCCTTCAAAATGGAGTCAATCAACACGGCCACAAAGATCCCGTTCCAGCATTGCCTCATGGCAGTGATAGACTTAAAAGATGCCTACTATGACATCCCAATTCTTCGGGAGTATCAAAAATATTTGAGAGTAGTGCTCTATGTCCAGGGGCAGGTGAAGCACTACCAGTATGCAGCCCTTCCATTTGGCCTGTCTACAGCCCCCAGAGTATTCACTAAAGTAATGGCCGAAGTAATGTCTTTTCTGCCTTCCAGGGACATAGTGATCGTCCCATACCTAGACAACTTTCTGGTAATAGGGAGGTCGGAGTCCCACTGCACACATCAAGTGAAGGAAGTGATAGCAATTCTAGTAGGATTAGGATGGATAGTAAACATCCCCAAGTCAAGGATAACCCCAGTAAAAGAGCAATCCTTCCTAGGGTTGATATTGGACTCCGAGCAACAACGCTGCCTCCTACCAGAGAGCAAAGTGACCAAGATAAAGGGCCTAGTTCGCACAGTAATATAAAGGCCAAATATGACACTGAGGAACGCAATGTCCCTTTTAGGCTCGTTGACATCATGCATACCCGCAGTAGCATGGGCGCAGTACCACTTAAGGCAACTACAGTGGGAAGTTCTGTCAGCACAGAAACAATTAAAAGGGCATTTAGAAGGCAAACTATGTCACTCAGTGGCTGTAAGAGATTCCCTGCTCTGGTGGACTGTAGAAAAGAATCTAACAGCCGGTGTCCCGTGGCAAAAACCAGTCGAGGACATCATTACAACAGACGCGAGTGCCACAGGATGGGGAGCACACCTGAGATCCCACTCAATACAGGGGACCTGGTCCTCGCTAGAAAGGGATCATGGTTCAAATGTAAAAGAACTATGGGCAGTGGAAAAAGCCGTGAAACATTCCCTTCCCTTACTTCGGGGCCGCCACACCCGGGTCATGACGGACAATCAAGCAGTAGTAGCCTACATCAATCACCAGGGGGAATGAGATCTCGGGGCCTCATGCAAATATCAGATCTACTCTTCCAGCTAGCAGAACAACATCTGTTATCCATCACAGCACTGCACATAAAGGGGGCGGAAAATATACAGGCAGACTTCCTGAGTCGCAGGCACCTAAGACAAGGGGAATGGTCCCTAAACCCCCAAGTCTTCCAACAAATAGTTCAGGCCTGGGGCAAACCAGAAATAGACCTGTTCGCTACCGCACACAACCGGAAGGTCAGGAAGTTCTCACTAAACCCAAGGGAAAACCCCTTTGCAGTAGATGCCCTACAAATACCCTGGAAGTTCATCCTGGCCTATGCATTTCCCCCGATAACAATGATCCCAGTAGGGGTCAGGAAAATCGGGGAGGATCGAGCGAGAATAATTCTTATAGCTCCGTTTTGGCCGAGAAGGCCTTGGTTCTCCCTTCTGAGGCTCATGTCAGTGACAGACCCATGGATACTACCGGAGATTCCAGACCTGCTCTCCCAGGGACCAGTGGTCCACTCTCAGGTGAAGGGCTTCCATCTAGCAGCCTGGAATTTGAGAGGGTGCTACTGAGTCGCCAGGGATTCTCTCCAGGGTTAGTCTCCACCCTGTTTAAAGTAGGAAACCTATAACATCCCAAATCTACGGTAGAACGTGGAAAAAGTTCCTAGACTTCCTGGGGAACCCTTGGGGATGTAGCGCCAGTGGGACCTATCCTAGAGTTCTTACAGTCGGGGCTATAACTGGGGTTAGCCACTAACACACCCAAAGTTCAAGTCTCAGCTTTGGGGGCCCTATATAACTGCAACTTAGCAGCCAATAGGTGGGTGTCCCGATTCATAAAGTCCTGTGGCAGGTCAAGGCCGGTCATTATCCCAAAGATACCACCCTGGGACCTCAACCTAGTCTTAGAGGACTTAACCAAAGACCCCTTTGAACCACTACTAGAACTGTCACCAAAGCTACTTACACTTAAAACTGTCTTACTGGTAGCCTTAACATCAGCCCGAAGATTCAGCGACCTTCAAGCTCTGTCTATATGTCCTCCATATACACAGATCTTGGAGGACCGAGTGGTTCTAAGACCAGACCCGGCCTATCTCCCCAAGGTAGTCCAAAAGTTTCATAGGACTCAGGAGATCTCCTTGCCAGCATTCTGTAACAATCCTAGAAACCCTGGGGAGCAAAAGTTCCATACATTAGATGTAAGAAGAGCCATATTACAATATATGTCAGTAACTAGTCAGTGGAGGAAAGATCAGTCCCTTTCTGTAGCCTTTCAGGGTAGTAGAAAAGGGCACGGGGTAGCTAAGAGTACCATTGCCAGATGGATCAGGGAGGCCATTATGTTATCCTACTCCGCAAGTGGCGCTCCGGTTCCAGAAGGCATCAGGGCTCACTCCACCAGAGCCGTGGCTACCTCCTGGGCAGAGAAGGCTGAGGTATCAATTGAACAAATTTGTAAAGCCGCTACTTGGTCCTCACCTTCCACCTTTTTTAAGCACTACCGACTTGATCTGTCTTCCTCTACTGACCTAACCTTTGGTAGAAGGGTACTGCAAGCGGTGGTCCCTCCCTAAGGTGTCTTATTCTACAAAAGTCTCATGTGTGCCGTCATGGGAGACAGGAAAACACCAAGGTTACTTACCGGTAGCCGGTTTTTCCAGAGCCCATGACGGCACCTGTATATTCCCCCCTTTTCACTCCTTTGGTGTGCACTATAGTTTGGGTGTTTTTTTAGTTAGATATAATGTGGTGATAGTTTTACCATGCGTACTAACCCGGGGGGCCTCTCATGCTCTGTAAACCAACTGAAGCGAGGGAGAGGTACCGCCCTTTTATCTTCAGTAGGGTTCCTGTCCTGACTGGGCGGATCCCCTCTCTCATGTGTGCCGTCATGGGCTCCGGAAAAACCGGTAAGTAACCTTGGTGTTTCTTTCACAAAAATTTTCATTTAGACCTAATTTTTTTTACTTTCGCTAGGGTAACAGGAGAAAATGGACTATACATTTTGTTTTGCAATTTCTCCTGAGCATGCCGATACCCCATATGTGGGGAAAACTACTGTTAGGGTGCATGGCAGGGCTCGGAAGGGAAGGCGCGCCATTTGATTTTTTGAATGTAAAATATGCTGTAATAATTAGCAGATGCAATGTTGCGTTTGGAGAGCCCCTGATGTGCCTAAACAGTGGAAACCCCCAATAAGTGACCACATTTTGGAGACTAGACCCCCAACTTATCTAGATGTGTAGTGGGCTTTTTGAACCCCCAAGTGCTTCACAGAAGTTAATTACGTAGAAACATGAAAACAAAAAATCATATTTTTTCCCCCCCCCAAAAAAAAAAGATCTTTTCGCCCTCCATTTTTTTTTTCCAAAGGGTAACAGGAGAAATTGGACTCCAAAAGTTGTTGTGCAATTTGTCCTGAGTATTCTGACACCCCATATGTGGGGGTAAACCACTGTTTATGCGCATGGCAGAGCTCGGAAGAGAAGGAGCGCTATATTGAAGTGCAGATTTTGCTGGAATGCTGGAATTGTTTGTGGGTGACATGTTACATTGTCAGAGCCCCTGAGGTGCCAGAACAGCATAAGCCCCCAAAAGTGACTGCATTTTACCAAATACTTCCCTGAACGAACTCTAGTGTAGTGAGCATACTGACACCACTGCTATTCCATAGAAAATTATACCATTGGGCAGTGAAGAAAAAACAATTATATTTTTACCACTAAAATGTTTTATCTCCAGATTTTACATTGGAAAATAGGTAGATAGGTAAATGGTCACTACACCCATAGATGAATTCGCAGAGGGGTGTCATTTCCAAAATTGGGGTCACTTCAGGAGGGATTCTGCTGTTATGGCACTTTGGAGAGCTGCTAAGTGCCAGAACAACAGAATCCTCCCTCAAGTGACCCCATTTTCGTAATGACACCACTCTGTGAATTCGTCTATGGATATAGTGACCATTTTCACTACATGGATGATTTCCAGAAACTCGTAGTGGAAGTTTCAAGCAAAAATTGCAAAAATGTCATTGTAGTGCCCAATATATTGTGCCCAGCTTGTGTCTCTGGAGACCTCCCCCCACCTACCCCCAGAAATTGTTAAGTCAGCTCTACTCAAATGTGTCTGTCACTAAACAATCCAAATGCTTGAATGTCAAAACAGTTGAAAAACGTGGTTCTGTGTGGCAGATTGTAAAGCCGTCATGGAGGCATAAGGCTGGCAGTGATGGGCATTGTGGGTAATAATAGCGGGTATCATGCCTCATTCCTCTCTAGGAACATACACGACATCTTCTCTGGGGGTTCTTTCTGGTTTCAGTTACTGGGATGAGTGCAATAAAATGTCGCTCAGTGAGTCTTCTGACATCTTCAGATTCTAAAGGATTGGCGGGGACAAAATTTTCAAAGAAGATTTTCAGTGACCTTTTCCTGATAATCAAGGAAAGTATCTGCATTTCCTGCTTTTTTGTATAAGACAAAAGAATTATACTTGGCCACCTGAAACAACTAAATTACTAACTTTTTATACCAGATATATGATTTTCTTGATAACTGGTGTTACAGAACCACTCAGCACCCAGAATATGTTGTGCAGTTATATGTATATATAATAGGTTCCATGTGAGATGCATGTCCCTAATGTATCAGCAGTGTCCGCCCTCCCCCCACCTTTGTAATTTACACAGTAAATATCCGCAGGCTCCGGCCACCTGCGGCTTTTGTAATGCATGTCTGGCCTGACGCTTGTCTATTGGCCGGCCCTCTGTATCTGTGTGATATATTCTGTGTCCTGTGAGTAAAGTGTTGTCAGACTGGAAATATATGGAGAAGCAGTGATCTTTTATATGCGCCCATGCACTCAGAGGAATTCCAGCCAGCGCCATTCATTCAGACTCCAGCCAAAGCAGAGCGGACCTCTGAAAACACGGGGTGGTACTGAAAGAGGTACTCCAGCTTGGTAGACCCCGTTACACCTGGTATGGCTGTAGAACCTGATCTGCAAGGTCCACACCCCCATATATTTGTTGTAGTCAATGACAGACACAGGTTTTGGAGTAGTGGATCCCTGTTGGTCTGCAGTGGCCCTTGTGGCATCTGTGTGGATCGAGCGCAGGATAAAAATATCTTTTTTATCCTTATACTTAAGGACAAGCAGCTCTCCATTACGTAAAGTCCCTGACTGCCCCTTTCGGAACTTTTTGTTGGCCAATGATTGTGGAAACCCCTGACGGTTTTTGCAAATGGTCCCACAAGCCCCTATGTTATGTTCAACCAGACTTTTAAATAGAGGTATGCTGGTGTAGTAGTTGTCAACATACAGATTGTAGCCTTTTTGTAAAAATGGAGTTATTAGCTCCCAAATGATTTTTCTAGATGTTCCCAGATAAGTAGGGCCTCCTGGTGGGTTTAGTTGGCTCTCTTTCCCCTCATAAATGTGAAAAGCTGATGTGTATCCAGTTGAACTCTCGCACATTTTATAGAGCTTTATTCCGAACCTTGCCCTCTTAGAAGGAATAAATTGCTTGAGGTGCAGTCTTCCTTTGAATTTTACAAGGGACTCATCAATGGAAATGTTTTCTGTTGGGGTGTAGAGCTTTAAGAACAAGAACTTTTCTGTCATGTCTGTGATGATGGGTCTGATTTTGAATAGTCTGTCATGTTCTGGGGCATCTCTGGGCAGGCATTGACTATTGTCATTAAAATGCCAAAATCTCATGAGCATTTCATAACGGGTCCTAGGAAGAACAGCAGAAAACATAGGGGTGGCTTGAACAGGGCGATAGGACCGAATGCTTGCTTTCCCCATAGGGAATGTAAGTTCTAAAAAATTTTTCATTTCTAGGATATTAGTTGGTTCCATAAATTTGACCTAGCATAATAAGATCGTGGATTCTGGCTGATGAATTGCTTATTTCTGAGTCATCACTGTCGCTGCTACTAAAGCCCTCGAAATCCACATCACCATCTGACACTGCACTTTCTTCGCTGTCAGAACATAAAAGTGCATAAGCCTCCTCTGCACTATAATACTGACGGGCCATTTTATTCCTTTTTATTTTTTTTCCGGAAAAAGAAAACTGTGTAGTGACTGACTGACGTGACCAAATTATTGGGGAGACAATTGAGAAAAGCCTAATTCTTTAGCCTAACCCTAACTTTAGAATAAACCCTAACTTTAGCTTAACAGTAACCCTAACTTCAGCCTAACAGTAACCCTAACAGCAACCCTAACTTTAGCCTAACAGTAACCCTAACCCTAACAGTAACCCTAACTTTAGCCTAACAGTAACCCTAACAGCAACCCTAACTTTAGCCCCTACATTAACCCTAACAGTAACCCTAACTTTAACCCCAACCCTAACCCTAATAGTAACCCTTACTTTAGCCTAACAGTAACTCTAACTTTAGCCTAGCAGTAACTAACTTTAGCCCCTACACTGACCCTAACTATAGCACTAACCCTAACCAGCCTTACCTGTCAGCAGCAATTGTAACACTGTTTCTCCTCTAATCTCTCTCTGACAGGAGATCTGAGGAGAAACAGCGGTTTTATGAGGCAGATCACCCGGGAAAGTTCACTGCTACAACAAACTTTCCTAGTGACTTGTCTCATTGGCTGGTGTGACGCTGACGTCATCAGGTCCTGAAGCAATCAGGTCTCAATGAGGTCGGGGGTCACAGGAAGCATTGTGCGGCGGAATCCCCTCGTTACAAGGTACGTTGGGGTCCTGATGAGCACAAAACCACTGACCATAGACAAACGTCGGCATTGCACAAAGCCCTGCTAGCGCCGACGTTTATCTACCGTTGGCAGTCATGAAGCGGTTAAGTTAAGGGTACCATAATTTCTGTCCAGGCCTATTTCATGAGGTTTATATTTTTTTAATTCTGTGGAAGCCTGGTTGGAAAGCAATGTCTGACTTTCATTTCTTCATTTTCATAGATTTTTTATTTATTATTACATTCATCAGATTCAAGTTATTTCTGTGACCATTGTGGGTTTTTCTGTCCTTAAACGAGGGGTACCAACAATTTAGACCACATGTGTAGGAGGAGTGAATATTTTGACTCCACATTCACTTTCCAGAAATTAACACGCAGTGGATGTTGGAGAGTGAAAATTACACATCTGCCATTTTATTACCCAGCACATAGTGCCCAGATTGTGCTCCAGGAGACACCGCAAATTAAGTGGGTTCTTCTCTCTATAATATTGCTAAATACAGGGATCCTAAATGTTGTTTGCGCACACTGCAAGACTCCGAAGTGAGAGCGGATTTTGCTGGATTGGTTTATAGAAACCTTGTTGCTTTTCAACAGCCTTTGAGCCACTAATAGTGTGGGAACCTCTGTTTTTCCATTGACAGATGATGGACCTGAGTGGGGGCTTGTTTTTTGTGAGATGAGAATTGGTATTATTTTCGCCTACATAACATTGATTGGTTTCTTTTTTATTCGATATTTGGGAGGCAGAATGAACAAACAGTTGAACACCGCACACTACTGGCTCATCCAACAAGGTTTTCTATTAGACTGTGAACTGTCATTGTCTTGGTAAATGATTAAAGTTTTTACATAGCTTGCCATTTTTATGGACAGTTTAAGTAGAAGTGTTCAAAAATATAAAACTCAAGGATATTTTAATAAAAAATAATAATTGTTTTTTATCTTAGCAGATGACTGTATCAGGAGATCAGAGGGACAGCTGACATCTTCAATTGTTAAATCTGATGATTTTGAAATCCTACAAGATAGAACTGAAGTGAATGCCATTACTCCAGATATATCATCATCCATTCACAGCAAAGATCTGTCATCTGATCCTATGAAACAGGTCCCATCTTCTGATTCATTACTGACTACTAAGGAAAATCAAACTCACAAAAGAGGCATTAAAATACAAACTGCTCCTAAAGCAATGGAGGAATTTTCCTGTTCAGAATGTGGGAAATGTTTTTACCATAAAGGGAATCTTACGCTACACCAAAGAACCCACACAGGGGAGAAGCCTTTTTCATGTTCAGAATGTGGGAAATGTTTTAACCGTAAAGGGAATCTTGAGCAACACCAAAGAACCCATACAGGGGAGAAGCCTTTTTCATGTTCAGAATGTGAGAAATGTTTTAACCATAAAGGGACTCTTGAGCAACATCAAATAACCCACATAGGGAAGAAGGCTTTTTCATGTTCAGAATGTGAGAAATGTTTTAACCAGAAATTATATTTGGTTAATCACCAGAGAACTCACACAGGGGAGAAGCCTTTTTCATGTTCAGAATGTTGGAAATGTTTTAACCAGAAAGCGCTTCTTGTTAGACATCAGAGAACTCACACAGGGGAGAAGCCTTTTTCATGTTCAGAATGTGGGAAATGTTTTAACCGTAAAGGGACTCTTAAGCAACACCAAATAACCCACACAGGGAAGAAACCTTTTTCATGTTCAGAATGTGGGAAATGTTTTAACCATAAATCAAATTTGGTTAATCACCAGAGAACTCACACAGGGGAGAAGCCTTTTTCCTGTTCAGAATGTGGGAAATGTTTTAACCAGAAAGCGCCTCTTGTTAGACATCAGAGAACTCACACAGGGGAGAAGCCTTTTTCCTGTTCAGAATGTGGGAAATGTTTTAACCAGAAAGCGCCTCTTGTTAGACATCAGAGCAGTCACACAGAGGAGAAGCCTTTTTTATTTTCTTAATGTGGGAAATATTTTACTTGGATATCAAGTGTTAATAAATATCAGAGATGTCACATAGGGGAGAAGCCTTTTTTTATATTTATAATGTTCGAATAGTTTAAACCAAAATTGAATCTTCTTAAATGGGTTGTCTCTTGTCATTCCTCATGTTTGCTGACAAAAGGATAAAACTAAACTTTATTAATTCCAAATGTAAAACTATACCCATAATTCACCCCCTGAAGGTAAGACAGTAGGTGACTAATAAATAAATCATGTGCCCCACAGTTCAGTATATAGGGTGAGGTGACGTATAAACACTCGCTCTCCAAGCCTCTCATTTCTACGGGTTTCACCGTCCTCACCAAAGGCGACTCATCAGGAGACTCTTTAATATTGACCTATATTCAAGCGAGAATCTGGCCAAAAAAAACTAAAATCATGTTATCCGAAGCAGTCAGAAAACTAGCCACATATTGGCAGATCCCAGACCTCAGACTATATACTGTGTAAGTTTATAAGCCCCTCCAGTGTCAGGAATAGATAGTATGTGAAAATACAGTATAATTCTTGTGTTTTTCCCCTATAGGGACTGCCCTAGTTTGGTAATGTAACTGCTGTTAATTAGTAGTGCAGACAAATTGTCCTAGACTAAACTCAGTCTTCAGACGGCCCAATATGTACCACTCAGGGAAAACTTACCTGCTCCAAAGATCATTAGCAGCTTCTAACTAATGGCCATGCTGCGGTCTGTCAGGGAATGAGTGCAATATCGTTATAAAGACTAGGGATATGTGCAACCATAATGTCTGGGGGATCTGTGCCATTATTTAGTATGAAGATGGAAATTATCTCTGAAAGGTAAGTGTTCCCTGAGCGGTATATACGGTATTGTCACATACTATCTATTCCTGACACTGGAGGGGCTTATAAACTTACACAGTATATAGTTTGAGGTCTGGGATCGGCCAATATGTGGCTAGTTTTCTGATTGTTTCGGTTAACATGATACATGATTTTAGGGTTTTCTTCGTCTAGTCCCACTTAAATATTGATCAATAATAAATAGTCTTCTGATGAATGAATGAATCCAATGAATATTCATTTCTCTTAAGCAGTGGCACACGTGACCACCGGTAGCAGCAGGAAGCCAGTGGCTGACACTGCGCGCTACTGAAGAGGAATGAATGCTCACTGCTCTCTGTGCGCACAGTCCCAGCGAGTACTCCGGCAGCTGTGCTCTGCTTGTGAGCAATGCATGTCGTCCCTGCCATGTGCTGCTTACAAGCATAAAGCAGTTGCTGGCACCGGAGCAGACGCTGCGAGGGAGCGCCTGTAGGTAAGTGTAATATTTTGTGTTTTTTTTTTTTAATGTTTTCTGATGGGGCCATGCATACCAGGAAGGGGGTGGTGGCCAATTATAAGGATTGCGCCATGCATATCAGGACTGAGATGGGGGTCAATCATACCAGAATAGGGATGGGGCCCTGCATACCAGGATAAGATGGGGGCCCTGTATACCAGGTAGGGATGGGGCCATGCATACTAGTATAGGGATGAGAGAATCATAGAATCGTAGAGTTGGAAGGGACCTCCTGGGCCATCTGGTCCAACCCCCTGCTCAAAGCAGGATTCGCTAAATCATCCCAGTCAGATGTCTGTCCAGCCTCTGTTTGAAGACTTCCATTGAAGGAGAACTCACCACTTCTCGTGGCAGCCTGTTCCACTCATTGATCACTCTAACTGTCAAAAAGTTTTTTCTAATATCTAATCTGTGTCTCCTCCCATTCAGTTTCATCCCATTGCTTCTAGTCTTTCCTTGTGCAAATGAGAATAAAGTTGATCCTTCTACAATGTGACAGCCCTTTAGATATTTGTAGACAGCTATTAAGTCTCCTCTCAGTCTTCTCTTTTGCAAACTAAACATTCCCAAATCCTGCAACCTTTCCTCATAAGACAGGGTTTGCAGACCGGTCACCATTCTGGTCGCTCTTTTCTGAACTTGCTCCAGTTTGTTGATGTCTTTTTTAAAATGTGGTGCCCAAAACTGGACACAATATTCCAGATGAGGTCTGACCAAAGAGGAGTAGAGGGAAATAATGACTTCACGTGATCTAGACTGTATGCTTCTGTTAATACATCCTAGAATTGCATTTGCCTTTTTTGCTGCTGCATCACACTGTTGACTCATATTCAGTCTGTGATCTATTAGTATACCCAAGTCTTTTTCACATGTGCTGTCACTTAGCCCTATTCCTCCCATTCTATATATGCTTTTTCCATTTTTATTGCCCAGATGTAGTACTTTGCATTTCTCCCTGTTAAAAAACATTCTGTTAGTTGCTGCCCACTTCTCCAGTTTATTTAAATCTTTTTGAATCCTCTCTCTCTCTTCTCTAGTATTAGCTATCCCTCCTAGCTTTGTGTCATCAGCAAATTTAATCAGTTTACCCTCAATTCCTTCATCTAAATCGTTGATAAAGATGTTGAACAATACAGGGCCCAGGACAGAGCCCTGTGGTACCCCACTTGAGACATTCTTCCAACTGGATGTGCAGCCATTTACGACCACTCTTTGGGTCCGATCACTAAGCCAGTTATGAATCCACCTAACAGTTGCCTTGTCCATTCCATACTTAGTCATTTTTTCAATAAGGATTGTATGAGAGACTTTGTCAAATGCTTTGCTGAAGTCAAGATATACTATATCTACAGCATTTCCTTGATCCACCCAATCAGTGATACCGTCATAGAAGGAAATTAAGTTAGTCTGACATGACTTATTAGTTACAAACCCATGCTGACTCTGTTTAATCACTTCATTCTTATCCAGGTATTGACATACATGTTGTTTAATAATTTGTTCAAAGATCTTTCCTGGTATAGAAGTCAGACTCACCGGCCTATAGTTACCTGGGTCCACCTTCTTCCCCTTTTTGAAGATAGGAACAACATTTGCTCTTCTCCAGTCTTCTGGCACTTCTCCTGTTCTCCAAGAATTTTCAAAGATTATAGAGAGGGGTTCAAAAATTTCTTCTGCTATCTCCTTCAGTACTCTGGGGTGTAATTCATCTGGACCTGGAGACTTGAATTCATTTAGGCTAGCTAAGTGTTTCCTCACTATCTTTCTGTTTATAGATATCCTGGATTCTTCTATTCCCTTAATAGGACAGTGAATAACAGTTGATGTTACATTTCCTTTCTGAGAGAAAACAGATGCAAAATAGGAATTTAAAAGTTCAGCCTTCTCAACATCCTGTCTTACCATTTCATCATTTTCATCCTGAAAAAATCCTATAGCATCTTTGACTTTTCTTTTACTTTTGACATATCCCCAAAATCCTTTATTATTGCTTTTGACATCTCTTGCAAGCCTCAATTCATTTTCAGCTTTAGCTAATCTGATTTGTGCCCTGCAGGTTCTGCAGACAGCATTATATTCTTCTTTAGATATGCCTCCCTCTTTCCATTTTATAAACATTTTTTTCTTCCTTTTTAGCATGTGCTTAAGTTCTGTGTTCATCCATCCTGGTTTCCTTAACTGCTTCCTATTCTTCCCTCTTTTCGGAATTGTTAACAACTGTGCTTTGAGAATTTCATTTTTCAAGATTTCCCATCCTTCCTGGACATTTTTGTCTTTAAGGATATCCAGCCATTGGATCCCTCCAATTCTCTTTCTGAATCCCTTAAAATCTGCCTTTCTGAAATCTAACCTTGACGTCTGAGTCTTCACAGGTCTTCCGCCTCTAGTTATCCAAAATTCTAAAATAGCATGGTCGCTACCTCCTAGGGTCCCAGCCACTTTTACCTCCTCAACCATTTCCTCCCTGTTTATAAGGATTAGATCCAAGGTAGCAGTTCCCCTTGTTTTCTCCCCTACCTTTTGGAAGATAAAGTTGTCAGCAAGAGAGGATAAGAATTTCCTTGACCTGTTAGTTTTGCCTGAGAGAGATTCCCAACAAATGTCTGGATAGTTGAAATCTCCCATGACAACTATGTCATATTTTTTGGAGAACTTGGCCATTTGATGCATAAAGAGTTCATCCATAGCTTCAGCTTGCACAGGCGGCCTGTAGTAAATGCCTACAATGGTGTCCTTTCCATTGTTCTGTCCTTGTATTCTTACCCAAACAGTTTCCACAGAACTCCCAGTCTCTGAAGCTTCAATCTCTGTGCAGATATACGCGTTTCTAACATACAATGCGACACCCCCTCCTCGTTTATCAAGTCTGTTTCTTGCAAATAAGTTGTATCCTTCTAGTCTTGTATTCCAATCATGTGTATTGTCCCACCAAGTTTCAGTGATTCCAATGACATCATATTTCTTTTCCTGTGTTAGTAGTTCCAATTCTCCTTGTTTGTTGCCCATGCTTTGTGCATTAGTATAGAAACATTTTAGTTTGTGATTGGTTTCTCTTTCTCCAATATTTTTATTAATTAGATTCTTTCGTCTTTGTTCTTCCTTTCCACTTCTAATAGCAGAGTTCTCAATAGCATTTGTCAGGTGTATGGCTTTTTCTGGTCTTTTGCTTCCCTTCCCATGTTGTTCTAGTTTAAAGCTCTCCTTACAAGTGTAGCAAGGCGACTTCCAAATACATGCTTACCAGTCTTCGTAAGGTGCACCCCATCTCTAGCAAGTAGTCCATCGTATAAGTAGTTCACTCCGTGATCCAGAAATCCAAATCGTTGCTGACGGCACCATCGACGTAGCCAGTTGTTCACCTGCAGAATCTTATTCCACCTCCTTGTTCCATGGCCATCCACTGGGAGGATGGAAGAGAAGACCACCTGCGCTCCCAGTTCTTTCACTTTCTTGCCTAAGTCTTCAAAGTCTCTGCAGATGGTTTCCAGGTCGTTTCTTGCAGTGTCATTTGTCCCCACATGTAGTAGCAGGAATGGGTAGTCATCTGTAGGTCTGAAGAGTCCTGATATCCTGTCAGACACATCTTTAATTTTTGCACCTGGAAGACAACACATTTCTCTTGAAGTTATATCCGGTCTGCAGATAGCGGCCTCAGTTCCTCTCAACAGGGAATCCCTCATGACAACCACTCTCCGTTTCTTCTTCACAACATTTTTCTTTCTCCATCCAGGAGGACTCTGAAGGCGTACAAGGTTGCTGCTTGTTGGCAAAGTCTTATCCTGATGTATTTCTTCATTGTTTTCCTGCGTGAGAGCCTGGTACTGGTTTCTGAGCAGTATGGGTGCTGACTGCCTCCTGATCCTCCTGCTTCTCTGGGTCCCATGTCTCCATTCCTCTGTTTCTTCAGGTGCTCTTCGAATTTCTTCTCTTTCTGTAACATGAAGAGATAATTCTGCTCTGTCCAAGAACTCTTCACCTTCCTTAATGATCTTCAACGTAGCTAACCTCTCTTCGAGATTTTGCAACTTTTCCTCCAACAGGGACACAAGCTTGCATTTGTGGCATGTGAAGTTTGGCTTTTCCACTGGTAAGTCTGTGAACATGTAGCAAGAAATGCAGCTCACCAAATGGCTCCTGGCCTCTTCCATCTTGAGATTTCTTAAAAACGATGAAAGATGAGCCCAAATTCGCGCGCCGATAGGCGTGCGGTTTTTCCGATTTCTTCTTTTTAGCTGCAACGGCCAAAACCCAGTGATCGTTGAGCTCGCGGAGACTCTTCACTTATCCCAGAAGGCACTGGGAATATGCAAATGATCTCCTCAAGACTCTTCCCCTGGTGATAATTCCTGCCAGGATAGGGATGAAGGGCCATGCATACCAGGATAAGGATCAAGGGCCATGCATACCAGGATAGAGTTGATGGGCCATGCATACCAGGGTAGGGATGAGGAGCCATGCATACCAGGATAGGGATGAGGGGGCCATGCATACCAGGATAGAGATTAGGGGGTCACGCATACCAGGGTAGGGATGAGGGAGCCATGCATAACGGGTAGGGATGAGGGGGCATGCATTCCAGGGTAGGGATAAGGGATCCATGAATACCAGGATAGGGATGAGGGGGCCATGCATACCAGGATAGGGATGAGGGATCCATGCATACCAGGGTAGGGATGAGGGATCCATGCATGCCAGGATAAGGATGAGAGAGCCATGCATACCAGGGTAGGTGTTGTGATTGGGTCACCGAGGAGGAAAGCAAGACCAAGGCACAGAAAACCAGAGAGGTTGGTAACTAAGCGGATTGCAGACCCCCCTGATCCTATCCACACAACTAGCAGTAGCCGTGGAGCGTACCTACGATGATACTAGACGCCTTGACACAGCCGGAGAACTAAATAAGCCTAAAGCAAGAAAGGGGAAATCTAAACTGTCCCAGAGCAGACCCCAAAGGAATAGATAGCCCCCAAACATATATTGTCGGTGAGACAAGATGAAAACACAAACGCAGGTAGGAAAATAGATGAGCAAACGATGGGGCCCACACTAACTAGACAGGACAGGAAAGGACTCTGTCTGCAATCATGCAAAAAACCCTGCAAAAAATGCCCAACACGTCTGATAGAAAAATACTGAAGTCACTAGACTTCGCCCACTATATCAGCACTCTGGTATATTCTGAAAGCAGAGCAAAAAGAGGCCAATCTAATAAGGGACAAAAACAAACTGGCACAAACAGTAACATAAGGATGGAAATTCAGCACAGCCCCCACCGGGGCTGGCTGACCACACAAACCTAAAATAGACAAAACCAAATCAAATGTGAACAATAGCAAAAGAGCACTTAGCTGAGCATGCAGGGACTGAGCTGGAAACTAAGACCTCAGGAGGCAGGAAAAAGTCACCAGCAGGGATAGAGGGAGTCAGCTGTCTTAAATCCAGTCAGAAATTACAGATATCCAGTCATCCTCCTCATCATCAGGTGGCAGGCCTCTGTTAATTAGTACAGCTCCATTACTTCCAGTAGCCACCAGAGGGAGCCCGGAAAGAGAACCAGCTCCACTACCTTCACTAGTAATCAGAGGTAGGCCAGAAAGCGAATTCACAACAGGGAGGGATGAGGGATTCATGCATACCAGGGTAGGGATGAGGGGGCCATGCATACCAGGGTAGGGATGAGGGGGCCATGCATACCAGGGTAGGGATGAGGGGGCCATGCATACCAGGGTAGGGATGAGGGGGCCATGCATACCAGGGTAGGGATGAGGGGGCCATGCATACCAGGATAGGGGATATTAAGTACAGAATTGACTACATTTTTTGCTTCAATTTTTTTTCCTAATTTCTTGCTCTAAAGCCTAGGTGTGTCTTATAGTCCAAAAAATACGGTATATATATATATATATTTGTTTTTCTCAGTGAACTCATTCCTCATGTTTGGCCTCATTAAAATAAAAACACTCATACTCCGCTGGCGTGCCAGCTCCACTTCAGTGGTGTTGAGACTCACTGTCCCGGGGCTTATGTGAGGTTCTCACATCACACGAGCCCTGCACCCAATCACCGGCAGCTTCACTGTTCCTGCCTTCAGACGTATTGGACATCAACATGAAGCCAGGGCCGCGGCTGCTCTCTGACGGCCTCATGATGCTTGATTTGTCCGAAGGTGGGGACAGTGATGTCAGCGCTGATTGGGCACAGGGCTCACATGATGTAACAACCTCAAAAGAGACTGAAGAACACAAGTGCCGACACCACTGAGACGGTGCCAGCATGGGAGGTTTGTGTAAGTGTTTTTATTTTAACAAGACCAAACATGAGGAATGAGAAGGGGTTGTCCAACTAGTTGTCAACCTTTTTATCAAAAATCCCACACAGGGAAAAGTCATTATTATACCGAGAGTGCGAGAAATGAATTACAGGAAAATCGTATTTTGTTGACAATGAAAAATAACTCAGATGAGGAGAACCTATATATATTATTCACAAATTGTACAAAAGCATGATGCACGCGGCGTGCGGTCAAGGATGGAATATTATATGGGAGTTTTATAGGATAAATTCAAGGAGAGAATATTATATGGGAGTTTTATAGGATAAATTCAAGGTGAGAATATTATATGGGAGTTTTATAGGATAAATTCAAGGTGAGAATATTATATGGGAGTTTTATAGGATAAATTCAAGGTGAGAATATTATATGGGAGTTTTATAGGATAAATTCAAGGTGAGAATATTATATGGGAGTTTTATAGGATAAATTCAAGGTGAGAATATTATATGGGAGTTTTATAGAATAAATTCAAGGTGAGAATATTATATGGGAGTTTTATAGGATAAATTCAAGGTGAGAATATTATATGGGAGTTTTATAGGATAAATTCAAGGTGAGAATATTATATGGGAGTTTTATAGAATAAATTCAAGGTGAGAATATTATATGGGAGTTTTATAGGATAAATTCAAGGTGAGAATATTATATGGGAGTTTTATAGAATAAATTCAAGGTGAGAATATTATATGGGAGTTTTATAGAATAAATTCAAGGTGAGAATATTATATGGGAGTTTTATAGGATAAATTCAAGGTGAGAATATTATATGGGAGTTTTATAGGATAAATTCAAGGTGAGAATATTATATGGGAGTTTTATAGGATAAATTCAAGGTGAGAATATTATATGGGAGTTTTATAGAATAAATTCAAGGTGAGAATATTATATGGGAGTTTTATAGGATAAATTCAAGGTGAGAATATTATATGGGAGTTTTATAGGATAAATTCAAGGTGAGAATATTATATGGGAGTTTTATAGGATAAATTCAAGGTGAGAATATTATATGAGAGTTTTATAGGATAAATTCAAGGTGAGAATATTATATGGGAGTTTTATAGGATAAATTCAAGGTGAGAATATTATATGGGAGTTTTATAGAATAAATTCAAGGTGAGAATATTATATGGGAGATTTATAGAATAAATTCAAGGTGAGAATATTATATGGGAGGTTTATAGGATAAATTCAAGGTGAGAATATTATATGGGAGTTTTATAGGATAAATTCAAGGTGAGAATATTATATGGGAGTTTTATAGGATAAATTCAAGGTGAGAATATTATATGGGAGTTTTATAGGATAAATTCAAGGTGAGAATATTATATGGGAGTTTTATAGGATAAATTCAAGAAGAGAATATTATATGGGAGTTTTATAGGATAAAAAAAAGGTGAGAATATTATATGGGAGTTTTATAGGATAAATTCAAGGTGAGAATATTATATTGGAGTTTTATAGAATAAATTCAAGGTGAGAATATTATATGGGAGATTTATAGAATAAATTCAAGGTTAGAATATTATATGGGTGTAAGGACTGGGACTGTGTACCTGTTGTGTCTGCTCTTGACCTTAGTTCAGTTGGATACTGCCCTCAACCAAAATGGAGTTGCTGGCTTCACAGGGGCCATCTTGTTTCCTGTCTGATACTCCTTGTTTTCCTGTCTGCTGTATATATAAGGGAACTCTGCACACTATGCCTTGCTTGAGTATCTTGTACCTTACTTGCTGCCAAGCTGGAAGGACCTGGAACCTGCTTGCTTCTTCTAGTCTTCAGGATACCCCACCTGCTTTGATCTACGTACCATGAAAGGACTCTGTTGCTTTCCTCCGGCTCTGCACCCACCCCGGCTACGGTCTGCCCTCCATTAGGAGCCTGCATTGCTGTACTCATACTCGCACCCTCGGTCTGTACTACTATATCTGCCCACTCTAAAGACTGTCTTATTGCCTGCTTATCTGTAACGTTGCAGTTTGCATCTGTTATCCGGAAGTTCATATCTCTACCAATAGATATTTACATCTTGAACTGTGATATACCGTGTTTGTCTTCATTTCTGACCCACGTCGTTGGGCTTCATAGAACTTTAGTATAAAATTATAACAGAATACACAAGCCTCAAAGATGGAGCTCACTGGGTCAGATACAATGGAGACGGGTGAAAAAGCTGTGCTCATTTGTCACAGGACTGCATGGAGAGCTTCAGGCGATTAAGACCATGCTGGGGGCATTAGTCCCAAACTAATCACAATGTAAATGTGGCTGATACTTCTATCCAGGCTATAGCCTCTCAAATGTGGAGACTACAGCCGCAGCTGCGGTTCCAGCCCCTGTTCCAGCTCCAGGTCCGGTTTTTCCCAAACTCCCACCATTCAGGTTTGGTAGAGAAAGAGAGAAATTCCGTGGGTTTCTGAACCAGTGTCAATTGTATTTTTCTGCACATACGGCTCAGTTCGCAACTGAACGGGACAAGGTGTTAACCATGATAATGCTGCTGACAAGCAAAGCTTTAGCCTGGGCAAATCCGCTGATTGAAACCAATGATGCATGTTTGAATTCTCTAAATGACTTTATTGCTGCCATGTGTCAGATGTTCGATGATCCCAACCGTAATGTCACGGCAGAAGCTGCATTATTAACACTTCGTCAAGGAAAGCGTCCTGTGGTGGAATATGCTATGGAATTTCGGAGGTGGGTGCTGGACACTACATGGTGTGACTCAGCAAAATATGCAGTGTTCAGGAGGGGTTTGTCTGCTACTATTAGGGTATGTGCACACTTTGCGGTTTCTGCTGCGTTTCCGCAGCGTTTTTGGCTCTGCAGAAATGCAGCAGATTCTGCTGCGTTGTACAGTACCTTTATTTCCTGTGGAAATAAAAAAAAGCTGTGCACATGCTGCGTTTTTTTCCGCGCGGTTTTGCTGCGGTTTTCAAAACGCAGCATGTCAATTGTTTGGTGCAGAAACGCTGCAGTTTTACACCTCATCCATTATGAGGTGTAAAACCGCAGATATACCGCAGAAAAACCGCAGCAAAACTGCAGCACTTTGTCCTGCGGAATTCCTGCGATTTTTCTCTACAAAATCCGCAGAGACAAAAAACTATATGTGCACATACCCTTAAAGATGAACTGGCTCGGGGTGAATCACCTCCTAATTTAACTGACTTTATAAATCATTGTATCCGGATAGATATTTGTCTCACGGAGCGTCGGCAAGAGAGGTGGGCGGAGGCCAATCATAATAACCCCATATTCCTCCCATCTTCCACCAGGGAAACCTAAAACAAGCCGTCTTCTCCGGCTTAGTCTGAACCTATGAGTGATGCGGTTCGGAGGAGTAACATCGACGCACGCAAGGAACATCGCTTCAGAGAAAATTTGTGTTTCTACTGCAGAAGATCGGGTCACTACATCTCGGTCTGTCCCGGAAAAAAATCGCAAGTCCGCAGCTGCGGTAATCGAATGTGACTTTTCCGATCTTCTGTTTGCTCTCAGTCAAATACTTGCAGAGAAATGATGCTGGACGAGACCCCAGATTTCTCTGATTCTTGTTCAGAAGCATCATCACCTGTGGGTGGGGTAGTATTTCCAATAAGTACTGCTACGGTGAGGTCAGAAAGGACACACTTTATACTATTCCCATTGAGATCTGGGTGCAATCTTGTTGGATTACTAGTAAGGCCATGATTGATTCTGGGGCTAGCGGCAATTGCATGGACATTGCATTCGCTAAAAAACATGGTATACACTCGCAGAAGAGACGTTCACCGGTGTTAATGGAAACCATGGATGGGTCCCCGTTGGTGTCCGGACCAATAGACTTTCAAACAACACCTCTGAAGATTCGTATGGGGGAGGGTCATTCTGAAAAAATATCATTTTTGCTAATTTGCTCCCCTCACTTTCCTATAATTCTAGGGTTACCATGGTTACAACAGCAAAATCCAACTATCGATTGGAGGATGAAAGAATTGCAGTTTCCAAGTAAACAGACACCATCTGGAGAATTAACTTCTGAGGTCAGCCATCACAGGTGAGTTAGAATTACTAATTGAATATCAAGATTTTGCGGATGTACGCGATAAAAAGAAAGCAGACAAATTGCCACCACATCGGCCATGCGATTGCCCTGTGGAACTACTTCCCGGTGCTGTGATTCCATTTGGGAATATTTATCCCTTGTCTGGGCCAGAATTGAAAGCTCTCAAAGAGTATATTGACGAAAATTTAGCGAAGGGATTTATACAACCATCTTCCTCCCCAGCAGGTGCTCCAGTCTTCTTTGTCAAAAAGAAGGACGGTTCTCTTCGACCATGTATCGATTACCGTGAACTTAACAAAGTTACGATCAGGAACTCTTATCCGCTTCCGCTAATTCCTGAAATACTCGAGAGGGTGCGACACGCCAAGATCTTCACAAAATTAGATCTCCGTGGTGCTTACAATTTAGTATGGATTCGTCTCGGGAATGAGTGGGAAACAGCCTTTTGGTCATGATATGGACATTATGAGTATCTTGTTATGTCTTTTGGCCTGCGCAATGCACCAGCTACATTCCAACATCTGGCAAAGGATATTTTTAGGGATATACTCAATATTTTTGTTGTGATTTATCTGGATGACATTTTGATTTTTTCCAGCAATATAGAAGAGCACCAGCAGCACGTGGTTCTGGATCGTTTACGGCAAAATCAGTTATACATCAAACTGGAGAAATGTGAGTTTCACAAAACAGAAATGCAATTTTTGGGGTATGTTATTTCTCAGAGTCTCAGCATGGATGCGAGCAAGACGCAAGCCATTTAAGAATGGCCAATTCCCAGGTCTGTGAAGGAGGTTCAACGATTCATTGGATTTGCCAATTTTTACAGGCAGTTCATTAAAACCTTTTCAGACATCATCGCACCCATTACTCAATTGACCCAGAATCATAGAATCGTAGAGTTGGAAGGGACCTCCTGGGCCATCTGGTCCAACCCCCTGCTCAAAGCAGGATTCACTAAATCATCCCAGTCAGGTGTCTGTCCAGCCTCTGTTTGAAGACTTCCATTGAAGGAGAACTCACCACTTCGCGTGGCAGCCTGTTCCACTCATTGATCACTCTAACCGTCAAAAAGTTTTTTCTAATATCTAATCTGTGTCTCCTCCCATTCAGTTTCATCCCATTGCTTCTAGTCTTTCCTTGTGCAAATGAGAATAAAGTTGATCCTTCTACAATGTGACAGCCCTTGAGATATTTGTAGACAGCTATTAAGTCTCCTCTCAGTCTTCTCTTTTGCAAACTAAACATTCCCAAATCCTGCAACCTTTCCTCATAAGACAGGGTTTGCAGACCGGTCACCATTCTGGTCGCTCTTTTCTGAACTTGCTCCAGTTTGTTGATGTCTTTTTTAAAATGTGGTGCCTGTTATGAATGAGTCACCGTAGGAGACAAAAGCAGAAATACAAGCTAAGTCCAGAAAACCAGAGAAGTTGGCAACTATCAGATTGCAGACCCCTGAACCTATCAATACAACTAGCAGTAGCCGTGGGGGGTTCCTACGATGCCCTAGACCCCTCGATCACAGCCGGAGAATTACATAGGCCTAAAGAAAGAAAGGGGAAATCTAAACTGCCCCAGAGCAGACCCCAAAGCAATAGGCAGCCCCCAACATATAATGACGGTGACGCAAGTTGAAAATACTAACACAGACAGAAAGATAGACTGAGCAAAGACGGGGCCCAAAACTACCTAGATAGGAAAGGACAGGAAGGCTGCTGTCTGCAATCTGCCAAAACCCTATCAAAGACATAAACCAACAAGCTGATATGAAAAAGGCCCTGAAGCAGCTAGGCTTCAAAACTAAATCAGCACTCAGGTATTTTCAGAAGACAGAGCTAAATGAATTCAGCACACCCCAGCAGGGAATGGCAGAAATCCAGAAAAACAAAGCAAAACAAAGTCAAAGCACCAAAGCAAAAGGCCGAGCAGCAAACTTAGCTTTAGAGGAGCAGGAATTCAGACTGGTCTCCAAGGATCCCACAGAGAAATCAACCGCAGAGCAGAAGGGCGTTGGCAGCCTTATATCCAGTCAGTAACTCCACTCAGCCAGTCATCATCAGCCTCAGGTGTTTGATAATCAGGCTCACTACCTTTCTTTACCAGAAGAGGGAGTTCCTCGGGCCTCAGTAATGAAGGGGAAAATGAACTCACAACAGGTGCCCAAAACTGGACACAATATTCCAGATGAGGTCTGACCAAAGAGGAGTAGAGGGAAATAATGACTTCACGTGATCTAGACTGTATGCTTCTGTTAATACATCCTAGAATTGAATTTGCCTTTTTTGCTGCTGCATCACACTGTTGACTCATATTCAGTCTGTGATCTATTAGTATACCCAAGTCTTTTTCACATGTGCTGTCACTTAGCCCTATTCCTCCCATTCTGTATATGCTTTTTTCATTTTTATTGCCCAGATGTAGAACTTTGCATTTCTCCCTGTTAAAAACCATTTTGTTAGTTGCTGCCCACTTCTCCAGTTTATTTATATCTTTTTGAATCCTCTCTCTCTCTTCTCTAGTATTAGCTATCCCTCCTAGCTTTGTGTCATCAGCAAATTTAATCAGTTTACCCTCAATTCCTTCATCTAAATCGTTGATAAAGATGTTGAACAATACAGGGCCCAGGACAGAGCCCTGTGGTACCCCACTTGAGACATTCTTCCAACTGGATGTGCAGCCATTTACGACCACTCTTTGGGTCCGATCACTAAGCCAGTTATGAATCCACCTAGCAGTTGCCTTGTCCATTCCATACTTAATCATTTTTTCAATAAGGATTGTATGAGAGACTTTGTCAAATGCTTTGCTGAAGTCAAGATATACTATATCTACAGCATTTCCTTGATCCACCCAATCAGTGATTCCGTCATAGAAGGAAATTAAGTTAGTCTGACATGACTTATTAGTAACAAACCCATGTTGACTCTGCTTAATCACTCCATTCTTATCCAGGTACTGACATACATGTTGTTTAATAATTTGTTCAAAGATCTTTCCTGGTATAGAAGTCAGACTCACCGGCCTATAGTTGCCTGGGTCCACCTGCTTCCCCTTTTTGAAGATAGGAACAACATTTGCTCTTCTCCGGTCTTCTGGCACTTCTCCTGTTCTCCAAGAATTTTCAAAGATTATGGAGAGGGGTTCAAAAATTTCTTCTGCTATCTCCTTCAGTACTCTGGGGTGTAATTCATCTGGACCTGGAGACTTGAATTCATTTAGGTTAGCTAAGTGTTTCCTCACTATCTTTCTGTTTATAGATATCCTGGATTCTTCTATTCCCTTAATAGGACAGTGAAGAACAGTTGATGTTACATTTCCTTTCTGAGAGAAAACAGATGCAAAATAGGAAGTTAAAAGTTCAGCCTTCTCAACATCCTGTCTTACCATTTCATCATTTTCATCCTGTAAAAATCCTATAGCATCTTTGACTTTTCTTTTACTTTTGACATATCCCCAAAATCCTTTATTATTGCTTTTGACATCTCTTGCAAGCCTCAATTCATTTTCAGCTTTAGATAATTTGATTTGTGCCCTGCAAGTTCTGCAGACAGCATTATATTCTTCTTTAGATATGCCTCCCTCTTTCCATTTTATAAACATTTTTTTCTTCCTTTTTAGCATGTGCTTAAGTTCTGTGTTCATCCATCCTGGTTTCCTTAAATGCTTCCTATTCTTCCCTCTTTTCGGAATTGTTAACAACTGTGCTTTGAGAATTTCATTTTTCAAGATTTCCCATCCTTCCTGGACATTTTTGTCTTTAAGGATATCCAGCCATTGGATCCCTCCAATTCTCTTTCTGAATCCCTTAAAATCTGCCTTTCTGAAATCTAATCTTGAAGTCTGAGTCTTCAGAGGTCTTCCTCCTCTAGTTATCCAAAATTCTAAAATAGCATGGTCGCTACCTCCTAGGGTCCCAGCCACTTTTACCTCCTCAACCATTTCCTCCCTGTTTATAAGGATTAGATCCAAGGTAGCAGTTCCCCTTGTTTTCTCCCCTACCTTTTGGAAGATAAAGTTGTCAGCAAGAGAGGATAAGAATTTCCTTGACCTGTTAGTTTTGCCTGAGAGAGATTCCCAACAAATGTCTGGATAGTTGAAATCTTCCATGACAACTATGTCATATTTTTTGGAGAACTTGGCCATTTGATGCATAAAGAGTTCATCCATATCTTCAGCTTGCACAGGCGGCCTGTAGTAAATGCCTACAATGGTGTCCTTTCCATTGTTCTGTCCTTGTATTCTTACCCAAACAGTTTCTACAGAACTCCCAGTCTCTGAAGCTTCAATCTCTGTGCAGATATACGCGTTTCTAACATACAATGCGACACCTCCTCCTCGTTTATCAAGTCTGTTTCTTGCAAATAAGTTGTATCCTTCTAGTCTTGTATTCCAATCATGTGTATTGTCCCACCAAGTTTCAGTGATTCCAATGACATCATATTTCTTTTCCTGTGTTAGTAGTTCCAATTCTCCTTGTTTGTTGCCCATGCTTTGTGCATTAGTATAGAAACATTTTAGTTTGTGATTGGTTTCTCTTTCTCCAATATTTTTATTAATTAGATTCTTTTGTCTTTGTTCTTCCTTTCCACTTCTAATAGCAGAGTTCTCAATAGCATTTGTCAGGTGTATGGCTTTTTCTGGTCTTTTGCTTCCCTTCCCATGTTGTTCTAGTTTAAAGCTCTCCTTACAAGTGTAGCAAGGCGACTTCCAAATACCTGCTTTCCAGTCTTCGTAAGGTGCACCCCATCTCTAGCAAGTAGTCCATCGTATAAGTAGTTCACTCCGTGATCCAGAAATCCAAATCGTTGCTGACGGCACCATCGACGTAGCCAGTTGTTCACCTGCAGAATCTTATTCCACCTCCTTGTTCCATGGCCATCCACTGGGAGGATGGAAGAGAAGACCACCTGCGCTCCCAGTTCTTTCACTTTCTTGCCTAAGTCTTCAAAGTCTCTGCAGATGGTTTCCAGGTCATTTCTTGCGGTGTCATTTGTTCCCACATATAGTAGCAGGAATGGGTAGTCATCTGTAGGTCTGAAGAGTCCTGATATCCTGTCAGACACATCTTTAATTTTTGCACCTGGAAGACAGCACGTTTCTCTTGAAGTTATATCCGGTCTGCAGATAGTGGCCTCTGTTCCTCTCAACAGGGAATCCCCCATGACCACCACTCTCCGCTTCGTCTTCACAACATTTTTCTTTCTCCATCCAGGAGGACTCTGAGGGCGTACAAGGTTGCTGTTTGTTGGCAAAGTCTTATCCTGATGTATTTCTTCATTGTTTTCCTGCGTGAGAGCCTGGTACTGGTTCCTGAGCAGTATGGGTGCTGACTGCCTCCTGATCCTCCTGCTTCTCTGGGTCACATGTCTCCATTCCCCTGTTTCTTCAGGTGCACTTCGAATTTCTTCTCTTTCTGTAACATGAAGAGATAATTCTGCTCTGTCCAAGAACTCTTCACCTTCCTTAATGATCTTCAATGTAGCTAACCTCTCTTCGAGATTTTGCAACTTTTCATCCAACAGGGACACAAGCTTGCATTTGTGGCATGTGAAGTTTGGCTTTTCCACTGGTAAGTCTGTGAACATGTAGCAAGAAATGCAGCTCCTGGCCTCTTCCATATTGAGATTTCTTAAAAAGGATGAAAGATGAGCCAAAATTTGCGCGCCGATAGGCGCGTGGTTTTCCGATTTCCTCTTTTCAGCTGCAACGGCCAAAGCCCAGTGATCGTTGAGCTCGCGGAGACTCTTCACTTATCCCAGAAAGCACTGGGAATATGCAAATGATCTCCTCAAGACTCTTCCCCTGGTTTTCCGATTTCCTCTTTTCAGCTGCAACGGCCAAAACCCAGTGATCGTTGAGCTCGCGGAGACTCTTCACTTATCCCAGAAAGCACTGGAAATATGCAAATGATCTCCTCAAGACTCTTCCCCTGGTTTTCCGATTTCCTCTTTTCAGCTGCAACGGCCAAAACCCAGTGATCGTTGAGCTCGCGGAGACTCTTCACTTATCCCAGAAAGCACTGGGAATATGCAAATGATCTCCTCAAGACTCTTCCCCTGGTCCGGATACAAGAGAAGAAGACGCCGTTTGTTTGGTCACCACAGGCACAACTGGCATTCTCTAAATTGAAGGCTAAATTTACTTCGGCCCCTATCCTCGTGTATCCGGACTCAGGTTGGGCCTTCATAGTGGAAGTGGATGCCTCAGACTGTGCTATAGGGGATATACTCTAGCAAAGAACAGGTGAGAAAGATCTTCTACACCCCTGTGCTTTTCTCTCCCAAAAGTTGTCACCTGTTGAAAAAAATTACGATGTTGGGAATATAGATTTGTTGGCTATTATAACTGCACTTAAAGAATGAAGGCACCTGCTACAGGGGGCATTTCAACAGACTGTTGTGCTCACAGATCACCGAAATCTTGAATTCATGAGGTCGGCAAGGTGTCTAAAACCCACACAAGCTCGGGGGAATCTATTTCTTAATCAGTTTGATTTCATTATTTCCTATAGACCAGGTTCCCAGGTTCTCACAATGGGAAAGCCTACGCTCTGTCCAGGATTCATTCGGATGATGTAACCTTGGCTTCACCTCCAAGGACCATACTGTGAGAACGAAACTTCACAAGTGTGCTGCACAATCAAGACCTATTAAAGGATATTAAGGAGGCCTACGCCACAGATTCACTGCTGATTCAACCACCTACTCAGGTAAATTTAACCTTGAAGAATGGCCTTTGGTTTCAGAGACAACTTCTATATGTCCCGGAAACAATAAAATTAAGAGTATTAAAACTAATGCATTACTCTAAGATCAACGGTCATAGAGGAATCCAGAAAACTCAGGAGTTTGTGTCTCGTTTCTTTTGGTGACTGACTTTCCGGAAAGACGTTCAACTGTACATGTCATCATGTGCGGTATGTGCCAGATCAAAAGGCCCTCCCTCCTCACCTACTGCACTATTGCAACCTCTTCCTATTCCTTCTCATCCCTGGGGGTCTATCTCAATGGATTTTATTGTAGAGTTGCCAACATCCCAAGGAAAGAACATGATTCTAGTAGTGGTTGACCGACAAACCAAAGCTACTTATTTCATTCCGAGTACCAGGTTACCGATGGCCAAACAGACAGCGGACCTCATTGTACAAAATATTTTTCGATTACATATAGTCCCGGATGAAGTAATATCTGACAAGGGGTTCAATTTACTTCTAAATTTTGGCAAAATTTTTGTTCTGCTCTCGACATCAAGGTAAATTTGTCATCTGCTTTCCACCCGCAGTCTAATGGCCAAACGCAACGGACCAACCAGACCTTGGAGCAGTATCTGCGTTGCTATGTGTGTCACCTGAAAGATGACTGGGTGAGTTTGATCCCGTTGACTGAATTCACCTATAATAAATCAGAGTGCATCCACCAAAATGTCTCCATTATTTGCTAATAAGGGATATCATCCCAGTATTCTTCCTCGGCTTCCAATGGACATGTCTGTGCCTGCAGTAGCCGACCGCATTTCATCTCTACCGGAGAATCTGGAAGTTCTGAAGCAGATGCTGGCCACAGCACAGGAGAGATACAAAAAGGCAGCAGACAGATTCCGCAAGCCAGTACCCACATGCAAGGTAGGATACATGGTTTGGCTTTCAACAAAGAACTTGAAGGTCCCAACATCTAAACTGGGGCAGAAATATGTTGGTCCGTACAAAATCAGCAAGATAGTGAGTTCTGTAGCCTGTCGACTCAAGTTGCCTAGTTCTTTAAAGATACAGCCCGTCTTTCACGTTTCCCTGCTTAAACCGGTAGTGGCAAATCCTTTCTCCGGGCGCACATCTGCTCCTCCTGATCGAATTCTCGTTGACGGGCAGGAGGAATTCATCGTGGAGAGGATCATCGATTCATGGATTCATAGGGGACGACTCCAGTATCTGGTAAAATGGCAAGGGTATTCGTCTGAAGAGAATTCCTGGGAACCTCTGGAGAATATTCACGCTTCTCGTCTGATCAGACAGTTCCACAGCAGATACCCCAATAAACCAGATATAAGATCATCCACAGGACATCTTTAAAGAGGCGAGTAATGTAAGGACTGGGACTGTGCACTTGTTGTGTCTGCTCTTGCCCTTAGTTCGGTTGGATTCTGCCCTTAACCAAAATGGAGTTGCTGGCTTCACCGGGGCCATCTTGTTTCCTGTCTGATACTCCTTGTTTTCCTGTCTGCTGTATATATAAGGGAACTCTGCACACTATGCCTTGCTTGTGTATCTTGTACCTTGCTGCCAAGCTGGAAGGACCTGCAACCTGCTTGCTTCTTCTAATCTTCGGGATACCCCACCCGCTTTGATCTATGTACCACGAAAGGACTCTGTTGCTTTACTCCGGCTCTGCACCCACCTCGGCTACGGTCTGCCCTCCATTAGGAGCCTTCCAGGCCCAGGGCCCTGGAGCCTGCATTGCTGGACTCATACTCACACCCTCGGTCTGTACTACTATATCTGCCTACTCTAAAGACTGTCTTATTGCCTGCTTATCTGTAACATTGCAGTTTGCATCTGTTATCCGGAAGTTCATATCTCTATCAATAGATATTTACATCTTGAACTGTGATATACCGTGTTTGTCTTCATTTCTGACCCACATCATCGGGCTTCATAGAACTTTAGTATAAAATTATAACAATGGGCGTTTTGTAGAATAAATTCAAGGTGAGAATATTATATGGGAGATTTATAGAATAAATTCAAGGTGAGAATATTATATGGGAGTTTTATAGGATAAATTCAAGGTGAGAATATTATATGGGAGTTTTATAGGATAAATTCAAGGTGAGAATATTATATGGGAGTTTTATAGGATAAATTCAAGGTGAGAATATTATATGGGAGTTTTATAGGATAAATTCTAGGTGAGAATATTATATGGGAGTTTTATAGAATAAACCAAATACAAACAGAAAATAAATGACCCAAAACAAATATTTATCAGTAAAAATAACTCATCTTAATTAGGTAAAGTATGAAAGAATTGCACCATTTTCCGATACCCGTCGCATCCCCATTTTTCATGATCTTGGGTTGGGTGAAGGCTTATTTTTTGTGTGCCGAGCTGACGTTTTTAATACCATTTTGGTGCAGATACGATCTTTTGATCATCCGTTCTTGCATTTTAATGCAATGTTGCAGTGACCAAAAAACCTATGTGGCGTTTTGTTTTAGTTTCAATGGGGCGAAAAGGGGGTAATTTGAACTTATATATTTATTTTTTTATTTTTTACCACATTGTATCTTAATTAACCAGATGACTATTTTTAGCAGACGAAGAATAATAGAAAATAGGCTTAGGGGTGATCTTATTACAATGTATAAATATATGCAGGGACAATACAAAGACCTTTCTACTGATCTTTTTACTCTTAGACCTGTGACGGGGACTAGGGGGCATGCTCTACGTCTGGAGGAAAGAAGGTTTAAGCATACTCACTGTCATGATTTGTAGTTTTGTCCTGTCCTGTATTTTGTATAATATGTCATTTTAATTTTCTCTGGTTGTATTCGCTGTAAATTAACCATGTCTCCTTCCCCCAATACTTTGCAATGTCTTGTGATGTACCTGGACCATAATTTAATTTAGGCTTATGTCAACAGCTAGTGGGATTTTGGCTATTGTTTTCCTAAGCAGAAGATGCAGGAAAACGATGAAGAAATACATCAGGATAAGAATTTGCCAACAAACAGCAACCTTGTACGCCTTCAGAGTCCTCCTGGATGGAGAAAGAAAAATGTTGTGAAGAAGAAACGGAGAGTGGTGGTCATGGGGGATTCCCTGTTGAGAGGAACAGAGGCCGCTATCTGCAGACCGGATATAACTTCAAGAGAAATGTGCTGTCTTCCAGGTGCAAGAATTAAAGATGTGTCTGACAGGATATCAGGACTCTTCAGACCTACAGATGACTACCCATTCCTGCTACTACATGTGGGGACAAATGACACCGCAAGAAACGACCTGGAAACCATCTGCAGAGACTTTGAAGACTTAGGCAAGAAAGTGAAAGAACTGGGAGCGCAGGTGGTCTTCTCTTCCATCCTCCCAGTGGATGGCCATGGAACAAGGAGGTGGAATAAGATTCTGCAGGTGAACAACTGGCTACGTCGATGGTGCCGTCAGCAATGATTTGGATTTCTGGATCACGGATTGAACTACTTATACGATGGACTACTTGCTAGAGATGGGGTGCATCTTATGAAGACTGGAAAGCAGGTATTTGGAAGTCGCCTTGCTACACTTGTAAGGAGAGCTTTAAACTAGAACAACATGGGAAGGGAAGCAAAAGACCAGAAAAAGCCATACACCTGACAAATGCTATTGAGAACTCTGCTATTAGAAGTGGAAAGGAAGAACAAAGACAAAAGAATCTAATTAATAAAAATATTGGAGAAAGAGAAACCAATTACAAACTAAAATGTTTCTATACTAATGCACAAAGCATGGGCAACAAACAAGGAGAATTGGAACTACTAACACCGGAAAAGAAATATGATGTCATTGGAATCACTGAAACTTGGTGGGATAATACACATGATTGGAATACAAGACTAGAAGGATACAACTTATTTGCAAGAAACAGACTTGATAAACGAGGAGGGGGTGTCGCATTGTATGTTAGAAACGCGTATATCTGCACAGAGATTGAAGCTTCAGAGACTGGGAGTTCTGTAGAAACTGTTTGGGTAAGAATACAAGGACAGAACAATGGAAAGGACACCATTGTAGGCATTTACTACAGGCCGCCTGTGCAAGCTGAAGATATGGATGAACTCTTTATGCATCAAATGGCCAAGTTCTCCAAAAAATATGACATAGTTGTCATGGGAGATTTCAACTATCCAGACATTTGTTGGGAATCTCTCTCAGGCAAAACTATCAGGTCAAGGAAATTCTTATCCTCTCTTGCTGACAACTTTATCTTCCAAAAGGTAAGGGAGAAAACAAGGGGAACTGCTACATTGGATCTAATCATTATAAACAGGGAGGAAATGGTTGAGGAGGTAAAAGTGGCTGGGACCCTAGGAGGTAGCGACCATGCTATTTTAGAATTTTGGATAACTAGAGGAGGAAGACCTGTGAAGACTCAGACGTCAAGGTTAGATTTCAGAAAGGCAGATTTTAAGGGATTCAGAAAGAGAATTGGAGGGATCCAATGGCTGGATATCCTTAAAGACAAAAATGTCCAGGAAGGATGGGAAATCTTGAAAAATGAAATTCTCAAAGCACAGTTGTTAACAATTCCGAAAAGAGGGAAGAATAGGAAGCATTTAAGGAAACCAGGATGGATGAACACAGAACTTAAGCACATGCTAAAAAGGAAGAAAAAAATGTTTATAAAATGGAAAGAGGGAGGCATATCTAAAGAAGAATATAATGCTGTCTGCAGAACCTGCAGGGCACAAATCAGATTAGCTAAAGCTGAAAATGAATTGAGGCTTGCAAGAGATGTCAAAAGCAATAATAAAGGATTTTGGGGATATGTCAAAAGTAAAAGAAAAGTCAAAGATGCTATAGAATTTTTACAGGATGAAAATGATGAAATGGTAAGACAGGATGTTGAGAAGGCTGAACTTCTATTTTGCATCTGTTTTCTCTCAGAAAGGAAATGTAACATCAACTGTTCTTCACTGTCCTATTAAGGGAATAGAAGAATCCAGGATATCTATAAACAGAAAGATAGTGAGGAAACACTTAGCTAACCTAAATGAATTCAAGTCTCCAGGTCCAGATGAATTACACCCCAGAGTACTGAAGGAGATAGCAGAAGAAATTTTTGAACTCCTCTCCATAATCTTTGAAAATTCTTGGAGAACAGGAGAAGTGCCAGAAGACTGGAGAAGAGCAAATGTTGTTCCTATTTTCAAAAAGGGAAGAAGGTGGACCCAGGCAACTATAGGCCGGTGAGTCTGACTTATATACCAGGAAAGATCTTTGAACAAATTATTAAACAACATGTATGTCAATACCTGGATAAGAATGAAGTGATTAAACAGAGTCAGCATGGGTTTGTAACTAATAAGTCATGTCAGACTAACTTAATTTCCTTCTATGACGGTATCACTGATTGGGTGGATCAAGGAAATGCTGTAGATATAGTATATCTTGACTTCAGCAAAGCATTTGACAAAGTCTCTCATACAATCCTTATTGAAAAAATGACTAAGTATGGAATGGACAAGGCAACTGTTAGGTGGATTCATAACTGGCTTAGTGATCGGACCCAAAGAGTGGTCGTAAATGGCTGCACATCCAGTTGGAAGAATGTCTCAAGTGGGGGACCACAGGGCTCTGTCCTGGGCCCTGTATTGTTCAACATCTTTATCAACGATTTAGATGAAGGAATTGAGGGTAAACTGATTAAATTTGCTGATGACACAAAGCTAGGAGGGATAGCTAATACTAGAGAAGAGAGAGAGGATTCAAAAAGATTTAAATAAACTGGAGAAGTGGGCAGCAACTAACAGAATGGTTTTTAACAGGGAGAAATGCAAAGTACTACATCTGGGCAATAAAAATGAAAAAAGCATATATAGAATGGGAGGAATAGGGCTAAGTGACAGCACATGTGAAAAAGACTTGGGTATACTAATAGATCACAGACTGAATATGAGTCAACAGTGTGATGCAGCAGCAAAAAAGGCAAATGCAATTCTAGGATGTATTAACAGAAGCATACAGTCTAGATCACATGAAGTCATTATTTCCCTCTACTCCTCTTTGGTCAGACCTCATCTGGAATATTGTGTCCAGTTTTGGGCACCACATTTTAAAAAAGACATCAGCAAACTGGAGCAAGTTCAGAAAAGAGCGACCAGAATGGTGACCGGTCTGCAAACCCTGTCTTATGAGGAAAGGTTGCAGGATTTGGGAATGTTTAGTTTTCAAAAGAGAAGACTGAGAGGAGACTTAATAGCTGTCTACAAATATCTAAAGGGCTGTCACATTGTAGAAGGATCAACTTTATTCTCATTTGCACAAGGAAAGACTAGAAGCAATGGGATGAAACTGAATGGGAGGAGACACAGATTAGATATTAGAAAAAACTTTTTGACAGTTAGAGTGATCAATGAGTGGAACAGGCTGCCACGAGAAGTGGTGAGTTCTCCTTCAATGGAAGTCTTCAAACAGAGGCTGGACAGACATCTGACTGGGATGATTTAGCGAATCCTGCTTTGAGCAGGGGGTTGGACCAGATGGCACAGGAGGTCCCTTCCAACTCTACGATTCTATGATGATTCTATGATTCTATGATAACCTACAATACACATCCTATAGACTAAGTGGAGCCTTTACATTTCTAGAATCTTCTGATGGACCAAACCATTGAATAGTAGGTGTGACCCCTACCCCCCCTTCAGATGGGCTGATCCCAGGAGCCCTGACAATACATTCTTGTTTTTAGATCAGTGTGATTTGAGTGCGGACGAGGAAGGAGTCATGAACTGAGTTGAGGCCAGCGCGTGACGTCCGTGGGATTGTGTGGAATCCTGTGGACTATTGCAAGGATTATTGTTATCGTATCTGGCACATGGACTATCGTGAGGTGCCCGGATTTGTTTTTCTTGTGCGGACTTATTGTGGACTTCTCATGGACTCTTAAGAACATTACGGATATTTGGATGTTGTATGCTTCCTGTCTTAATAAATCTCGTTGGATCGTCCCTCGGCCTGTTGTCCCTTCTCGCTCTGTCGTATACCCCGTCACAAACTGGTTGGCAGCGCTGTGATCAGAGCAGAAGGAATGGAGGACAACGGCCCATCAAAATCTGGAAACAGCACCGCAGAGTGCAAGAACTGGACTGCGGTGAACCTACAAACAAAGGCCTGTGAACTGGGAGTCAGCTACAAGGGACTCTCCAAGGAGCAGCTGATTGAGGCTTTGGAAGGAGTTCGCCTGCAAGATGACACTGAGAAAGGATCCCCACAGCAAACGGAGGAAAGACTGCAGCCGGAGGTAAATACCCAAAAAAGTCAGTGGGTTGTGTGGTACGAGGAGGAGTTGGCATTGCTGGGAGAAGAGGCTACCATAGAAGATAAGAGGGAGGCCATTCATAGAGCTCAAGAGAGGGCATTGCTGGAGAGGCAGCTCGCTGTGGAAGCAGCTAGAAGCTCCAGTCAGACTGTAACCCCAGCACCCACCATGAGGGAACTCCCCAGTGTGTCCCACAAAGACTTCAAGCTGTTTAATGAGGCTTCAGGTGACATTGAGGGCTTCTTCCAAGACTTTGAGCATCAGTGACGATTAATGGAAGTCCCGGAAAGGGAGCGAGTCCGACATCTGGTGGGGCTCTTAGGGGGTGGAGCTGCCGCAGCCTATAGAGCTATGGACCCTCGGTGGAACTGTGAGTATGCGGAGATTAAACAGACCATTCTGGAACATTATGCTGTGACCCCAGACACTTACAGGACCCAGTTCCGTACTTTAGCCTGTGATGAGGAAGTGTCCTTCAAGATGTATGCCCACAGACTCAAACAAGTATGTCATCGCTGGCTGGAGGGAGAGGAGGCCTTAACTTGGGAGACCTTCCTCCAAGTCATCCTAAAAGAGCAGTTTTACTTCAAGTGCCCCGCTGAGATCCGGGAATGGGTGCGTGAAAGGAGACCAGCCACTGTGGAGGAAGCTGCAGCTCTAGCTGATGAGGCTCTCACCATCAAGCCTCAGTAGAAAAAGCAACTACTCAGTGAGAAAAAAACTACCAGCCCCCCAACGTTGGCGGCCCCTGGTCCTTCGGCCTCCAATATTCACCACCCCACTAGACCATCAACTCATGGTGACCTTCGCGTGACTATGCCTCGCATTACTCCCGCTCCACCTTCGGGACTACGACGTGGAGGAAGAATCCCAGAGCGCAGATGTTATAGATGTGGGCAGCCTGGGCATCTGCAATTTCAATGTCCCGGTGTTCGGAGGCAGGACAGCTACAGGCGCCTTTGCCTGTTCATTATCTACAGACACCCTCACCAGGAGAAGGGCTGAATTCAGTCCCTGCAGATGTTCTTCTAGGAAATGATGTGGGAAATCTTCATTGCCACTTTGTCGGTGCTTTAACCAGAAGTCAAGCCGAGAGAGCAGCAAATGTGGACATGTACAACCCAACCATGGAAATGAGGCCAACAGAACTGCCGTCACAGCCGGTGAGTGATTCTTCGTGTGAGGACAATGTGAGTGTTACTTGGGATAAAGTTCAGTTTAGACAAGAGGTAGATACTGACCCCACCCTAGCTAGTTTCAGAACTCGAGCTGAGATAGGGCAGTTGGGGGAGAACGGGGGAGAACGGGGAAAGAATTATCAGAGAAAATGGACTTCTGTATTGAGTTACCAATGCTGACTCCCTAGATAAGCCCTGGACTTATAACCAACAGCTGATTGTTCTTCAGAAATACATAATTCCCCTATTACACCTTGCTCATGACATTCCTACTGCTGGCCATCAAGGCAAAACCCGCACTGAGAGACGATTGACTGAATCTTTCTGTTGGCCTGGGATTTCCCAAGCCGTAGCGCATTTCTGCCGAACTTGCGACATATGTCAGCATAGAGGGCGACCCGGAGATCACCCAAAGGCACCCCTGCAACCGCTCCCTATAATAGAAGAACCCTTTCAAAGAGTGGCTGTCAATATCATTGGACCTCTGGTTAAACCAAGTAAATCAGGAAAGCAGTACATTCTCACTGTTGTGGACTATGCCACTCGATAATCAGAAGCTGTGGCCTTGTCAAGTATTTCTGCAGCCAAGGTGGCCGAGGCCCTGGTTACCATTTTCACCAGAGTAGGATTCCCCAGTGAGATCTTGTCAGACCAAGGCTCCCAGTTTATGTCAGAGCTGGTCCAGTGTCTGTGGCGCACCTGTGGAGTACGAGCGATCCGAACGACCCCGTATCATCCCCAAACAAATGGACTTTTGTGAACGATTCAGTGGCACTCTGAAGAATATGCCGAGGGCCTTCACTGACAGAAATTCAGACTGGGAGGGGTACCTACCCCATCTCTTGTTTGCCTATCGGGAAGTTCCCCAGGAGTCCACCGGGTTTTCCCCCTTTGAACTACTCTATGGAAGAAAGGTCCGAGGACCCTTAACCCTGCTAAAAGAATATTTGGAGGGACAAGTTGAAGATACAGGAGCCCCTGTTGTCCCTTATGTCCTAAAGCTGCGAGAAACCCTGGCTCAACTCGCTAGTTTAGCCCAGAGTCATGTGCGTATGGCTCAAACCAGACAGAAGACCTGGTATGACTGTAAAGCACGCTATCGGGAGTTTGTAGAAGGACAACAGGTCTTAATGATTGTTCCTCACCGGCAGAATAATCTGCAGACAACATGGGAGGGTCCCTTCCGGGTTCTCAGAAAACTAAATGATACCAATTATCTTCTTGCTTTAGATGATCAGGGGCTAAGGCAAAGAACTGTCCATGTGAATATGATTAAGGAGTACCATGACCGGAACCTTCCAATGATAGCAAGCTGTCGGCTAGCTTCAGAGGACGGTCAAGAGGATGAGGACTCCCTAACTGATCTCGTGGAAGCAGCGAGAGCCTCATCCACTGTGGAACAGGTTCCTCTGGGAGATCACCTGGATTCCTTGCAGAAAAGCCAGATGCTGGGAGTGCTTCAACAGAGATGGGCTGCTTTCTCATCCCAACCAGGTCGAACCACCATCACCCAACATCATGTGGACACTCAGGGTATCGTCCCATACAACAGGCTCCTTACCGGGTACCTGAATCTGTTCGAAACACCATACAGCACGAACTGGAGGAGATGTTACAGCTTGGGGTCATCCAGGCCTCCCATAGCCCTTGGGCCTCTGCTGTGGTGTTAGTACCCAAGAAGGATGGGAGTACTCGATTTTGTGTGGACTATCGACGACTAAACGACCATACCGTCAGCGATCCTTACCCAATGCCTCGTATTGACAAACTTCTAGACCGACAGGCTGGGTCCCGATATGTCACTACCTTTGATCTCAGTAAGGGATACTGGCAAATCCCTCTCACGGAGGAAGGGAGAGAACGGTCCGCTTTTATAACCCTCTTTGGTCTGTATGAATTTCTAAGCATGCCTTTTGGAATGAAGAATGCCCCGGCAACCTTCCAGAGAATGGTGGACCAGATCCTCCGGGGATGTGGTGACTTTGCTTGTGCCTACTTGGATGATATCGCCATCTTCAACCAGACATGGGAGGAACATCTGAATCAAGTAGCTATTATTCTTGACCTGATTCTTGCAGCCGGCCTAACCATTCGACACGATAAATGCCAGTTGGGGATGGGTGAAGTCCAGTACCTAGAGCATAGAGTAGGAGGAGGGAAGCTCTGTTCTGAACCTGCCAAAATCCAGGCTATTAGAGACTGGCCTGTACCCCAAACTAAGAAACAAGTTATGGCTTTTTTCGGCACTGCCAGTTATTACCGAAAATTTGTTGCTCATTTCAGCACTGTGGCCAAGCCTCTTACGGACCTGACCAAGAAAATGATGCCCCGGCTGGTGATCTGGGCTCCAGCCTGTGATGAGCCTTTTAACTGGCTAAAAGACGCCCTGGTCTGCGACCCTGTTCTGGCTGCTCCAGATTACAAGAGGAGATTCATCGTGCAGACGGATGCCTCTGCTTATGGACTGGGAGCTGTCCTCAGCCAGGTGAATGCAGCTGGGGACTAACACCCCATCGCCTACATTAGCCAGAAACTGCTGGACCGAGAAGTGGCCTATGCAACTGTTGAAAAAGAATGTCTGGCTGTAGTGTGGGCCCTTAGGAAACTAAGGCCGTATCTGTATGGACGAGAATTCACTGTCATTACTGATCACAATCCCCTCACCTGGCTGAACCGAGTCTCTGGGGACAATGGACGCATACTACGATGGAGCCTGGCTCTGCAGCCCTATAACTTTACCATACAGTATAGAAGAGGCAGCCAACACCAGAATGCCGATGGACTGTCCAGGCAGGAGGAGCCCTGAGTCTGGTCAGCCATGCCTGTGTGTACTTAACAAGCGACCTGTAGAGGTCCCTAGTACGTGCACAAATTGGGAGGGGAAGGGATTGTCATGATTTGTAGTTTTGCCTTGTCCTGTATTTTGTATAATATGTCATTTAAATTTTCTCTGGTTGTATTTGCTGTAAATTAACCATAGAATCATAGAATCGTAGAGTTGGAAGGGACCTCCTGGGCCATCTGGTCCAACCCCCTGCTCAAAGCAGGATTCCCTAAATCATCCCAGTCAGATGTCTGTCCAGCCTCTGTTTGAAGACTTCCATTGAAGGAGAACTCACAACTTCTCGTGGCAGCCTGTTCCACTCATTGATCACTCTAACTGTGAAAAAGTAAACCATGTCTCCTTCCCCCAATACTTTGCAATGTCTTGGATTGTACCTGGACCATAATCTAATTTAGGCTTATGTCAACAGGTAGTGGGATTTTGGCTATTGTTTTCCTAAGCAGAAGATAACCTACAATACACATCCTGTAGACTAAGTGGAGCCTTTACATTTCTAGAATCTTCTGATGGACCAAACCATTGAATAGTAGGTGTGACCTCTACCCCCCTTCAGATGGGCTGATCCCAGTAGCCCTGACAATACATTCTTGTTTTAAGATCAGTGTGATTTGAGTGCGGACAAGGAAGGAGTCATGAACGGAGTTGAGGCCAGCGCGTGACATCCGTGGGATTGTGTGGAATCCTGTGGACTATTGCAAGGATTATTGTTATCGCATCCGGCACAAGGACTATCGTGAGGTGCCCGGATTTGTTTTTCTTGTGCGGACTTATTGTGGACTTCTCATGGACTCTAAGAACATTACGGATATTTGGATGTTGTATGCTTCCTGTCTTAATAAATCTCGTTGGATCGTCCTTCGGCATGTTGTCCCTTGTCGTTCTGTCGAATACCCCGTCACACTCACAGACGCGGATTCTTTACTGTAAGAGCAGTGAGACTATGGAACTCTGCCATATGATGTTGTAATGAGTGATTCCCTACTAAAATTTAAGAAGGGACTGGATGCCTTTCTTGAAAAGTATAATATTACAGGGTATATACACTAGTTTCCTTAATATTGCGTTGATCCAGGGAGCTAGTCTGATTGCCGTATGTGGAGTCGGGAAGGAATTTTTTTCCCCAATGTGAAGCTTACTGTTTGCCACATGGGTTTTTTTTTGTCTTCCTCTGGATCAACATGTTAGGGCAAGTTAGGATAGGATATGGGGTGAACTAGATGGACTTAAAGTCTTCCTTCAACTTTAATAACTATGTTACTATGTAATCTGTATGTTGACTTTCAAAGTTAAGTGTTGATTTCTAGTTGGTCAAGAAAACAGACTTTTGTTTGTGTCAGCTAGTAATATTGACTTTTATTGTGCGCTTATTCTTGATCACTGGTGATGTTTGCTGATATGCTAATTATACATTGTGTTATGGAGCCAGTTTGTTGACTTCTAAAGCAGAGAGGGAAAAACTATGCAAATAGTTTAAATAATCAAGTAATGCTATAATAATCTCATCTCCATTCTTACCCTTTATGTAAATACTGAATGAGGGACATTTGTTAAGTCTAAAAATAGGTTACATGCCTCTGTCTAAAGAGAGAGAGAAACAGCCCGAGAGATTCTGCCAAGACATCCATACATCCCAAAAGGACCCGAGACAGGACAGTAGCCATTTTACATCATGGCTCCATTACGAGGGACACGGATATATAATTGTATAGGAAACAACCTAGGGGTTTTCAGCCTCGGTTGGAAGAATACAGATCTGCTCAGCTGACCATCACTGAACCATGGATACGTTTGGAGAAGCCAGATTGTGATCATTGGATCAACTGGCCTTGTATGGACTGTCATCTTCCTACACTTGTCATTACCTCCTCTCTGTGTGTGCCACAGGTGAGGTAGTGACCCTGGAAGATCTGTAGTCACAGCTGCTATTATCCCGGTGAGTCAGTGGAAGGGTGAGACTCTGTAATGTGCCCCATCTTGGGTCCTGTGCTGGGACTGTTCTATGTGTTATCTGCCTGTTTTGTGGTACAATAAAGCATTGCCCACACTGTTTTACGCTCACCCTGTGTTGTCTGAGTAGCATTTTGCCCATGTTAAAAGGAGAGCGGCAGTTCGGCGGGACGATCCCTGGTCCATGCATTTTCGGATAGTGGGCGGTGCTCATAGCAACCCGGCAGTGACAACCATAGACTTCTGCTGGAGACCTCTGGTTGTCATGCCAACCCATCGTTGACCCATGATCATGTGATGGGGTAACTGATGAGCGGGATTTCCGGCACGCTTACTGAAAGTGCCAGAAAAGATGTGGGCTCAGCGCTGGAGCCGACATCAAAGGGAGGGGTTAAAGGGGATTGTTTTTACAGAGACAGAAGCTGTAATCAATCATGTATACATACAGATAATTACAGAAATACACAGATTCTAATGGTAAATAGTATAGAGTTACCACAAGAAAATATAATTTGTGTAAACCATGTGTAGATATAAAAATTCAGGCAAATGTCAGATGTTGTAGCGCCATCTAGTGGCTATGTGCAAAAGTGCTATCATAGAGTAACATGTATCCTGAGAGCGTCACTATCAAGGTTGAAATGAGATTAAAGGGAAGGTGCCGTGATTTTTGATTTATCGTAAAAATGAAGATTATCTAAAAAGATGTTTTCACCTAAGCTTGACTCTGTTCTGTTTATGTTTTTTTATACTGTTTTAGTGCAGCCACTGGGCGCTGCCATTTTACCTTGCAGGTCTGTAATGGCTGCTGAACGACACTTTCCATCCTCAAATACGGCAGTCCCTGGGCATAGGAGACAGCGATCGGATGCCGACCCTATCTCTAACATTGCAGCTGCATCAGCTGTGAACTGGGTACGCCTCTGTGGGCTGCTCAATTCACAGCTGTAGTTGTGGCCAGGCGCCATTTTATTAGAGGCCAGTGCTATCCGCTGAGCTCCATTTACACTCTAATGCCAGCCCTATTATTTCGGATGCTGTACTGTTCACTTCCAGCATAACAGGTCTTAGATGGTCACATTGCGCCTACCGAAGGAGCTGCAGGAGATCAGGACAGGATACCGGACGAGCTCCTGGAGGCTTGATGAGCTGCTGCCTGCTGTAGACCCGACGAGCTGCTGCCTGCTGTAGACCCGACAAGCTGCTGCCTGCTGGAGACCAGACGAGCTGCTGCCTGCTGTAGACCCGACGAGCTGCTGCCTGCTGGAGACCCGACGAGCTGCTGCCTGCTGGAGACCCGACGAGCTGCTGCCTGCTGGAGACCCGACGAGCTGCTGCCTGCTGGAGACCCGACGAGCTGCTGCCTGCTGGAGACCCGACGAGCTGATGCCTGCTGGAGACCCGATGAGCTGCTGGAGACAAGACAACCTGCTGTATACCAGGTGTGCTGCAGCAACGACAGGAGTGGGGTGGTGACATCATCCATTGGTAACTATCAGGGCTGCAGAGGTGAAGGGCCAGGAATACTGTTTTTTGTACAGAAGCAAAAATATGAGAAGTGGTTGATGATATGTGTCAGGGGGGAAGAAGCATATGGTGGTGGTGGATGGCATATACAGAGGTGAGCTGGCATATGGTGGTGGTGGATGGCATATACAGAGGTGAGCTGGCATATGGAGGTTGTGCGTGGCATATACAGGGGGAGCTGGCATATGGAGGTTGTGCATGGCATATACAGGGGGAGCTGGCATATGGAGGTTGTGCGTGGCATATGCCGGGTGAGCTGGCATATGGAGGTTGTGTGTGGCATATACAGGGGTGATCTGGCATATGGAGGTTGTGTGTGGCATATACAGGGGTGAGCTGGCATATGGAGGTTGTGTGTGGCATATACAGGGTGATCTGGCATATGGAGGTTGTGCATGGCATATACAGGGGGAGCTGGCATATGGAGGTTGTGCGTGGCATATGCCGGGTGAGCTGGCATATGGAGGTTGTGTGTGGCATATACAGGGGTGATCTGGCATATGGAGGTTGTGTGTGGCATATACAGGGGTGAGCTGGCATATGGAGGTTGTGCATGGCATATACAGGGGTGAGCTGGCATATGGAGGTTGTGCGTGGCATATACAGGGGGAGCTGGCATAAGGAGGTTGTGCATGGCATATACAGGGGGAGCTGGCATATGGAGGTTGTGCGTGGCATATACAGGGGGAGCTGGCATATGGAGGTTGTGTGTGGCATATACAGGGGTGATCTGGCATATGGAGGTTGTGCCTGGCATATACAGGGGTGAGCTGGCATATGGAGGTTGTGCATGGCATATACAGGGGTGATCTGGCATATGGAGGTTGTGCGTGGCATATACAGGGGTGAGCTGGCATATGGAGGTTATGCGTATCATATACAGGGGGAGCTGGCATATGGAGGTTGTGCGTGGCATATACAGGGGTGATCTGGCAAATGGAAGTTATGCGTATCATATACAGGGGGAGCTGGCATAAGGAGGTTGTGCATGGCATATACAGGGTGATCTGGCATATGGAGGTTATGCGTATCATATACAGGGGGAGCTGGCATATGGAGGTTGTGCGTGGCATATACGGGGGGAGCTGGCATATGGAGGTTGTGCGTGGCATATACAGGGTGAGCTGGCATATGGAGGTTGTGCATGGCATATACAGGGGAGCTGGCATATGGAGGTTATGCGTATCATATACAGGGGGAGCTGGCATATGGAGGTTGTGTGTGGCATATACAGGGGTGAGATGGCATATGGAGGTTGTGTATGGCATATACAGGGGGGAGCTGGCATATGGAGGTTATGCATGGCATATACAGGGGGAGCTGGCATATGGAGGTTGTGTGTGGCATATACAGAGGTGATCTGGCATATGGAGGTTGTGTGTGGCATATACAGGGGTGATCTGGCATATGGAGGTTGTGTGTGGCATATACAGGGGTGAGCTGGCATATGGAGGTTGTGCGTGGCATATACAGGGGTGAGCTGGCATATGGAGGTTGTGCGTATCATATACAGGGGGAGCTGGCATAAGGAGGTTGTGCATGGCATATACAGGGGGAGCTGGCATATGGAGGTTGTGCGTGGCATATACAGGGGTGAGCTGGCATATGGAGGTTGTGTGTGGCATATACAGGGGTGATCTGGCATATGGAGGTTGTGCGTGGCATATACAGGGGTGAGCTGGCATATGGAGGTTGTGCGTGGCATATACGGGGGGAGCTGGCATATGGAGGTTGTGCGTGGCATATACAGGGTGAGCTGGCATATGGAGGTTGTGCATGGCATATACAGGGGAGCTGGCATATGGAGGTTATGCGTATCATATACAGGGGGAGCTGGCATATGGAGGTTGTGTGTGGCATATACAGGGGTGAGATGGCATATGGAGGTTGTGTATGGCATATACAGGGGGGAGCTGGCATATGGAGGTTATGCATGGCATATACAGGGGGAGCTGGCATATGGAGGTTGTGTGTGGCATATACAGAGGTGATCTGGCATATGGAGGTTGTGTGTGGCATATACAGGGGTGATCTGGCATATGGAGGTTGTGTGTGGCATATACAGGGGTGAGCTGGCATATGGAGGTTGTGCGTGGCATATACAGGGGTGAGCTGGCATATGGAGGTTGTGCGTATCATATACAGGGGGAGCTGGCATAAGGAGGTTGTGCATGGCATATACAGGGGGAGCTGGCATATGGAGGTTGTGCGTGGCATATACAGGGGTGAGCTGGCATATGGAGGTTGTGTGTGGCATATACAGGGGTGATCTGGCATATGGAGGTTGTGCGTGGCATATACAGGGGTGAGCTGGCATATGGAGGTTATGCGTATCATATACAGGGGGAGCTGGCATATGGAGGTTGTGCATGGCATATACAGGGGTGAGCTGGCATATGGAGGTTGTGTGTGGCATATACAGGGGTGAGCTGGCATATGGAGGTTGTGTGTGGCATATACAGGGGTGATCTGGCATATGGAGGTTGTGCGTGGCATATACAGGGGTGAGCTGGCATATGGAGGTTATGCGTATCATATACAGGGGGAGCTGGCATATGGAGGTTGTGCGTGTCATATACAGGGGTGAGCTGGCATGTGTAGGTTGTGCGTGGCATATACAGGGGTGATCTGGCAAATGGAAGTTATGCGTATCATATACAGGGGGAGCTGGCATAAGGAGGTTGTGCGTGGCATATACGGGGGGAGCTGGCATATGGAGGTTGTGCGTGGCATATACAGGGTGAGCTGGCATATGGAGGTTGTGCATGGCATATACAGGGGAGCTGGCATATGGAGGTTATGCGTATCATATACAGGGGTGATCTGGCATATGGAGGTTGTGTGTGGCATATACAGGGGTGAGATGGCATATGGAGGTTGTGTATGGCATATACAGGGGGGAGCTGGCATATGGAGGTTATGCATGGCATATACAGGGGGAGCTGGCATATGGAGGTTGTGTGTGGCATATACAGAGGTGATCTGGCATATGGAGGTTGTGTGTGGCATATACAGGGGTGATCTGGCATATGGAGGTTGTGTGTGGCATATACAGGGGTGAGATGGCATATGGAGGTTGTGCGTGGCATATACAGGGGTGAGTTGGCATATGGAGGTTGTGCGTGGCATATACAGGGGGAGCTGGCATATGGAGGTTGTGCGTGGCATATACAGGGGTGATCTGGCATATGGAGGTTGTGTGTGGCATATACAGGGGTGAGATGGCATATGGAGGTTGTGCATGGCATATACAGGGGGAGCTGGCATATGCAGGTTGTGCATGGCATATACAGGGGTGAGCTGACATATGGAGGTTGTGCGTGGCATATGCAGGGGTGAGCTGGCATATGGTGGTTGTGTGTGGCATATACAGGGGTGATCTGGCATATGGAGGTTGTGTGTGGCATATACAGGGGTGAGCTGGCATATGGAGGCTGTGTATGGCATATACAGGGTGAGCTGGCATATGGAGGTTGTGCGTGGCATATACAGGGGTGAGCTGCATATGGAGGTTGTGTGTGGCATATACAGGGGGAGCTGGCATATGGAGGTTGTGTGTGGCATATACAGGGGGAGCTGGCATATGGAGGTTATGCGTATCATATACAGGGGGAGCTGGCATATGGTGGTTGTGTGTGGCATATACAGGGTGAGCTGGCATGTGGAGGTGGTATGTGGCATATACAGGGGGAGCTGGCATATGGAGGTTGTGCGTGGCATATACAGGGGTGAGCTGGCATATGGAGGCTGTGTATGGCATATACAGGGTGAGCTGGCATATGGAGGTTGTGCGTGGCATATGGAGGTTGTGTGTGGCATATACAGGGGGAGCTGGCATATGGAGGTTATGCGTATCATATACAGGGGGAGCTGGCATATGGTGGTTGTGTGTGGCATATACAGGGTGAGCTGGCATATGGAGGTTGTGTGTGGCATATACAGGGGTGAGCTGGCATGTGGAGGTGGTATGTGGCATATACAGGGGGAGCTGGCATATGGAGGTTGTGCGTGGCATATACAGGGGTGAGCTGGCATATGGAGGCTGTGTATGGCATATACAGGGTGAGCTGGCATATGGAGGTTGTGCGTGGCATATGGAGGTTGTGTGTGGCATATACAGGGGGAGCTGGCATATGGAGGTTATGCGTATCATATACAGGGGGAGCTGGCATATGGTGGTTGTGTGTGGCATATACAGGGTGAGCTGGCATATGGAGGTTGTGTGTGGCATATACAGGGGTGAGCTGGCATGTGGAGGTGGTATGTGGCATATACAGGGGGAGCTGGCATATGGAGGTTGTGCGTGGCATATACAGGGGGAGCTGGCATATGGAGGTTGTGTGTGGCATATACAGGGGGAGCTGGCATATGGAGGTTATGCATGGCATATACAGGGGGAGCTGGCATATGGTGGTTGTGTGTGGTATATACAGGGTGAGCTGGCATATGGAGGTTGTGTGTGGCATATACAGGGGTGAGCTGGCATGTGGAGGTTGTGTATGGCATATACAGGGGTGAGCTTGCTTATGGAGGTTGTGTATGGCATATACAGGGGTGAGCTGGCATATGGAGGTTGTGCGTGGCATATACAGGGGTGATCTGGCATATGGAGGTTGTGTGTGGCATATACAGGGGTGAGATGGCATATGGAGGTTGTGCGTGGCATATACAGGGGTGAGCTGGCATATGGAGGTTGTGTATGGCATATACAGGGGTGAGATGGCATATGGAGGTTGTGTATGGCATATACAGGGGTGAGCTTGCTTATGGAGGTTGTGTATGGCATATACAGGGGTGAGCTGGCATATGGAGGTTGTGCGTGGCATATACAGGGGTGAGCTGGCATATGGAGGTTGTGTGTGGCATATACAGGGGTGAGATGGCATATGGAGGTTGTGCGTGGCATATACAGGGGTGAGCTGGCATATGGAGGTTGTGTATGGCATATACAGGGGTGAGCTGGCATATGGAGGTTGTGTGTGGCATATACAGGGGGAGCTGGCATATGGAGGTTGTGTGTGGCATATACAGGGTGAGCTGGCATATGGAGGTTGTGTGTGGCATATACAGGGTGAGCTGGCATGTGGAGGTGGTATGTGGCATATACAGGGGTGAGCTGGCATGTGGAGGTGGTATGTGGCATATACAGGGGGAGCTGGCATATGGAGGTTGTGCGTGGCATATACAGGGGTGAGCTGGCATATGGAGGCTGTGTATGGCATATACAGGGTGAGCTGGCATATGGAGGTTGTGCGTGGCATATACAGGGGGAGCTGGCATATGGAGGTTGTGTGTGGCATATACAGGGGGAGCTGGCATATGGAGGTTATGCGTATCATATACAGGGGGAGCTGGCATATGGTGGTTGTGTGTGGCATATACAGGGTGAGCTGGCATATGGAGGTTGTGTGTGGCATATACAGGGGTGAGCTGGCATGTGGAGGTGGTATGTGGCATATACAGGGGGAGCTGGCATATGGAGGTTGTGCGTGGCATATACAGGGGGAGCTGGCATATGGAGGTTGTGTGTGGCATATACAGGGGGGAGCTGGCATATGGAGGTTGTGTGTGGCATATACAGGGGGAGCTGGCATATGGAGGTTATGCGTATCATATACAGGGGGAGCTGGCATATGGTGGTTGTGTGTGGCATATACAGGGTGAGCTGGCATATGGAGGTTATGCGTATCATATACAGGGGTGAGCTGGCATATGGAGGTTGTGTGTGGCATATACAGGGGTGAGATGGCATATGGAGGTTGTGTATGGCATATACAGGGGTGAGCTGGCATATGGAGGTTGTGCGTGGCATATACGGGGTGAGCTGGCATATGGAGGTTGTGCGTGGCATATACAGGGGTGATCTGGCATATGGAGGTTGTGTGTGGCATATACAGGGGTGAGATGGCATATGGAGGTTGTGTATGGCATATACAGGGGTGAGCTTGCTTATGGAGGTTGTGTATGGCATATACAGGGGGAGCTGGCATATGGAGGTTGTGCGTGGCATATACGGGGTGAGCTGGCATATGGAGGTTGTGTGTGGCATATACAGGGGTGAGATGGCATATGGAGGTTGTGTATGGCATATACAGGGGTGAGCTTGCTTATGGAGGTTGTGTATGGCATATACAGGGGGAGCTGGCATATGGAGGTTGTGTGTGGCATATACAGGGGGAGCTGGCATATGGAGGTTATGCGTATCATATACAGGGGGAGCTGGCATATGGTGGTTGTGTGTGGCATATACAGGGTGAGCTGGCATATGGAGGTTATGCGTATCATATACAGGGGTGAGCTGGCATATGGAGGTTGTGCGTGGCATATACGGGGTGAGCTGGCATATGGAGGTTGTGCGTGGCATATACAGGGGTGAGCTGGCATATGGAGGTTGTGTATGGCATATACAGGGGGAGCTGGCATATGGAGGTTGTGCGTGGCATATACGGGGTGAGCTGGCATATGGAGGTTGTGCGTGGCATATACAGGGGTGAGCTGACATATGGAGGTTGTGTATGGCATATACAGGGGGAGCTGGCATATGGAGGTTGTGCGTGGCATATACAGGGGTGAGCTGGCATATGGAGGTTGTGTGTGGCATATACAGGGGTGAGCTGGCATATGGAGGTTGTGCATGGCATATACAGGGGGAGCTGGCATATGGAGGTTGTGCGTGGCATATACAGGGGTGAGCTGGCATATGGAGGTTGTGCGTGGCATATACAGGGGTGAGCTGGCATATGGAGGTTGTGTGTGGCATATACAGGGGGAGCTGGCATATGGAGGTTGTGTGTGGCATATACAGGGGGAGCTGGCATATGGAGGTTATGCGTATCATATACAGGGGGAGCTGGCATATGGTGGTTGTGTGTGGCATATACAGGGTGAGCTGGCATATGGAGGTTATGCGTGGCATATACAGGGGTGATCTGGCATATGGAGGTTGTGTGTGGCATATACAGGGGTGAGATGGCATATGGAGGTTGTGCGTGGCATATAGAGGGGTGATCTGGCATATGGAGGTTGTGTGTGGCATATACAGGGGTGAGATGGCATATGGAGGTTGTGTATGGCATATACAGGGGTGAGCTTGCTTATGGAGGTTGTGCATGGCATATACAGGGGTGAGCTGACATATGGAGGTTGTGCGTGGCATATGCAGGGGTGAGCTGGCATATGGAGGTTGTGCGTGGCATTTACAGGGGTGAGCTGGCATATGGAGGTTGTGCATGGCATATACAGGGGTGAGCAGGCATATGGAGGTTGTGCGTGGCATATACAGGGGTGAGCAGGCATATGGAGGTTGTGCATGGCATATACAGGGGTGAGCTGGCATATGGAGGTTGTGTGTGGCATATACAGGGGGAGCTGGCATATGGAGGTTGTGCATGGCATATACGGGGTGAGCTGGCATATGGAGGTTGTGTGTGGCATATGCAGGGGTGAGCTGGCATATGGAGGTTGTGTGTGGCATATACGGGGTGAGCTGGCATATGGAGGTTGTGTGTGGCATATACAGGGGGAGCTGGCATATGGAGGCTGTGTGTGGCATATACAGGGGGAGCTGGCATATGGAGGTTGTGCATGGCATATACAGGGGTGAGCTGGCATATGGAGGTTGTGCGTGGCATATACAGGGGGAGCTGGCATATGGAGGTTGTGCATGGCATATACGGGGTGAGCTGGCATATGGAGGTTGTGTGTGGCATATACGGGGTGAGCTGGCATATGGAGGTTGTGCGTGGCATATACAGGGGTGAGCTGGCATATGGAGGTTGTGCATGGCATATACAGGGGTGAGCTGGCATATGGAGGTTGTGCGTGGCATATACAGGGGTGAGCTGGCATATGGAGGTTGTGCATGGCATATACAGGGGTGAGCTGGCATATGGAGGCTGTGTGTGGCATATACAGGGTGGTCTGGCATATGGAGGTTGTGCATGGCATATACGGGGTGAGCTGGCAAATGGAGGTTGTGCGGGGCATATACAGGGGGAGCTGGCATATGGAGGTTGTGTGTGGCATATACAGGGGTGAGCTGGCATATGGAGGTTGTGTGTGGCATATACGGGGTGAGCTGGTATATGGAGGCTGTGTGTGGCATATACAGGGTGGTCTGGCATATGGAGGTTGTGCATGACATATACGGGGTGAGCTGGCAAATGGAGGTTGTGCATGGGACACTGCTCAGTGCGTGTGATGACAGGATCTGCTAGTAATACCGCCAGTCAGCCCTTTATTGTTCTCACTCGTACAATATGCCTTCCATGGCCTTCATTGAGTATGATTCCCTCAAAAATTCCCCCTCCCACACACAGTACAATTCCCCCACAGTGAACTCCTCACACAATGTGCCCCTACAATACCCAACACGTGCACAGTAGGATGACTCTACAGTGTCCCTAACACAGTATGATGCTGCAACCGTGTCCACAACATAGTATCATGACCCCACAACCACTAACACAGTATGATGCTGCAACCGTGTCCACAACATAATATCATGCCTCCACAACCACTAACGCAGTATGATGTGACCATTGCACACCCCATTCATTATGATACTGCAACAGCCCCTCCAACGCAGTATGTTGTCCCCACAGTGCCCCCAACACCGTATGATGCCAACAGTCTTCCCCCACATACATTATGAGGCCCCTACACTGTAAGAATTTTCTACATCCCCCCACACAGTATGATGCCTCCACAGCCCCACAAAACAGTATGATGGCCCCCACAGTACCCCATACACAATGTGATGGCCTCCAAAGTCTTACACACCGTATGATGGTCCCAGCTGCCTCCAATATAAAGTATGATTCCCCCACAGTTCCCTACACAGTTTGATTACCCACACAGTCCCCTCACACAAAATTGAGGACCCCACACATAGCATGATGTCCCCATAACTATGTACACAGTATGGTGATCCCCACAATTCCATCCACAGCACACACAGTATCATTGCTCCTACTCAGCATGCTGGCTCCATTCCAAAAGAATTGACTGACAAAATTGTTTAAAAATGTTCTCACCCAGCCCAATTCCTCCAATGCCCTTCACCCGTCTGTGCAGGCGCGATCTAGTCTCATCATTGTGCCTTCTGTGCTGACACTCAGATCTACAGACTGAATACAGTTCTACCATTGAATTCCACTGTATTGGCCTCGGATGCAGATACTGGTGAAATTTAGCCACCAGCACAGGGAGGGCAATGTTGCTTGACACCCCCCCCCACACACTCACGGGTCCCATCATGGCTGCATGGTTTGCCGCTGTTAGCTTGAAGCAGGTGGCATACTGCTATCATTTAGACACTTTTGTTCATGAATGATAACTTTGTGATCCAGGCAAAGAACTGAGTGATGGAGGCCACAACTGTTCATCGTGATATTTCAGAGTCCTGTTCTCTGGATCTATGGGGATCCAATCTGTCTGACTCCCACCAATCACAATGACCAATCCTGTGGAAAATGTGAAGCTAAAGACTGTTTATAGATGGACGGTAGATTGCTGCGAGGTCAGGTGGATCTTCTGCATTGTCTCTAGTGGGTCATCCAGTTGTTAGAAGTAGTGAAGGTAGAAATGACCATTGTCAACCAATAGAAACTTTACAGCATACTAGACTTCTATTGGGGAAAAATAAAAGTCTAGGTGTTATGCGTCTCCATTGCTTTTCTGTACAGGTTAAAAGAAAGTATACCAATGCGTATACATCAAACGTGATGATAACACAGCCTGAACTCCAATGCAGGTTCACATTGAAGAGCAGTTTTATAGTTACACATAGCTAGAATTTACAGGAAACATTGGAGATTTATTGAGGCTTTTGTTCCATTTTTCGCACATAAAAAAATCACCAAGATTGTACCGTTTCGTGCAGCACTTAAAATTTGGTGCAAAGAACAATAATGCAGCCCAAAAAAAACCTGACTTCAAGCTTCAATTCATCTCATTAATATTATTATTATTATACATTTTTATAGCACGATTTATTCCATGTCACTTTACAAATATGGACAAGTACAATCAACATGAGCAAAACAAGGTACACACAAGTACAGAAGGCAAGAGGACCCTGCCGGCAAGGGCTCCCCGTCTACAGGACACGGGTGAGGGTACACTAGGAGAGGGTAGAGCTAGTCGTGTGGCGGTTCACTAGACTAAGGATCACCGCAGGTTGTAGGCTTGTCGGAAGAGGTTGGTCTTCAGGTTCTTTTTGAAGGTTTCTGTGGTAGGGGAAAGTCTGATGTGTTGAGGTAGAGAGTTCCAGAGTATGGGGGAAGCACAGGAGAAGTCTTGTATGCGGTTGTGTGTAGAAGAGATAAGAGGAGAGTAGAGAAGGAGATCTTGAGAGGATCGAAGGTTGCGTGTGGGTAAGTACCGGGAGACCATGTCACAGATGTATGGAGGAGACAGGTTGTGGATGGCTTTGTATGTCATAGTTAGGGTTTTGAACTGGAGCCTCGACAATAGGAAACCAGTGAAGGGCTTGGCATAGAGGAGAGGCTAAAGAATAACAGGGAGATAGATGGATTAGTTTGGCAGCAGAGTGTAGGATGGATTAGAGTGGTGCAAGAGTGCTAGAGGGGAGGTCAGAGAGTAGGAGGTAGCAGTAGTCAAGGTGGGAGATGGTAAGGGCATGCGCTAGTGCTTTTGTGTCTTCGTAGTCAAGGAATGTACGGATCCGGGAAATATTTTTGCGTTTGTGTCAGCAGGAGGAGGCAAGGGCTTGGATATGTGGCTTGAAAGAGAGGGCAGAGTTGAGGATCACCCCAAGGCATTGAGCATGCGGGACTGGGGAAAGTTTATCTCATGATAAATTCCCTCTTGTAAGTCACTTTGTAAGGCTGGTTTCACACTTGCGTTTTTTTGCGCTGCGTTTTTGCGCATGCGGTTTTTCCCCTATACTTAACATGGGTGCGCATAGTCATGCGTTCGTACGCATTTGTATGCGCATGCGTTTTTTTGTAGTGTGCGCCCGGGCACACAAAATGCATCCTGTGGCATTTTTTGTGCGTCCGACCTGTCTCAAAAAAATGCATGCACTCGCAATGCGCACAAAATTCACCCAAAAACACATTATAGTCTATGGGTGCTCTGACGTGCGCATGGTCGTGCGCACGCAGCGCAAAAAAACGCAAGTGTGAAAGTAGCATAAGGGTGTTATTTTATCATGTGCGGTTCCATGACAATTGTGTACAAGATAATTGTGTACGGACAATTGTGTACAGAAAATTGTGTACAGGCCAATTGTGTCCAAGGACAATTGTGTACAAGGACAATTGTGTACAGGGCAATTGTGTACAAGGACAATTGTGTACAGACAATTGTGTACAGGGCAATTGTGTACAAGGACAATTGTGTACAAGGACAATTGTGTACAGGGCAATTGTGTCCAAGGACAATTGTGTACGGACAATTGTGTACAGGGCAATTGTGTACAAGGACAATTGTGTACAGACAATTGTGTACAGGGCAATTGTGTACAAGGACAATTGTGTACGGACAATTGTGTACGGACGATTATTTACAGACAAGTATAGGGAAAACAAAAAATTAAACGTCCAAAAAAAGAAAATACTATATTCATCATTGATTTTAACGTAAGATTGCTTATTGAATAACAGTTTCAAAGCTTCTTCTATTCTTATTCTACAAATATTGCTGGTCTTGTCTATCGTGCCTGCATGTTGCTGATCGCTCGTAGATACCGCAGCTTGTCTCCTTGATTGTGATAATCAGCCACTTTCACACGCAGTCGTTCAGCTAGCTGGACATACTTGCTTCGTGGATGCTCAACATTCAGTACCTCAGCATTCTGGGCTGTAAGTCTATGAATTGCCATGTCACTAATGAGTCCGTTGAACAGTTTCCACACGGTAGGATGAGCACAAAGAAAGAGTGCTTGTAAGGCGTTATGAAACCCCTCGCAGCAATTCGTGGTCTTGGGGGCAGAGGCCAAAGCGTCAGCATAATGATTCCAGACCTCTGGAGTAAACCTTGCGTTTCGAAAGCGTCCATCTACTCCTGGCCCCCTAACGTAGGTATGCTCAAAGTAGGAGAGGAGCTGATTGGTAGCATCATCATCAGGGAAGATTTGGGCTAGTTCGTCATACCTTGCACTTACTTCGGCTGGTGGGACAAACGCCAAGGAGGCCAAAGATTTTACCTTGAGATTGAACTCTCCATCCTCAGCCTCAAATTCAGCCTTTAGGCCCAGCTCATTGACCTTTCGAATAATGGACTGGCTCAGATGAAAGAAGCAGCCAGAAATCGCTGCAGCTGGAAACTCATCTTGGAAAGCTGACATTGCTGCCATCTCAAAGTCAAGAAGAATTTTCTGGGGATTTGCACCTGGCATCAACCCTTTGAGCGCCGTGATCATTCGACGATAGGTTGGACCAGTCTTGTTTGGCAGCAGGCAGTAGATCAGGGGAGGATAGGAGTTGCCGACTTTTGCATGGAGAGAATACAGCTGAAAGAACATGGTTGGCACCACCTTGAACGTTCCATCGCCAAACCATGTGTCTCCTCTTTCGAAATAAGGCAACAGTTCATTGCTACCAATGACAAGAATCCTTTGGGGGTCATCTCTTGCAGAGTCATATAAAATGATGTCGCTGTATTCCTGGGGGATAGCAAAATTGATGCTTTGAGGAGGAGCCAGCATGGTGTTTGCTCGCTGCCTGACCCGACGTGTATTTCGCTCAACGTCACTTCGCTTGGGCATTCGAGACAACACGTCATCAGACCTGTCTCGAAGAACCTGTCCAACAATGCTTCTAGTAGATGCTTGAGAGCTGATTGCTTCTTGCCTCAGAGCAGCCATTGTAGCTCTGGCTTCAGCTTGAACTGGATCTGCAGAGTGACTGTGCTCAGTCGGCTGTTTAACAATCGCGGCTCCAGATGTGTGCATGCGTGCGGGACACTTGAATATGTTGACTTGCCTGCACCGCCATTCTTTGATGCTGTCATCACGTGTCCTGTGCAGGATATACTCGTGTCCCCCAAGCCTAAGGACATCTTTGTCTTTTTCAGACTTGCTCATAGTAAAAGTCATGGTGAAAGTTGCAAGGGGTGAGTAATGAAACCGAAAGTAAGCGTCAGTGTGAAAGTGGCCTGTACAATTATCTTTGTCTTTTTCAGACTTGCTCATAGTAAAAGTCATGGTGAAAGTTGCAAGGGGTGAGTAATGAAAGTGAAAGTAAGCGTCATTGTGAAAGTGGCCTGTACAAGTGGCCTGTACACAACAAGTAAAAGTCATGGTGAAAGTTGCAAGGGGTGAGTACTGAAACCGAAAGTAAGCGTCAGTGTGAAAGTGGCCTGTACAAGTGGCCTGTACACAAATAATTGCCTTGTACACAATTGTCCGTACACAATTGCCTCTTGTACACGGTTCCATGACCTTGTACACAATTGCCCGTACACAATTGCCTTGTACACAATTGTCCGTACACAATTGCCTTGTACACAATTGTCCGTACACAATTGTCCGTACACAATTGCCTTGTACACAATTGCCCGTACACAATTGCCTTGTACACAATTGCCTTGTACACAATTGCCTTGTACACAATTGCCTTGTACACAATCGCCTTGTACACAATCGCCTTGTACACAATCGCCTTGTACACAATTGTCCGTACACAATTGCCTTGTACACAATTGCCCGTACACAATTGCCTTGTACACAATTGCCTTGTACACAATTGCCTTGTACACAATTGTCCGTACACAATTGCCTTGTACACAATTGCCCGTACACAATTGCCTTGTACACAATTGCCTTGTACACAATTGCCTTGTACACAATTGTCCGTACACAATTGCCTTGTACACAATTGCCTTGTACACAATCGCCTTGTACACAATCGCCTTGTACACAATTGCCTTGTACACAATCGCCTTGTACACAATTGCCTTGTACACAATTGTCATTGTACACAATTGGCCTGTACACAATTGTCTGTACACAATAGTCCGTACACAATTATCTTGTACACAATTGTCCTGTCACCCCATGTTACTGCTAGACAAGATTAGAGGGAAACATGTGGATAATGGAGAGGATCCAGCTATGGTCACACTGGACGCAGAAAAAGTGTTCGATAATGTGAGGTGGCCATGGCTGGGTCAAGTGTTGGATAAAATAAATCTGGTGGGTCCGTTTAGACAATTTTTGGCGGTACTACATCAGAAATGAGACAGTCAAAAATGCCCTATTTGCAGATGACATAATTCTGTTCATGAACAACCCAGAGGAAGATCTCCCTATGTTGCTGCTTGAAGTTTGGAAAATTCTCGGCTTTCGTTTAAACAAGTCTAAATGTTGAGATTCTGTTCATGAGGACTGAGGTAAAACGTGGCCAGGAGAGTAATATAATGGGTATCCAGAAAGCAACAACATCTATAAAGTACTTGGGAATTTACTTGGGGAGAACACCAAAACAAATTTATGATCTCAATTATAAGCCTATCATAGACAAAATAGAGAAGGCGTTGGAGAGGTGGGGAAATCTACCCCTCTTGCTGCTAGATCGCTGCCACCTAATCAAGATGACAAGCTCTGCGAGATTACTGTACCCAGTGCAAACTATCCCAATGTTAATTCGTCACGCAGATGTTCTCAGATTAAACAGGGCCTTTTCTAAATTCATCTGGAGGGGTAAAAGGGCGAGATTGGCTACAGGAACTCTAATGCACACAAAGGAGGGAGGGGGCGCGGGATTGCCAAATATTAGGGGATATAATTTATCGTGTTTAATGAGGAATGTAATAGAATAGATTAAAAAAACGGGGCGATATACTGACTACAAATTGGAAATGGAATTTTGTGGCTTGTGGGACCTGATGGCGCTGCTACATACGCCGCTGTCACACATACCGCCAAACATTAAATATACGGTAATATGTAAAGATACCATTGCTACATGGAAGGCAGTAAGAAAAAAACTAAAAATGTCGTGGAGAGTGAACCCTTGGGCATCTCCTGCCTTTAGATTAGGAAGAGAAAATAAATTATACACAGTGGTTGGGGAAAGGAATAGAGACGTTAGGGGACTTACTACATCTACAAGAAGGCCGCTGGTTGATGGGATTGGAAGTGATAGACAAATTTGAGCTGCCGAGATTTCATTTGATGCTATATAGTCAATTAAAGCATTATGTATTAGACCTCCTTCAGGATGTGAGGAAGGAAATCGATTCAGAAATATGGTAGGACTTGGTTACCAAAGACATTTAGAAATATCTATCACCTCACTATATGGGATGCTGAGGGACATAGTACGCCCTTCAGGGAAGGGCAAAATATTTCACAAATGGGAATGAAGAACTTGAGCATAAGATTCTGCTGGGCTGGGAATTGGTAAGAAAGCATATCATCAATGAACAATGGAGAGATAGTCAGTTCAGAATAATGCATAAAACAATAGGTGGCTTCAATATACCTCCGACTCCGCAGAATCCTGATAGGCAGACAAGCTGCCCAAAATGTACAATGGCCAAATAGACACAGAACATGGATTGTGGTCATGTCCCAGGACACAAGAACTCTGGGTAAAAGTCCAGGATATGTATCTGAAGACCTGTGGGATATGGGTAGAAGTAGATCCATTGTGTTGGTTGTTTGATGACTTCCATTGAAGGAGAACTCACCACTTCTCATGGCAGCTTGCTCCACTCATTGATCACTCTGTCAAAAAGTTTTTTCTAATATCTAATCTGTCTCCTCCCATTCAGTTTCATCCCATTGCTTCTAGTCTTTCCTTGTGCAAATGAGAATAAAGTTGATCCTTCTACAATGTGACAGCCCTTTAGATATTTGTAGACAGCTAATAAGTCTCCTCTCAGTCTTCTCTTTTGAAAACTAAACATTCCGAAATCCTGCAACCTTTCCTCATAAGACAGGGTTTGCAGACCAGTCACCATTCTGGTCGCTCTTTTCTGAACTTGCTCCAGTTTGTTGATGTCTTTTTTAAAATGTGGTGCCCAAAACTGGACACAATATTCCAGATGAGGTCTGACCAAAGAGGAGTAGTGGGCAATAATGACTTCACGTGATCTAGACTGTATGCTTCTGTTAATACATCCTAGAATTGCATTTGCCTTTTTTGCTGCTGCATCACACTGTTGACTCATATTCAGTCTGTGATCTATTAGTATACCCAAGTCTTTTTCACATGTGCTGTTGCTTAGCCCTATTCCTCCCATTCTGTATATGCTTTTTTCATTTTTATTGCCCAGATGTAGTACTTTGCATTTCTCCCTGTTAAAAACCATTGTGTTAGTTGCTGCCCACTTCTCCAGTTTATTTATATCTTTTTGAATCCTCTCTCTCTTCTCTAGTATTAGCTATCCCTCCTAGCTTTGTGTCATCAGCAAATTTAATCAGTTTACCCTCAATTCCTTCATCTAAATCATTGATAATGATGTTGAACAATACAGGGCCCAGGACAGAGCCCTGTGGTACCCCACTTGAGACATTCTTCCAACTGGATGTGCAGCCATTTACGACCACTCTTTGGGTCCGATCACTAAGCCAGTTAAGAATCCACCTAACAGTTGCCTTGTCCATTCCATACTTAGTTATTTTTTCAGTAAGGATTGTATGAGAGACTTTGTCAAATGCTTTGCTGAAGTCAAGATATACTATATCTACAGCATTTCCTTGATCCACCCAATCAGTGATTCTGTCATAGAAGGAAATTAAGTTAGTCTGACATGACTTATTAGTTACAAACCCATGCTGACTCTGTTTAAGGTGCAGGCTTTATTTTCAAGTGTAGGGGTGTGAAGTATGAGGTCCTGCAGCAGCTGAGGTGTGCAGTATGAAATTCTGCGGAACAGTATGAGGTTCTGCCCCCCCAGGTTTGATCCTGGCTACGCCCATAGTGTGAATGTAGCTTGAGGATCTAGGCTTTATCTTAGCTGAGATAAGTCATAGTGTGTGTGTGTATATATATATATATATATATATATATATATATATATATATATACATACAGTACAGACCAAAAGTTTGTAGATTGTAGATTCACTCTGAAGGCATCAAAACTATGAATTGACACATGTGGAATTATATAATTAACAAAAAAGTGTGAAACAACTGAAAATATGTCTTATATTCTAGGTTCTTCAAAGTAGCCACCTTTTGCTTTGATTTCTGCTTTGCACACTCTTGGCATTCTCTTGATGAGCTTCAAGAGGTAGTCACCGGAAATGGTTTTCACTTCACAGGTGTGCCCTGTCAGGTTTAATAAGTGGGATTTCTTGCCTTATAAATGAGGTTGGGACCATCAGTTGTGTTGTGCAGAAGACTGGTGGATATATAGATGATAGTCCTACTGAATAGACTGTTAGTATTTGTATTATGGCAAGAAAAAAAAAAGCTGAGTAAAGAAAAACGAGTGGCCATCATTACTTTAAGAAATGAAGGTCAGTCAGTCCGAAAAATTGGGAAAAATTTGAAAGTGTCCCCAAGTGCATTGGCAAAAACCATCAAGCGCTACAAAGAAACTGGCTCACATGAGGACCGCCCCAGGAAAGGAAGACCAAGAGTCACCTCTGCTGCGGAGGATAAGTTCATCCGAGTCACCAGCCTCAGAAATCGCAGGTTAACAGCAGCTCAGATTAGAGACAGGTCAATGCCACACAGAGTTCTAGCAGCAGACACATCTCTACAACAACTGTTAAGAGGAGACTTTGTGCAGCAGGCCTTCATGGTAAAATAGCTGCTAGGAAACCACTACTAAGGACAGGCAACAAGCAGAAGAGACTTGTTTGGGCTAAAAAACACAAGGAATGGACATTAGACCAGTGGAAATCTGTGCTTTGGTCTGATGAGTCCAAATTTGAGATCTTTGGATCCAACCACCGTGTTTTTGTGCGACGAAGAAAAGGTGAACGGATGGACTCTACGTGCCTGGTTCCCACTGTGAAGCATGGAGGAGGATGTGTGGGGGTGCTTTGCTGGTGACACAGCTTTGCTGGTGGCTACCACAGCATCTTGCAGCGGCATGCTATTCCATCCGGTTTGTGTTTAGTTGGACCATCGTTTATTTTTCAACAGGACAATGACCTCAAACACACCTCCAGGCTGTGTAAGGGCTATTTGACGAAGGAGAGTGATGGGGTGCTACGCCAGATGACCTGGCCTCCGCAGTCACCAGACCTGAACCCAATCGAGATGGTTTGGGGTGAGCTGGACCGCAGAGAGAAGGCAAAAGGGCCAACAAGTGCTAAGCATTTCTGGGAACTCGTTCAAGACTGTTGGAAGACCATTTCCAGTGACTACCTCTTGAAGCTCATCAAGAGAATGCCAAGAGTGTGCAAAGCAGTAATCAAAGTAAAAGGTGGCTACTTTGAAGAATCTAGAATATAAGACATATTTTCAGTTGTTTCACACTTTTTTGTTAATTATATAATTCCACATGTGGTAATTCATAGTTTTGATGCCTTTAGAGTGAATCTACAATTTTCATAGTCATGAAAATATAGAAAACTCTTTGAATGAGAAGGTGTGTTCAAACTTTGGTCTGTACTGTATATATGTAATCGATATTATACAGTGTATGACATATTTACAATTTATTACAGTTTTTTGTGTTCTAAAGTTGTATTCCAATAAATAGATATTATGTTCTTTCTAAATATCTTGATTATTGGATCATAGAAATGATTAAATGTCTGATTGTCTGATGTTCACATTGTACTACAATAAATTTTTCACCTAAATATAAGCAATATATGTGGGAGATGGAGTCAGTGTAAGGGAAATTGAGGAGTTGGAGTCGCAGGTTTGGTTTACCGACTCCACAGCCCTGTTAGCAGGTTTAAATATGTTCCTTGTAACAATTCAATGCAACGTTTATAACTTGTAATATGCAACTTCATTACAAAATCAATAAAAATGATGCTTCAAAAAAAAAAAAAAAAGATACAATGCTGTATGTCTTCACAATGCCAAAAGTAAAAAAAGTTTTTAAAAATATAAAAAAAATATAAAAGTTCAAATCACCCCCTTTCGCCCCTTTTAAAATAAAACAATAAAAAAAATCAAACATACACATATTTGTTATAGCCATGTTCAGAATCGCCCGATCTATCACTATAAAAAAGAATTAACCCGGTCGCTAAATGGTGCAATTAGAAAAAATGTCAAAACGCCAGAATGACTTCTTTCATTAAAATGCAATAAAGGATGACAAAAAAAATCGTAGCTGCACCAAAATGGTATCCATTAATAACGTCAGCTCGGCCCGCAAAAAATAAGCCCTCACCCAAACTGAGATCATGAAAAAATGGAGACACGACGGGTATCGGAAAATGGTGCAATTCTTTTATACTTTACCTAATAAAGAGGAGTTATTTTTACTGATACAGCGGGTATGGAAAGTATTCAGACCCCTTTATATTTTTCACTGTTTGTTTCATTGCAGCCGATTGGTAAATTCAAATTCATACTATCTATTCCTGACACTGGAGGGGCTTATAAACTTACGAAGTATATAGTTTGAGGTCTGGGATCTGCCAATATATGGCTAGTTTTCTGACTGTTTCGGATAATACATGATTTTAGGGTTTTTTTCCTTTTGTCTCGTTCGAATATAGGTCAATATTAAATAGTCTCCTGATGAGTCGACTTTGGTGAGGACGATGAAACCCGTAGAAATGAGAGGCTTGGAGAATGAGTGTGTATACGTCACCTCACCCGATATACTGAGAAGTGGGGTATGTTTTTTCTATTAGTCATCTTCTGACTAAGCTTCAGGGGGTGAATTATGGGTATAGTTTTACATTTGGAATTAATAAAGTTTAGTTTTATCCTTTTGTCAGCAAACATGAGGAATGACAAGAGACAACCCATTTAAGAAAATTCAATTTTGGGTAAAACTATTCCAACACTATGAACATAAAAAAGGCTTCTCCCCTATGTGACATCTCTGATGTTTATTAACAGCTGATTTCCAAGTAAAATATTTCCCATATTAAGAAAATGAAAAAGGTTTCTCCTCTGTGTGACTGCTCTGATGGTGATCAAGAAGTGCTTTCTAGTTAAAACATTTCCCACATTAACATGTAAAAGGCTTCTCCTCTGTGTGAGTTCTCTGGTGCTTAACACAATTTGATGTCTTGCTAAAACATTTCCCACATTCTGAACATGAAAAAGGTTTCTCCCCTGTGTGAGTTATCTGGTGCTTAACGCAATCTGTTTTATTGTTAAAACATTTCCCACATTCTGAACAGGAAAAAGGCTTCTCCCCTGTGTGAGTTCTTTGGTGGATAACAAAATGTGATTTCTGTGCAAAACATTTCCCACATTCTGAACAGGAAAAAGGCTTTTCCCCTGTGTGAGTTCTCTGGTGAGTAACAAAACGCGATTTCCATGTAAAATACTTCCCACATTCTGAACAGGAAAAAGGCTTGTCCTCTGTGTGGGTTCTCTGGTGGTTAACAAAATGTGATTTCCATGTAAAACATTTCCCACATTCTGAACAGGAAAAAGGCTTCTCCCCTGTGTGAGTTCTCTGGTGGTTAACAAAATGTGATTTCCATGTAAAATACTTCCCACATTCTGAACATGAAAATGGCTTCTTTGCTTTAGGAGCAGTTTGTTTTTTAATGTCTCTTTGGTGACATTGATTTTCCTTAGTAGTCAGTAATGAATCAGAAGATGGGACCTGTTTCAAAGGATCAGATGACAGATCTTTGCTGTGAATGGATGATGATATATCTGGTGTAATGGCAATCACTTCAGTTGTATCTTGTAGAATCTCAAGATCATCAGATTTAAAAGTTGAAGATGTCAGCTGTCCCTCTGATCTCCTGGTACAGTCATCTGCTAAGACAAAAAAACAATTTTTTTTATAAAATATCCTTGAGCTTTATATTTTTGAATGTCTCTATTTAAACTGTCCATAAAAATGGCAAGCTATGTAAAAAAAACTTTAATTATTTACCAAGACAATGACAGTTCACAGTCTAATAGAAAACCTTGTTGGATGAACCAGTAGTGTGTGGTGTTCAACTGTTTGTTCATTCTGCCTCCCAAATATCAAATAAAAAGAAACCAATCAATGTTATGTAGATGAAAATAAGACCTATTCTCATCTCACAAAAAACAAGTCCCCACTCAGGTCCATCATCTGTCAATGGAAATACAGAGGTTCCCACACTATTAGTGGCTCAAAGGCTGTTGAAAAGCAACAGAGTTTCTATAAACCAATCCAGCAAAATCCGCTCTCACTTCGGAGTCTTGCAGTGTGCGCAAACAACATTTAGGATCCCTGTATTTAGCAATATTATAGTGAGAAGAATCCACTTAATTTGCGGTGTGTGTCTCCTGGAGCACAATCTGGGCACTATGTGCTGGGTAATAAAATGGCAAATGTGTAATTTTCACTCTCCAACATCCACTGCGTGTTAATTTCCGGAAAGTGGCTGTGGAGTCAAAATATTCACTCCTCCTAAGGATTATAACCCTCAGTGAATTAATAACATGGAATCACTTTATGGGGATTTCTACTCTTCTGGTTTTCTGTGATTTAGTTATATTAGGGCTTCTGTATATGGTGTGTCCAATCTCATCTGGGATCTGTTCCTGCTGTCCAGCTGGAGTAATCTGCTCCCTACTTCAGCCAATTGGAAAGTACCACACCCTACTAAAGCGCAAAGCACATGGCCGGAATCTGCCAAATACAGCGTTGTTCTCCTCTGGTTCAGTCCTCTGTGCTCAGCTTGCGCATTTGCTTCCTGTTGTGACCGTGGCCCGTTTACTGACTACACTTGTGTCTTCTGATTCTGTATTCTGTCCTTCTGGTTCTGACCCAGCTACCTGACTATTCTTCTTGCCATCGAACACCACAGACTAGCAGGTAACATCATGGTCCAAGCCTAGGGGTCCCAGTGTAAGTCCAGATCCATGTAATGGTGTTAGATGAGCAAGGCAATCCTTGGGATATGGAAAGCAGAGAATGTTCATGGTGGACATCTTTTGAGCTGCCAGGTGACCATGAACAGTGCTCCCAATACATTCAAAGAAAAAAAGGGGGGTTTCCAGCTTCCAAATGTACAAAAAGTTTATTAAAGGCATAAGAACAGAGATAAACGGACATGCCCCATAATGGCGGAAAGCAGAGCAATGCGTTTCATACAATATGTTCTTTTTGCGCTTGAAAAAGAACATTGTTTGAAAGGCGTTGCTCTGCTTTCTGCCATTATGGGGCATGTCCGTTCATCTCTGTTCTTATGCCTTTAATACATTTTTTGTACATTTGGAAGCTGGAAACCCCCCTTTTTTTTCTTTGGATGTATCTCACGTTTGGCTTGACTGAAATCCGAGCTTCCATGCACCACTATTAGCCGGGACAGGTGAGCTGGTTACTGTTTTTTCATTATACTCCCAATACATTGTGTCTGCAAACTATTCCAGCTAGATCTGCATTCAAATAGCTAAATGGCGCTCCTTCCCTTCTGAACACTGCCATGTGCCCAGACAGTAGTGTACAACCGTATGTAGGGTATAGTGCGAAGCTGGAAAATAATTTGTAAGATCCATTTGTTTTCTATTACCCTTTGTGAAGAATTCCAAACTTACCACCACATAAAGTGACACACATCAGATAATAATAATGGGGCCTGATTAGGAACTACTGAAATGATCAAACTCCACAGTCTCCATCAGTAATAAATGAGTAACTAGTGGTGAAACCTCTCTGGGGTAATTAGAGTATGGGGCTCGGAGACTTCACAATCTATACTAGCCTAAGCTTCAATATTTTCTGTCAGATAAGTTTCAAGAAGAAATATTAGGCATTTAAAGAGAACTGTGTATTAGGCCGGTTTCACACATCCTGATATTTCCGGTACCGTTTTTTCTGATCCATGTGCATAATACTTGTGGCACATGTGTGACAACCCTGTGCAGCATCAGTACCACATGGACGGCCGGCAGGGAAGAAGCGCTACAGTAAGTGCTGTTCCCCTGCGGCGGGTGCTGAAAACGCTCTCATCATTCTCCCCTGATCTGCCGGCAGGGAGAATGATGAGCGTTATATTAAAGTCAGAATGATGACAGCAGGTGGGGGCTTTTGGGACTATTACTCCCATCAACCTACACCTGCTGCTAAGAACAGTGACAGCAGGAGCGGATGATTGGAGTATTCCTCACCCGTCGTCTGCACTATAACTAAATAAATGAATGAAAAAAACGGCGTGGGTTCCCCTTATTTTCTATAACCTGTCTGGCAAAACTCACAACTGGGGGCTGCAACCCTCAGCTGTCAACTTCTGCAAGGCTGGTTATCAAGAACAGAGGGGTCCTCACACTGTTTTTTTAATATTTAAATAAATAATTTAAAAAAACGGAGTGGAGTCCCCCATTTTTGAAAACCAGCCATGCTACAGCTGACAACTGGGGGGCTGGTATTCTCAGGCTTGTAAGGGGCCATGGATACTGACCCCCCCAGCCTAAAAATAGCAACCCACAGCTGCCCAGAAAAGGCACATCTATTAGATGCGCCAATTCTGGGCGCTTTGCCCGGCTCTTACCACTTAGGTGTTAGTTGAGTATAACTGTGTTTGTTATTTTTGAAAAAGGAAAACTGTTTTGTTTTATTTCTAATAAAATACTTTATTCTGACTGTGTGTTTATTTACCATGTAACTATGGGGTTAGTAATGAATAGACACCTTTCCATTACTAAGCCATGGGCTTGATGTCACCTGACAATACAAAGGTGACATCAACCCTACAAATATGAACTCCACGTGCCACCACTACAGGGCAAGTGAGAAGAGCCGGGCAAAGCATCGAAATTGGAGCATCTAATAGATGTGCCTTTTCTGGGCAGCTGCGGGCTGGTTATTGTTTAATCTGTAGTTGTAGTTTTCAGTTAATGAGATTCTCATGCTCTGGGGCGGGGCTGTGGGTTGCGTTGTGGGTGGGGCCTTATGTGGTGCTCTGCGTACATATTAATCTGTATTTGCTTATGACATTGATCCTTCAGTGACCTGCCCCCTATTTTACATAAAAAAATTACATACAGAAAAATGTCAGCGCAGTACCATCTATAAGTAAGAGATAGAGGCTACTGGACAGGCGCCGTCAGTGTCATGTGTAATTTTTTTTTTCTAAGCCTCACAATAGCCACAATATTATAGGCATTATCAACAATAATATCAATACTATTATATGCATTATGTAAAAATGGGGGGCAGGTCAGTGAGGGATCAGCGACCTGTCATAAGCCAATACAGATGAATATGTAATCAGCGCACCACATAAAGCCCCGCCCATGGGCCACCACAGCCCCGCCCCAGAGCACGAGAATCTTATTAACTGAAAACTACAAATACAGATTAAACAACAACCACAAGACGGATTTCATCACCAGGTATCATTGTAATCAGTATAACGGCGCCGACCTGATAGTGTCTGTAGGTTACTGAGCACAATCCTGCTGACAGGATCCCTTTTATATTTAGATCTTAGGCATTTGGAAGAGGCAATGGAGAGATTTTTTTCCAAGACTATCAAGAAGTTATAGACTCACATTAGGCAGGAAGGCCGATCCCACCACAATCAAACTATCATACAGAAGGAACAGGTTAAAAAAAAAGACAGAATAAAAAAATATGCTACATCCCCAACAACAACGTATGTATGAGGAGAGAACACTAAACTGGAGTTGCACTCATTTATAGTGGACCATTGGAGCCACTATGAGTCCTGACCAGAAGATTAGAGAAAGTATTAGTGCCTCCATTTCAGGAGACATTGTGCAGTAATCTGAATTTCTTAGGTTGGAAAACATAATGTAATTTATGACGTGGAGTGAATCCATGAAACCAGGGCTGGAGCCATGCCAACACATCTCCTGCAGGCGTGAATAAATGTATATTACAGCCATCAGCCACGCACAGTTTAGAGATATATCATGGCACAGGTGGAATGTTTGTCCTGTAGATTATCACAATCCTCCTTGAAGTTAGTTAGAATCATAGAATCGTGCATTTTCTCACCTCTATCAAAAAGCAGCAGTCACAGCCACCAATGTGCATCACATCTATTGGTCTGCCTTCTATTGGTGAGTGATCTGTTATATATATTGTACATGCCATTAGTTTATCCATGTATGTTTTAGAGCAGGTGTTTTTCTATTTGGTTTTTATCATTGCTTATTTTCTTTAGTCCTATAGCGCAGGTCAATCTGTTTATTTTTGATATCCCCAAAATCCTTTATTATTGCTTTTGACATCTCTTGCAAGCCTCAATTCATTGTCAGCTTTAGCTAATCTGATTTGTGCCCTGCAGGTTCTGCAGACAGCATTATATTCTTCTTTAGATATGCCTCCCTCTTTCCATTTTATAAACATTTTTTTCTTCCTTTTTAGCATGTGCTTAAGTTCTGTGTTCATCCATCCTGGTTTCCTTAAATGCTTCCTATTCTTCCCTCTTTTCGGAATTGTTAACAATTGTGCTTTGAGAAATTCATTTTTCAAGATTTCCCATCCTTCCTGGACATTTTTGTCTTTAAGGATATCCAGCCCTTGGATCCCTCCAATTCTCTTTCTGAATCCCTTAAAATCTACCTTTCTGAAATCTAACCTTGACGTCTGAGTCTTCACAGGTCTTCCTCCTCTAGTTATCCAAAATTCTAAAATAGCAATAGTTGGTTTTAAAAGAAATTGAAATTTCAGGCTAAAGGGAAACTCACACTTGCCATATTTTTTGGACCATAAGACACACCTAGGTTTTAGAGGAGGAAATTAGGAAAAACAAATTGAAGCAAAAAATGTGGTCAATTCTGTACTTAATATCCCCTATCCTGGTATATATGGTCCCTTCACCCCCATCCTGATACAAATGTCCCCCTCATCCCTACCCTGGTATGCATGGCAACCTCATCCCTATCCTGGCATGCATGGATCCCTCATCCCTATCTTGGTATGCATGGCCCCATCACTATCCTGGTATGCATGGCCCCATCCCCATCCTCGTATGATTGGCCCCCATCCTGGCATGCATGGCCCCATCATCCCTATCCTGGTATGCAGGGCCCCATCTTGTCCTGGTATGCAGGGCCCCATCTCATCCTGGTATGCAGGGCCCCATCTCGTCCTAGTATGCATTCCACCTCATATCTATCCTGGTATGCCTGGCCCCCATCTTGTCCTAGTATGCATGGCCCCATCATCCCTATCCTGGTATGTAGGGCCCCATCTCGTCCTAGTATGCATGGTCCCATCTCTATCCTGGTATGCAGGGCCCCATCTTGTCCTAGTATGCATGGTCCCATCCCTATCCTGGTATGCAGGATCCCCATCTTGTCCTAGTATGCATGGTCCCATCCCTATCCTGGTATGCAGGATGCCCTATCTCATCCTAGTATGCTTGGTACCATCATCCCTATCCTGGTAAGCATGGCCCCATCCTTATCCTAGTATGCATGGTCCCATGTTGTCCTGGTATGCATGGCCCTGTAGGAGGAAGGAACGGAACAATGAAGGCAAGTGTCTCTGGGCCGTAACCATTGGGTATGCCACTGGTGTGGCAGGGGGACGGAGAACCTGACCGGGACAGACCTGTGACCTCTGTTTCAAAGGTCGAGTCTGATATAAAAAGTGGGGTGCGCCGGAACCTGGGGCTTCTGGCGGGAAGACAGGAGGTGCAGCAGAGGAAGATTTGCTCCCTCCCTGCGGGTAACACTACTGACGACAGACTGCGCTTGAGTGCGCACCCCCCCACCATCCAGCAACAGCACCAGTGACTGCTTACCGCTGCCGGACACCGACCCTACGCAACCGCAGGCAGGAAGGGCTGACCGTACTCTGCAACGCTTGACAGCAAACAGTGCAGAGTGCATGGCTCCCGTCGGAGACTTTGACTTTACATCCACGGCTACGGCCTTAATACCAGAACCTTCCGCCTCATCCGCTGAAACAACAGCCACCGATACCCGGACATAGAGCAGCCCACCAAAAGGTCCCGGACTCTTCTTCACCGCTAAGAGACAGTGCCTCCGGTACATCCAGGATCGCTTCCTCAAAGTAACGCGCCATCGTGGAATCTTCCAACCACCTCCCTTCGGATGACAGAGTCTGATAAGTTGAACCCTACGTTTTTTCCTTTCCCGCCGTTAGCAATTCTTTTTTTGTTGTTATCATTGTTGACAGCTGAAGTCAAGCTGTCACTGCATAATATTGAACTTCCACATATTTGTCTGCGCAATACTTCTGTGCATCTTGTATATATTAACTCCCTGCATGGAGAAAGCGTTATCTTTTTCTCTGGTTATAAAAAGACACCCGTTAACACTTGCTCTGCCCCCTGCTAGTCACTGCATCCAACGCACCTGCTAGTAACCTACAATTGGTGTAGTTGGCAGGATGCAGTCTATCAGCATGGTGGTGGCAGACCAAGGAGTTGGGGACAGCCCAAGGTCTAGCATATCATTGGTGGCCATACTGAATAATCTGCCAAAGTACACCGGTAGTAACACCATGCTGCGGAGCTGGACCAAGCGGATACGGGCCATGATGAGAATGCACCCGATGACCCCTGCTTTAGAGGCTGAGGTGGCCATTATGACCTTAGATGGGGAAGCCCGAAACTCGGTAATGTTACGGACCCCTAGGTAACACGATACCTTCGGCAAAGTTCTGCAGCTCCTAGAGGAGACTCATGGGGACCCGACTGATGTAGAGGAACTGAGGACTCACCTATTCAGCCGTATGCAGAGGGAAGGTGAAACAGTGACCCAACATATGAATGCTCTGCAAGAACTTAATACTGCCACTGTTAGAAAGAACAGTGTGGGAGTGGGCCCCATAGACGTAACTTTGCGAGACCTCTTAGTGACTGGACTGCGGGATACCCTGACGAAGCAGGCCTTGTGGGAGCGCGTACGGGTGAATCTTCGCCAGACGTTTTCCAAAATAGGGAGTGAGGCGTGCACACGGGAGCAGAAGCAGGGGTGGCAGTCCCAGTGGGGAAGGCTCAGTGCACTAAAACATCTGTGAGTGCGGTGGCCAAGCCCCAATGGGTTGAAGAGATGAGAAAAGAACTGCAGGACATAAAAGGAGAGTTGGCGGAAGTTAAGAAAAAGGCTGAAGCTGCTGTGACTCGCTCTGGGGCAGAGCCCTGCCATGATTCCAGAATGTACCAACAACAGCGACCCCTCACCTGTTATGAATATGGGGAAACAGGACAAATGTCCAAGGCGAGGAAGAAACCAACCTCGCCGCCCGTTAAACTAGAGGGCTCTGAGCCGGGGGGACTCCGCTTGGAGCCAGAACAGATACGGGGGAGTAGTGGAAGTCCCACAAATTTAGTGTCTACGTGCCCGTTGATCTGGGCAGAATTCGAGGGGCGTGCTGTGCAATGTTTGGTGGATACAGGGTCCCAAGTGACCACCATGCCTGAGGCCTATTTCCGGCAACACTTCCCTGAAGCTATGAGACCTGAATGGGGAACCGTGATAAAATTGATGGTTGCCAATCAGTTGCCAATCCCGGTTGCAGGGGTAGCTTGGATGCAGGTTTCTCTCTGTGGCAAAGACCTAGGATGGAGGGGTGTGGTGCTGACTCAAGGGGAGGAGAGCCATGAACATACAGTCACGTTAGGGATGAATGTGCTAAAAGAGTTCGGAAGTCTCCTTTTCAATGAGCCCTCCCAAAAAATCCTGAAGCAATGGAGCTCCCACACCCCCCTCAGAGGAAAATCATCCAACAGCTGGTGCGGGTAGCCCAAGCCCAGAAGTCGTGCCGAGAGGGAGAAGTGCTGGGGAAAGTGATTGCACCCTCGTCAGTGAAGCTCGTGTTACTACCCAGACAAACATTAATCTCTCTGCCTGTCCGGGGTCGCATTCCCTTGGAAGGGGTGGAGATACAGATCGAGCCTTCTTTCTCGGAGCAGTTACCCTCGGGATTCTTGTTAGCCTGCTCTTTGGCTACAGTAAAAGGCGGGGCTGTTCCCATTCGGTGTGTAAACCTAGAAGATCGAGATATCACCTTGTGGCCCCGAAGTGAAGTGGCCAAGGAAATGGGTTTGCCTAAAGACATTCTGCTCTCCCAGATACTGCAACTGGAAGCTTGTTGGGGGGACTCCTGGACAGTGACAGTGATTTCAACCATGGCTACAGAGCCGGAACCTACCCTAGAGGGGCAAGTAATCCTGGAGCAGATGCGGGCCGAGCTCTCAGAGCTCACTCCGTCTCAGGTGCAGCAAGTAAAAAACTTCTTGGGACGATATAGAGAGGTGTTTGCCCGTCATGAGGATGATTTCGGTTGTACCATGGCCATTACTCACGAAATTCCAACTGGAGACTCCGCACCCATTGGGGAACGTTACCAGCAAATTCCCCCACAACTGTATCAGGAGGTGAAGACGATGTTGGGACAGATGTTGCAAAAGGTTGTCAACCGAGAGAGTCAAAGCTCATGGGCAGCTCCAATCTTTCTGGTGAGGAAAAAGGACAGCACTCTGCATTTCTGTGTGGATTATCGGAAGCTTAATGCCTGTACCATAAGGGATTCGTATCCGCTTCCCTGCATTAAAGAGTCCCTGTCTGCTCTAGGAAGAGCAAAGTAATTCTCCACGCTCGACCTGGCCAGCGGATACTGGCAGGTGCCCATGCCAGATCAGGATCGGGCGAAGACAGCTTTCATACTACCCATGGGGTTATTTCAGTTCAATCGGATGCCCTTCGGCTTGGCCAATGCCCCCGGGACTTTCCAACGGCTGATGAAGAGATGCCTGGGCGACCTGAACTTTGAAGCCACCTTGATCTACCTGGACGACATCATTGTGTATGCGGCTTCATTTGAAGAGCATCTATGACGCAGAGAGCAGATACTCAGTCGTCTCCAGAAACACGGATTAAAAGTAAAGCCGCAGAAATGCCATCTATTTCGTACCCAGATTGAGTACTTGGGGCATGTAGTCTCAGCAGAAGGCGTGAGGCCATCACGGGAAAAGATCGCAGTCATACAGGACTGGCCTACTCCAGAAATGGTGAAGGATGTTCATGCATTCTTTGGCTTGACAGAATACTACCGTCGATTTGTGAAGAACTTTGCCCACTGAGCCCAGCCACTGCTGGATTTATTGAAAGGGGCGCTGTCCAGTGCAAAGAGTTGGAAGATCCACTGGCAAGAACCGCAAGAGAAGACTTTCAAGATCTCAAGAAGGCATTAACCAAGGCCCCTGTCTTGGCTTACGCGGATTTTACTCAACCGTTTATTCTCCACACTGACGGGAGTTTGCACGGACAGGGAGCTGTGTCTCAGGCGCAGGGCGGAAGAGAGAGGGTGATCGCATACGCTAGTCGGTCCCTTCACGATTCTGAACATAATCCTGACAACTACAGCTCCTTTAAGTTGGAGCTGCTCGCGTTGGTGTGGGCTATGATGGAGAGGTTTGCGGAATATTTGTCTAAGTCATAGTACGCATGGACTTCAACCCGTTGGCACATCTAGAAAATGCCAAATTATGGGCATGAGAACAGTGATGGGTGGCCAGAATGGCCAATTTAGGTATAAAATCGCCTACAAGAGAGGAGTGGAGAACAGCCATGCCGACTTTCTTTCCAGGATCCGCCATGCTGCCCTCGGACTGAGCAGAGATGAGGAGTTGGAAAATGAAGAGATTCCATGTTTCATGGAGCCCGCCAAGACTGTAGTGGCGACGCAGGAACAGCTGTGAGCAAAGACAACGGAAGGCATTTTGGGTCAATCTAGGGATGAATGGGTTCAGTTACAGCAGAAAAATACGGAGCTCACCCTACTGCGACGGTGTGTAACTCAAGGAAGATTTCCCAGTACGGCCCAGAGGGGCGCTCTGTCCCCCGGAACCCTCTGGATCCTTCGCCAGTGGGAGTGCCCACAGATGAAGAATGGGCTATTTGTCATGATCTGCTGTTTGTGTGATCAGGTAGTTCAGAGGTTAATCTGGACAGCCTCACTCAGACTCTGGGAGGCTTTTTATAGCCTCATTGTGGGCTCACTCCTTGTCGCTTATACTCAGACCCTTGGCTGAGTGTGTGACCCTAGTGTGCTTTGTGACTGTGATACTTTGTGCTTGCTTGGTTTTGATCCGGTTCTGTCCCTGTTACGAGTTCTGCCTGTTCCTTTTGTACTGCTCTGATATTCCCGTGTATGACTCTTTTGCTTTGGACCTGACTATTTTCTGACTCCCCCCTTGTACTGCGTTGCCATCTCTGTGCATGATTCATTGCTTACGTTTTGACTATTCTCTGCTTGTCCCCCTGGTACCACGCCGCCCCCTCTGTGAATGACCCTCCGTTTGTCTGATCTGAGTTTCCCTAGCCTGTACTCCAGGATTCCTGTTATAGAACTCTATTGCCATCTCCAGCAGCAGGACGCTAAGCCACGCCCCCTGTGGTCACATGATCGTAGGTCCTGGTGCTGCTAAACTACTTTCAGTGTCGCAGGTCCTGGTGTCAGAATTTTCCCTGCAGTATTGGACCCCGGGTCCCCCCGTAGTCTGGGTGAGTTATCCTGTTCAGCCGCAGCAGTCCGCCGGCGCTGACAGGATCCTGATACTATTATATCGGAAGATACAGCTCCAGACGGAGCTGGCTGCCACATGGCAAGCAGTAACACCTGAAACCCTACTTCCTGAAATTGCCCGTGAAGCACATGAAGGAGGAACACATTTTGGCCCGGAGAAAACTTTCCGGTGGTTACAATGATTCATCTACCACCCTCGACTGCAGACAGAGGTTGAGAAGGCCTGCAGGAAATGCCGGCAGTGTGAACTGGCGAAGCCGCCTGAGCAAAGGGCTCCCGTCCAAACCATAGCGACATCCGCCCCCTGGAACTCCTGATGATAGATTATCACACCATTGGCCCAGTTCACCAGGGTGACCACTTCACACAGTTTGCCGTGGTGACTCCCACTCGTGACCAAACCGCAGAGTCCGGCGCTTACTCCATCTGTAAGAATTTTATTCAGATCTACGGCTGTCACAAACGGATTCATTCGGATCGAGGTGTCTGCTTCTTGGGGAAGGTAATGGAGCAGTTGCATCACCTGTATGGCATCGACATGTCTCAGACCACTCCGTACCACCCGCAGCTTGTGAGAGATTCAATCGGACTCTGATTCAAATGCTTCGAACCCTAGAGGAAGACCGAAAAGCCTGTTGGCCTGAATATGTCTCCGAACTGGTTTGGGTGTACAATAATTGTGTACATCGAGTTACTGGCTACACCCTGCTGTTCAGTCGTGAAGGAAAAGAGATCAGCGAGCTGGAACTGGATCCTGAAGAAAAATATCCAGCCCAGGAGAGGGGGTCTCTTCTTGGTCCTAGATCACCGGCATTGTTTACAGACACTGCATCGGCTGGTGCAAACAAGAGCTAGAACACTCAGTCAGGCCCCTTGCCAGGCAGCTGAGCTTCAAGTAGGAGATCGAGTACTGGTGAGAGAGAAACGTCCTCAAAACAAACTGGAACACCGTTGGGAGAAGGAACCTTATCGGAAGTGACGAGTCAGTTCTGAGGGAACTGTTTACGAAATCCAGAGACCCTGTTTACGAAGTCTAGAGACCCAATTTGACCAGAGGAGATTCCCGAGGCCCTGGAGCCGACTCCAGCAGTTCTAGAAGAAAAAGAGGAAGAGAACGTCCTCACACCAAGCGACGGCCCTCCAGAAGAGTACATCTCTGGATCCCCCATCATACAGCCAGATTCCACCTCTCCAGAGAGCTCCACTACTCTTCCCAGCTTACGACGCTCCGAATGGTCAACAGCTGGCAAACCCCCCCGAACGTTATGAGCAAGACCAATTCGTATGGCAGAAGCGAATCCAGAGAAGGTAAAAGTTTTCTAACGCTCTCCGCAAATCTTCACCCGTAGAATGGCGAGCAAAAAGAGTGGGGGGATGTAGGAGGAAGGACCGGAACAATAAAGGCAACAGTGTCTCTGGGCCGGTACCATTGGGATTGCCACTAGTGTTGAAGGGGGACAGAGAACCTGAGCGGGACAGACCTGTGACCTTTGCTGCAAAGGGCGGGTCTGATATAAAAAGGGGGGTGCGCGGGAACCTGGGGTCTCTAGCCGGAAGACAGGAGGTGCAGGGAAGGTTTGCTCCCTACCTGTGGGTAACACTACTGACGGCAGACTGCGCTTGAGTGCGCACCCCCAACATCCATCAACAGCACCAGTGACCGCTTACTGCTGCGGGACGTTGACCCTACGCGACCACAGGCAGGAAGCGCTGAACGTACTGTGCAACGCTTGACAGCTGACAGTGCACGGCTCCCGTCGGAGACTTTGACTTTACAGCCGCGGCTGCTGCCTTGATACCGGAACTCTCCGCCTCATCCGTTGAAACAACAGCCACCGGTACCCGGACCTACAGCAGCCCACCAAAAAGTCCCAGACTCTTCTTCACCGCTAAAAGACAGTGCCTCCGGTACATCCAGGACCGCTTCCTCAATGTGACGCGCTGTCTGCGGCGCCATCGTGGGATCTTCCAACCACCTCCTTCCAGATGAGTCTGATAAGTTGAACCCTACGTATTTGTCCACGCAATACTTCTGTGCATCTTGTATATATTAACTCCCTGCGTGGAGAAAGCCTTGTTATCTTTTTCTTTGGTTATATAAAGACACCCGTTAACACTTGCTCTGCCTCCTGCTCGTCACTGCATCCAACGCACCTGCTGGTAACCTACAGCCCCATCTCGTCCTGGTATGCAGGGCCCCATACTTATAAGTGGCCCCCACCCCCATTCCTATCCTGGTATGCATGGCCCCATCAGAAAACATTAAAAAAACAAACCATTACACTTACCTACCCCGCGCTCCCTCGCAGCGTCCTGCTCCAGTGCCAGCAAATGCTTTATGCTTGTAAGCAGCGCTGAGAACAGTGAGTATTCATGAATATTTCTCTTAAGTAGCGGCACACGTGACCGCCAGTAGCAGCAGGAAGCTGGCGGCTGACACTGAAGAACAATGAATACTCACTTCCCTTTGAGTGCACAGTCCTGGCATCTGTGCTCTGCTTATGAGCAGCGCGTGACGTCCCTGCCATGCGCTGATTACAAGCATATAGCAGTTGCTGGCACCGGAGCAGGATGCTGCGAGGGAGCGCGGGGTAGGTAAGTGTAATGATTTGTTTTTTTAATGTTTTCTGATGGGGCCATGCATACCAGGATGGGGATGGGGGTGTGGGCCAATTATAAGGATGGGGCCTTGCATACCAAGACCGGGGTTGGGGGGTAATCAGATCAAGATACTATTATTAAAGAGCAATTAATATTCATTGCCCTTAAAGCCCATTGGCGTGGAATGCAGTGAATATTCATTTCTCTTTAGCAGCGGGAACAGGAGTTAGCCACAGCCACCTGCTCTAGCTTCCTGTGATCCGCTGCTCCGCCGATACCGTTCCCCCGCCTCGCCACCACAGCCAGAGCCGGTACATCCGGATAATAAGACACACCTCCCATTTTCTTCAAGCATCTTATAGTCCGAAAATTACGGTAGTTTAATTGAAACGTGAGGATAAAGGGAAATTAGTTATTATACAGAAATTCACACTTGGCCTCACTGCAAATTTAATGTTGTCGCTGATAAAAGCAAAGTTTGACTAGAAAGACTGGACCTGGTCTTGAAGGGACCATGAGACATTCAGCAGCACAGAAGGGAGAGAAGATTCATCCGATAAGATCTCAGGGATCTAGGAAGCCAACAGCATCATTACCCTCCGCTTTCTCTTATGGGCCATCATGATATTTTTCTTCAAGTGATTTTGTATCTTGTCAGCACATTCTACGTACGCTGTCATTTGACTTCCAGGGAGTAGGTGGATCTACCAGGTTGTAAGTTCTATAGAAAAGGGCTTTCAATACCCAAAGTCATTTGAACAGTTTTGGGTGGAGGAAAATGTTGTGGTCTAGAGGCAAAATGGTGATCATGGTAATACGGCCGGCCTACACCACCGATATAGTAGCCACAGCAGGTGACTGAGAGGAATCTGCGACTTCTCTGCATTCAGTGGTTACTACTCACCTGGGTAGTCATATGTAGGAATCTCCTCTTTACACCACTCATCACCCCTCACATATGTCTCTGTAGTATTAATATGAGTCAGATCTTCACCCTGAAACAAATATTGTAAGAGTCACAGACAGATGGAGAAGTCCCATCTATGATCAGCTCTAATCCTGCCATCCCCACCGTTCTTATTACACAAGTATAAAACATATAATACTGGGGGATAAAACAAGACTGAGCACAAGACCTTCACAGTCGTCTACACATCATAGGTGTCAAGGTATGCCTAGGTTACTTTAGGCAAAAACCCCGGGACCCCTGCGATGTCCCTCAGACTAGGGGAACCCTGTCTGTCCCTCTACCCAGGGTTTACACTGAAGGGGTGCCTGTCTGAGCCTCCACCCTGTCCCTGTCTCCTGTCCAGCCCTAAGCTGAACCCACCTCCCTCCACCCAGTGAGGGGACCAGACACCAGACCCCACAAATACGTATGGACAGGGGTAAAAGAAACACCACACAGTTAATACACAAGGGAATACAATAATGTGCAAGGGCAACCATATATATATATATAACAGATTGGAGAAAGAACCACTGAGGGATATACTGCACCAGATATCAGACGCTCCAACACCACCACTGCTGACCGGTATTGCTAGCACTAGGCAAAAGCTATAGTCGGCGACGCCCATAGTCAGGACGAACTATTTAAAGACCAAGGGCGTGGCCCAGCCCTCAGCCAGCATGACAACCTGGTTAACCCTATCCCGACTGGAACAGAATACCCAACAGGGTATTACCGCTGTCTGCCGGACACCCTGGTGTGAAGAGTGTCCGACATGACAGTACCCCGCCTTCTACGAGGGACCTCCAGAACCTCACCATGTCGAGGACCTGGCTTGTCCGGATGGCGACGATGGAACATAGTAACCAGTCGATCAGCATGAATGTCAGAGGCCGGCACCCATGTCCTCTCCTCAGGACCATAGCCACGCCAGTGGACCAGGTACTGTAGAGTGCGACGCACAACCCTATAGTCCACCACTTTGGACACCTCAAATTCCAACGCGCCATCCACCAAGACAGGAGGTGGTGGCCCGGGGGAACCATCCACCAAACCCACGACCTTCTTTAGCAATGCTTTGTGAAATACATTATGAATCTTATACACAGCCGGCAACTCCAAACGAAATGCCACGGGGTTGATCACTGCGGAGATTCTAAATGGGCCAATGAACCTGGGACCCAACTTAAGTGACGGTATCTTGAGCTTAATGTTCCTAGTAGATAACCACACCCAATCACCCACACACAGGTCCGGACCTGGCACACGTCTGCAGTCAGCCACCCGTTTGTACCTGGAACCCACCTTCAACAAGCGCTGCTTGACTCTCCTCCAAACAGACGACAATTGAGCTCCCAACTGGTCCTCCTCAGGGACGCCAACTGAGCACCCCTGACGCAAGGTGCAAAATTGAGGATGTTGACCATACACACAAAAAAAAGGAGATTCCCCAGACGATTCCTGGCAATGGTTGTTTATTGCGAATTCTGCCAGAGGAAGAAACGCTGACCACTCTTCCTGATTGTCGGAAATAAAGCAGCGCAAGTATTGCTCCAGGTTTTGGTTCATCCACTCAGTCTGTCCATTCGACTGAGGGTGGAAAGCCGATGAATGAGATAATTTGATTCCAAGGCGAGAACAAAAAGCTCTCCAAAACTTTGCCACGAACTGCGTACCTCAATCAGACACAATGTCAGACGGGACACCATGAAGTCTGACCACCTCGCGAATTAATATCTGAGCAAGAGTCTTAGCATTGGGCAAAGACGGTAAAGCAACGAAATGTGACATTTTGGAGAACCTATCAACAATTACCAAAATGACCGAGTTCCCTGCCGAGGCGGGCAAGTCAGTAATAAAATCCATGGAAATCTCAGTCCATGGCTTACTGGGCACCCCGAGAGGCTGCAAGTTACCAGCGGGACGGGAACGAGGAGTCTTGGCCCGTGCGCACGTGGTACAGGCAGCCACATATGAGGCCACATCCTGCCGGATTTTAGGCCACCAAAAACGACGCGATACCAGTTCCAGAGTGCTCTTAACCCCTGGATGACCTGCCAGTACAGTGTCGTGATGTTCGCCCAACACTCTAGAGCGTAGATGTAGCGGCACAAAAGATGTATTAGCAGGCAACCCCGGCGGTACCACCTCCTGAGCCTCCGCAATCTCTGCCTCAATCTCTGTCGTGATGGCAGATACCACCACACCCTTTTGGAGAATAGGCACCGGCTCTTCACATAACTCTCCACCAGGAAAACACCTCGATAAAGCGTCTGCCTTAACATTCTTCGACCCAGGTCGATAGGTAACAATGAAGTTGAACCGGGTGAAGAATAATGCCCAGCGAGCCTGTCTGGAGGACAGGCGCTTAGCAGATTCTAAATAAAGCAAATTCTTATGGTCGGTTATCACAGTAATCTGATGAACAGCCCCCTCCAAGAAGTGTCGCCACTCCTCAAATGCCAATTTGATGGCCAATAGTTCCCTGTTGCCAATATCATAATTACGCTCCGCAGGCGACAGCTTCTTGGAGAAGAAGGCACACGGATGCAACTTGGCCCAAGAAGGGCCCTGAGACAGTACAGCCCCCACTCCAACCTCCGACGCATCCACCTCCACGACAAATGGTAAGGAGACATCGGGCTGCACCAGAATGGGCGCTGAGGCAAAACTATTCTTGAGGAATTCAAACGCCTGTACCACAGGCTCAGACCAGTCAGAAAAGTCGGTACCCTTCTTAGTCATGTCAGTTAGTGGTTTGGCAATCATAGAGAAGTTCTTAATAAATTTCCTATAGTAATTGGAGAAGCCAAGAAATCGCTGAAGCGCCTTAAGATTATCAGGCCGATCCCAATGTAGTACCGCCTCCACCTTTGCGGTGTCCATCTTAAAACCTGAGGCGGAGATTATATAACCCAAGAACGGTAGCTCCTGTACGAAAAACACACATTTTTCAAGCTTGACATAGAGCCTGTTCTCTCTGAGCAACTGCAGAACCTGTCTAACATGCTCTATATGTGTATCATGGTCGCGAGATGAAATGAGGATGTCGTCAAGATAAATTATAACGAACCTCCCCAACAACTGAGAGAAGACATCATTAATGAAGTGTTGAAAGACCGCCGGTGCCATAGTCAACCCAAACGGCATTACCAAACTCTCAAAGTATTGAATGCTGTCTTCCACTCATCCCCCTGACGGACTCTTATAAGATTGTACGCCCCCCTGAGGTCCAGTTTGGAGAACCACCTGGCACCAACCACTTGGTTGAATAAATCGGGTATAAGTGGCATAGGGTAAGGATCACGGACCGTAATCTGGTTGAGTTCTCTGAAATCCAGACACGGGCGTAAACCGCCATCCTTCTTTTTAACAAAGAAGCCAGCAGCCAGAGGAGAAGAGGAAGGTCTAATATGACCCTTGCTCAGGCTATCCGCAATATATTCCTTGAGAGCTAGCCTCTCGGGACCTGAGATATTAAACATTCTAGCTTTAGGTAACTTGGCCCCTGGTTTCAACCTAATAGCACAGTCATAGGGGCGATGCGGTGGTAGTTCCGAACAACCCTTCTCAGAAAATACATCCGCATAATCCAGCAACGGCTCCGGAATATTGGGGGTCAAAGCGGAAATACATGTAGCCAGGCACCTCTCCTGACACTCCCTGCTCCACTGAATTATGTCCTGGGTCTTCCAATCAATAACAGGATTATGCATTGACAACCATGGAAAGCCCAGAACCATCTGAGCCGGTAAGTTATTAAGCACCTTACAAGGTACCTGCTCTGAGTGTAATACTCCGATGTGGAGTTGTATATCCAACACACACTCTGTGATCTCCCCTTGAGACAACGGGGAAGCATTGATGGTAACCACCCGGATGGGGTTCGGCAATTTCTCCACCGGAAATCCCGCTGTATGCGCGAACCTCTCATCAATGAGATTGGCAGCTGAGCCACTATCAATAAATACTGTAATAGAGAGCATTTGCCCCCCCAAGTACCACCCTAGCAGGGAGCATACACTGGGAAACCATGACGGAGGATACACAAAGGCTCAGACAAGACTCCTCCAAACCCTCTGAGCCTATCAGTTTTCCGCCGGCGCGCCCTTCTTAGGTACCAGAAGGCAAGCGTTAATAAAATGTCCTCCTTTGCCACAAAAAAAACAGAGCCCCTGCCTTCTGTGCCAAGGACGTTTAGGCTTGTTACTCGGTGACTGTGCTATACCAGCGATCTGCATGGGTTCCACGGATTCACCCGCGGCAACCTCACCGACCACTCCCCCACCTCCCGGAGGCAACGAAACCAGCGCCCCCTGACGGAGACGTCGGTCTATGCGTACTACAAGTGCCATCGCAGCCTCCAGAGAGGCGGGAGTCTCGTACATTAGGAGAGTCTGTTTAACCCTTCCAGAAACCCCATGCAAAAATTGACTTCTAAGCGCAGGGTCATTCCACTGCGTGTCCACCGCCCAGCGCCGGAATTCCGTGCAGTAATCCTCAGCTGGTCGATCACCCTGTAGCAGTGAGCGTATCTTAGACTCTGCTAAGTTTAATCTATCTGGATCGTCATAGATCAAACCCAGAGCAGAGAAAAAAAAATCTACAGATTCAAATGCCGGTGAGTCTGAAGGGAGTGAAAAGGCCCAGGCCTGTGGGTCACCACTCAGCAAAGAAATCACCAAGCCCACGCGTTGAGCCTCATTACCTGAGGAATGTGGACGCATACGGAAATACAATTTGCATGATTCACGAAACACCGTGAACTTACCACGATCACCAGCAAATCGTTCAGGAAGGGGAAACTTGGGCTCAGCTGCCCTGGCTGCAGCCTCAGCAGGTACTGCAGGAGCTGACAGGCCTTGTTGCTGGACCGCCCCCCTGAGTTCAGTGACCTGTATGGATAGAGCCTCCAGCTGCTTGGTTAGGGAAAGTATAGGATCCATAGTAAGTAACCCCTATATTCCCTATCTATACCTTTTTTTTTTTTTTTTTTCTCTCACTTTATTATTTGGGCCGACTATAATGTCAAGGTATGCCTAGGTTACTTTAGGCAAAAACCCCGGGACCCCTGCGATGTCCCTCAGACTAGGGGAACCCTGTCTGTCCCTCTACCCAGGGTTTACACTGAAGGTGTGCCTGCCTGAGCCTCCACCCTGTCCCTGTCTCCTGTCCAGCCCTAAGCTGAACCCACCTCCCTCCACCCAGTGAGGGGACCAGACACCAGACCCCACAAATACGTATGGACAGGGGTAAAAGAAACACCACACAGTTAATACACAAGGGAATACAATAATGTGCAAGGGCAACCAAATATATATATAACAGATTGGAGAAAGAACCACTGAGGGATATACTGCACCAGATATCAGACGCTCCAACACCACCACTGCTGACCGGTATTGCTAGCACTAGGCAAAAGCTATAGTCGGCGACGCCCATAGTCAGGACGAACTATTTAAAGACCAAGGGCGTGGCCCAGCCCTCAGCCAGCATGACAACCTGATTAACCCTATCCCGACTGGAACAGAATACCCAACAGGGTATTACCGCTGTCTGCCGGACACCCTGGTGTGAACAGTGTCCGACATGACAATAGGGGAGATCTCCTGACACCTTCTCTCCATCTACCTGATGATCCTGAGGAGCTCTGGGATCTTCTTGTTTACAGTCCTGTGGAAGAAGAGGACGGGGACATCTCTCTGGTGTTGTCCTCTTACTGGATAGATCTGGAGGAAACACATACAGGGACTGAATTCATTCTCTACATACAGATAATTATAGGCCGTGTGTATTTAGTCCTGTCTATTACCTGGAGATGTGAGGAGCTGGGGAACCTCCATTATGACGTTCTTGTACAGATCTCTGTGTCCTTCTAAATACTCCCACTCCTCCATGGAGAAATAGACAGCGACATCCTGACACCTTATAGGAACCTGACACATACAATGATACCGTCATCCCCCGATCCCTTCATAGTGTTACTGTATAATGTCCCAGCATTCCCAGCAGTGTCACCTCTCCAGTCAGCAGCTCAATCATCTTGTAGATGAGGTCTAGGATCTTCTGGTCATTGATGTCCTCAGGGATCAGGGGGTGAGGTGGAGGCCCCGTGATTGGGCTCAGGGGTCTTCCACATCCTTCAGACACAGGGTCCTGACAGCGATCACTAGAGGTCTTCTTCACCACTGTGTAATCCTGGTAAGGGAGGGACACATTAATAAATCTCACTACAGACATTTCCAGAGTCCTCACCTCTCCAGTTCTGTCCATCTGTTATTCCCATAGATAACAATGATGTAATGTGACGTCATCAGAATCTCTCACCTCTCCAGTGAGACGGAAGAGGATCTCTAGGGTGAGGTGCAACATCCTCTCCGCCATCTTGTCTCTGTCCATATCCATCCTTGATGGGTAAATCAGGAAAATTCTCTTCTGTAGAAGATCTTCACTGAGAGGATCCGATATTGTAGAGACCTGAATGAGAGGAAGATGATCCGATGTAACACCATAAGAATCCTGTGTAATAATACAATTACTGGAGATAATAAGGGAAACATAGGAGGAGATTTATTATCTTACAGGGTTTAGTTTTCTTCCCTGACATCTACTAATAAAACCTATATATTTAGGCCACAGACAACAAGCAGTTTCCTCCTCGGAGTCGGCAGCTGAACACGTTCCTCATAGACTCATCTTCCATAACGCTAATTCTCGTCTCATTACCGACACTGGAATCGGCATTAGCAATACTGCAGGAGAGATTCATTACACGCGACATGAGAAATAACTCCTTCATGATGAGGACGACATCTTCATCTTCTACTGCGGCTCTAGAGACAGATGTGGCCAGAGTCGGTCACTGCCTCCATCCCCACCGGCCGTCTATATGAAGGTTTCCCGTCTTCCCCGCACTGGAATCTTCTCTCACGTTAGATCTCAGCTCTGAGTCACACACAGAAGTTTGAGGCTTTTAGAAAAGATTTTTTGTTTCTACAAACACAACGGACAGAAATGATCTGATCCCAAAGTCTCCATGTACAGTGATTTATGGGGTTTATTTCTGGCCTTAGGCTTTCCTATATTACAAGATGGATGTGAAGACTTTTCTGCCCAATGATGATATAAGTATTCTCGGAGTGACGCCTTTATAACCAGATAATAGTATGTTTGCAGCTTGCAGAGCACAGCGGCTCCTTCTTCAGGCTCCTGTAACAATCCAGTCTCTCTCAGCACTGACAGCTTCTATGGCTGCTCTGAAGATAAAACTATTTTTTGTGGTAAAATGTAATTATTTTTTCCTCATCGCCCAATGGTATAAAATTCTGGGAGAAAGATGAGTAATTGAGAGGTGGGGGGTGTAACATGGCGCCTCTTATTGGGGGCTCTGATAATGTGACCCCCTAACACCATAAGAGCAGACTCTGCCCTGTCAGACGGCGCTCCTTCCCTCCTGAGCAGTGTCCGGCCCCTTATGGGGTATCGGCACTCAGGGGAAATTGTGGAACAAGTGGTTTCTGTTTTCTCCTCTTCTCCCGTGTGATAATTACAGACTTGGGGACGGAGCGACATTTTAGTGGGAACATTTCATTCCTCCGCTCAATGTTACACAATTCTGTGACCCCCTGAGGGTTAATAATCCTCCCTGCCCCCTAGATGAGCCCCCCAGAGGTGGAGGGGGTAACATGGGGCCACTTGTGGGGTCTCTGCTGTTCTGTTGTCAGCGCTGTTCACACGTCACACGGCGTCCGCCGTCTATCCCCGCCACAATGGCGCCCCTTCCCTCCCGAGCCTGTGGGGTATCGGCACTCAGGAGACACGGCGCACTGTGCGGCCTCAGCGCTCCTGTCACCTTTAGGACAATGATACATTGGGGGGAAAGTCACATTTCTGTGAGGAAAACAGTAAAATTGTCATTTCTTCCTTCCACATTGCTGAAATTCCTGTCACACTGTCCGAATTCAGAGATTGTCCTGTCAGAAAGGAGAAGACAGGGGGCGAAAGGGTTAATAGGACTCACAGGAGGAACTGGCCCAGAAAGCAGAAGGTCCAGGAGCGTCCGCCACATATATGACTGCTCTGTGCACAGGACCTGTTATGAGGTCACAGGAGGGGAGGAGTCAGGGGGTCACATGATCAGGGGCCTCAGTGTGTGCAGGACTCTGCTGTGCTGTTTGTCATGGTGCTGGATGAGGGGAAGTTTCTGTGTGGGGTCAGGAGGGGTTTACAGGGTGGATGTAGCAGAGCCGTGTGTGTACGAGGTGTACGGAGCGGAGCCGCGTGTGTACGAGGTGTACGGAGCGGAGCCACGTGTGTACGAGGTGTACGGAGCGGAGCCGCGTGTGTACGAGGTGTACGGAGCGGAGCCGCGTGTGTACGAGGTGTACGGAGCGGAGCCGCGTGTGTACGAGGTGTACGGAGCGGAGCCGAGTGTGTACGAGGTGTACGGAGCGGAGCCGCGTGTGTACGAGGTGTACGGAGCGGAGCCGCGTGTGTACGAGGTGTACGGAGCGGAGCCGCGTGTGTACGAGGTGTACGGAGCGGAGCCGCGTGTGTACGAGGTGTACGGAGCGGAGCCGCGTGTGTACGAGGTGTACGGAGCGGAGCCGCGTGTGTACGAGGTGTACGGAGCGGAGCCGCGTGTGTACGAGGTGTACGGAGCGGAGCCGCGTGTGTACGAGGTGTACGGAGCGGAGCCGCGTGTGTACGAGGTGAGCGGAGCCGCGTGTGTACGAGGTGAGCGGAGCCGCGTGTGTACGAGGTGAGCGGAGCCGCATGTGTACGAGGTGTACGGAGCGGAGCCGCGTGTGTACGAGGTGTACGGAGCGGAGCCGCGTGTGTACGAGGTGTACGGAGCGGAGCCGCGTGTGTACGAGGTGTACGGAGCGGAGCCGCGTGTGTACGAGGTGTACGGAGCGGAGCCGCGTGTGTACGAGGTGTACGGAGCGGAGCCGCGTGTGTACGAGGTGAGCGGAGCCGCGTGTGTACGAGGTGTACGGAGCGGAGCCGCGTGTGTACGAGGTGTACGGAGCGGAGCCGCGTGTGTACGAGGTGTACGGAGCTGAGCCGCGTGTGTACGGGGTGTACGGAGCTGAGCCGCGTGTGTACGGGGTGTACGGAGCTGAGCCGCGTGTGTACGAGGTGTACGGAGCGGAGCCGCGTGTGTACGAGGTGTACGGAGCGGAGCCGCGTGTGTACGAGGTGTACGGAGCGGAGCCGCGTGTGTACGAGGTGAGCGGAGCCGCGTGTGTACGAGGTGAGCGGAGCCGCGTGTGTACGAGGTGTACGGAGCGGAGCCGCGTGTGTACGAGGTGTACGGAGCGGAGCCGCGTGTGTACGAGGTGTACGGAGCGGAGCCGCGTGTGTACGAGGTGTACGGAGCGGAGCCGCGTGTGTACGAGGTGTACGGAGCGGAGCCGCGTGTGTACGAGGTGTACGGAGCGGAGCCGCGTGTGTACGAGGTGAGCGGAGCCGCGTGTGTACGAGGTGTACGGAGCGGAGCCGCGTGTGTACGAGGTGTACGGAGCGGAGCCGCGTGTGTACGAGGTGTACGGAGCTGAGCCGCGTGTGTACGGGGTGTACGGAGCTGAGCCGCGTGTGTACGGGGTGTACGGAGCTGAGCCGCGTGTGTACGAGGTGTACGGAGCGGAGCCGCGTGTGTACGAGGTGTACGGAGCGGAGCCGCGTGTGTACGAGGTGTACGGAGCGGAGCCGCGTGTGTACGGGGTGTACGGAGCTGAGCCGCGTGTGTACGGGGTGTACGGAGCTGAGCCGCGTGTGTACGAGGTGTACGGAGCTGAGCCGCGTGTGTACGAGGTGTACGGAGCGGAGCCGCGTGTGTACGAGGTGTACGGAGCGGAGCCGCGTGTGTACGAGGTGTACGGAGCGGAGCCGCGTGTGTACGAGGTGTACGGAGCGGAGCCGCGTGTGTACGGGGTGTACGGAGCGGAGCCGCGTGTGTACGGGGTGTACGGAGCGGAGCCGCGAGTGTACGAGGTGTACGGAGCGGAGCCGTGTGTGTACGAGGTGTTCGGAGCGGAGCCGTGTGTATACAGGGTGTACGGAGCGGAGCCCTGTGTGTACGAGGTGTACGGAGCGGAGCCGTGTGTGTACGAGGTGTACGGAGCGGAGCCGCGTGTGTACGAGGTGTAAGGAGCAGAGCCGTGTGTGTACGAGGTGTACGGAGCAGAGCCGTGTGTATACAGGGTGTACGGAGTGGAGCCCTGTGTGTACGAGGTGTACGGAGCGGAGCCGTGTGTGTACGAGGTGTACGGAGCGGAGCCGTGTGTGTACGAGGTGTACGGAGCGGAGCCGTGTGTGTACGAGGTGTAAGGAGCAGAGCCGTGTGTGTACGAGGTGTACGGAGCAGAGCCGTGTGTATACATGGTGTACGGAGCGGAGCCCTGTGTGTACGAGGTGTACGGAGCGGAGCCGTGTGTGTACGAGGTGTAAGGAGCAGAGCCGTGTGTGTACGAGGTGTAAGGAGCAGAGCCGTGTGTGTACGAGGTGTACGGAGCAGAGCCGCGTGTGTACGAGGTGTAAGGAGCAGAGCCGTGTGTGTACGAGGTGTACGGAGCAGAGCCGTGTGTATACAGGGTGTACGGAGCGGAGCCCTGTGTGTACGAGGTGTACGGAGCGGAGCCGTGTGTGTACGAGGTGTACGGAGCGGAGCCGTGTGTGTACAAGGTGTACGGAGCGGAGCCGTGTGTGTACGAGGTGTAAGGAGCAGAGCCGTGTGTGTACGAGGTGTACGGAGCAGAGCCGTGTGTATACATGGTGTACGGAGCGGAGCCCTGTGTGTACGAGGTGTACGGAGCGGAGCCGTGTGTGTACGAGGTGTAAGGAGCAGAGCCGTGTGTGTACGAGGTGTACGGAGAGGAGCCGTGTGTGTACGGGGTGTACGCAGCGGAGCCGTGTGTGTATGAGCTGTACGGAGCGGAGCCCTGTATGTACGAGGTGTACGGAATGGAGCCCTGTGTGTACGAGGTGTACGGAGCGGAGCTGTGTGTGTACGAGGTGTACGGAGCGGAGCCGCGTGTGTACGGGGTGTACGGAGCTGAGCCGCGTGTGTACGGGGTGTACGGAGCTGAGCCGCGTGTGTACGAGGTGTACGGAGCTGAGCCGCGTGTGTACGAGGTGTACGGAGCGGAGCCGCGTGTGTACGAGGTGTACGGAGCGGAGCCGCGTGTGTACGAGGTGTACGGAGCGGAGCCGCGTGTGTACGAGGTGTACGGAGCGGAGCCGCGTGTGTACGGGGTGTACGGAGCGGAGCCGCGTGTGTACGGGGTGTACGGAGCGGAGCCGCGAGTGTACGAGGTGTACGGAGCGGAGCCGTGTGTGTACGAGGTGTTCGGAGCGGAGCCGTGTGTATACAGGGTGTACGGAGCGGAGCCCTGTGTGTACGAGGTGTACGGAGCGGAGCCGTGTGTGTACGAGGTGTACGGAGCGGAGCCGCGTGTGTACGAGGTGTAAGGAGCAGAGCCGTGTGTGTACGAGGTGTACGGAGCAGAGCCGTGTGTATACAGGGTGTACGGAGTGGAGCCCTGTGTGTACGAGGTGTACGGAGCGGAGCCGTGTGTGTACGAGGTGTACGGAGCGGAGCCGTGTGTGTACGAGGTGTACGGAGCGGAGCCGTGTGTGTACGAGGTGTAAGGAGCAGAGCCGTGTGTGTACGAGGTGTACGGAGCAGAGCCGTGTGTATACATGGTGTACGGAGCGGAGCCCTGTGTGTACGAGGTGTACGGAGCGGAGCCGTGTGTGTACGAGGTGTAAGGAGCAGAGCCGTGTGTGTACGAGGTGTAAGGAGCAGAGCCGTGTGTGTACGAGGTGTACGGAGCAGAGCCGCGTGTGTACGAGGTGTAAGGAGCAGAGCCGTGTGTGTACGAGGTGTACGGAGCAGAGCCGTGTGTATACAGGGTGTACGGAGCGGAGCCCTGTGTGTACGAGGTGTACGGAGCGGAGCCGTGTGTGTACGAGGTGTACGGAGCGGAGCCGTGTGTGTACAAGGTGTACGGAGCGGAGCCGTGTGTGTACGAGGTGTAAGGAGCAGAGCCGTGTGTGTACGAGGTGTACGGAGCAGAGCCGTGTGTATACATGGTGTACGGAGCGGAGCCCTGTGTGTACGAGGTGTACGGAGCGGAGCCGTGTGTGTACGAGGTGTAAGGAGCAGAGCCGTGTGTGTACGAGGTGTACGGAGAGGAGCCGTGTGTGTACGGGGTGTACGCAGCGGAGCCGTGTGTGTATGAGCTGTACGGAGCGGAGCCCTGTATGTACGAGGTGTACGGAATGGAGCCCTGTGTGTACGAGGTGTACGGAGCGGAGCTGTGTGTGTACGAGGTGTACGGAGCGGAGCACTGTGTGTACGAGGTGTGCGGACCGGAGCCGTGTGTACGAGGTGTACAGAGCAGAGCCGTGTGTGTACGTGGTGTACGGAGCGAAGCTGTGTGTGTAGGTAAGCGTGGCCGATGGTGCAGTGGGTCCACATCCACCAGTGTTACACCAAGTAACTGTGCACACCTCACAACTTTTGAAGCACAGAAAGAGGCACAGAGCATGCGACGCGCATAGCAGCAAACTTTGGCCTCACCCTAATCCATGGCCATTTAGCACTGCTTTCTCCCCCGGCAGGAGGGGTTGTCAGAGGGGCGCTGGTAGTGAGGGAAATTCAGCAGACGCCTGAGACTGCAGGGTGTAGACCCAAATCCGGGACTGTCCGCTGTATCCGGGACAGTTGGGACTAGAGATGAGCAGATGGATTCATAGGTCTCTGGTCCAGCGTGCGTGGGACCTGGGGATTATTTTTTGTGCCGTCATTCACAGTCGGAGCCTCCAGAACGTTCTCCTCTTTATGTAGCGTCACTATACGACATCCAGCTTATTTGTGTCTGTAAGGCCGTGTTCACACACTGCAGAAATACGGTGTTTTTTGTTTTCTGCAGGATCCGCACCATCTACAATAACGATCTTCTCCCCCTTATTTGATGCGTTCTTGGTGCAGATGTGAAGCCGCGGTTTTAATGCGCTTTTTAGAGGACAGAAAAGCTTTGATTCTGCACTTAATAAAGTTTCTGCAGTTTTTTACCCGCGATTTTATTAGAGAGAAAAGCCCCAAATCCGCACAGATCAGCCGCGTCCTCGGGCGCACAGCGGGCGCCTTTTATGGTAAAGTAGTTTTTATTAAGGATTTATTTACATAAATGAGGTAAAGAAAAAGGGGAGACAGATTATAAATACCCAGTAATACAGACGAGAACAAAACAACAGCAATAAAGAGAAATGTAAAGTCATGAAAGATAGAGGCAGAATAAAGGGGAGAAAGGGTTAAGGAGGAGAACGGGGAAGGAAAAATAGGATTTTTAACCCCTTCGAGACCTTACCCTTTTTCATTTTTGCATTTCTGTTTTTCGCCCCCCCTTCTTCCCACAGCCATAACTTTTTTATGTTTCCGTCAGTATGGCCATGTTAGGCTAGTTTCACACTTGCTTTTTTTTGCAGCGCGTTTTTCCCGCAAAAAAACGCATTAAAAAAACGCATACAAATGCATACAAACGCTGCGTTTTTTTCAAGCATTTTTATGCGCATGCAGGAAAAAAACGCAGCGTTTTTGCGCGTTTGTATGCGTTTTTTGTGCGTTAGCGTTTTTTTACAGATTTTGGAAAAACCCCACAAAAATGAAAAAACAACCATTCAACAACACACAAGACCAATGGGACTTCATTGTGGGTGTGGTATGTTAATATATAGACCCTGTCTACAGTATTCTTCACATTTGCTTGATTCTTCTCGTGACCATGGATCTGCGCTGGAAGAGTTTTCACTTCAACTTGGATTTGGACATCGCGATGGCTCAGGCGTATGCAGTTGCTTGCCATGAACAAAGGAAGAGAGAGAGGCAGCGAAGACGGCGGCGTATGTGGATACATCCGATTGTTGAACTCCGGGAGAGCCGTGGGGCATACCACACCCTCTACAGCGAGCTACAGGCAAACCCGGAGAAATTTACAGATTATATCAGGATGTCCCACGAAAGTTTCATGGATTTGCTTGCTCGTGTCCAACAATCCATCCGGAGACAGGACACACAGCTCCGTCGTGCGATTCCTCCTGAGGAACGGCTACTGGTGACATTACGGTATGTTTTAAAAACCAAGGGGTGCGGTCTGATGTTTTTTTTTTAAATTTAGTATTCAAAACCTTGGGTAATTAGTTTTCGTGAATGTACTAATATTTTATTTTATAGTTTTTTAAAATAATATTCATAAATATTAATTTTACTTCTTTGTCTGTTCACAGATTCCTGGCGACTGGAGAAACCCTATCTTCACTACACTTCCAGTACCGTATTGGAATCTCTACCTTGTCTGGAATTGTTGCTGACACCTGCCGGGCTCTCTGGAATGTTCTTTGCCCAGAATTTATGCCCCTGCCCACCGCTGAAAAGTGGATGGAAATTGCTGACAAATTCTGGACAGTATGCAATTTTCCCAACTGTTTGGGAGCTGTTGATTGGAAACACATACGGATCATCAAACCCCAAAGAACGGGATCTGAGTACTATAATTACAAAAAGTACTTTTCAATAGTACTCATTGCGATTGCGGATGCCGGATGTATGTTTGTAGCAGTGGACATTGGAGCATTTGGCCGTGGTAATGACTCACAGGCTTTTAAAAACTCAGACATGGGCCGGAGGTTGTATGGCAACCAATTTAATTTCCCTATGCCACGGCCTCTTCCTCACACCGAAGCTCCGCCACTGCCCTTTGTAATGGTTGGCGATGAGGCTTTTCAAATGTGCGGAAACTTACTGAAACCCTACTCCAGCCGGGACTTGGACCACACCAAAAAAATATTTAATTACAGGCTGACCAGGGCCAGAAGAACTGTCGAGTGTGCTTTTGGGATTCTTGTTTCCAGATGGCGAATTCTGGGCACGGCCATTAATCTTAAACTTGAAACAGTCGATGAGGTGGTGAAGGCCTGTGTGGTTCTACATAACTTTGTGATGGCTAAAGAGCACCCGACCTTTGAACTGGACGATGATGCTCCTAACCCATTGCCTGAATTCACTCAGCACACTCTCAGGTCATCCGTTGAAGTTGGCCAAATGAGGGACCAATTTGCGGCCTACTTTATTTCTGATGTAGGACGGGTGCACTGGCAAGATGAAATGGTGTAATGTTGTTGTTTATGGTAATAAAAATCCTTATTTGATACCATTACTGAGTGCACTATATTTTTTAAACTCCAATTAAATAAAAAACTTCCCATGTATAACTGAATTTTTTTATGTTCACACACCTGGGCAGGTAAATACACATATGAGTTAAAATGCAGCATTGCTAGTCTGCGTGAAATATATTGGAACGAGCAAAGCTGCAGGCCATGAATCAGGAAACCATTTTTTTTCAAGAGAAAATTGTGCAACTAGTTTAAAACAAAGTATGTGATTTTCTCAAAACACAACCCTCAAAACCCAACCCCAATGAAAGTCCATGGGGAATACAAGTCAGCATTGAGTGGATGAATGTAATCTGCTCCATTACAAGTTATTACACTAGGCCTTGGAATGACTATACTAGGCCGTGGTATTTCAAATATGAGTATAGTAGGCCTTGGGCCTACTAGTATAGTCATATGTGAAATACCACGGCCTAGTATAGTCATAACAAGGCCTACTCGATTTTTGCCAACTAGGATCTTGTTTCACGAAAAACAAACGGGTGAAACTTGACAAGTTTCAACAGTTTGTTTTTCATGAAACCAGATTCTAGTTGGTAAAACTAGAGTTATTACACTAGGCCTTGGAATGACTATACTAGGCCGTGGTATTTCAAATATGAGTATAGTAGGCCTTGGGCCTACTAGTATAGTCATATGTGAAATACCACGGCCTAGTATAGTCATAACAAGGCCTACTCGATTTTTGCCAACTAGGATCTTGTTTCACGAAAAACAAACGGGTGAAACTTGACAAGTTTCAACAGTTTGTTTTTCATGAAACCAGATTCTAGTTGGTAAAACTAGAGTTATTACACTAGGCCTTGGAATGACTATACTAGGCCGTGGTATTTCAAATATGAGTATAGTAGGCCTTGGGCCTACTAGTATAGTCATATGTGAAATACCACGGCCTAGTATAGTCATAACAAGGCCTACTCGATTTTTGCCAACTAGGATCTTGTTTCACGAAAAACAAACGGGTGAAACTTGACAAGTTTCAACAGTTTGTTTTTCATGAAACCAGATTCTAGTTGGTAAAACTAGAGTTATTACACTAGGCCTTGGAATGACTATACTAGGCCGTGGTATTTCAAATATGAGTATAGTAGGCCTTGGGGCTAGTAGTATAGTAATATGTGAAATACCACGGCCTAGTATAGTCATACCAAGGCCTACTGTAATAACTCGATTTTTAACAACTAGCATCTTGTTTCACAAAAAACAAACTGGTGAAACTAGAAAGAAACTTATTTTTAAGACAAGTTTCAACAGTTTGTTTTTCATGAAACCAGATCCAAGTTGGTAAAACTCGAGTTATTACACTAGGCCTTGGTATGACTATACTAGTCCGTGTTATTTCACATATGACTATACTAGGCCTTGGGTTGGTTTTTAACATGTATTTACCCATCAGTGTGTGTTAGCGGCGCAAACAACATTAATGAAACTTAGTAATGGTGAACCACAAATGTAAATTTATTTTTTATCACAAAAATAAACCAAAAAATTATTTTTTCCGGCGTTTGGGGGCAGATGGTTTCAATTTGGGGGTGTGCAGGGAATATGCAACACTTGCAGTTGAAGACGGTGTTTGAGGGGAAGGGGCAACAAAACTTGTGGGGGAAGGTAGTCCAGCTAAGGGAATTAAACTAGGAACACTTGGAGGAGAGGAAATCTGTTCAGGTACATTAGTTGTAATGGCATGTCGCCGTAGGCTTGTGTGCCTGGACCGACTTTGGCCCAATGCCCGCCTTGATAGATTTCGCCTTGAACTAGGGGCAAATATGGAATGTAGGTCCCCCGTCTTCTGGTATGGCTGCTGCTGCTGAGGTGGCGGCTGCTGCTGCTGAGGTGGCGGCTGCTGCTGAGGTGGCGGCTGCTGCTGAGGTGGCTGCTGCTGCTGAGGTGGTTGCTGCTGCTGAGGTGGTTGCTGCTGCTGCTGAGGTGGCTGCTGCTGCTGCTGAGGTGGCTGCTGCTGCTGCTGAGGTGGCTGCTGCTGAGGTGGCTGCTGCTGCTGAGGTGGCTGCTGCTGCTGCTCTTCGTTGTCAGTGCTCGTCCTTGCAGGAGGACTGGTGGCGGCAGTGATGGTCCAGGTTTGCAGAGTGGTGGTGGCAGGGCTACTACATGTTGTTGTAGCGGCAGGGCTGTTCCATGTTTGCCTAGTGGTGGCTGAGCTCCACGCATGCATGGGAGTGGCGGTGGTGCTCCAGACAGGAGCAGCGCTTGCCATGGTGGTGTCGGTGAAGTGACCAGCTGCACTCAGACTTGTGGTGGTGTAACGGTGGGTGTCCTGGCTTTGAATAGAGGTGTCCGTGCAGTGGTATGCAGCACAAGTCGGTAGTGAGGTGAAGCGAGTCAATGGTGGCACAGGTGGAAAGGACACCACTGACTGCTGACCGTACCGATTATGCTGCATAGCCTGCAAGAAAGCATTGTTGCAGGCCTGCAGCACATTCAGCTGTTGATCAGGACTAAGGTGTTCCGCCATGCCCTTTTCAATCTTACTAAAAAAATGGTGTGCTGGTCTGTTGAGGTCGGCCTCCAGACGGTCAAGGCGCTGTTCTACAGAATTGAAGCGGTGTTCAAAGTGGTTAAAACCATGTTCCATGAGTGCAAAACCGCTTTCAACTCTGTCGGACAGTGACTTGAGGCTGGAATTAAATGTCTCGCTCAAATGCATAAACTCGGGCAAGACATTCCTGTCCAAGGCCCTCTGCCGCTGGCGGGTAGTGCCCGCATAACCAGTGGCAGAGACCTGGGACAGGGGAACACCTGATGGCCCAGCTTCCTGGTCACCAGCTGTGTGTGTGGTTGACCTGCAAGGTGCTTCCTGGCTGTCGGATGGCTGGGACGGGTCAGAGGACGTCCGAGGAAGGACCGCTCCAGGGCTAGGTTGCAGGGTGCTGCTCCAGGTGTTGTGGAAGAAAGGAAAATCATTACTACCATGCCTGTACAAGAAGCATCAGCTGTGGATTAGAAAAACACAGATTAATAAAAATAAAACCCCAAAATTTATAATACTTACGATCTCGTGGCAAGGACCGGTCTTAGGAACTGCAACGCGTGATAGTGACGGTATCTAGTTCTGGTCCTTGACGCAGATCCACTGCGAACCTGGCCCTCAGCACGAACATCACTGTTGAAGCGGTCCTTGATCGAACGCCAACGTGTTCGGACTTTGTCCACTGTTGATAAAAAAAAAACAGTGCCGTCAAGGACAACAGTCACTGCGGCACAATGTAGCAATACAATACTCAAAGCAGTCACTGTAGACCCCGATGACACTGTTGGGTTTCCTGCTAGAATATGCCTAGCACGAAACCCAACAGTGCCGTCAAGGACAACAGTCACTGCGGCACAATGTAGCAATACAATACTCAAAGCAGTCACTGTAGACCCCGATGACACTGTTGGGTTTCCTGCTAGAATATGCCTAGCACGAAACCCAACAGTGCCGTAAAGGACAACAGTCACTGCGGCACAATGTAGCAATACAATACTCAAAGCAGTCACTGTAGACCCCGATGACACTGTTGGGTTTCCTGCTAGAATACACCTAGCACGAAACCCAACAGTGCCGTCAAGGACAACAGTCACTGCGGCACAATGTAGCAATACAATACTCAAAGCAGTCACTGTAGACCCCGATGACACTGTTGGGTTTCCTGCTAGAATACACCTAGCACGAAACCCAACAGTGCCGTCAAGGACAACAGTCACTGCGGCACAATGTAGCAATACAATACTCAAAGCAGTCACTGTAGACCCCGATGACACTGTTGGGTTTCCTGCTAGAATATGCCTAGCACGAAACCCAACAGTGCCGTCAAGGACAACAGTCACTGCGGCACAATACAGAGCAGGGAAATACTCACTAAACGCCTTTTTGGAGGATGCTGTGGCGCTGTCCCAGCCATCAATCAACGCTGCGGCCACCTCATTCCATAGCCGCCGGGTCACCACAATGTCCTTGTGCAGCCGGTCACGGCTGTCCCACAACGGCGAACGCTCCTGGACCAGGCTGATGAGCTGCTCATTATCCAGGTAGACGTCTTCATCCCGTTGTGGAACCTAGACAAAACACATTCATTAGAATAATCAAATTTAAATTGAATAAAAAGTTACAAAAAAAGAAACATAAAAAAGAGTAAAAATAGAAGATAAAAAATAAAGAACATTACAAATCATTTGATACTTACATTCCGTATCACCACCGGGACTTGGCTTCGCTGCTCCTGCTCTTCGCCCTCACTAGTCCCGTCCGCAGATGATGATGACGATGTCTTAAAAAAGTTGAAAAAAACGTAAGAGATTTGGAGAAGCAGCAGATATACTTACCAGATGCACGAAAATAATCACCTCACGGTCTGCTTGCGCCAATTCCTGCCGCGATGGGGAATACTCGGATTCTGAACACATACTGCATGTAAAAATAATAAAAATCATTAGTACATACATAATTTAAAAGGACAGGCATATAATGTAATATACTCACATTCTTCGCTGATATAATGGGTTCTTGGTTGACTGTCTGCTCTTCAATCTGTCAGTGTAGTAGTGGCAGACTTTTTTTTTTGACTTTAGAAGATTATAACTAGGACAACAAGTGGACACCACCAAAAAAACGCAGCGCTAAAAAAAAGCATACATGCGCATGCCAGTGCGCACGTATGCGCATCCATAGGCTATAATGGCCATTTTTAGCGCAAAACGTGCGCATACGTGCGCATGCGCTTTTTTCCAGGGCCAAAAAATGCAACATGCTGCGTCTGGAAAATACCAACGCACACCCCAAAAAAACGCAGCGCATGAAAATCGCATACGTGCGCATGCCAGCGCGCAGGTATGCGCACCCATGTTAAATATAGGGGAAAAATCGCATGCGCACGTATGCGTTTTTTTCCAGCGCTAAAAAACGCAAATGTGAAACCAGCCTTAGGGCTTGTTTGTTGCGGGACAAGTTGTGCTTTGGAACGACATCATTGGTTTCACCATATCGTGTACTCAAAAATGGGAAAAAATTTCCAAGTGCGGTGAAATTGCAAAAAAGTGTAACTCCACAACTTTTTTTGGATTTTCTTTCTACCATATTCACCAAATGCTAAGACTGCCCTGCCATTATGATTCTCCAGGTCATTACAAGGTCATAGACACCAAACAGGTCTCAGTTCTTTTGTATTTAAGTGGTCAAAAAAATACATAATTTGTTGGAAAAAAAAAGTGTGCCATTTTCCAAGACCCGTAGCGTCTCCATTTTTCATGATCTTGGGTTGGGTGAGGGCTTATTGTTTGCGCACTGAGCTGATGTTTTTAATGATCCCATATTGGTGCAGATACGATCTTTTGATCATCCGTTATGGCATTTTAATTCAATGTTGCGGCGATCAAAACACCTTAATTCTGGCATTTTGACTCTTTTTCTCACTACACCGTGTAGTGATCGGGTTGTTCCTTGTTTTATTGATAGATCGGGCGATTCTGAACGCGGCGATACCAAATTTGTGTATGTTTGATTTTTCTATTTTATTTTGAATGGGGTGAAAGGGGGGTGATTTGAACTTTTATATTTTTTATTTTTTTATATTTTTAAAAACATTTTTTTTACTTTTGGCCTGCTTCATTAGTTTCCATGGGAGACTAGAAGCTGCCATAACTCGATCGGCTCTGCGATGATCAGATCACCTGTATGTAGCAGAATACCTCACTTGAGCTGACGTGTGCTGGGAAAGATGCAGGCTCACCGCCGGAGCCGACATCAAAGGGAGAGAAGTTACCTGCGCCGTACTAGTATGGTCATGAATGGGTTAAGGAACATGGGGAAAAGGGAAAGGGATCAAAAGGAAATGAAAAAGATTGGTCTGCACCGGATAGGCCGGGAAAGGGGTTACGGGACACATGTAATACCTTATATATAAAACATTTAAGAGGCGGGAGGGGAAGAGAAGGAATGGGAAAGGCGAGGAAAGAAAAAGGGGAGAAAGGAAGAACAGCTGTAACCAGGCGGAGAGACGAGAATCTAGAGGAATCCTGACTGTTACATCATGGAAGATACTGAGTGTTGGAGTCTGATAGCGCCGCAGTTCTCATGAAATCTGCGCTCTCTGTGGTCTGAAGACCCTGCGGACCTCTGGGTTTTGATGCGTTTTCCCTTTATAGGCTTCTTCTGAAAAAAACGTATTAAGAAAAAAAATGTATGAAGAGAAAACCGCCGTCACATTTATAAGCGCAGAATCAAAGCTTTTCTGTACTATTAAAAAAGTGTTTAAACGCGGATTCATATCTGCCAAAAAAGCATCAAATATGGGGGAAAATGCAAAAAAGAAGAAACGCAGCAAACGCGCTATAATCAGGGAGGATTGTCAATGCGTCATCTGGGTCAGACATTTACAGAAGAAAGAACGCAGCATTTACGCTACGTGTGAACACGTCCTCCGTCCGCATCACAGCTTTATCACATTATTTTATGGGTTTTATAGAGAAAAATATCAATTACGCCATTTTGTTTTTCCCGTAATTTACCGATTCCTGTAAATAATCTGATCGCTGTGTTCTGCGGGTCATTACAGTTATATTGACACAACTATGTGTAGAAAAAAGAACACTTTCCTACTTTTTAAGTAAGAGCACGGTGAGGATAGAAAGGGAAACAATACTGAATTGTGTGGATAAAGCAAATCTTGTTAATGTTCATTCAAAAAGTGATTACAAAAATGAAGAAAAGTAAGTTCATAGCACACAGAAATAAGTATTAGATTAAAAGAAGAGAAAACAAGCATTCATTGGTTCTTACATGTGGTCTTGAGGCATGATGCGGTCCGTGCTGGAGATTCTCAAGATATAAGAGATCTCCCTGAACAGGAGTTAGGTCGGCTTATACACTATTTTGACCCATAGGCCGGGGTCACACTAACCGACGCAAAATACGGTCCGTAGTTTACATGCGTAATACGGATGAATGACCCCTAAATAGTGCTCCGTATGTCATCCGTACTCAAGGTGTGGTCGCGTATTTTGCGCATGTCTGCATCCGTATGTAATCCGTATGGCATCCGTATGCGGAGATTTTCTCACAGGCTTGCAAAATGGACATGTAACGGTTTTGAGGCCTGCAAACTATTGAAATCATTAGCCTACACCCTATTTATTGCCTCTGTAACAGGTGGCTGCCTCCATTCTGTCCATTTTTGACCTTGCCTTGTCTAGGTGTGTTGGTGTTGTATGGCCAACATGACAGTCTGAGTTTCAACACAACTGAGCAGGTTCTCTTCAACTGGCTTTTGTCACGCTGCTTTGGATAGCCATACCCAGTGATAGTGGATCCGCGGAGGAGGAGACGCATGTGGGTCCATCCACTTTTGAGGCAACGACTCACAAGAGGTCATTTTCACCGCCTCTATTCTTCTCTGTGGGAGCATCCAGCTAAATTCTACCAATACTGTCGCATGAGCCTTGCAACATTTGATCTACTCTTGGAGACAGTGCGCCCTGGGATAACCTTTCAGAACACAAGGATGCGCAAAGCTAGACTGCAGAGGAGCGACTTCTACTCACATTACGGTATGTACTATACAACCACCTTCTCTATGTTCATGAGGTGTTGGCCAAAGTATGTGTCTTTTCGGATTTGTTTGGTTTGTTTTGGCCTCATCTTAGTCCAGATATATTTAAACTTACACACCAGAATGTTATGTGTAATATGTACTGAATATCACGTAGTCATTATCCTTGAAAAAATATGTGTGTTAGTAGATATGAAACCCCAACATTTTGGTTATGTATGTAGCTGCTGTTTTTCTCATTTTTTGGTTCTAAATGTCACATTTCTGCTGTTCTTCAGCTTCCTGTCCACTGGCCTGTCTTATGCCGCCCTCCACCATGAGTTTCTCATTGGAAGATCTACCATTTCTGGCATAGTCAGGCCAACATGTAGTGAAATCTGGTAAAGACTACATCAAGTCGTCATGCCCGAGCCCAGGATGGAAGACTGGTTGAGGATCTCAAGGGACTTTGAGGAGGAATGCCAGTTTCCTAATTGTATTGGGGCCCTTGATGGGAAACATATCCGGGTGTGTAAGCAGCCGAACTCTGGCTCCCAATTCTTCAATTATAAACAATACTTTTCTGTTGTATTGTTGGCTCTGGCCGACCCTCAATACAAGTTTATAATTGTCGACAACGGGGCCTATGGAAGGACGGGAGACTCAAGAGTCTTCAATACTTCCATTATGGGTCGGCGGTTACGCACTAACCAGTTAGATCTACCCCCACCACGCCAGCTACCAGGCTCAACTCAAGAATCAGTCCCTTATGTCCTTTGGCATTCTTTGTGCCAAAGGGTGGGTCCTCCAGTCTGCCATTCAGCTGAGTGAACAAAATGTTAATGAAGCTATAAAAGCCTGTGTCGTTCTTCATAACTTCACCAGGATACATGATTGTTCCTCCTCTGCTGGTGTTGTGCGTGGGTCGGACATTGTGCGTAGGGAAAGACCACATGTCAACCCTCAACGTAGACCGCTCTCTGCTCTCAAAGTGCGAGATATTTTCACAAATTATTTTATGTCACCTGAGGGGGAAACTTCTTGGCAAGAGCATGCTGTGTCTATGTTATAATTTTGTGCTTTTTGTCTGTGTAAATATATATATTTCAAACCCTTATGGTTCGCTCACTGTGTAATTGCCTTGGTAAGGCTGGTTTCACATTTGCGTTTTTTAGCGCTGGAAAAAAACGCATACATGCGCATGCGATTTTTCCCCTATATTTAACATGGGTGCGCATACATGCGCGCTTGTAAGCGCATGTATGCGATTTTCATGCGCTGCGTTTTTTTGGGGTGTGCGTTGGTATTTTCCAGACGCTGCATGTTGCATTTTTTGGCCCTGGAAAAAAGCGCATGCGCACGTATGCGCACGTTTTGCGCTAAAAATGGCCATTATAGCCTATGGATGCGCATACGTGCGCACTGGCATGCGCAGGTATGCGATTTTTTAGCGCTGCGTTTTTTGGGTGGTGTCCACTTTTTATCCTAGTTAGAATCTTCTAAAGTCAAAAAAAAAAAGTCTATATAAAGGAGGTGCCTGCCAAAACTCTGCCACTACTACACTGACAGATTGAAGAGCAGACAGTCAACCAAGAACCCATTATATCAGCGAAGAATGTGAGTATATTACATTATATGCCTGTCCTTTTAAATTATGTATGTACTAATGATTTTTATTATTTTTACATGCAGTATGTCTTCAGAATCGGAGTATTCCCCATCGCGGCAGGAATTGGCGCAAGCAGACCGTGAGGTGATTATTTTCGTGCATCTGGTAAGTATATCTGCTGCTTCTCCAAATCTCTTACGTTTTTTTCAACTTTCTTAAGACATCGTCATCATCATCTGCGGACGGCACTAGTGAGGGCGAAGAGCAGGAGCAGCGAAGCCAAGTCCCGGTGGTGATACGGAATGTAAGTATCAAATGATTTGTAATGTTCTTTATTTTTTATCTTCTATTTTTACTCTTTTTTATGTTTCTTTTTTTGTAACTTTTTATTCAATTTAAATTTGATTATTCTAATGAATGTGTTTTGTCTAGGTTCCACAACGGGATGAAGACGTCTACCTGGATAATGAGCAGCTCATCAGCCTGGTCCAGGAGCGTTCGCCGTTGTGGGACAGCCGTGACCGGCTGTACAAGGACAATGTGGTGACCCGGCGGCTATGGAATGAGGTGGCCGCAGCGTTGATGGATGGCTGGGACAGCGCCACAGCATCCTCCAAAAAGGCGTTTAGTGAGTATTTCCCTGCTCTGTATTGTGCCGCAGTGACTGTTGTCCTTGACGGCACTGTTGGGTTTCGTGCTAGGCGTATTCTAGCAGGAAACCCAACAGTGTCATCGGGGTCTACAGTGACTGCTTTGAGTATTGTATTGCTACATTGTGCCGCAGTGACTGTTGTCCTTGACGGCACTGTTGGGTTTCGTGCTAGGCGTATTCTAGCAGGAAACCCAACAGTGTCATCGGGGTCTACAGTGACTGCTTTGAGTATTGTATTGCTACATTGTGCCGCAGTGACTGTTGTCCTTGACGGCACTGTTGGGTTTCGTGCTAGGCGTATTCTAGCAGGAAACCCAACAGTGTCATCGGGGTCTACAGTGACTGCTTTGAGTATTGTATTGCTACATTGTGCCGCAGTGACGGTTGTCCTTGACGGCACTGTTAGGTTTCGTGCTAGGCGTATTCTAGCAGGAAACCCAACAGTGTCATCGGGGTCTACAGTGACTGCTTTGAGTATTGTATTGCTACATTGTGCCGCAGTGACTGTTGTCCTTGACGGCACTGTTGGGTTTCGTGCTAGGCGTATTCTAGCAGGAAACCCAACAGTGTCATCGGGGTCTACAGTGACTGCTTTGAGTATTGTATTGCTACATTGTGCCGCAGTGACTGTTGTCCTTGACGGCACTGTTTTTTTTTTTATCAACAGTGGACAAAGTCCGAACACGTTGGCGTTCGATCAAGGACCGCTTCAACAGTGATGTTCGTGCTGAGGGCCAGGTTCGCAGTGGATCTGCGTCAAGGACCAGAACTAGATACCGTCACTATCACGCGTTGCAGTTCCTAAGACCGGTCCTTGCCACAAGATCGTAAGTATTATACATTTTGGGTTTTTATTTTTATTAATCTGTGTTTTTCTAATCCACAGCTGATGCTTCTTGTAAAGGCATGGTAGTAATGATTTTCCTTTCTTCCACAGCACCTGGAGCAGCACCCTGCAACCTGGCCCTGGAGCGGTCCTTCCTCGGACGTCCTCTGACCCGTCCCAGCCATCCGACAGCCAGGAAGCACCTTGCAGGTCAACCACACACACAGCTGGTGACCAGGAAGCTGGGCCATCAGGTGTTCCCCTGTCCCAGGTCTCTGCCACTGGTTATGCGGGCACTACCCGCCAGCGGCAGAGGGCCTTGGACAGGAATGTCTTGCCCGAGTTTATGCATTTGAGCGAGACATTTAATTCCAGCCTCAAGTCACTGTCCGACAGAGTTGAAAGCGGTTTTGCACTCATGGAACGTGGTTTTAACCACTTTGAACACCGCTTCAATTCTGTAGAACAGCGCCTTGACCGTCTGGAGGCCGACCTCAACAGACCAGCACACCATTTTTTTAGTAAGATTGAAAAGGGCATGGCGGAACACCTTAGTCCTGATCAACAGCTGAATGTGCTGCAGGCCTGCAACAATGCTTTCTTGCAGGCTATGCAGCATAATCGGTACGGTCAGCAGTCAGTGGTGTCCTTTCCACCTGTGCCACCATTGACTCGCTTCACCTCACTACCGACTTGTGCTGCATACCACTGCACGGACACCTCTATTCAAAGCCAGGACACCCACCGTTACACCACCACAAGTCTGAGTGCAGCTGGTCACTTCACCGACACCACCATGGCAAGCGCTGCTCCTGTCTGGAGCACCACCGCCAATCCCATGCATGCGTGGAGCTCAGCCACCACTAGGCAAACATGGAACAGCCCTGCCGCTACAACAACATGTAGTAGCCCTGCCACCACCACTCTGCAAACCTGGGCCATCACTGCCGCCACCAGTCCTCCTGCAAGGACGAGCACTGACAACGAAGAGCAGCAGCAGCCACCTCAGCAGCAGCAGCCACCTCAGCAGCAGCAGCCACCTCAGCAGCAGCAGCAGCCACCTCAGCAGCAGCCGCCACCTCAGCAGCAGCCGCCACCTCAGCAGCAGCAGCAACCACCTCAGCAGCAGCAGCCACCTCAGCAGCAGCCGCCACCTCAGCAGCAGCCGCCACCTCAGCAGCAGCCGCCACCTCTGCAGCAGCAGCCGCGACCTCAGCAGCAGCAGCCATACCAGCAGACGGGGGACCTACATTCCATATTTGCCCCTACTTCAAGGCGAAATCAATCAAGGCGGGCATTGGGCCAAAGTCGGTCCAGGCACACAAGCCTACGGCGACATGCCATTACAACTAATGTACCTGAACAGATTTCCTCTCCTACAAGTGTTCCAAGTTTAATTCCCTTAACTGGACTACCTTCCCCCACAAGTTTTGTTGCCCCTTCCCCTCAAACACCGTCTTCAACTGCAAGTGTTACATATTCCCTGCACACCCCCAAATTGAAACCATCTGCCCCCAAACGCCGTAAAAAATAATTTTTATTTTTTTTTTTGTGATAAAAAATAAATTTACATTTGTGGTTCACCATTAATAAGTTTCATTAATGTTGTTTGCGCCGCTCACACACACTGATGGGTAAATACATGTTAAAAACCAACCCAAGGTCTAGTATAGTCATATGTGAAATACCACGGCCTAGTATAGTCATTCCAAGGCCTAGTGTAATAACTCTAGTTTTACCAAATAGAATCTGGTTTCATGAAAAACAAACTGTTGAAACTTTTCTAAAAAATAAGTTTCTTTCTAGTTTCACCAGTTTGTTTTTTGTGAAACAAGATGCTAGTTGTTAAAAATCGAGTTATTACAGTAGGCCTTGGTATGACTATACTAGGCCGTGGTATTTCACATATTACTATACTACTAGCCCCAAGGCCTACTATACTCATATTTGAAATACCACGGCCTAGTATAGTCATTCCAAGGCCTAGTGTAATAACTCTAGTTTTACCAACTAGAATCTGGTTTCATGAAAAAAAAACTGTTGAAACTTTTCTAAAAAATAAGTTTCTTTCTAGTTTCACCAGTTTGTTTTTTGTGAAACAAGATGCTAGTTGGTAAAATTCGAGTTATTACAGTAGGCCTTGGTATGACTATACTAGGCCGTGGTATTTCACATATTACTATACTACTAGCCCCAAGGCCTACTATACTCATATTTGAAATACCACGGCCTAGTATAGTCATTCCAAGGCCTAGTGTAATAACTTGTAATGGAGCAGATTACATGAGCAGATTACATTCATCCACTCAATGCTGACTTGTATTCCCCATGGACTTTCATTGGGGTTGGGTTTTGAGGGTTGTGTTTTGAGAAAATCACATACTTTGTTTTAAACTAGTTGCACAATTTTCTCTTGAAAAAAAATGGTTTCCTGATTCATGGCCTGCAGCTTTGCTCATTCCAATATATTTCACGCAGACTAGCAATGCTGCATTTTAACTCGTATGTGTATTTACCTGCCCAGGTGTGTGAACATAACAAAATTCAGTTATACATGGGAAGTTTTTTAATTAATTGGAGTTTAAAAAATATAGTGCACTCAGTAATGGTATCAAATAAGGATTTTTATTACCATAAACAACAACATTACACCATTTCATCTTGCCAGTGCACCCGTCCTACATCAGAAATAAAGTAGGCCGCAAATTTGTCCCTCATTTGGCCAACTTCAACGGATGACCTGAGAGTGTGCTGAGTGAATTCAGGCAATGGGTTAGGAGCATCATCGTCCAGTTCAAAGGTCGGGTGCTCTTTAGCCATCACAAAGTTATGTAGAACCACACAGGCCTTCACCACCTCATCGACTGTTTCAAGTTTAAGATTAATGGCCGTGCCCAGAATTCGCCATCTGGAAACAAGAATCCCAAAAGCACACTCGACAGTTCTTCTGGCCCTGGTCAGCCTGTAATTAAAAATTTTTTTGGTGTGGTCCAAGTCCCGGCTGGAGTAGGGTTTCAGTAAGTTTCCGCACATTTGAAAAGCCTCATCGCCAACCATTACAAAGGGCAGTGGCGGAGCTTCGGTGTGAGGAAGAGGCCGTGGCATAGGGAAATTAAATTGGTTGCCATACAACCTCCGGCCCATGTCTGAGTTTTTAAAAGCCTGTGAGTCATTACCACGGCCAAATGCTCCAATGTCCACTGCTACAAACATACATCCGGCATCCGCAATTGCAATGAGTACTATTGAAAAGTACTTTTTGTAATTATAGTACTCAGATCCCGTTCTTTGGGGTTTGATGATCCGTATGTGTTTCCCATCAACAGCTCCCAAACAGTTGGGAAAATTGCATACTGTCCAGAATTTGTCAGCAATTTCCATCCACTTTTCAGCGGTGGGCAGGGGCATAAATTCTGGGCAAAGAACATTCCAGAGAGCCCGGCAGGTGTCAGCAACAATTCCAGACAAGGTAGAGATTCCAATACGGTACTGGAAGTGTAGTGAGGATAGGGTTTCTCCAGTCGCCAGGAATCTGTGAACAGACAAAGAAGTAAAATTAATATTTATGTATATTATTTTTAAAAACTATAAAAAAAAATATTAGTACATTCACGAAAACTAATTACCCAAGGTTTTGAATACTAAATTTACAAAAAAAAACATCAGACCACACCCCTTTGTTTTTAAAACATACCGTAATGTCACCAGTAGCCGTTCCTCAGGAGGAATCGCACGACGGAGCTGTGTGTCCTGTCTCCGGATGGATTGTTGGACACGAGCAAGCAAATCCATGAAACTTTCGTGGGACATCCGGATATAATCAGTAAATTTCTCCGGGTTTGCACGTAGCTCGCTGTAGAGGGTGTGGTATGCCCCACGGCTCTCCCGGAGTTCAACAATCGGATGTATCCACATACGCCGCCGTCTTCGCTGCCTCTCTCTCTTCCTTTGTTCATGGCAAGCAACTGCATACGCCTGAGCCATCGCGATGTCCAAATCCAAGTTGAAGTGAAAACTCTTCCAGCGCAGATCCATGGTCACGAGAAGAATCAAGCAAATGTGAAGAATACTGTAGACAGGGTCTATATATATTAACATACCACACCCACAATGAAGTCCCATTGGTCTTATGTGTTGTTGAATGGTTGTTTTTTCTTTTTTGTGGGGTTTTTCCAAAATCTGTAAAAAAACGCAAACGCACAAAAAACGCATACAAACGCGCAAAAACGCTGCGTTTTTTTCCTGCATGCGCATTAAAATGCTTGAAAAAAACGCAGCGTTTGTATGCATTTGTATGCGTTTTTTTAATGCGTTTTTTTGCGGGAAAAACGAGCTGCAAAAAAAAGCAAGTGTGAAACTAGCCTAAGCGTATGTTATGAAATTTTTTCAAAATTGAGACACAGACATAAAATTGTGTAGACAAATTTTTACTTTTGTCTTTTTGGTTTTTTCAACCCATATTATTGCCATATGGTAAATGTGGCAATGGCCCAAAGTGGCCTTTTTGCTGATTTGCAAAGTTACAACCAAGACATTTGCTGAACCCAATAAAACAAAAACACAACATTATGCAAAAACAATATTCCAACATTACAAATGGTGGTAGGTCGGGGGAGAAGGTGGAAGACCAGCCTGTGTTTGCTGCTGGCTATTTTGCCCAACTTGCCCATCGCCTTGTGTGGGGGCATACTGTTGCCCATGATGTGGGTAGTGTACTGCCTACTGTGATTGTAGTGGGTAATGGGCTGACTGAAACTGGAGAGAGGCCTCTTGTTGGGGATGATAGGCCCGTGGCTCATACCCACCAAAATAGCCATGTTGTCCCCAACCAGGTTGGGACCAGCCTCCAACACTGGGTGGGAACTATTGGTGAGGTTGGCTCGAGGCAGACATATGTGGCTGCTGTGGTCAAGGTTGGGTAGGGAGAGGAAGGGGTTGAGGTGTTGGCCCACATGTTGGAGGATCCTCAGAGCCTGATTGAGCAAACATGTGTGGGGGGTCTAAGGCGCATCAGATTCCTTAAGGAAAGCTGCCACCTCTCCAGATATTCAAATAACTCATATGGGGTATTTGGGTGTGTGCTTGCGTCAAGCAGGATCTGAAAACATCCTCGAATACGTAGCCTCACCTCACGGGGAAGGGGCCTAAGATACCGGGCCAGGCTGCGTGAGTACGCCTACTCCCCATAATCATTATTAACTTGAGAAAGATAGTTCAGTACCCCTGTGTCAACATTGGTACAGGTATCTTGGGCAGGGATCTGGCGCCTTCTTCTTCCTCGCCAGGATGGTCCAGCAGGCTGTGGGGGGTCCTGTAGCTGGGCAGTTGGGCTGCTGCTGATGTTGCCCTGCTCATCCTGTATGGCAGATGGTACTGCAGCAGATGGTCCTGCTTGTGGATGTGGTCCTGGTGGTGGGGTTTGTGGTGCAGGTCCACATGCAAGGGCAGGCGCTGGGTTATCAGATGAAGAAACTTGACCCATGATTCTTGGAGGGGGAGAAGATGGGTCAGCCACATCTTCCCCTACAGCCACAGAATTGATGATGGGCTCTGTATCTGAGCCAGTTTCCTTTTCCTTAAGGTTTGATTGAGTTCTGTTATGAAATATAACATAGCCAAAATTCAAAACATTAGTTTTGGCCCTGTAAAGTATCTGTGTAATGTGGTGTGAGGTATCTACTTACGGTCTCAGATCCAGAATTGGAGCGAGGAAGGAGAGGCGATCATAATACACATATTTGAGCTTTGTGGGGGGCCCGTATCACCACTCCTGGCCCGCTGCTGACGTTCCCGCCTGTACTGGTCGCGGATGCTGTGCCAGCGTCTCATCAAATCTTCAACTTCAATGTGACAGGAAATAATTTAAATTTCACATATTTGCAAGATAAAATTTGCTAAAAGTTGCATAGTCATGTGGCCTTTGAGGGTAAGCTTTATACCCAGGGTGGCATATATAATTGGGGCATCCAGGCCAGATACACAAGGTCACAATAGCTCAGGGGTCAAGTAACTACTCATAAATTGTTTGCCTAGGAGGATGAGGAGCTTGTGGACAGGGACCAATTATGTCAGGGTAAAACAATGGATCAAATAAAAATCTACACACCTCAAGAGGCTAAAAGGCCAAGCACAGGAAAGAGGGGGGCCTTATTCCAAATGGCTGTTTTGATGTGAGGTAATTTGAAACACTTGTTTTGGTTGTACTTACTCATTTGCTGCTGCTCCTCACGTGGCCGATCACCAAAATCGTGGAACATCTGGTGACATATGCGCCTCCATGACGCCTACTTTCTTGCCTGGTTGGCATAATGGGCATCACGTTGGTCCCAGATTTCCGGCCACTCCTGCATTAACACAATTAGCATCTCCACATTGAGGTAGTAGGGTGCCATGATGCTCCATGGAGGCATACTTCCTGAATGTCTGGAGCGCTTTTTGAGCTAATTAGCATGTCTAAGCTTCCTGAATATTGGTTGGCCCATTTCCTGTGACCTGCTGTTAAATATTAATCGGTTGTTAATTTTTTATTACACTCAGTTCTGTACTGAATGCATTGCTTTTGGTGACACTATATGCTATTTCTGTAAGTTTAGCTCATGGTAAATGTCAACTCCACTACATATGTAAGTTTAGCTCATGGTAAACGTCAACTCCATATATACAGTGCCTACAAGTAGTATTCAACCCCCTGCAGATTTAGCAGGTTTACACATTCGGAATTTACTTGGCATTGTGACATTTGGACTGTAGATCAGCCTGGAAGTGTGAAATGCACTGCAGCAAAAAAGAATGTTATTTCTTTGTTTAATTTTTTTTTAAATTGTGAAAAGTTTATTCAGAGGGTCATTTATTATTCAACCCCTCAAACCACCAGAATTCTGTTTGGTTCCCCTAAAGTATTAAGAAGTATTTCAGGCACAAAGAACAATGAGCTTCACATGTTTGGATTAATTATCTCTTTTTCCAGCCTTTTCTGACTATTTAAGACCCTCCCCAAACTTGTGAACAGCACTCATACATGGTCAACATGGGAAAGACAAAGGAGCATTCCAAGGCCATCAGAGACAAGATCGTGGAGGGTCACAAGGCTGGCAAGGGGTACAAAACCCTTTCCAAGGAGTTGGGCCTACCTGTCTCCACTGTTGGGAGCATCATCCGGAAGTGGAAGGCTTATGGAACTACTGTTAGCCTTCCACGGCCTGGACAGCCTTTGAAAGTTTCCTCCCGTGCCGAGGCCAGGCTTGTCCGAAGAGTCAAGGCTAACCCAAGGACAACAAGGAAGGAACTCCGGGAAGATCTCATGGCAGTGGGGACATTGGTTTCAGTCAATACCATAAGTAACGTACTCCACCACAATGGTCTCCGTTCCAGACGAGCCCGTAAGGTACCTTTACTTTCAAAGCGTCATGTCAAGGCTCGTCTACAGTTTGCTCATGATCACTTGGAGGACTCTGAGACAGACTGGTTCAAGGTTCTCTGGTCTGATGAGACCAAGATCGAGATCTTTGGTGCCAACCACACACGTGACGTTTGGAGACTGGATGGCACTGCATATGACCCCAAGAATACCATCCCTACAGTCAAGCATGGTGATGGCAGCATCATGCTGTGGGGCTGTTTCTCAGCCAAGGGGCCTGGCCATCTGGTCCGCATCCATGGGAAGATGGATAGCACGGCCTACCTGGAGATTTTGGCCAAGAACCTCCGCTCCTCCATCAAGGATCTTAAGATGGGTCGTCATTTCATCTTTCAACAAGACAACGACCCAAAGCACACAGCCAAGAAAACCAAGGCCTGGTTCAAGAGGCAAAAAATCAAGGTGTTGGAGTGGCCTAGTCAGTCTCCTGACCTTAACCCAATTGAAAACTTGTGGAAGGAGCTCAAGATTAAAGTCCACATGAGACACCCAAAGAACCTAGATAACTTGGAGAAGATCTGCATGGAGGAGTGGGCCAAGATAACTCCAGAGACCTGTGCCGGCCTGATCAGGTCTTATAAAAGACGATTATTTGCTGTAATTGCAAACAAGGGTTATTCCACAAAATATTAAACCTAGGGGTTGAATAATAATTGACCCACACTTGTATGTTTAAAATTTATTAAAATTTAACTGAGCAACATAACTTTTTGGTTTGTAAGATTTATGCATCTGTTAATAAATCCTGCTCTTGTGTGAAGTTTGAAGGCTCTAACTTATTTGCATCTTATCAAACCTGCTAAATCTGCAGGGGGTTGAATACTACTTGTAGGCACTGTATATAGACCACGTGCTCTAACAGACAGATATATATGTTGGGACTTACTCTAGGGGGGTGCTCTCCTTCACTACCATCTGAAGGGACATCACTGTTTGGACACTACATTGAATGAACAGCTGGTATGTAACTGAATCACCATGTGTGACTTCGAGAGAAGCTCTTAACAGAGACAGACGCCATTTACCATTCAGAGTTCCAGGGAAAGAAGGATACAAGCTTAGCTATGAACAAATGGACAATCACTTTAAAATCATTTCACCTCATTTTATGTTTTTCTGTAATAATCTTTTTTGATGGAAGAATCCAAATAAACCACTACATTTTTTATAAGAACATTGTCATATTTTAGAGTATCACATCTGGTAACAAGTACTGAATAATATACAAGAATATGTATTTTTAACATTGGAGAGCCAGCCATATCTGAATTTTTGTCCTTTTTTTTTTGGCGGATTTCCCTCAACTTGCCCGAGGGGGAATTTTAAAGATCTTTGCTAACGTCAGATGTGCAAGTTATCAGGAACTCCACTACTATGTACAAGTCACAAGAATCAGACAGAACCTAGAAGTGAGGACTAAGAATTGCCAGATGGATTGAGAAGTACTACAAGTGCCAGACGTGCTGAAGATAGACGTGTGAAGACAAGAGCCCAGCGTTGTCATCAAAGGAACTACAAGCTGAGATATTTCAAGGTAAGAAATATGGATGTCATTACTTCGTTTTCTAAGCAGAGTAAACTGAAATTTATGTCTGTAGACGAGTCTAATTTGGATGTATTATGGCTCAGCTTATATGCAGAATGTGAAATGGAAACTCTAAAGTTAGATTCTAAGCTGTTGTCCTTTAATAGAGAAAGAGAGAAATTGAAAAATATTTTACAAATGATTGATGTATTTCACAAACTTGTATCAGAGAAATCCAAAAATTATTGTTGTGTAAAGGAAAATAGTGATGTTTCCGAGATTCACTGTAACGTGGAGAAGCAGTTACAAGAGGTAGCAGCCATTCAAGGTGACCTTGCAGACGTGGAATAAGATGGAGAAGTAGGAGGAGACTTCAGAACTGACATAGATGCCGTACAAGGAAAGATGGACCACTAAAAATAGACGACTCACAGGCCCAACTCCAAAATAAAGTTAGGAAAAATTTGTTAAAATTATGCAAAATCATTCCTGCATATGAAAACAAAATCCATGTTTGTAGAAACTCTGGGGTTTTTGAAAGCTGTGTTGACAAATTTGATTTGACTAATGAGGAAAGAATCAGTTGTTTAAAATGTGGATCCCTGTAACCTTTTCCAGGCGGTTATCTTTAAAGATATCTGGTGATAAACATGTGAACTTAAATGATAAAGACAGATTAAAAATTCTGATTCTTTTGTGCATCAAATGAAAATTATCCAGATATTGATATTCTTCAAAAATTAAGGATTGGTCGGAAGGAATGCACTTATACATTTATGTCCATATTTGATCGCTTGTACAGAATGCTCATTGAAAATGTCAAAACACAGTCCATGATAAAGAGTTTTGTAAATAAATTTGGGTTTCTAAATCCTGCATCTCGTGTTATTGCGTCACAAATAGATTCTTTATTTGAATGTGCGCAATCCCTTGATTTTGCCAGAAAACACGAGAATCGTGAACGGGAAATAAATCATGCTAATTTTGTAAAGACAGGCAGAGTAAAATCTTATCAGAAGCCTGTATCAAACTATCCCTGTAATCAAATCTATGAAGAACGAAGAAAATCACGTTTGCTTTAAGCCTTATGGAATGATGCAGACCACCGAAAAATCTTCACAGTTTGAGTTAAGAAAAATTCAAAGTTCTGATCTTCTTCTTTCTGTAAAAAAGATGGCGGAATTTGACAGACAGAAGCAGGTGGTGAGTGACATCATGGTCTGTAAACTGAACACTCTGCTCAGACAATCCATCAGCTTCAAAATCGCAAGAACTTTTCAGGATATTTTTTGCAGAGAAATAAGATTGGGTTTAGGAATTGGCTAAAAAAGTAATTATATGTTGTGTAAAAGTGTTATACAATGTATTAGTCAGTTATATGTAATTATTATATAGAGTATAATTCTGTAGTTCTATAGCTTTGTAGATATACATATTCATACAGTATATATAGAGTGTTTGTAGAAGTAGAGATTGTAGATCTGTATTTTTTTAGTGAAAATTAAAATTTACTCCAGTAATAATATTTAGAATTATGAATATGATATTAACCTTCTCTTTTATTTTTCCTTAGAATTTTCATTTCAAAGCAGGACTTAATCGGGAAAAATTCTCTTAAAAGGATTTATGCCTTTATTTACACAGGAAGTTGCAATAATTGCATGATTTCATATATTTAACACTTAAAAGAAAATAACTAACTGCATTTTAAATGTGTTCTGTGTGTGCCTTTATTGCATGGCTTGACATGACAAACCACAGCATGTGAAATCTGAACCTTTTTATAATAATAAGTATACCATGTCCCTGGGTTTAGTGCTGTAATTTAGCCTGTTCTTTAGTGAAAAGAAATGTCAACTCCACTACATATGTAAGATTAGCTCATAGTAAATGTCAACTCCATATATATATATAGACCACGTGCTCTAACAGACGGATATATATGTTGGGTTTACTCTAGAGGGTGCTCGCTCTCTCTCCTTCCCCACCATGAGACACAGACTCGAGGAGTCATCTCTGCTCGGACACGACATTGAATGGACAGCTGGTATGTAATCTAATCACCATCCATAGAAGCTGCGTACTACAAGACAGATGCCTTTTTTCAGAGTTCTAGGAAAGAAGGATCTATGAACAAATGGACAATCTCTCTTTATAATCATGCATCTATTTTTATGTTTTTCTGTAATAATCTTTTCTTTGATGGAAGAATCCAAATAAACCACTACATTTTTTTTTATAAGATATTGTCATATTTTATAGAGTCACATCTGGTAACAAGTCCTGAATAATATACAAGAAAATGCATTTTTAACAATTTACATTTGGAAGTAATAAAGTTTAGTTTTATCCTTTTGTCAGCAAAGAGGAATGACAAGAGATAACCCCTTTAAGAAGATCCAATTTTGGTTAAAACGATTTCAACAATCTAAACAAAAAAAGGCTTCTTCTCTATGTGACATCTCTGATGTTTATTAACAGTTGATTTCCAAGTAAAATATTTCCCACATTAAGAAAATGAAAAAGGCTTCTCCTCTGTGTGACTGCTCTGATGTTTAACAAGATTCTCTTTCTGGTTAAAACATTTCCCACATTCTGAACATGAAAAATGCCTCTCCTCTGTGTGGGTTCTCTTGTGCCTAACCAAATTTGAGTTATGCCTAAAACATTTCCCACATTCTGAACATGAAAAAGGCTTCTCCCCTGTGTGAATTCTCTGGTGCCCTATCAAATGTGAGTTAAGATTAAAACATTTCCCACATTCTGAACATGAAAAAAGCTCCCCTGTGTGAATTCTCTGGTGGATAACAAGGTCTGATTTCTGTTTAAAACATTTCCCACATTCTGAACAGGAAAAAGGCTTCTCCCCTGTGTGAGTCCTCTGGTGCCTAACCAAGTTTGAGTTATGATTAAACCATTTCTCACATTCTGAACATGAAAAAGGCTTCTCCCCTGTGTGAGTTCTCTGGTGAATAACAAGGTCTGATTTCTGTTTAAACCATTTCTCACATTCTGAGCAGGAAAAAGGCTTCTCTCCTGTGTGAGTCCTCTGGTGCCTAAACAATTTTGAGTTACAATTAAAATATTTCCCACATTCTGAACATGAAAAAGGCTTCTCCCCCGTGTGAGTTCTCTGGTGAATAACAAGCAGTGATTTATGTGCAAAACATTTCCCACATTCTGAACATGAAAAAGGCTTCTCCCCTGTGTGAATTCTCTGGTGAATAACAAGCAGTGATTTATGTGCAAAACATTTCCCACATTCTGAACATGAAAAAGGCTTCTCTCCTGTGTGAATTCTCTGGTGAGCAACAAGGTCCGATATCTGAGTAAAATATTTCTCACACTCTGAACAGGAAAAGGGCTTCTCCTCTGTGTGAGTCCTCTGGTGCCTAACCAATTTTGAGTTATGATTAAAACATTTCCCACATTCTGAACATGAAAATGACTTCTTTGCTTTAGGAGCAGTTTGTTTTTTATTGCCTCTTTTGTGACTTTGATTTTCCTTAGTAGTCAGTAATGAATCAGAAGATGGGACCTGTTTCATAGGATCAGATGACAGATCTTTGCTGTGAATGGATGATGCTATATCTGGAGTAATATCAGTCACTTCAGTTGTATCTTGTAGGATCTCAAGATCATCAGATTTAAAAATTGAAGATGTCAGCTGTCCCTCTGATCTCCTGGTACAGTTATCTGCTAAGATAAAAAAAATCAATAAAATATCCTTGAGTTTTATAATTTTGAACATTTCTACTTAAACTGTCCATAAAAATGGCAAGCTATGTAAAAAACTTTAATTATTTCCCAAGACAATGACAGTTCACAGTCTAATAGAAAACCTTGTTGGATGAACCAGTAGTGTGCGGTGTTCAACTGTTTGTTCATTCTGCCTCCCAAATATCAAATAAAAAGAAACCAATCAATGTTATGTAGGTGAAAATAATACCAATTCTCATCTCACAAAAAACAAGTCCCCACTCAGGTCCATCATCTGTCAATGGAAAAACAGAGGTTCCCACACTATTAGTGGCTCAAAGGCTGTTGAAAAGTAACAGAGTTTCTATAAATCAATCCAGCAAAATCCGCTCTCACTTCGGAGTCTTGCAGTGTGCGCAAACTACATTTAGGATCCCTGTATTTAACAATATTATAGTGAGAAGAACCCCCTTAATTTGCGGTGTGTGTCTCCTGGAGCACAATCTGGGCACTATGTGCTGGGTAATAAAATGGCAAATGTGTAATTTTCACTCTAACATCCACTGCGTGTTAATTTCCGGAAGTGGCTGTGGAGTCAAAATATTCACTCCTCCTAAGGATTATAACCCTCAGTGAATTAATTTGTAAAATGGAATCACTTTATGGGGATTTCGACTATTCTGGTTTTCTGTCATTTAGTTATGTTAGGGCTTCTGCATATATGGTGTGTCCAATCTCATCTGGGATCTGTTCCTGCTGTCCAGCTGGAGTAATCTGCTCCCTACTTCAGCCAATTGGAAAGCACCACACCCTACTAAATCGCAAAGCACATGGCCGGAATCTGCCAGATACAGCGCTGTTCTCCTCTGGTTCAGTCCTCTGTGCTCAGCTTGCGGCTTGTGTATTTGTTCCCTGCTGTGACCATGGCCCGTTTACTGACTACTCTTGTGTCTTTGCACAAGAACCGGATCTTATTGTTACGAATATTTCTGCACATAATGAATATAATGGTCTCAATTTCTCTGAGCAGATAGCATTAACCCCTTCACAACCAATGACGCCACGTAGGCGTCATGAAACCTGATACAAATCTGACCAGTGACGCCTATGTGGTGTCATGACTTTAAAGCCCCCCTGCGGGTCGGGTGACCTAGGTCACTGAAAGGTCACCCGACCCGCAGATACAGGGGGCTTTGTTCTTCAGCATAGGGGGCGTGGCTTCACCCCCACGTGACTACGATCGCTCTGATTGGCTGTTAAAAGTGAAACAGCCAATCAGAGCGATAGTAATATTTCATCAATGAAAATTGATGAAATATTACAATCCAGCCATGTCCGACATTGCTGTAGCATCGGACATGGCTGGTGACAGCGATCCGACCCCCCCACCCGTTAACGGGGGCGATCTGCCCCCCCGCCACTGAATGACAGCGGCGATGTGACACCGCTGTCATCATCTACCCCACCGCCTTCCCTCCACTCCTCCCGGCTTCGGATTCCCCCCCTCCCACCTCCCGGTACTCACCGAGTGCCGTTATGGCTCCCGGTGTCCCGCGGTCCCGGACCATGGGCGCTGCCATATTGGAAAATGGCGGGCGCATGCGCAGTGCGCCCGCCGGCTCCAATTTCCATTCATTCATTTTGATCACTTTCACAGTGATCTAAATAGAATGAAATGTAAATAAACCCCCTGTTTATCACCCCCATAGGCAGGATCAACTGATAAAATAAAGAAATTATTTTTATTTTTCCATTAGGGTTAGGGTTGGAAAAAGGGTTAGGGTTGGAAAGAGGGTTAGGGTTGGAAAGAGGGTTAGCGTTGGAAAGAGGTTTAGGGTTGGAGAAAGGGTTAGGGTTGGAAAGAGGGTTAGGGTTGGGAAGAGGGTTAGGGTTGGAAAGAGGGTTAGGGTTGGAAAGAGGGTTAGGGTTGGAAAGAGGGTTAGGGTTGGAATTAGGGTTAGGCTTGTGGTTAGGGTTGGGATTAGGGTTAGGGGTGTGTTGGGGTTAGGGTTGGGATTAGGGTTAGAGATGTGTTGGGGTTAGGGCTGTGGTTAGGGGTGTGTTGGTGTTAGGGTTGAAGTTAGAATTGAGGGGTTTCCACTGTTTAGGCACATCAGGGGGTCTCCAAACGCGACATGGTGCAACCATTGATTCCAGCCAATTTTGCGTTCAAAAAGTTAATCGGTGCTCCCTCCCTTTCAAGCCCCGACGTGTACCCAAACAGTGGTTTACCCCAACATATGGGGTATCAGTGTACTCAGCAAAAATTGCACAACAACTTTGGGGGTCTAATTTCTCCTGGTACCCTTGGGAAAATAAAAAATTGGGGGCTAAAAAAATATTTTTGTGGAAAAATTTTTTTATTTTTTATTTTCACATCTCTGCATTATAAACTTCTGTGAAGCACTAGGGGGTTCAAAGTGCTCACCAGACATCTAGATAGGTTCCTTGGGAGGTCTAGTTTCCAAAATGGGGTCACTTGTGGGGGGTTTCTATTGTTTAGGCACATCAGGGGCTCTGCAAACGTAATGACGACCGCAGACCATTCCATCAAAGTCTGCATTTCAAAATGTCACTACTTCCAGTCCTTATGTGTGCCCAAACAATGGTTCCCCCCATATATGGGGCACCAGCGTACTCAGGACAAACTGTACAACAACTTTTGGGGTCCAATATATCCTGCTACCCCTTTGAAAATAAAAAATTGCTGGCTGAAAATCTTTTTTTTGAGGAAAAAAAATTATTTTTTATTTTCACAGCTCTGCGTTATAAACTTCTGTGATGCGCTTGGGGGTTCAAGGTGCTCACCACACATCTAGATAAGTTCCTTGGGGGATCTAGTTTCCAAAATGGGGTCACTTGTGGGGGGGTTCCACAGTTTAGGTACATCAGGGGCTCTGCAAATGTTACATGATGCCCGCAGACCATTCCATCAAAGTCAGCATTTCATAATGTCACTACTTCCCTTCCGAGCCCCGACGTGTACCCAAACAGTGGTCCCCACCCACATATGGGGTACCAGCGTACTCAGGACAAACTGGAAAACAACTTTTGGGGTCTAATTTATCCTGGTACCCTTGTGAAAATAAAAAATTGAGCACTAAAAAATGTTTTTTTTGAGGAAAAAAAATATTTTTTATTTTCACGGCTCTGCGTTATAAACTTCTGTGACGCGCTTGGGGGTTCAAGGTGCTCACCGCACATCTAGATAAGTTCCTTGGGGGGTCTAGTTTCCAAAATGGGGTCATTTGTGGGGGAGCTCCAATGTTTAGGCACACAGGGGCTCTCCAAACACGATATGGTGTCCGCTAACGATTAGAAGTAATTTGCATTTCTAAAAGTCAAATGGCGCTCCTTCCTTTCTGAGCCCTGCCGTGTGCCCAAACAGTGGTTCCCCCCCACATATGGGGTACCAGTGTACTCAGGACAAACTGGACAACAACTTTTGTGGTCCAATTTCTCCTGTTAGCCTTGTGAAAATTAAAAATAGTGTGCTAAAAATCATTTTTGAGGAAAAAAAATATTTTTTATTTTCACTGCTCTGTGTTATAAACTTTTGTGAAGCACTTGGGGGCTCAAAGTGCTCACTACACATCTAGATAAGTTCCTTAGGGGGTCTAGTTTCCAAAATGGGGTCACTTGTGGGGGAGCTCCAATGTTTAGGTACACAGGGGCTCTCCAAACGCGACATGGTGTCCGATAACGATTGGAGCTAATTTTCCATTCAAAAAGTCAAATGGTGCTCCTTCCCTTCCGGACCCTGCTGTGCGCTCAAACAGTGGTTTATGACCACATATGAGGTATCGGTGTTCTCAGGAGAAATTTTGTAACAAATTTTAGGATCCATTTTATTCTGTTGCCCATGTGAAAATGAAAAAACTGAGGCTAAAAGATAATTTTTGTGAAAAAAAAGTACTTTTTTTTTTACAGATCAATTTGTGAAGTACCTGGGGGTTCAAAGTGATCACTATGCATCTAGATAAGTTCCATGGGGGGTCTAGTTTCCAAAATGGGGTCACTTGTGGAGGAGCTCCAATGTTTATGCACACAGGGGCTCTCCAAACGTGACATGGCAACCGCTAAATATTCCAGCATATTTTCCATTCAAAAAGTCAAATGGTGCTCCTTCCCTTCTGAGCCCTGCCGTGCGCCCAAACAGTGGTTTATGACCATATATGAGGTATCAGTGTACTCAGGAGAAATTGCCCAACAAATTTTAGGATCCATTTTATCCTGTTGCCCATGTGAAAATGAAAAAATTGATGCTAAAAGAAAAGTTTTGTTGGAAAAATTAAAATGTCCATTTTTTCTTTCCACGTTGCTTTAGTTCCTGTGAAACACCTGAAGGGTTAATAAACTTCTTGAATGTAGTTTTGAGCACCTTGAGGGGTGCAGTTTTTAGAATGGTGTCACTTTTGGGTATTTTCTGCCATATAGACCCCTCAAAGTGACTTCAAATGTGAGGTGGTCCCTATAAAAATGACTTTGTAAATTTTATTGTAAAAATGAGAAATCGCTGGTCAAATTTTAACCCTTATAACTTCCTGACAAAAAAATATTTTGTTTCCAAAATTGTGCTGATGTAAAGTAGACATGTGGGAAATGTTATTTAGTAATCACTTTGTGTCACATAACTCTCTGGTTTAACAGAAAAAAATTTCAAAATTTGAAAATTGCAAAATTTTCTAAATTTTCACCAAATTTCTGATTTTTTCACAAATAAACGCAAAAATTATCAACCTAAATTTACCACTAACATGAAGCCCAATATGTCAGGAAAAAACAATATCAGAATCGCTAGGATCCGTTGAAGCGTTCCTGAGTTATTACCTCATAAAGGGACACTGGTCAGAATTGCAAAAAATGCCCTGGTCATTAAGGTCAAAATAGGCTTGGTCATGAAGGGGTTAAAGAATTTGAATGAGTTACATTCCACTAATACCATTGTTTCTAGGGATGTTTTTCAAGCAGAAAATTTATGCATAAAAAATCCAAGTTTTTATCCCATCCAGTCCAGAGCTGAGTGCATGGACAAGTTTCAAAATGTCATGAAGCGGGAACTCAAGAGCTGGATGTAACAATTAAAGCACAGAGGCAAAAAAGTAATTTGAGTCACAAACAGCAGAGAGCCAATGATGAAATTAAAAAAACAACTGAAATATCAATTGAAAAAGCAGATAAAGGTGGTCTGATCGTGATCATGGATACCGCCCAATACAGGGATCAAATGAACGCTTTATTAAGTGACAGTTCTACATACAGAAAATTGCCTCATGATCCCACAAAGGATTTTCATAGAAAGGCGTTTAAACTCGAAAGCACAGGTAGATTTTTTGAAAGTTGATTTCCCTATTATTCCTACAATATATGGGTTACCTAAAGTGCATAAAAGTGCATCACCACCCCCTATGCGCCCCATTGTATCGGGCGTTGGGTCTCTCACTGAACACCTCAGCCAGTGGGCAGATTCTTATTACAACCACTGGTTACACAAGTTCCGGTGTTCTTGAAAGACTCAAAAGACGTACTACATCAATTTTCAAATGTGGTTTGGAACAGTGAATTTCAGTGGATTGGCTGCGATGTCACTGCCCTTTACACCTCTATCCCTCAAGACATTGCAATTAGAGCACTAGAATTTCACTTGTACAAATACAGTAATTATACTAATGAATTATGTAATTATATTGTGCAGGTCATTCATTTTCTGATGCTTCATAATTATTTCTTCTTTGATGGGGACTTTTTTCTGCAATGCAGAGGAGTATCAATGGGCGGCAAACACTCGCCATCGGTGGCTAATCTTGTCATGTCGCATTGGGAGGAGGTAATTCTATATTCTGACAACAATCCGTTTTTGTCCAGCATTTTCTGGTATGGCAGATACATCGATGATACACTCCTTATTTAGAGTGGTGATGTGTCTGCTATATCAGAATTAGTGGAGTATTTTAATTCTAATGATTTCAATCTAAAATTTACATTTGTGACTGACCCACATGTGATTTCATTCTTGGACCGCACACTGAAGGGTGTTGCAGGTGCTGTTATCAGCACTGCTACATTCTGTAAACCACTTTCTGGTAATAGTATACTACATGCTTCTAGTAGCCACCCCAGGCATACTATTAGATCTATACCAGTGGGGGAGCTTACTAGAATTACCAGAAATTGTAATGATGACAATATCTTGAAAAAGGAAATGAATTCATGTTGTGACAAGTTGGGAAAAAGAGGTTAGACTAATTGGTGTCTTGATAGAGCAAAGAAAATTGTGCACAAAAAGAAAAGACATGATATGTTGTTACCTAGGGCACATAATAATGATAAAAATCAAGATACAATTGTTTGCTCTGTTCAGTACAGTTCTCAGTTCAATACCATTAAGACACTTATTCTAAAACATTGACCCGTTCTATTTGAAGATGACGTTTTATCTAATATTTTGCCCAAAGGTTGTCAAGTGGTTGCAAAAAAAGCCAACACTTTATCGGATATGTTGTCTCGGACATGGTTGCATTGCTGCGGTTTTTATCGTTGTGGCACATCTAAATGCAGAACATGTGCACAGTCCGACATTGTCCACTCTTTTTTGATAGCACCAATTGCAATGAACATAAAATAAAACAATATATTAATTGTAATAGTAAGAACGTAATATATTTGTCTGTTCAGAGTGTAATCTGAGATATGTGGGCTGCACACCTCGCACGCTCAAGACTCGCATATCTGAGCACATAACCGATATTTTATCTCCTTCTAGTGATAATCGATCTATTTCATCTGCGTCCAGACATTTCATTAATGAACATCAAAGAAGTGCTGAATCTTTTCGTGTTATGGGTATCGAGAAAATAATGCCACATACAAGAGGTGGAAATTTAAAGAAACGTCTTCTAACACGAGAAGCATACTGGATTTTTCTTATCTGAACACGTTTTCCCAATGCATGGAATGCCAGAAGAGAAATGATGTTCCATTATTGATGGTATTAATGTAATTGTAATCTATATGCATATGTTTTTTTCATTTTTTCTCTTTTTTTATATAAATGCCTGCCTTTTCTTTTTATATGGATTTCATAATTCCTTCCGTTTTTTATGTATATATAATTATTTGTGTACTATAGTTATTTTGTTTCCTTTTTTTTCTTTTCACATCATGTGTTTTAAATTTGACTTTATTGGGTGAAATGAGTATAAATTGTAGTAACAGCCAGGGGAAGTAGCTTTGAGAAACAACAAGCTTTTGTTCGAAACGCGTAACCCAACATCTGTTACTCATGTGAACGAATTTCTTCTTTTTTGTTCTGGACTTATTTTTAAACAATAAATTGGACTTTTTTGTGAAGCTGGACCCTTTCTCATCTTTTTTCTGTGCATTTATTCCCTGTTGTGACCGTGGCCCATTTACTGACTACTCTTGTGTCTTCTGATTCTGTCCTTCTGGTTCTGACCCAGCTACCTGACTATGCCTCTTGCTATCTAACACCACAGAATAGCAGGTAACACCATGGTCCAAGCCTAGGGGTCCCAATGTAAGTCCAGATCCATGTAATGGTGTTAGATGAGCAAGTCAATCCTTGGCAGAGGCATATCTAGGCTTTCTGGCACCCGGGACAAGAATTTGGTTTGGCTCCCCCCCACACACATTAACTCCCATCCCCACTCATTAACCCCCCACACACATTAACCCCCTTCCCAACTCATTAACCCCCCACACATTAACCCCCATCTCCACTCATTAACCCCCATCCCTTCATTAACCCCCCCACACATTAACCCCCATCCCCACTCATTAACCCCCCACACATTAACCCCCATCCCCACTCATTAACCCCCCACACATTAACCCCCATCCCCTCATTAACCCCCATTCTCACTCATTAACCCCCCATCCCCACTCATTAACCCCCCCCACACTAACACCCCCCCATCTTCGGTGTCTTCAGCTCCACAGTGGAGCACTTACCACCAGCGTTCGCTCTGGACGCCAGGGAGTGACGTCAGCAGTGTGATCACATGACCTGATCACACTGCTGACTTCGCTATGGCCCGGCGGTCAGAGCTTCAATTGTACTGGCGTCTATATAGACGCCAGTGCAATTGTTCCCTGGGAGCTGGCATGCGCACCTTCTCTGCGCCAGCTGTCAGCTTGACAGCTGATACAGAGAACCACCGACTCTCAGGCCGGGGGGGCGGCAGAACGCAGCCGCCATGGAGGACACTGCGGACCGCTGCATTAGGCGGCCCAACTGCGCCCCCTGCCAGCGGCGCCCGGGGCAACTGCCCCGGCTGCCCCCCCCAGATACGCCCCTGATCCTTGGGATATGGACAGCAGAGAAGATAGTGCCTTCTGGTGGACATCTTTTGAGCTGCCAGTTGACCACGAACAGTGCTCCGAATACATTGTGTCTGCAAACTATTCCAGCTAGATCTGCATTCAAATAGCTAAATGGCGCTCCTTCCCTTCTGAACACTGCCATGTGCCCAGACAGTAGTGTACAACCGTATGTAGGGTATAGTGCGAAGCTGGAAAATAATTTGTAAGATCCATTTGTTTTCTATTATCCTTTGTGAATAATTTATCACCACATAAAGTGACACACGTCAGATATTAATAATGGGGCCTGATTAGGAACTACTGAAACAATCAAACTCCACAGTCTCCATCAGTAATAAATGAGCAGCTAGTGGCGAAACCTCTCTGGTGTAATTAACGTATGGGTTTCGGAGACTTCACAATCTAAACTATCGTAAGCTCCAATATTTTCTGTCAGATGAGTTTCAAGAAGAAATATTCGGCATTTAAAAAGAATTGTGTATAAGGCCGGTTTCACACGTCCTGATATTTCCGGTACCAGAGATGTCCATTGTGTGTAATACTGGTGGCACACGTGTGACAACCATGTGCAGCATCAGTACCACATGGATGGCCGACAGGGAAGAAGCGCTACAGTAAGCGCTGTTCCACGGTGGTGGGTGCTGAAGATGCTCTCATCATTCTCCTCTGCTCTGCTGGCGGGGAGAATGATGAGAGTTAGTCAGAATGATGACAGCAGGTGGGGGCTTTTGGGACTATTACTCCCATCAACCTACACCTGCTGCTAAAAACAGTGACAGCAGGAGCGGATGATGGGAGTATTCCTCACCCATCGCCTGCACTATAACTAAATAAATGAATGAAAAAAACGACGTGGGTTCCCTTGTATTTTCTATAACCAGTCTGGCAAAACTCACAACTGGGGGCTGCAACCCTCAGCTGTCAGCTTCAGCAAGGCTGGTTATCAAAAATAGAGGGGTCCCAAAACAGTTTTTTTTAATTATTTAAATAAATAATTAAAAAGCCGCGTGGGGTCCCCCCCATTTTTGACATCCAGCCTTGCTAAAGCTGACAACTGGGGGCTGGTATTCTCAGGCTTGTAAGGGTCCATGGATATTGACCCCTTGCCTAAAAATAGCAGCCCGCAGCTGCCCAGAAAAGGCACATCTATTAGATGCGCCAATTCTGGCGCTTTGCCCGGTTCTTCCCACTTGCCCTGTAGTGATGTCAATTGGGGTTCATATTTGTGGGGTTGATGTCACCCTTGTATTGTCAGGTGACATCAAGCCCATGGCTTAGTAATAGAGAGACATCTATAAGACACCTATCCATTACTAATCCTATAGTTATATGGTAAATAAAGACACAGCCAGAATAAAGTCTTTTATTAGAAATAAAACAAAACACAGGGCAAGTGGGAAGAGCATGGCAAAGCGTTGGAATTGGCGCTTCTAATAGGTGTGCCTTTTCTGGACAGCTGCGGGATAGTAATTGTTTAATCTGTATTTGTATCTTTCAGTTAATGAGATTCTCATGCTTCGGGGTGAGGTTGTGGGAGTGGTTGTGGGAGTGGCTGTGTGCGGGGACTTATGTTGTGCTCTGCGTACATATTCATCTGTATTGGCTTATGACACTGCTCTTTCAGTGACCTGCCCCCTATTTTACATAAAAAAATTACATCCAGAAAAATGTCACCGGTGATGGAGGGGCCTGCACAGTACCATCTATAAGTAAGAGATATATGCTACTGGATAGGCGCCGCCAGTGTCATTTGTAAATTTTTTTTCTAAGCCTCAAAATAGCCACAATATTATAGGCTGTTGTGAATTCGCTTTCTGGTCTCCCTCTGGTTATTACTGAAGGTAGTGGAGCTAGGCAGATCAACAGAGGGGCTGCGAGTTCTCTTTCTGGGCTCCCTCTGGTGGTTACTGGAGGTAATGGAGCTGATCTGATTGACAGAGGCTTGCCACCTGATATTGATGATGACGATTGGAGATCTGGGGTTTCAGATTGTGATTTAAGACAACCGACTCCTCTATCCCTGCTGGTGATTTGCTTCCTGTTCCTCCTGAGGTCTGATTTCTCCAGCTCTGTCCCTACATTTTCAGCTAAGTGGTTTATTTGCTATTCTGTTTGCATTTGATCTGGTTTTGTCTATCTCTTCTTGGTGCGGGTCAGCCAGCTCCGGCTGGGGCTGTGCTGAATCACCGCCCATATGTTACTGCTTGTGCCAGTTTGTTTTATCCCGTTAGATTGGTATATTCTGAAAGCAGAGCAAAAAGAGACCAGAGTGCTGATATAGTGGGGGGCGAAGTAGTGTGACTTCAGTGTTTTTTGCATCAGACGTGTTGGACTTTTTGCAGGGTTTTTTTGCATGATTGCAGACAGTGCCTTTCCTATCGTGTCCTGTCTGGTCAGTGTGGGTCCCCTCATTTGCTCAGTCTATTTTCCTGCCTGTGTTTGTGTTTTCATCTTCTCTCACCGACAATATATGTTTGGGGGCTATCTATTCCTTTGGGGTCTGCTCTGGGGCAGTTTAGATTTCCCCTTTCTTGCTTTAGGCTTAGTTAGCTCTACAGCTGTGCCGAGGCGTCTAGGATCATCGTTGGTACGCTCCACGGCTACTGCTAGTTGTGTGGATAGGATCAGGGGTCTGCAATCCGCTTAGGTACCAACCTCTCTGGTTTTCTGTGGCTTAGCCTGGACCTGCTCTCCTCCTCGGTGACCCATTCATAACAGAATCACCAGCCCAACTGTAGACTCTAGTGTACTCCAAAGAAGGAAGGAATTTCAAAAAAAAAAAAAAAAAGTGTCAGGATTTTTTTTAATATATTTTTTACTCTTTTTTCTGGGGCTGCAGGAGGAGATTGTCTGATCGCGTTGAGCAGCTCGCTGCTGAAGTGCGAGTAATTTCTGCCTATCTCGCTCATTCATCTGCTGTTGAACCAAAAATCCCTACTCCTGATGTTTTTTGGAGATCGGTCTAAATTTTTGAATTTTAAGAATAATTGTAAACTATTTTTTGCTTTGAAACCTAACTCATCGGGGAGCTCGGTGCAGCAGGTTAAAATTGTCATTTCCCTGCTGCGTGGTGATCCCCAGGATTGGGCCTTTTCTTTGAAACCGGAGATCTTATTCTGGCTAATGTGGACGCGCTTTTTCAAGCCTTGGGTGTTATGATTGAGTCACCGTAGGAGGCAAAAATAGAAATGCTAGCTAAGTCCAGAAAACCAGAGAAGTTGGCAGCTATCGGATTGCAGACCCCTGAACCTATCAACACAACTAGCAGTAGCCGTGGGGGGCTCCTACGATGCCCTAGGCCCCTCGATCACAGCCGGAGGACTACGTAGCCTAAAGACAGAAAGGGAAATCTAAACTGCCCCAGAGCAGGCCCCAAAGCAAAAGGCAGCCCCCCACATATAATGACGGTGAAGCAAGAAGAAAGAACAAAACACAGACAGAAAGATAGACTGAGCAAAGATGGGGCCCAAGCTAGCTTAGATAGGAAAGGACAGGAAGGCTGCTGTCTGCAATCCGTGAAAAAACCTATGATAATAAGAGCCAACAAACTGACAGTAAAAAAGGCCCTGAAGACGCTAGGCTTCAAAAAAGGCTATGTCAGTACTCAGGACTATTCTGAAGACAGAGCAACAGGCAAAAGGAGATTCAGCTCACCCCAGCAGGGAATGGCAGAATCCAGAAAAGCAAGGAAAACAAAACACTAATGCAAAAAGGCAAAGCAGAAATCTCAGCTTTAGATGAGCAGGAATCAGACTGTTTTCCTAGAAGTCCACAGAGAAATCACCCGCAGGCCAGAAGGGCGTCGGCAGCCTTATATCCAGTCATTAACTCCACTCAGCCAGTCATCATCATCAGCTGTGTTTTTTCTGTGGAGACGCCTCTCATACTATTTCTGTCCACCCTAAACGAGAAAAGCGTTTTGCTCACGCATTTGCGGTGGGAAATGTACAGCCTAAGTTTCTTTTGGCGATTACCCTGATCTGCTCCTTGTCTACATTTTCTGCTAAGGCTTTTGTAGATTCAGGAGCAGCTTCGAATCTGATGGATTTGGACTTTGCTAAACATTGTGGTTTTCCCATGATACCCCTGCGGACTCCTATCCCTTTGAGGGGTATTGATGCTACTCCTTTGGCGGGGAATAAACCCCAGTTTTGGACCCAGGTGATATTGCGGGTCGCCCCGGACCACCAAGAAAATTGTAAATTTTTGGTGCTGCACAATTTGCATGATACTATTGTTCTGGGTTTTCCTTGGTTGCAAACTCATAATCCTGTTTTAGATTGGAAATCTGTGTCTGTGGTGAGTTGGGGTTGTCAATGTGTTCTTAGGGACACTCCTGTTTTCTCCACCTCTCTCCAGTCTCATGATATTCCTGACTATTTGGCAGATTTTTCTGATGTATTTAGTGAGAGTAAGTCTGCGTCTTTGCCTCCTCATAGGAGTTATGACTGTGCAATTGAGTTAATGCCCAGGTGTAAATTTCCCAAGGGTCGGCTTTTCAATTTATCGGTACCAGAACATGATGCTATGCGATCTTATATCAAGGAGTAGTTGGAGAAGGGTCATATTAGACCATCCTCTTCACCTTTAGATGCTGGGTTTTTTTTTTGTGGCCAAGAAAGATGGTTCATTAAGGCCATGTATTGACTATCGTTCCCTTAACAAAATCACTGTTAAATATCAGTACCCTAGATGTACGGTACATTCTGGTATCAAATCAGTACCCGTTACCCCTGATTCCTGATTTATTTTCCAGAGTTAAAAGTGTCTGTTACCAAGCTTGACCTCAGGGGGGCGTATAATCTTATTCACATCAAGCACGGGGATGAATGAAAGATGGCGTTTAATACTCCGGAGGGACATTTTGAGTACCTGGTGATGCCTTTTGGGCTCACTAATGCCCCTTCTGTCTTTCAATCTTTTATGAACGATATTTTCCGGGACTTTGTGGATAAGTTTTTGATCATTTATCTTGATGATATTTTGATCTTTTCCAGTGATTGGGATTCTCAAAATCCGTAAGACAGTGTGGAACATATCCGGACTGTGTTCCGGATTTTGAGGGAAAATTCTCTGTATGTTAAGGGATCGAAGTGTCTTTTTGGTGTACAGAGGATTTCATTTTTGGGATTCATTTTGTCCCTGTCTGCTATTGAAATGGATCCGGCCAAGATACAGGCCATTTATGATTGGGTTCAGCCCACTTCTTTGAAGGCTCTCCAGAAGTTTTTGGGTTTTGCTAATTTCTACCGTAAATTTATAAGTAATTTTTCTGGTATTGTTAAACCACTGACTGATTTGACCAAAAAGGGCGCTGATGTGGTGAATTGGTCTCCAGAGGCACTCGGCATTTCAGGAGCTTAAGCGGAGATTCACTTCTGCTCCGGTTCTACGGCAACCTGATGTCTCACTCCCATTTCAGGTGGAGGTAGATGCTTCTGAGATTGGTGCAGGAGCCGTTTTGTCCCAAAAAGATCTGGTGACTTCTAAGGTGCCTTCTTTTCTCAAAAATTCTCCCCATCTGAACGCAACTATGATGTGGGGAATCGGAAATTGTTGGCCATGAAATGGGCATTTGAAGAGTGGAGACATTGGTTGGAGGGAGCTAGACATCAAGTTGTGGTCTTCACCGACCACAAGAATTTGATTTATCTTGAATCAGCCAAACGCTTGAATCCTAGACAGGCTAGGTGGGCCTTGTTTTTCACGCGTTTTAATTTTGTGGTCTCTTTTCTTCCGGGCACTAAGAATGTTAAGGCGGACGCCCTTTCCAGGAGTTTCTTTGCGGATTCTCTTGATGTGACCGAACCTACTACCATTCTAAATGAGGGTGTAATTCTTTCCGCTATTTCACCTGATTTGAGATGTGCCCTGGAGGAATTTCAGGAGGACAAACCTGAACGTTGCCCTAAGGGAAAATTGTATGTCCCTGACCAGTGGAGGAAAAGAGTAATGTCTGAAATTCATTGCTCCGTGTTGGCTGGTCATCCAGGTATTTTTGGTACCAGAGATTTGGTGAGTTGGTCTTTTTGGAGGCCTGCCTTATCTCATGATGTCAGGAATTTTGTGCAGTCCTTTGGGACTTGTTCTCGGTCCAAGCCCTGTTCTCGTTCTAGTGGGTTGTTGATGTCCTTGCCGGTGCCCAGGAGGCCATGGACCCATATTTCAATGGATTTTATTTCTGATCTTCCTGTCTCTCAGAGAATGACTGTTATCTGGGTGATTTGTGATAGATTTTCTAAGATGGTCCATCTTGTACCACTACCAAAGTTGCCATCTTCTTCTGAGTTGGTGCCCTTGCGGGTCAGCCAGCTCCGGCTGGGGCTGTGCTGAATCACCGCCCATATGTTACTGCTTGTGCCAGTTTGTTTTATCCCATTAGATTGGTCTCTTTTTGCTCTGCTATCAGAATATACCAGAGTGCTGATATAGTGGGGGGCGAAGTTGTGTGACTTCAGTATTTTTTGCATCAGACGTTTTGCAGGGTTTTTTGCATGATTGCAGACAGTGTCTTTCCTTTCCTGTCCTGTCTAGTTAGTGTGGGTCCAATCGTTTGCTCAGTCTATTTTTCCTACCTGCGTTTGTGTTTTCATCTTGTCTCACCAACAATATATGTTTGGTGGCTATCTATTCCTTTGGGGTCTGCTCTGGGGCAGTTTAGATTTCCCCTTTCTTGCTTTAGGCTTATTTAGCTCTCCGGCTATGCCGAGGCATCTAGGATCATCGTAGCTACGCTCCACGGCTACTGCTAGTTGTGGGGATAGGATCAGGGGTCTGCAATCTGCTTAGTGACCACCCTCTCTGGTTTTCTGTGGCTTAGCCTGGACCTGCTCTCCTCCTCGGTGACCCATTCATAACAATAGGCATTATCAACAATAATATCAACACTATTATTGTATCAGGTACAAAGTGCTGCAGTGCAAAAGTAAAGAAGGATAAAGTGCATGGGTTTGTATCACCGAGATAAACAGTGTGCTGCCAGGGTCCCATGGACCTGATACTTATTACAGGTCCATTGTAGTTATATGCCCCCATGATGTGTTTGCACTATTAGCACTTTATCACACAGCGATTTTGGCACTGGTTTCTGTATAGCACCTTTGGCACTAAAGCACTTTGGTTATAACACTCTTCACATTTGCACAATGCAGCACTTTCCGTTTTTGTGATTTCATAAATATATAAATTTTTTGATATTTGATTCACTATATTAACAATGATAGGGGCAGTTTATATAATGTGCTTTTATACTGACAGTGTGTATTAGGATTTTTCTATTCTACCTTTTCAGTTAGCCATTAAAAGGTATGCTCTGGGGCTATGCTCTGGGGCTGAGGTATGCTACTGAGGACTCTCAATCCTGAATATTTTTCTATCTACTGGCTAACACGGTACAAATATATACATCTTTCCTGTATCTATTCTATTGTGAATATTGTGGCTTTATTTACTGTAATACATTTTTCAGATATTTTCCAAACATGCTCCAGTTTGATTCAGCTGCATTCAGTTTTTATTTATTATAATTCAATAACAATTTTTTTAATATTATCATTATGTTTTTCCTGTAGTTTATCACAATCCTCCTTGAAATTACCGTATTTTTGGACCATAAAATGCATCTAGGTTTTAGAGGAAGAAATTAGGAAAAAAAATTGAAGCAAAAATTTGGTCAATTCTGTACTTAATATCCCCTATCCTGGTATATATGGTCCCCTCAGCCTCATCCTGATACACATGGCCCCCTCATCCCTATCCTGGCATGCATGGCCACCTCATCCCTATCCTTGCATGCATAACCACCTCATCCCTATCCTGGTATGCTTGGATCCCTCATCCCTACCCTGGTATGCATTCCGCCTCATCCCTATCCTGGTACGCAGGGCCCCCCCCATTTCATCCTAGTATGCATGCCGCCTCATCCCTATCCTGGTATGCAGGGCCCCCATCTCGACCTAGTATTCATGGTCCCATCCCTATCCTGGTATGCAGGGATCCATCTCATCCTGGTATGCAGGGCACCATCTCGTCCTGGTATGCAGGGCCCCATTCTTGTAAGTGGCCCCCACCACCATTCCTATCCTGGTATGCAGGGCCCCATCCCTATCCTAGTATGCAGGGTCCCATCCCGTCCTGGTATGCAGGGCCCCATCCTTATAAGTGGCCCCCACCCCATTCCTATCCTGGTATGAATGATCCCATCCCTATCCTGGAATGCATAGTCCCATCTCATCCTGGTATGCATGGCCCCATCTTGCCCTGGTATGCATGGCCACATCTCGCCCTGGTATGCATGGCCACATCTCAACCGGTTATGCAGGGCCCCATCCTTATAAGTGGCCCCCACCACCATTCCTGTCCTGGTATGCAGGGTCCCATCCCTATCATGGTATGCATGGTCCCATCTCGTCCTGGTATGCAGGGCCCCATCCTTATAAGTGGCCAGTAACCAGTTTCCTCCTCGGAGTTGGCAGCTGAACACGTTCCTCATAGACTCATCTTCCATAACGCTAATTCTCGTCTCATTACCGACACTGGAATCGGCATTAGCAATACTGCAGGAGAGATTCATTACACGCGACATGAGAAATAACTCCTTCATGATGAGGACGACATCTTCATCTTCTACTGCGGCTCTAGAGACAGATTTGGCCAGAGTCGGTCACTGCCTCCATCCCCACCGGCCGTCTATATGAAGGTTTCCCGTCTTCCCCGCACTGGAATCTTCTATCACGTTAGATCTCAGCTCTGAGTCACACACAGAAGTTTGAGGCTTTTAGAAAAGATTTTTAGTTTCCACAAACACAACGGACAGAAATGATCTGATCCCAAAGTCTCCATGTACAGTGATTTATGGGGATTATTTCTGGCCTTAGACTTTCCTATATTACAAGAAAACTCCAGAAAAAGCCGATATTAAAATGTTTCTAAAGAAAATTGGCTCCAACAATTCTTGTAAGAAGAAAAAAATATGTAAAAAGCAGAAGACACATTTTAGAATTTTTAACATGTTAAACATTTATTAAAAAGAAATGAATCTTTTTGGGCCCCAGAACATAGATGTACACCGCAGGGAGGGCACAGATGAGGCTGCAACAAAAACCCTGAAAAGCAAACATGGCATCTAAGAAGGTGTGACAGAGTTTGGCTGAATGCCCCCCGCCCCCAAGTACTCAATATTATGGGGCGGCCTAGTTACTCTGATACTTAGGCCTGTTTCACATTTCAGTTTTTGTCCATCAGTCAAGATCCGCCGTTTTGCAAAAAAACCGGATCCGCTATTTAGTTTGGCGGATCCGTTTTTTTTCCCATTGAGTTGCATTACCAGCGGATCTTGACGGACGGCCAACCGTTGGATCCGCTTTTTTGCGGATCCGCCAAAACTTTGCCGTCCGCCGACATGCCCGAACGGAGCATGTAACGTTTTTTCGGGCGGCAGGATCCGCACTTCACATTGCGCATGCCCGAAAAACTTCACTCACCCTGAAATTTAACCCTAAAGTCTGTTCTGGCGCCTGGAAAAAAAAAATCTCTCTCTCTTTCTCTCTCAACCCCCTCCCCCCCCCCCCCCCCCGGGCTGCAGGTCCTTTAAAATTCTTCATTCATCGGATCCGTCAAAAAAAACGGTCCGGTGGCATCCGTTCACATCAGTTAGCAACGGATCCGCTTTCCTCCATTTTGGCGGATTTTAACTGACACAAAAAAACTGAAGTGTGAAACAGGCCTTACATGCCTAATAATGGGGTCTGGGCTGCAATGTATGAAGGTCTATTAGGCCGGGCCAGAGGCAGCGTCCAATAAGTTACCTTATAACCCCCCATACACATTAGACTAAAGTTCCATGAAAGCACTGATTTCGGGGGGTTTGGCCGAGATATAATGTATTTGGGGGCCTCCCGACAGATGATGTCAGGGCAGAGAAGGATCTGGCATCCTGAATTTCAGAGGATAATCCGTTTGTTCTTCCTGTAGATAATCCTCCTCTAGAGGAGTCTGGAGGCGACTCTCTCATACAGACCACAGGAAAGCTGGAATATTTGTGTGTATGGGGGAGTCGGGAGAGATCGCCGTCTGCCAAATGACCGATCAGCCAACTCTGATCTCATGTGTATGGGGCCGTTAGTATTACACTGACAGGCAGTGATGATACACGGCACTACAGTAGTACAGGGCATCACTGGAGCCATCAGAGGCTTGTATGTTGTATGATCGCACTGATCAGAGGGGTTTAAAAAAGGTTTAAAGTGGAAAAAAAATCACAGTTTCAGCAACAAGAAATATCCGTCACTATATGGAAAGCAGAGTCACTGCACAATGTTAGTTACGTCACATCCATAACTACTTTATTATACTCTATTATCCTGTACACAGTGGAGTAGATAGAAATCACAGATCCCACAGCAATAGCTGGAATTGGACCCTCCAACGTAAAGAAAAAAAATCTATCTATCTATATACACTGTTCAAAAAAATAAAGGGAACACTTAAACAACAGAATATAACTCCAAGTAAATCAAACTTCTGTGAAATCAAACTGTCCACTTAGGAAGCAACACTGATTGACAATCAATTTCACATGCTGCTGTGCAAATGGAATAGACAACAGATGGAAATTATTAGCAATTATCAAGACACCCTCAATAAAGGAGAGGTTCTGCAGGTGGGGACCACAGACCACATCTCAGTATCAATGCTTCTGGCTGATGTTTTGGTCACTTTTGAATGTTGGTTGTGCTTTCACACTCGTGGTAGCATGAGACGGACTCTAAAACCCACACAAGTGGCTCAGGTAGTGCAGTTCATCCAGGATGGCACATCAATGTGAGCTGTGGCAAGAAGGTTTGCTGTGTCTGTCAGCGTAGTGTCCAGAGGCTGGAGGCGCTACCAGGAAACAGGCCAGTACACCAGGAGATGTGGAGGGGGTCGTATGAAGGCATCAACCCAGCAGCAGGACCGCTACCTCCACCTTTATGCAAGGAGGAACAGGAGGAGCACTGCCAGAGACCTGCAAAATGATCTTCAGTAGGCCACAAATGTGCATGTGTCTGCACAAACGGTTAGAAACCGACTCCATGAGGATGGTCTGAGGGCCCGACGTCCACAGATGGGGGTTGTACTCACAGCCCAACACCGTACAGGACGCTTGGCATTTGCCACAGAACACCGGGATTGGCAAATTCGCCACTGGCGCCCTGTGCTCTCCACAGATGGAAGCAGGTTCACACTGAGCACATGTGACAGACGTGACAGAGTCTGGAGACGCCGTGGAGAGCGATCTGCTGCCTGCAACATCCTTCAGCATGACCGGTTTGGCAGTGGGTCAGTAATGGTGAGGGGTGGCATTTCTTTGGAGGGCCACACGATGTTGGGCTGTGAGCAAAACCCCCATGGAGACACAATTGTGCCTTTACCTGTAGATAAATTCCCAGTGGGGTGCTAAAAAGTCTTCACTAGACCCCTGTACAGCTGTATAATGAGGCCCAGGCTTTATAGTGAAGGGACAGGAGGGAGGAACTGTTCCCAGGAGATACGGACTGAGGAAAGGGCTAAAAAGCCTTCGCTAGACCCCAGTACAGCTGTATAATGAGGCTCAGGCTTTATAGTGAAGGGACAGGAGTGAGGGCCTGTTCCCAGGAGCTACAGTCTGAGGAAAGAGCTAAAAAGCCTTCACTAGACCGATGTACAGCTGTATAATGAGGCCCAGGCTTTATAGTGAAGGGACAGGAGTGAGGGCCTTTTCCCAGGGGCTACAGTCTGAGGAAAGGGCTAAAAAGCCTTCACTAGACCCCTGTACAGCTGTATAATGAGGCCCAGGCTTTATAGTGAAGGGACAGGAGTGAGGGCCTTTTCCCAGGGGCTACAGTCTGAGGAAAGGGCTAAAAAGCCTTCACTAGACCCCTGCACAGCTGTTTAATGAGGCCCAGGCTTTATAGTGAAGGGACAGGAGTGAGGGCCTGTTCCCAGGAGCTATAGTCTGAGGAAAGGGCTAAAAATCCTTCACTAGACCCCTGTACAGCTGTATAATGAGGCCCAGGCTTTATAGTGAAGGGACAGGAGTGAGGGCCTGTTCCCAGGAGCTACAGTCTGAGGAAAGGGCTAAAAAGCCTTCACTAGACCCCTGTACAGCTGTATAATGAGGCCCAGGCTTTATAGTGAAGGGACAGGAGTGAGGGCCTGATCCCAGGAGCTACAGACTGAGGAAAGGGCTAAAAAGCCTTCACTAGACCCCTGTACAGCTGTATAATGAGGCCCAGGCTTTATAGTGAAGAGACAGGAGTGAGGGCCTGTGCCCAGGAGCTACAGACTGAGGAAAGGGCTAAAAAGCCTTCACTAGACCCCTGTGCAGCTGTATAATGAGGCCCAGGCTTTATAGTGAAGGGACAGGAGTGAGGGCCTGTTCCCAGGAGCTACAGACTGAGGAAAGGGCTAAAAAGCCTTCACTAGCCCCCTGTACAGCTGTATAATGAGGCTCAGGCTTTATAGTAAAGGGACAGGAGTGAGAGCCTGTTCCCAGGAGCTACAGTCTGAGGAAAGGGCTAAAAAGCCTTCACTAGACCCCTGTACAGCTGTATAATGAGGCCCAGGCTTTATAGTGAAGGGACAGGAGTGAGGGCCTGTGCCCAGGAGCTACAGTCTGAGGAAAGGGCTAAAAAGCCTTCACTAGACCCCTGTACAGCTGTATAATGAGGCCCAGGCTTTATAGTGAAGGGACAGGAGTGAGGGCCTGTTCCCAGGAGCTACAGACTGAGGAAAGGGCTAAAAAGCCTTCACTAGACCCCTGTACAGCTGTATAATGAGGCCCAGGCTTTATAGTGAAGGGACAGGAGTGAGGGCCTGTTCCCAGGAGCTACAGTCTGAGGAAAGGGCTAAAAAGCCTTCACTAGACCCCTGTACAGCTGTATAATGAGGCTCAGGCTTTATAGTGAAGGGACAGGAGGGAGAAAAGTGGGGAAAGGAGCCAGAAGAGCCGAACTGCCCATCACTAACCTGCAGAGCCGCACTCCACATATATGGCCGCTCTGTGCACAGGACCTGTGATGAGGTCACAGGAGGGGAGGAGTCAGGGGTCACATGATCTCCGGAGTGCAGACCTCCATGGAGCCTTCTCCTCAGTCAGTGACATTCCCGCCATTATTCGCCCCTCACTACTGGCACAATTACCCCGCGCCGCCTTCTCTACACAGTGTTGTGTGTGGAATGTAACGTGTGATTTCTCTGGAGGGAAATAGACCCCACACAGGAGGGAATTCTCCCCAGTTACCGGCCGTCTACTATATGGCGGCATATGATTGTGCTATCGACTCCACACCAGGAGCTAAAATGCCCAAATCTCTAATGTAACCGCTATAAGAGAAGATATAACAAATTTCCCCTAAACTCACACAGCGGAGGAGGCCTCACTTGGAGCAATGTGACTCGCGCACAGAAAATCTATTCCCGGTTCTGTGATTAAGTTATCGGCCGACAGGAAGAAGAAAGGTCTGAATTACAGCCCAGACTGGAGGAGAAACTGCAGAAGTTAGAATTGGCCAATCAGCGCTCTTCACCCCTATACTTATCTACACAAATACAAGATATGAAATGACAATTAGACGCCATTCTCACCACCAGGACGGAGAGGCGCTAACTTGGAGTAAAGCCGCGTTTTATCACCATGCCAATAAGCCTAATAAGATGCCGCTCGTAAGCTCAGAATGAGAGTCACTGCATATAATCTCCTCTATAAAAGACCCTAAGGGTCAGATCTCAGCCCACCCCGATGTCATGTATAGGCGTAGCGTGGGGGGGCGGGGGGGGCGGTCCGCCCCAGGCGGCATGTGTGTGGGGGCGGCGCGGCAGCAGCAATTCCACCCTGCAGTGCAGTGCAGCGGCGGGCAGGGAGCGATGCGATCACGGCAGCTCCGCTGCCTGCAAGAGTGAATAGCAGGAACGGAGCGGCAAGGGTCCGTCCTGCTTCCTGCCCGGAGGCCGCGCTTCCTGTTTCACACAGAGGAGCGCCGCTGAATGACGTCATCATTCAGCGGCCGCTGCTGTGTGAGGGAGGAAGCGCTGGCGATGCTGCGGACAGGTGAGAGGAGAGAGGTGGTGTCTTGTGTGTATGTATGTGTGTATGTATGTATGTCTCTGTGTGTGTATGTCTGTGTGTATGTCTGTGTGTATGATGGAGCAGGCAGTGATGGGAGTGATGGTCTAGAAGGCAGTGATGGGGTGAAGGAGCAGACAATGATGGGGGTGATGGAGAAGGCAGCGATGGGGTGATGGAGCAGGCAGTGATGGGGGTGATGGAGCAGGCAGTGATGGGGGTGATGGAGCAGGCAGTGATGGGGTGATGGAGCAGACAATGATGGGGTGATGGAGCAGGCAGTGATGGGGTGATGGAGCAGACAATGATGGGGTGATGGAGCAGGCAGTGATGGGGTGATGGAGCAGACAGTGATGGGGTGATGGAGCAGGCAGTGATGGGGTGATGGAGCAGGCAGTGATGGGGGTGATGGAGCAAGCAGTGATGGGGGTGATGGAGCAGGCAGTGATGGGGTGATGGAGAAGGCAGTGATGGGGTGATGGAGAAGGCAGTGATGGGGTGATGGAGAAGGCAATGATGGGGTGATGGAGCAGGCAATGATGGGGGTGATGGAGCAGGCAGTGATGGGGTGATGGAGAAGGCAGTGATGGGGTGATGGAGAAGGCAATGATGGGAGTGATGGCGTGATGGAGCAGGCAATGATGGGGGTGATGGAGCAGGCAATGATGGGGTGATGGAGCAGACAATGATGGGAGTGATGGGGTGATGGAGCAGGCAATGATGGGAGTGATGGGGAGAAGGCAGTGATGGGGTGATGGAGAAGGCAGTGATGGGGAGAAGACAATGATGGGGTGATGGTCGAGAGGGCAATGATGGGGTTGTGGGTGAGAATGCAATGATGGTGGTGGTGGAAAGGGCAATAAATGGGGGTGGTGGAGGAGGAGGAAATGATGGAGGTGGTGGAATGGGCAATGATGGGAGTGGTGGGGGAGAAAGCAAAGATAGTGGTGGAGAAGAAAATGATGGAGGTGGGGGAGAGGACAATAATGGGATGCGAGGGGAGGAGGACAATGAGGGGTGTGGGGGATTGGGATATACATAATAAAGGAGACTATGTAATATATACCTGTATGTGTGTGTGTGTGTGTGGCTATATAACATCAATAATCTATATATATATGTATATATACACACACGTAGCTTTGACGCCATAAAAGGAGGGGGGCCCGGACACATTTCTTGAACAGGGACCCCAAGCTGTCAGTGTCCGCCCCCTGTCCGCCAAAATAATTTGTACTTTCTGTTTTTTTTTCTGTCACATTATTAAAAATTAGTATTAAAAAAAGCCATTAGGTCTTCATCCAGCATCATCAAGCTAATACATACATATAGAGAACTGCAAGAAGTTGAAAGTCTAGAAATTTAGAAATAATAGCAGAGTTAGTAGCAGACTAAAAATTAGATCTTTGAGTGTAGTGTGGGCTCTTCGGATGCTTCCGAATTATCAACAACCAAAGGGGCGGCAAATTTTTCGACCGCCCCGGGCGCCACAAACAGTTGCTACGCCACTGTGTATAGCACTTATAATGAATACCCCCAGAGTTTGTATTCGCCCCACAATCACCCCCCCTCACTACTGGAGTCATTCCTTCACACACTACATCTACCTAACCTGACTGAGTCCGCGGCACAACAACTCCATTTACACATCTCTGAGGAGGAAATAGTTTCAACAATCAAAAAACTAAAAAGAGGAAAGGCCCCGGGACCGGATGGTCTTACAGCAATATATTATAAAAAATGCAGCGATGTGCTGACACCACATATAAAAACCTCTGTAATTCACTACTAAATGGCTCACAGCTGCCCCCTGAGCTCTACGTGGCGCATGTAACCGTAATCCCTAATCCTAAGAAAGATCATCTCACCACAAATTATAGACCTATATCCCTCTTATACATTGACTTCAAAATCTTTACATCCATTGTGACAGGATCAATAAAATCCTTCCAGAGGGACCTGGATAGATGGGCTTCCTCAAAGTTATCCTGGCTCGGCAGAATACAGGCATTAAAAATGGTGTCACTGCCTCGTTTCTTATATCTATTTAGGTCCCTCCCAATTATGGTACCAGCCAGAACGTTCACTCATTTACACTCTATGATGTCTAAGTTTCTTTGGCTCGGAAAACAACCCAGAATTGTGCAAAAACTTATGTTCCGTCACAGAAAAGAAGGGGGTTTATCCCTCCCTAATTTTACACTTTATTACAAGTCGGCACAGATTGCTCCATTAATAAGTGCGTGTTCATATCCCAATAGTCCGAGATGAGTTATTCTGGAATCATTTCTCTCCAAACCATTCTCTTTATCAAGCCTAATGTGGACCACAGACCGACTTCCACGGGGGTTAATGAATGTGGCTCCTTTTACAGTCCACTCGTTGCTTCTTTGGAGGAAAGTCCGGTTTAAATATAACTTACAATCAAGCCCTTCTCCCCTGACAGCTATATTACAAAGCCCCATGTTCCCGCCAGGCCTTGAGCCACAAATGTTTTCTTGGTGGATAAGGTATTCATATACTTAAACATTTGTGTTCCCCATTTAATATCTTACTTGACAGACAGGAATTTGTTCAAACATTTGACCCTCCAGTTAGGGAGGTAATGCGACTGAACCAGATCTTCCACTTTGCAAAGCAGATCCTCCCGAGCGGTACTACTCTCAGGGCAACGAGTTTTGAAAATAAATGTCTAAATGACCCTTTGGGCAGGGGAACGATCGCTCATTGACAGTAGTGTAGCTACCGGGGGGGGGGCAGAGGGGGCGGTGGCCCCGGGCCCCGCGCTCTGATGGGGCCCACCCGAGCTATGTTATGTAACTATATCAGCATGCAGATCGCACCGATACAATTCCATGCTGCAGCAGGGAGTAAGTCATGTGACCGCTCTTCTGCAGAGGAGAGGGGGAGGGGAGGTCACTCGCCCAATCCTGGCTGAGCGCGCTCTCCTTGAAAGCTCCCTGCTGCAGAGAAGTCATCAGCTCCAGCAGCAGCCTGGACGCGGGGGGCTCTGCCTCTGCCTGTGAGCTGAGTTCACTGTCTGCTCTGCACTTGATTGCTTCTGACTGAGAGGAGCCTGACAGCTGAGGAGCCGCTGCTCCAGGACCAGTGGACACTGCACACAGCATGGGGATTGATGAGTATCTATGGTAATTACTATTTGAAGTGTCTAATCTGTTGCTTTGGATATATACATACAACTTACTGCTATTGGGGTGTAATATTCATTACATGATGCTCTCCTTACGTGTTACATAGTTTTCAGGCACTTTGCAGCGGTCACTGATGCGCTATATGGCGATGCTTTGTCTTGGCCTGGGAATTTACTGCACTTTGGGACTGAGAGAAAACCAGGAAAAGTGCAAACTAGAGATCGCACTGCTGGCTGCAGGCATTGAGCTGTGCAGAGAGAGCGGCGCATCCTCCCTGGCAGGCAGAGGGAGGGTTAAACCAGTGTATCACCTTATCTCGCTGTTTGTGCTGGCGTGTAATTATTAACCTACCCGTTACCAGGCTGACAGCGAGTCCTGGAGGATTAGGGGATGTGCACACGTTGTGGATTACTCTGCGGATTTAGTGCAGATTTAGTGCGGATTTCCCCTGCGTTTTTACACCTGCGGATTCCTATAATGGGGCAGGTGACAAAACGCTGCGGATTCCGCACAAAGAATGGACATATTGCAGATTTAAATCCGCAGAAAATCCTCAGCGTGTGCACTGTGTTCTTCATTTCTCATAGACTGTACTGTACAACGCAGCAGAAACTGCTGCAGATCCGCAGGACCAAATCCACTGCAGATCCGCAGCAGAATCCGCAACGTCTGCACACACCCTAACTAGTGTTTGCTGCTCCTACAGGGAAGTGAAGTCTGGCACTTGTAGTGCCACAGCAGCAGTTAGTGCTTGGTGACAAATAGCTGTGGAATAGTGTTTTTCTATGCAGCGATTGTTAGTGGCATGGACGTGTTACTAGTGTGATATATTAGTATCAGTAATGCAGGTGACTTATCGTTAATCCTACAATGTGGGGAGCTACAGGGGGAGGGCGGTCACCCCGGGACCAGCGCTCTAAGGGGACCCAACCACAGCACGCCGATAGTGTTACATTCTGCGGCAGATCAGGCAGAATCGATCTCCCTGCTCTGCCACCCGGCCGCTATGGGGCCCGTGAGCAGGCGCTAGGGCCCTGCGCCAGCAGTGGGTCCCCACCTGTCATTGCAAAATCAACTGTGTTGGCTGGAGGCCATTTCAGCTGACTCCATTGATGAGAGAAGGAGCATTACGCTCCCTCTCCCATCATCCCCCTCTCATCAGCTTCTGATGTCACTAACGCCAACACTGACAGGGGGTCGCAATGACGTCACTACTCGGAGCCTACAGTCCGGAGATGTGCGGGAGCTCGCAGCAGTGAAGAAACCAGGAGGAAAGGTGAGTTTTGGATTTATTTTTTATGAGGCTGCCTATGGGGTGCATTATATAAAGGGCTGCATTATTCTATAGGGTCTGCCTATGGGGAGTGCATTATACTATACTGAGGACTATAGTGAGACTTGTCTGGCACATTATACTATATGGAGGCTATCTAGCGGGCCATCATACAGTATGGAGATTACAGTGCTGGAGCTATCAAACAATTTGGGGAATACTAAGCGGTCAGTGTATATACAGTGAGGGGGGATTAGACTGTGTATAAGAGCATCATACTGTGTATAAGAGAGCATCATACTGTGTATAGGGGAGCATCATACTGTGTATAGGGGAGCATCATACAGTGTATAGGAGAGCATCATACAGTGTATAGGGGAGCATCATACTGTGTATAGGGGAGCATCATACTGTGTATAGGGGAGCATCATACAGTGTATAGGGGAGCATCATACAGTGTATAGGGGAGCATCACACAGTGTATAGGGGGCATCATACTGTGTATAGGGGAGCATCATACTGTGTATAGGGGAGCATCATACAGTGTATAGGGGAGCATCATACAGTGTATAGGGGAGCATCATACAGTGTATAGGGAAGCATCATACAGTGTATAGGGGAGCATCATACAGTGTATAGGGGAGCATCATACAGTGTATAGGGGAGCATCATACAGTGTATAGGGGAGCATCATACTGTGTATAGGGGAGCATCATACAGTGTATAGGGGAGCATCATACTGTGTATAGGGGAGCATCATACAGTGTATAGGGGAGCATCATACAGTGTATAGGGGGCATCATACTGTGTATAGGGGGGCATCATACTGTGTATAGGGGAGCATCATACAGTGTATAGGGGAGCATCATACTGTGTATAGGGGAGCATCATACAGTGTATAGGGGAGCATCATACAGTGTATAGTGGGGCATCATACTGTGTATAGGGGAGCATCATACTGTGTATAGGGGAGCATCATACAGTGTATAGGGGAGCATCATACAGTGTATAGGGGAGCATCATACAGTGTATAGGGGAGCATCATACTGTGTATAGGGGAGCATCATACTGTGTATAGGGGAGCATCATACTGTGTATAGGGGAGCATCATACAGTGTATAGGGGAGCATCATACTGTGTATAGGGGAGCATCATACAGTGTATAGGGGAGCATCATATTGTGTATAGGGGAGCATCATACAGTGTATAGGGGAGCATCATACTGTGTATAGGGGAGCATCACACAGTGTATAGGGGGGCATCATACTGTGTATAGGGGAGCATCATACTGTGTATAGGGGAGCATCATGCAGTGTATAGGGGAGCATCATACAGTGTATAGGGGAGCATCATACTGTGTATAGGGGAGCATCATACTGTGTATAGGGGAGCATCATACTGTGTATAGGGGAGCATCATACAGTGTATAGGGGAGCATCATACTGTGTATAGGGGAGCATCATACTGTGTATAGGGGAGCATCATGCAGTGTATAGGGGAGCATCATATTGTGTATAGGGGAGCATCATACAGTGTATAGGGGAGCATCATACAGTGTATAGGGGAGCATCATACAGTGTATAGGGGAGCATTATACAGTGTATAGGGGAGCATCATACTGTGTATAGGAGAGCATCATACAGTGTATAGGGGAGCATCATACAGTGTATAGGGGGGCATCATACTGTGTATAGGGGAGCATCATACTGTGTATAGGGGAGCATCATACAGTGTATAGGGGAGCATCATACTGTGTATAGGGGAGCATCATACAGTGTATAGGAGAGCATCATACAGTGTATAGGAGAGCATCATACAGTGTATAGGGGAGCATCATACTGTGTATAGGGGAGCATCATACAGTGTATATGGGAGCATCATACAGTGTATAGGGGAGCATCATACTGTGTATAGGGGAGCATCATACAGTGTATAGGGGAGCATCATACAGTGTATAGGGGAGCATCATACTGTGCATAGGGGAGCATCATACTGTGTATAGGGGAGCATCATACTGTGTATAGGGGAGCATCATACAGTGTATAGGGGAGCATCATACTGTGTATAGGGGAGCATCATACTGTGTATAGGGGAGCATCATACTGTGTATAAGGGAGCATAATACTGTGTATAGGGGAGCATCATACTGTGTATAGGGGAGCATCATACTGTGTATAGGGGAGCATCACACAGTGTATAGGGGGCATCATACTGTGTATAGGGGAGCATCATACAGTGTATAGGGGAGCATCATACTGTGTATAGGGGAGCATCATACTGTGTATAGGGGAGCATCATACAGTGTATAGGGGAGCATCATACAGTGTATAGGGGAGCATCATACTGTGTATAGGGGAGCATCATACAGTGTATAGGGGAGCATCATACTGTGTATAGGGGAGCATCATACTGTGTATAGGGGAGCATCATACAGTGTATAAGAGAGCATCATACTGTGTATAGGGGAGCATCATACAGTGTATAGGGGAGCATCATACTGTGTATAGGGGAGCATCATACTGTGTATAGGGGAGCATCATACAGTGTATAGGGGAGCATCATACTGTGTATAGGGGAGCATCATACTGTGTATAGGGGGGCATCATACTGTGTATAGGGGAGCATCATACAGTGTATAGGGGAGCATCATACTGTGTATAGGGGAGCATCATACTGTGTATAGGGGAGCATCATACTGTGTATAGGGGAGCATCATACAGTGTATAGGGGAGCATCATACTGTGTATAGGGGAGCATCATATTGTGTATAGGGGAGCATCATACAGTGTATAGGGGAGCATCATACTGTGTATAGGGGAGCATCACACAGTGTATAGGGGGGCATCATACTGTGTATAGGGGAGCATCATACTGTGTATAGGGGAGCATCATACTGTGTATAGGGGAGCATCATGCAGTGTATAGGGGAGCATCATACAGTGTATAGGGGAGCATCATACTGTGTATAGGGGAGCATCATACTGTGTATAGGGGAGCATCATACTGTGTATAGGGGAGCATCATACAGTGTATAGGGGAGCATCATACTGTGTATAGGGGAGCATCATACTGTGTATAGGGGAGCATCATGCAGTGTATAGGGGAGCATCATATTGTGTATAGGGGAGCATCATACAGTGTATAGGGGAGCATCATACAGTGTATAGGGGAGCATCATACAGTGTATAGGGGAGCATTATACAGTGTATAGGGGAGCATCATACTGTGTATAGGAGAGCATCATACAGTGTATAGGGGAGCATCATACAGTGTATAGGGGGGCATCATACTGTGTATAGGGGAGCATCATACTGTGTATAGGGGAGCATCATACAGTGTATAGGGGAGCATCATACTGTGTATAGGGGAGCATCATACAGTGTATAGGAGAGCATCATACAGTGTATAGGAGAGCATCATACAGTGTATAGGGGAGCATCATACTGTGTATAGGGGAGCATCATACAGTGTATATGGGAGCATCATACAGTGTATAGGGGAGCATCATACTGTGTATAGGGGAGCATCATACAGTGTATAGGGGAGCATCATACAGTGTATAGGGGAGCATCATACTGTGCATAGGGGAGCATCATACTGTGTATAGGGGAGCATCATACTGTGTATAGGGGAGCATCATACAGTGTATAGGGGAGCATCATACTGTGTATAGGGGAGCATCATACTGTGTATAGGGGAGCATCATACTGTGTATAAGGGAGCATAATACTGTGTATAGGGGAGCATCATACTGTGTATAGGGGAGCATCATACTGTGTATAGGGGAGCATCACACAGTGTATAGGGGGCATCATACTGTGTATAGGGGAGCATCATACAGTGTATAGGGGAGCATCATACTGTGTATAGGGGAGCATCATACTGTGTATAGGGGAGCATCATACAGTGTATAGGGGAGCATCATACAGTGTATAGGGGAGCATCATACTGTGTATAGGGGAGCATCATACAGTGTATAGGGGAGCATCATACTGTGTATAGGGGAGCATCATACTGTGTATAGGGGAGCATCATACAGTGTATAAGAGAGCATCATACTGTGTATAGGGGAGCATCATACAGTGTATAGGGGAGCATCATACTGTGTATAGGGGAGCATCATACTGTGTATAGGGGAGCATCATACAGTGTATAGGGGAGCATCATACTGTGTATAGGGGAGCATCATACTGTGTATAGGGGGGCATCATACTGTGTATAGGGGAGCATCATACAGTGTATAGGGGAGCATCATACTGTGTATAGGGGAGCATCATACTGTGTATAGGGGAGCATCATACTGTGTATAGGGGAGCATCATACAGTGTATAGGGGAGCATCATACTGTGTATAGGGGAGCATCATACTGTGTATAGGGGAGCATCATACAGTGTATAGGGGAGCATCATACAGTGTATAGGGGAGCATCATACAGTGTATAGGGGAGCATCATACTGTGTATAGGAGAGCATCATACAGTGTATAGGGGAGCATCATACAGTGTATAGGGGGGCATCATACTGTGTATAGGGGAGCATCATACTGTGTATAGGGGAGCATCATACAGTGTATAGGGGAGCATCATACAGTGTATAGGGGAGCATCATACTGTGTATAGGAGAGCATCATACAGTGTATAGGGGAGCATCATACAGTGTATAGGGGGGCATCATACTGTGTATAGGGGAGCATCATACTGTGTATAGGGGAGCATCATACAGTGTATAGGGGGGCATCATACTGTGTATAGGGGAGCATCATACTGTGTATAGGGGAGCATCATACAGTGTATAGGGGAGCATCATACTGTGTATAGGAGAGCATCATACAGTGTATAGGGGAGCATCATACAGTGTATAGGGGGGCATCATACTGTGTATAGGGGAGCATCATACTGTGTATAGGGGAGCATCATACAGTGTATAGGGGAGCATCATACTGTGTATAGGGGAGCATCATACAGTGTATAGGAGAGCATCATACAGTGTATAGGGGAGCATCATACAGTGTATAGGGGAGCATCATACAGTGTATATGGGAGCATCATACAGTGTATAGGGGAGCATCATACTGTGTATAGGGGAGCATCATACAGTGTATAGGGGAGCATCATACTGTGCATAGGGGAGCATCATACTGTGTATAGGGGAGCATCATACTGTGTATAGGGGAGCATCATACTGTGTATAGGGGAGCATCATACAGTGTATAGGGGAGCATCATACTGTGTATAGGGGAGCATCATACTGTGTATAGGGGAGCATCATACTGTGTATAAGGGAGCATCATACTGTGTATAGGGGAGCATCATACTGTGTATAGGGGAGCATCATACTGTGTATAGGGGAGCATCACACAGTGTATAGGGGGCATCATACTGTGTATAGGGGAGCATCATACAGTGTATAGGGGAGCATCATACTGTGTATAGGGGAGCATCATACTGTGTATAGGGGAGCATCATACAGTGTATAGGGGAGCATCATACAGTGTATAGGGGAGCATCATACAGTGTATAGGGGAGCATCATACTGTGTATAGGGGAGCATCATACTGTGTATAGGGAAGCATCATACTGTGTATAGGGGAGCATCATACAGTGTATAGGGGAGCATCATACAGTGTATAGGGGAGCATCATACAGTGTATAGGGGAGCATCATACTGTGTATAGGGGAGCATCATACAGTGTATAGGGGAGCATCATACAGTGTATAGGGGAGCATCATACTGTGTATAGGGGAGCATCATACTGTGTATAGGGGAGCATCATACTGTGTATAGGGGAGCAACATGCAGTGTATAGGGGAGCATCATACTGTGTATAGGGGAGCATCATACAGTGTATAGGGGAGCATCATACTGTGTATAGGGGAGCATCATACTGTGTATAGGGGAGCATCATACTGTGTATAAGAGCATCATACAGTGTATAGGGGAGCATCATACAGTGTATAGGGGAGCATCATACTGTGTATAGGGGAGCATCATACTGTGTATAGGGGAGCATCATACTGTGTATAGGGGAGCATCATACTGTGTATAAGAGCATCATACAGTGTATAGGGGAGCATCATACTGTGTATAGGGGAGCATCATACTGTGTATAGGGAAGCATCATACTGTGTATAGGGGAGCATCATACAGTGTATAGGGGAGCATCATACAGTGTATAGGGGAGCATCATACAGTGTATAGGGGAGCATCATACAGTGTATAGGGGAGCATCATACAGTGTATAGGGGAGCATCATACAGTGTATAGGGGAGCATCATACTGTGTATAGGGGAGCATCATACTGTGTATAGGGGAGCATCATACTGTGTATAGGGGAGCAACATGCAGTGTATAGGGGAGCATCATACTGTGTATAGGGGAGCATCATACTGTGTATAGGGGAGCATCATACAGTGTATAGGGGAGCATCATACTGTGTACAGGGGAGCATCATACTGTGTATAGGGGAGCATCATACAGTGTATAGGGGAGCATCATACAGTGTATAGGGGAGCATCATACAGTGTATAGGAGAGCTGTACAGGGGGAGACTCATGACATTATTAAATGTAAAGTGGGCACTTATTGTTATAGGGAACTCAGGTAACGCTGACTGTCAAAGGGGCACAGATGGCGCTCTTACTTTCTAGGAGACAAAATATGGGCACTGTTTTTGAGAGTTGCTTTAGAAATTAGAGGGCACAGAGAGCCACACAGCAGGTACAGTTAAAGGGACACATACAGCAGCAGCGGCTCAGCATTGGGGTATCAGCAGGGTAAGGAGTTTGTGCAGGTAGGGAGTAGTCCCATTGGTGACAGTGCTGAAAACATGAGACATGAAATGAATCTTTGTTGTAATCTCTGCAGACGAGTCCTGGCTGGAAGAAGTTGTCATGTTGGTCTGGGCCAGATGGAAAAGTGAACGATTCCATCAGAAAGAACGTCAGCTGTAAGTCACCATCTGTAGCTGTGCTGTGATCTCTTATACGGTATGTTGTGTAGGACGGGTATCTACCACTCACTATATGGCGGTAATATCAATATTGGTCTTTATTTAGAAATTATATTCAGCAACAGCGCGGTCCTCTGCTGAGGTTCTCCTCCACTATTACTGTGCGTCACCGAGCTGTAATCAAGGTTACCTGGTTGGGGGCTCACTCAGAAGTTTCGCCCCCCTTAACCAAAACCCTAGCTACGCCTCTACTCATTGATCTACTATGCTATAAATTCTCCACAATATGATAAAAAAATTGAAGTATATGTTACAGTGGGGGGAGGATTTGGGGTTTGAACAGTCAATTGATGAATGGTATCGTAGCTGTGACACCCTATCAAGAGGTAGTCACCAGACTTCCCTTGTGGAGACCTCCTTAAAACTATTGCACAGAGTCTATTATGTACAGGAAAAAATTCACAGCATTTTTCCTAAAATCTCGGGAGACTGTTTTGGGGGCTGTGGAATATCTGGTGACATGAGACATATTTGGTGGTCTTGTATGGTGGTTTCTGGGCTTTGGGAGAAGGTGAAGCGTCTGATAGCACAGATGTATGGTGGACCGGTTGATCTGGAACCTTCTACCCTTTTACTGGGAACCAGGCCTTCCCGGCTTCCAGAAAGCTTTCAGAAGCTAGTAAACTACTTATGTATGGCCACTAAATCCACATTGCGGCAAAGTGGAAGTCGCCCTCACTGTCAATATCTATGGTGAAAGAGAAGATGAACGACATTATGTTATTCTCATTTGTGGCCCCAGCGTTTCTTGTAGAATAAATCCCTTTCTCACACAATCCTGTAGTAATGACTTTGTTCTCACGTTTTGTAGGAGGGTTCGTCTGACTCCATCTTATGTTATCAGTATAAGTGCGAGAGATGAGAGACCGACGACCGCAGTTTTACCGTGTGTGTCCGGCGTCAGTTCTACAGTGTGAGAGATGCGGGGTCTGTGACCGAATCTGGGGGTATACGGGTGTATACAGCGTACACGGAGGGGTCTGTGAACGAAGCTTGGGGTATACAGATGTATAAAGCATACACAGAGGAGTCTGTGACCGAAGCTGGGGGTATACGGGTGTATACAGCATACACAGAGGGGTCTGTGACCAAAGCTGGGGTTATACGGGTGTATACAGCATACACAGGGGTCTGCGAACGAAGCTTGGGGTATACAGATGTATAAAGCATACACAGAGGAGTCTGTGACCGAAGCTGGGGGTATACGGGTGTATACAGTGTACACAGAGGGGTCTGTGACCGAAGCTGGGGGTATACGGGTGTATACAGCATACACAGGGGACTGTTACCGAAGCTGGGGATATACGGGTGTATACAGCGTACACAGAGGTGTCCACACAAACACGGCTCCGCTCCGTACACCTCGTACACACTCGGCTCCGCTCCGTACACCTCGTACACACTCGGCTCCGCTCCGTACACCTCATACACACACGGCTCCGCTCCGTACACCTTGTACACACTCGGCTCCGCTCCGTACACCTCATACACACACGGCTCCGCTCCGTACACCTCATACACACACGGCTCCGCTCCGTACACCTCGTACACACACGGCTCCGCTCCGTACACCTTGTACACACTCGGCTCCGCTCCGTACACCTCATACACACACGGCTCCGCTCCGTACACCTCGTACACACACGGCTCCGCTCCGTACACCTTGTACACACTCGGCTCCGCTCCGTACACCTTGTACACACTCGGCTCCGCTCCGTACACCTCGTACACACGCGGCTCCGCTCCGTACACCTCGTACACACTCGGCTCCGCTCCGTACACCTCGTACACACGCGGCTCTGCTCCGTACACCTCGTACACACACGGCTCCGCTCCGTACACCTCGTACACACGCAGCTCCGCTCCGTACACCTCGTACACACGCAGCTCCGCTCCGTACACCTCGTACACACACGGTTCCGCTCCGTACACCTTGTACACACGCAGCTCCGCTCCGTACACCTCGTACACACACGAGCCTGCTCTGTACATCCTGTACACTCACAGCTCTGCTACATCCACCCTGTAAACTCCTGGCCGCACACATAAACTTCCCCTCATCCAGCACCATGACAACCAGCACAGCAGAGTCCTGCACACACTGAGGCCCCTGATCATGTGACCCCTGACTCCTCACCTCCTGTGACCTCATCACAGGTCCTGTGCGCACAGAGCAGCTGTAGAAATCTCCGGCCTCGGGGGTCTCACCAGACTTTGCTCTTTTCTTGCAGGGGCCGCAGTGGATTTCATCCTGGATCCATAGAGCTGAATAGAGGAGCGATGTTCCTTCACTCTGATGGGAATTGATGGTGACGTTGAGTCTATGAGGAACGTGTTCAGCTGCCGACTCCGAGGAGGAAACTGCTTGTTGTCTGTGGCCTAAATATATAGGTTTTATTAGTAGATGTCAGGGGAGAAAACTAAACCCTGTAAGATAATAAATCTCCTCATATGTTTCCCTTATTATCTCCAGTAATTGTATTATTACACAGGATTCTTATGATGTTACATCGGATCATCTTCTTCTCATTCGGGTCTCTACAATATCGGATCCTCTCAGTGAAGATCTTCTACAGAAGAGAATTTTCCTGATTTACCCATCAAGGATGGATATGGACAGAGACAAGATGGCGGAGAGGATGTTACACCTCACCCTAGAGATCCTCTTCCGTCTCACTGGAGAGGTGAGAGATTCTGATGACGTCACATTACATCATTCTTATCTATGGGAATAACAGATGGACAGAACTGGAGAGGTGAGGACTCTGGAAATGTCTGGAGTGAGATTTATTAATGTGTCTCTCCATAACCAGGATTACACAGTGGTGAAGAAGACCTCTAGTGATCGCTGTCAGGACCCTGTGTCTGAGGGATGGGGAAGACCCCTGAGCCCAATCACGGGGCCTCCACCTCACCCCCTGATCCATGAGGACATCAATGACCAGAAGATCCTAGACCTCATCTACAAGATGATGGAGCTGCTGACTGGAGAGGTGACACTGCTGGGAATGCTGGGACATTATACAGTAACACTATGAAGGGATCGGGGGATGACAGTATCATTGTATGTGTCAGGTTCCTATAAGGTGTCAGGATGTCGCTGTCTATTTCTCCATGGAGGAGTGGGAGTATTTAGAAGGACACAGAGATCTGTACAAGAACGTCATAATGGAGGTTCCCCAGCCCCTCACATCACCAGGTAATAGACAGGACTAAATACACACGGCCTATAATTATCTGTATGTAGAGAATGAATTCAGTCCCTGTATGTGTTTCCTCCAGATCTATCCAGTAAGAGGACAACACCAGAGAGATGTCCCCGTCCTCTTCTTCCACAGGACTGTAACCAAGAAGATCCCAGAGCTCCTCAGGATCATCAGGTAGATGGAGAGAAGGTGTCAGGAGATCTCCCCTATGATGTGTAGACGGCTGTGAAGGTCTTGTGCTCAGTCTTGTTTTATCCTCCAGTATTATATGTTTTATACTTGTGTAATGAGAGCGGTGGAGATGGCAGGATTAGAGCTGATCATAGATGGGACTTCTCCATCTGTCTGTGACTTACAATATTTGTTTCAGGGTGAAGATCTGACCCATATTAATCCTACAGAGACATATGTGAGGGGTGATGAGTGGTGTAAAGAGGAGATTCCCACATATGACTACCCAGGTGAGTAGTGACCACTGAATGCAGAGAAGCCACAGATTCCTCTCAGTCACCGGCTGTGGCTGCTTTATCGGTGGTGTAGTCCGGCCGTATTACCATGATCACCATTTTGCCTCTAGACCACAACATTCTCCTCCACCCAAAACTGTGCAAATGACTTTGGGCAGTGAAAGCCCTTTTCTATAGAACTTACAACCAATTACATTGTTTTTGATCCTAAGGAATTCAGGATACTGCACAATCTCTCCTGAAATGGGGAGCAATATTATTTTCCATAGTGGATCCATAGTAGCTCCAATGCTCCACCATAAATGAGGGCAACTCTGGTTTACTGTTGTGTAATCTGTATTTGTAGTTTTCAGTTAATGAGATTCTCGTGCTCTGGGGCGGGGCTGTGGGTGGGGCTGTGGGCGGGGCTTTATGTGGTGCTCTGATTACATATTCATCTGTATTGGCTTATGACAGGTCGCTGACCCCTCACTGACCTGCCCCCCATTATTACATAATGCATATAATAGCATTGATATTATTGTTGATAATGCCTATAATATTGTAGCTATTGTGAGGCTTAGAAAAAAATTACATCCAGCACAATGTCACCGGCGATGGCGGCGCCTGCGCAGTAGCCTCTATATCAACTGTATCAATTTTTTTTGTTAGGAAGTTATAAGGGTTAAAAGTTAAACAGCGATTTCTCATTTTTACAACAAAATTTACAAAACCATTTTTTAGGGACCACCTCACATTTGAAGTGAGTTTGGGGGGTCAATATGACAGAAAATACCCGAAAGTGACACCATTGTAAAAACTGCACCCCTCAAGGAGCTCAAAACCACATTCAAGAAGTTTATTAACCCTTCAGGTGCTTTACAGGAATGATTGGAATGTGGAAGGAAAAAATAAACATTTACTTTTCTTTCACACAAATTTTCCTTTAGACCTAAGTTTTTTTTACTTTCGCAAGAGTAACAGGAGAAAATGGACGATACATTTTGTTTTGCAATTTCTCCTGAGCATGCCGATACCCCATATGTGGGGGAAATCTACTGTTTGGGCGCACGGCAGGGCTCGGAATGGAAGGAGCGCCATTTCACTTTTTGAATGTAAAATATGCTGGAATAATTAGCGGTTGCCATGTCGCGTTTGGAGAGCCCCTGATGTGCATAACCAGCGGAGACCACCAACAACTGACACCAATTTGGAAACTAGACCCCCCCCAAGGAAATGTGTGGTGAGCAGTTTGAACCCCCAAGTACTTTGTAGAAGTTAATTACGTAGAGCCGTGAAAATAAAAAATCATATTTTTTCAACAAAAAATGATCTTTTCACCCTCCATTTTTTTTCCAAAGGGTAACAGGAAAAATTAGACCCCAAAATTAGTTGTGTAATTTGTCCTGAGTATGCTGACACCCCATATGTGGGGGGTAAACTACTGTTTGGGCGCATGTCAGAGCTCCGAAGGGAAGGAGCGCCATATTGGAGAGCAGATTTTGCTGGAATTGTTTCTGGGTGACATGTCACATTGTCAGAGCCCCTGAGGTGCCAGAACAGCATAAGCCCCCAAAAGTGACTGCATTTTACCAAATACTTCCCTGAATGAATTCTTCTAGTGGTGCAGTGAGCATACTGACACCACAGCTGTTCCATAGAAAATTATACCATTGGGCAGTGAAGAAAAAATAATTGCTGTATTTTTCGGACTATAAGATGCACCCCAAATCTTCAAAAGGAAAATAGGGGAAAAAAATGTGCAAAATGGGGGGTCCGTCTTACAGTCCGAATTCAGCTTACTAGGGGGGATCAGCACAGGTGCAAGAGTGGTCACAGACATTGTTCGGTGGTCCAGGCTGGTGCGGTGGCCTCCGGAAAATCCCATCCCAGGCTGAGGCGGCAGGGGTGCTCTGTGCTGGGGTGGTGGCAGCGCTCTGTGTTGGGGTGGGGGTAGTGCTCTGTGCTGGGGTGGCGGCAGCGCTCTGTGCTGGGGCCACGGCAGCGCTCTGTGCTGGGGCTGTGGTGCTCTGTGCTGTCTGGGGGGCTCTACCGCTGTTTTGTCAAAGCCGGAGGCCACTGCAGCTCTATTGTTGCGATGCGGTGGCCTCCGGGAAACTGGCAGATGGGGGCGGTGTATGCTCAGATTAACAGGGGCGGACCTACCGCCCGTGCAGACCGTGCATTGCACGGGGGCCCCGGGGGAGAGGGGGCCCCTCCAGCACCGCATGGCTAGTTATGTCAAAATTCAAATTAGCCATGTGTAGTGCAATGAGGAGAGCAGCGAGCGCTGCGGGAGGCAAAGGGGCCCCTGTGAGGCAGGGGAGCCCGCGTGCCCCCAGCACCGACTCCACCCCCCTGATCCCCACATTGAAGGAGGCAATGATGGAGCCTGGAGGAGAGAGCGTCAGCTGACGCTCCCTCTCCCATCATTCCCCACTCTGCCTCTGACTCAGCGGGGGCGCGATGACGTCATCGTGCTCTCACTGTGTACCATGCAGAGCAAGAGAGGAGACAGGAGCCAGGAGCAACGCAGGCACGAGGAGAAGGGGAGGAGGGTGTTGTTTTTTGTTTTTTTTTATTAAATCAGTGTTAGTACTGGACTGTGGGGCCATATACCATGCTGGGCTGTATTATACCATGCTGGGGGGGCTATATACCATGCTGGGGGGGCTATATACCATGCTGGGCTGTATTATACCATGCTGGGGGGGCTATATACCATGCTGGGCTGTATCATACCATGCTGGGGGGGGCTATATACCATGCTGGGCTGTATTATACCATGCTTAGGGGGCTATATACCATGCTGGGCTGTATCAAACCATGCTGGGGGGGCTATATACCATGCTGGGCTGTATTATACCATGCTGGGGGGGCTATATACCATGCTGGGCTGTATTATACCATGCTGAGGGGGCTATATACCATGCTGGGCTGTATTATACCATGCTGGGGGGGCTACATATCATGCTGGGCTGTATTATACCATGCTGGGGGGGCTACATACCATGCTGAGCTGTATTATACCATGCTGGGGGGGGCTATATACCATGTTGGGCTGTATTATACCATGCTGAGGGGGCTGTATACCATGCTGGGCTGTATTATACCATGCTGGGGGGCTACATATCATGCTGGGCTGTATTATACCATGCTGGGGGGGCTACATACCATGCTGAGCTGTATTATACCATGCTGGGGGGGCTATATACCATGCTCGGGGGGCTATATACCATGCTGGTCTGTATTATACCATGCTGGGGGGGCTACATACCATGCTGGGCTGTATCATACCATGCTGGGTGGCTATATACCATGCTGGGGGTGCTATATACCATGCTGGGCTGTATTATACCATGCTGGGGGGGCTATATACCATGCTGGGCTGTATTATACCATGCTGGGCTGTATTATACCATTCTGGAGGGGCTATATACCATGCTGGGCTGTATTATACCATGGTGGTCTGTAATGTACTGTAAGAATGTTTCTAGAAACTTCTAGAAGTCTCTCCTTTGCTTATCAGGACATTGCAGCCTGCCGTGTAGCTGCAAACCCCCCCTTCTCTTCCCACACACACACACCAGTGTCTTCATGTGCACAGCCTGTAAAACCTGAAACCGTCCATTTCCTGTGAGCTAGGAATGTTAATTAGCTAAGTGAAAAGATGGTCCTTTGTTTAAAACCAGAGGCTGCTTACAGGTATAGGAAATATTAAAAGACGCCTAGCTCGCACTCCGCTCATGACAGAGATATAATAGTCATATTTCCTTGATCTGAGTGGACCCGGCTTCGCTACGGTGCCTCATGCGTAGTTCTCGGACCTCCAAAACCTGAAATATGGATTGCTCCCAAATAGAGGGTCTTAGTTATGGCATGCTTGGTGTTTTCGGATTCTATTCGGTAAATCACAAACAATGATGCCATATATGTGTTTGTGCGGGCTTCCCTCGCTAAGATATGATCCTCATAAGTTTTGTAGCCAAATCATAACTTGAAGAGAGGAAGGTGGGACCTTCCCAGACCGCCCATTTCGTGAGGTCATAGACCCAAAAGGATAAGGGATTCCCTCCCCAAAACTCAGGCAGAGCAGCTTAAGTCCTCGTGCCAGAGAGACGTGCCGATGAGCGGCGACGTTTGGTTAAGTGCCCCTCCCCCCAGCCGCATGGGATGCCTAACGCCAACTGACCACATGTGAGTGTACTTTCTTCTTTCATCCATTTTGTTTTATACTTGTCTATTGTACATATTTTGTGTCTCAACTTTATAGCAACTTTTATCTGTATAACCACTGACCACATTTTGGGAATAAATCGTAAAATTATCAGTTTGTCTCCATGCTCTAAGAAACGAACTATACGCCTTCTTTAGATAATCGCTACTAATTTAAGGGGTTTGCCACGGACCCTCTTAATTTAAGACTGTGAATTAAGTAAACTGTGGATGGTGGCAGCGCGATGTGTGCGATTGATTAGGCTAGTTGGCAGTCCAGAAGGGTCTTATATTGCAGAAGGGGGGCTGTGGCCACAGCACTGATAATTCCCTCACTGCAGTAGACTAATTGCCCGTGCACAACAAGCAGCCCGTCCGGCGACTAATTAACCTAGGTGCAGTTCCCTGACTGACCTGAGGGTAAGGGGGGCGCCGGAGAGCTGCGAGTTCCAAAGTGGAACTGAGAAAGTGGGATATACATAAATCCCCGCAGTTCTTGGAAGGTTTTTAGTAGTGGTGGGGCATCCAAAATACCCCCCTGCAATAAATTGTTAGAGCGAGATTAGCTTGCTGGGTATTTTTGTCACATGGTGCCAGTGGTGGGATAACTAAGATAAGCCCCCACTGTGCCTGTGATAGCCGTGTGCCGGCAGTGTGTCGCGTCCCTCCGTCCGCTGATACACCCATGTCAGTGGTGGGATTGTGACATAGTGGTGACACAGGGTCCGCTGACCGTCATGTTTTGGTGGCAGCGGGACCACCGTTTGTCACAATTTGGTGGCAGCGGTGGACTGTTCATCACGTATTGGTGAACAGCGGTGGGCTGTTCGTCACATGGTCTATATACCATGGTGGGCTGTATACCATGGTGGGCTGGGCTATATACCATGTGGTGCTGGGCTATATACTATGCGGCTGTGTTATATACCATGGGGGTACATTTTACATTATATTCTATAAGGGGAGGCTGTGTTATATAATATGGGGGCTACATTATATTCTATGGGGAGGTGGGCTGTATTATATTCTATTTGGGGCTACATTATTTTCTATAGGGGGCCTGTATTATATTTATTATATTCTGTGGGGGCTGCATTATATGATATGAGGAGGACTACATTGTATTCTATGGAGGGGCTACATTATGCTATATAAGGGGCTGCATTATATCCTATGAGGGGGTTGCCATATATTCTATGGAGGGGCTGCATTATACTATATGGGGGGGGCTGCATTATATTCTATGGGGGGTTACATTATGTTCTATACAGATATTATATCCAGCCCTGCATAGCCTCAATATTAGATAACAACAAATAACTTTGTTGCCCTATGAAGGGTTGGGGGGGCCCGAAAAATTTATTGCACAGGGACCCACTACAGTCTGTGTCCGCCCCTGCAGATTCAGATCTTGGCAACGATATCTCGGGACGAGATCTGAATCTGAACATGCGCCGCCCACAGCGGCCATTCCATTTTTCCAGAGACCACCGCATCGCAGCAATGGAACTGCAAGGGTCTCCGGGCTTTGACAAAATGCCAGCGGAGCCTTCCACGCAGCACAGAGCGCCGCCGCAGCATTTGCAAGTATTTTCCGACTATAAGACGCACCCCCTTTTCCCCAAAAAATTTTTGGGGAAAAAGTGCGTCTTATCGTCTGAAAAATATGGTACATTTCTACCCAGATTTTACATTGGAAAATAGATAGATGGGTAAATGGTCACTACACCCATAGATGAATTCGCAGAGGGGTGTCATTTCCAATTCCCAGAGGGGTGTCATTTCCTTTTTCGGAAATGACACCCCTCTGGGAATTCATCTATGGATATAGTGACCATTTTCATTACATGGATGATTTCCAGATACACGTAGTGGAAATTTTAGAGCAAAAATTGCAAAAATGTCATTGTGGTGCCCAATATATTGTGCCCAGCTCGTGTCTCTGGAGACCTTCCCCCACCTACCCCCGGAAATTGTTAAGTCAGCTCTACTCAAATGTGTCTGTCACTAAATAAACCAAATGCTTGAATGTCAAAACGGTTCAAAAACGTGATTCTGTGTGGAAGATTGTAAAGCCGTCATGGAGGCATAAGGCTGGCAATGATGGGCATTGTGGGTAATAATAGCGGTATCATGCCTCATTCCTCTCTAGGAACATACACGACATCTTCTCTGGGGGTTCTTTCTTGTTTCAGTTACTGGGATGAGTGCAATAAAATGTCGCTCAGTGAGTCTTCTCACATCTTCAGATTCTACAGGATTGGCAGGGACAAAATTTTCAAAAACAAGATTTTCAGTGACCTTTTCCTGATAATCAAGGAAAGTATCTGCATTTCCGGCTTTTTTGTATAACACAAAAGAATTATATGTGGCCACCTGAAACAAATACATGACTAACTTTTTATACCAGATCTATGATTTTCTTGATACCTGGTATGGCTGTAGAACCTGATCTTCAAGGTCCACACCCCATATATTTGTTGTAGTCAATGACAGACACAGGTTTTGGAGTAGTGGATCCCTGTTGGTCTGCAGTGGCCCTTGTGGCATCTGTGTGGATCGAGCTCAGGATAAAAATATCATTTTTATCCTTATACTTAAGGGCAAGCAGCTCTCCATTGTGTAAAGACCCTGACTGCCCCTTTGGGAACCTTTTGCTGACCAATGATTGTGGAAACCCCTGACGGTTTTTGTGAATGGTCCCATAAGCCCCTATGTTATGTTCAGCCAGACTTTTAAATAGAGGTATGCTGGTGTAGTAGTTGTCAACATACAGATTGTAGCCTTATTGTAAAAAAAGGCTCAGAACGATTTTCCCGATGTCCCCAGATAAGTAGGGCCTCCTGGTGGGTTTAGTTGGCTGTCTTTCCCCTCATAAATGCGAAAAGCTGATGTGTATCTGGTTGAACTCTCGCACATTTTATAGAGCTTTATTCCGAACCTTGCCCTCTTAGAAGGAATAAATGGCTTGAGGTGCAGTCTTCCTTTGAATTTTACAAGGGACTCATCAATGGAAATGTTTTCTGTTGGGGTGTAAAGCTTTAAGAACTTTTCTGTCAAGTCTTCGATGATGGGTCTGATTTTGAATAGTCTGTCATGTTCTGGGGCATTTCTGGGCAGGCACTGACTAGTGTCGTTAAAGTGCCAAAATCTCATGAGCATTTCATAACAGGTCCTAGGAAGAATGGCAGAAAACATAGGGGTGGCTTGAACAGGGCGGTTGGACCAATAGGACCGAATGCTCATTTCTTTAACAAGCCCCATAGTGAATGTAAGTCCTAAAAATGTTTTTATTTCTAGGACATTAGTTGGTTCCATAAATGTGACCTAGCATAATAGGATCGTGGATTCTGGCTGATGAATTGGGACACATATAAATTTGTAGGACAATATGCTCTAGCAAGCTATCTGTCAGAAACAAATTTAAAAAAATAATTGGTCCAAAATGTTCCACCTCCACATTTATACCAGGAATGGCATTACAATGAGGGATGAATGGAGTAGCCGAATCCGAAGCCTCCCATCTGGGAAATGCTACAGCAAGAGGCAAAGCCCCTTGGACATTGGTGTGCGCCAATTCCCGAGCACTAGGGACAGCGCTAGTACTGGGCATTGTTCCCTGAGTTGGAGACATTTCTCCAGAAGCGCTATTTGTCCTTCTTGTTGTACTGGTCCTTGTGTGTGAGGATGGACCAGAATCACTGCTCATTTCTGAGCTATCACTGTCGCTGCTACTAAAGCCCTCGAAATCCACATCACCATCTGACACTGCACTTTCTTCACTGTCAGAGCATAAAAGTGCATAAGCCTCCTCTGCACTATAATACTGACGGGCCATTTTATTCATTATTTTTTTTCCGGAAATAGAAAACTCAGACGTGACCAAATTATTGGGGAGACAATTGAGAAAAGCCTAATTCTTTACCCTATCCCTAACTTTAGAATAAACCCTAACTTTAGCCTAACACTAATCCTAACTATAGCATTAACTGTAATCTGCCTTATCTGTTTTTCCATTGACAGATGATGGACCTGAGTGGGGACTTGTTTTTGTGAGATGAGAATTGGTATTATTTTCGCCTACATAACATTGATTGGTTTCTTTTTATTCGATATTTGGGAGGCAGAATGAACAAACAGTTGAGCACCGCACACTACTGGTTCATCCAACAAGGTTTTCTATGAGACTGTGAACTGTCATTGTCTTGGTAAATAATTAACCCCTTTCTGACATCAGACATACTATCCCGTCCATGGGACCCGGGCCCCTATGCCCATGGACGGGATAGTACGTCTAGCGCGATCAGCGGCGCTCACGTGGTGAGCGCCGCTGATCGCGGCCGGGTGTCAGCTGATTATCACAGCTGACATCCGGCACAATGCACAATGTGTCAGGGGTGGTGACAGACTGCCCCCGACACGTTAACCCCTTGCACACTGCGATCAAACACGATCGCGGTGTACAGGGGGTTAAAGGGAAGCATCGGCAGGGAGGGGGCTCCCTCCGTGCTTCCCTGAGCCCCCCACAGCAGCGCAATGTGCAGCGCTGCTGCGGGAGGCTCCTTTCCTGCAGGTCCCCGAATCCAAGATGGCGACGGGGACCTTCGGGGGCCTGCAGGAAGCTGGCTTCCTCAGTGCCTGCAAAGCGCAGGCAAGGAGGAAGCCTGCAGCACTGGCTGTGACAGATCGCTGATCTGTCACAGTGATCTGTGATGTGACAGATCAGCAATCTGTCACATGACAGTAATGTCCCCCCTGGGACAATGTAATAAAGTTAAAAAAAAAAAAATGTAAAAATAATTTAAAACAAATCGCTAAATAAATTAAAAAAAATATATATATTCCCTAATAAATTCATTTTTTGGAAATAAAAAAAACAAAACAATAAAAGTACACATATTAGGTATCGCCGCGTCCGTAAAAACCCGCCCTATAAAACTGTCCCATTAATTAACCCCTTTAGCGAACCCCTTAAAAAATAAAAATAAAAAACGAAGCAAAAAATAATGATTTGTTATCATACTGCCGAACAAAAAGTGTAATAACGCGCGATCAAAAAGACGCATATAAATATCCATGGTACCGCTGAAAACGTCATCTTGTCCCGCAAAAAACGAGCTGCCACACAGCATCATCAGCGAAAAAATAAAAAAGTTATAGCTCGCAGAATAAAGCGATGCAAAAATAATTATTTTTTATATAAAATAGTTTTCATTGCATAAAAGCGCCAAAACATAAAAAAAACCTAAATGAGGTATCGCTGTAACCGTACCGACCCGAAGAATAAAACCGCTTTATCAATTTTATCGCACGCGGAACGGTGTAAACGCACCCCCCAAAAGAAATTCATGAAACGCTGGTTTTTGTTCATTCTGCGTCCCAAAAATCGGAATAAAAAGCGATCAAAAAATGTCACGTGCCCGAAAATGGTACCAATAAAAACGTCAACTCGTCCCGCAAAAAATAAGACCTCACATGACTCGGTGGGTGAAAATATGGAAAAATTATAGCTCTCAATATGTGGTGATGCAAAAACTATTTTTACAATAAAAAGCGTCTTTTAGCGTGCGACAGCTGCCAAACATAAAAACCACCATAAATAGTAAATCAAACCCCCCGTTATCACCCCCTTAGTTAGGGAAAAATAATAAAATAAAAAAAATGTATTTATTTCCATTTTCCCATTAGGGCTAGGGTTAGGGCTGAGATTAGCGTTAGGGGTGTGTTGGGGTTGGAGTTCGAATTGGGGGTTTCCACTATTTGCGCACATCAGGGGCTCTCCAAACGCAACATGGCGTCTGATCTCAATTCCAGCCAATTCTGCGTTGAAAAAGTCAAATGGTGCTCCTTCCCTTCTGAGCCCCGACGTGTGCCAATACAGTAGTTTTCTCCCACATATGGGGTATGAGCGTACTCAGGACAAATTGGACAACAACTGTTGGGGTCCAATTTCTCCTGGTACCCTTGGGAAAATAAAAAAATTGGGGACTAAATGATCATGTTTGTGGAAAAAAATGATTTTTTTATTTCCACGCCCGGGCGTTATAAACTTCAGTGAAGCACTTGGGGGTTCAAAGTGCTCACCACACATCTAGATAAGTTCCGTGGGGGGGTCTAGTTTCCAAAATGGGGTCACTTGTGGGGAGTTTCAATAGTTTAGGTAGATCAGGGGTTCTCCAAAAGCACATGACACCCGCAGACCAATCCATCAAAGTCTGCATTCCAAAACGTCACTACTTCTCTTCCGAGCCCCGACGTGTGCCCATACAGTAGTTTTCTCCCACATATGGGGTATCAGTGTACTCAGGACAAATTGGACAACAACTTTTGGGGTCCAATTTCTCCTGTTACCCTTGGGAAAATAAAAAAATTGGTGACTAAACGATCATGTTTGTTGAAAAAATAAGATTTTTTTATTTTCACGCCCGGTCGTTATAAACTTCTGTGAAGCACTGGGGGGTTCAAAGTGCTCACCACACATCTAGATAAGTTCCTTAGGGGGTCTAGTTTCCAAAATGGGGTCACTTGTGGGGGGTTTCCACTCTTTAGGTACATCAGGGGCTCTCCAAAAGCAACATGACACCCGCAGACCATTCCATCAAAGTCTGCATTCCAAAACGTCACTCCTTCCCTTCCGAGCCCCGACGTGTGCCCATACAGTAGTTTTCTCCCACATATGGGGTATCAGCGTACTCAGGACAAATTGGACAACAACTTTTGGGGTTCAATTTGTCCTGGTACCCTTGGGAAAATAAAAAAATTGGTGACTAAACGATCATGTTTGTTGAAAAAATACGATTTTTTTATTTTCACGCCCGGGCGTTACAAACTTCTGTGAAGCCCATGGGGGTTCAAAGTTCTCACCACACATCTAGATAAGTTCCTTAGGGGGTCTAGTTTCCAAAATGGTGTCATTTGTGGGGGGTTTCCACTGTTTTGGTACATCAGGGGTTTTCCAATCGCGACATGGTGTCCGATCTCAATTCCACCCAAAAAAGTCAAATGGCGCTGCTTCCCTTCTGAGCTCTGCCATGCGCCCAAATAGTCGTTTACACCCACATATGGGGTATCAGCGCACTCAGGACAAATTGTACAATAACTTTTAGGGTCCTGTTACCCTTGGGAAAATAAAAATTGGGGGTGAAAAAACCTTTTTTTGGAAAAAATATGATTTTTTAATTGTACCGCTGTACGTTATAAACTTCTGTGAAGCCCTTGTGGGTTCAAAGTTCTCACCACATATCTAAATAAGTTCCGTGGGGGGTCTAGTTTCCAAAATGGGGTCACTTGTAGGGGGTTTCCACTGTTTAGGTACATCAGGGACTCTCCAAACGTGACATGGCGTCCAATCTGAATTCCAGCCAATTTTGCATTGAAAAAGTCAAACGGCGCTCCTTCCCTTCTGAGCTCTGCCATCGGCCGAAACAGTGGTTCCCCCCACATATCAGGTATCAGCGTACTCAGGACAAATTGCACAATAACTTTTGCAGTCCAATTTCTCCTGTTACACTTGGTAAAATAAGAAAAATTGAACCTGAAGTATTTTTTTTGTGAAAAAAAGTTAAATGTTCATTTTTTTTTTAAATATTCAAAAAATTCCTGTGATGCACCTGAAGGGTTAATAAACTTCTTGAATGTGGTTTTGAGCACCTTAAGGGGTGCAGATTTTAGAATGGCGTCACTTTTGGGTATTTTCTATCATATAGACCCCTCAAAGTGGCTTCAAATGTGATGTGGTCCGTAAAAATGAAATGGTGTTGCAAAAATGAGAAATCGCTGGTCAACTTTTAACCCTTATAACTTCGTAACAAAAAAAAATTTTGGTTCCAAAATTGTGCTGATGTAAAGTAAACATGTGGGAAATGTTACTTATTAAGTTTCTTGTGTGCCATATCGCTGTGATTTCAGGGCATAAAAATTCAAATTTGGAAAATTGGAAATTTTCGCCAAATTTCCATTTTTTTAACAAATAAACGCAAGTTGTTTGAATGAAATTTTACCACTAACATGAAGAACAATATGTCACGAGAAAACAATGTCCGAATCACCGGGATCCATGGAAACGTTTCAGAGTTATTACCTCATAAAGGGACAGTGGTCAGAATTGTAAAAATTGGCCCGGTCATGAAAGTGCAAACCACCCTTGGGGGTGAATGGGTTAAAGTTTTTACATAGCTTGCCATTTTTATGGACAGTTTAAGTAGAAATGTTCAAAAATATAAAACTCAATGATATTTTATTAAAAAAATTGTTTTTTATCTTAGCAGTTGACTGTACCAGGAGATCAGAGGGACAGCTGACATCTTCAGTTTTTAAATCAGATGATCTTGAGATCCTACAAGATACAACTGAAGTGATTGATATTACTCCAGATATAGCATCATCCATTCACAGCAATGATCTGTCATCTGATCCTATGAAACAGGTCCCATCTTCTGATTCATTACTGACTAATAAGAGAAATCAAAGTCACAAAAGAGGCAATAAAAAACAAACTGCTCCTAAAGGAAAGAAGTCATTTTCATGTTCTGAATGTGAGAAATGTTTTAACCAGAAATCACAATTGGTTAATCACCATAGAACTCACACAGGGGAGAAGCCTTTTACCTGTTCAGAATGTGGGAAATGTTTTAACCAGAAATCACAATTGGTTAATCACCATAGAACTCACATGGGGGAGAAGCCTTTTTCCTGTTCAGAATGTGGGAAATGTTTTAACCAGAAATCACAATTGGTTAATCACCATAGAACTCACACAGGGGAGAAGCCTTTTTCCTGTTCAGAATGTGGAAAATGTTTTAACCGGAAAGAGCATCTTATTAGTCACCAAATAACCCACACAGGGGAGAAGCCTTTTTCCTGTTCAGAATGTGGGAAATGTTTTAACAATAAATCAGTTTGTATTAAGCACCAGAGAATCCACACAGGGGAGAAGCCTTTTTCCTGTTCAGAATGTGGGAAATGTTTTAACAATAAATCAGATTGTGTTAATCACCAGAGAATCCACACAGGGGAGAAGCCTTTTTCATGTTTAGAATGTGGGAAATGTTTTGCACACAAATCAAATTTTGTTACCCACCAGAGAACTCACACAGGGGAGAAGCCTTTTTCATGTTCAGAATGTGGGAAATGTTTTAGAAATAAATCAGATTCTGTAAAGCACCTTAGAACTCACACAGGGGAGAAGCCTTTTTCCTGTTCAGAATGTGGGAAATGTTTTAACAGGAAATCACAACTGGTTAATCACCATAGAACTCACACAGGGGAGAAGCCTTTTTCCTGTTCAGAATGTGGGAAATGTTTTAACCGGAAAGAGCATCTTATTAGTCACCAAATAACCCACACAGGGGAGAAGCCTTTTTCATGTTTAGAATGTGGGAAATGTTTTAACAATAAATCAGTTTGTATTAATCACCAGAGAACTCACACAGGGGAGAAGCCTTTTTCATGTTCAGAATGTGGGAAATGTTTTAACAATAAATCAGTTTGTATTAATCACCATAGAACTCACACAGGGGAGAAGCCTTTTTCATGTTCAGAATGTGGGAAATGTTTTAGAAATAAATCAGATTCTGTAAAGCACCAGAGAACTCACACAGGGGAGAAGCCTTTTTCCTGTTCAGAATGTGGGAAATATTTTAACCAGAAAGCGCTTCTTGATCGCCATCAGAGTAGTCACACAGAGGAGAAGCCATTTTCATTTTCTTAATGTGTGAAATATTTTACTTGGAAATCAACTGTTAATAAACATCAGAGACATCACATAGTGGGAAGCCTTTTTATGTTCATAGTGTTGGAATAGTTTTAACCAAAATTGAATCTTCTTAAATTGGTTGTCTCTTGTCATTCCTCATGTTTGCTGATAAAAGGATAAAACTAAACCTTATTAATTCCAAATGTAAAACTATACCCATAATTCACCCCCTGAAGGTTAGAAAGTGACTAATAGAAAAAACATATACCCCATGTCTCAGTATATAGGGTGTTAGGGCTGGCGGAATGCAACAAATAATAAAAGATGGTAATGAGGTGCGTTTGCAGCCCGGGGTCATCCGTGCAGAGATGGTAGACTGCTGCTCGGTAATGGCAGACAGAAACTGGCGGTATAGCGAACACACACGGGTTAACTTCACCCGGTGAATAGGAGGTGAACCCTGTAGCTTCACAGGGCCGCGATACTGCAGAGTGAACACTAGTGTTTTGGTCACAGGACCCTGCCCCAAGGACACGGGGTTAGAGTCCCTCTAGACCCACCAGTGTTCGGCGCCAACACTGCAACACCAGGGAGAGACCCTTACTGAACACTGTGCCCTGTTAACAGCCACAGGGCACAGCTGATAGATCAATACCGCACGAAGTACGTACAGCGCAGCTCTGGCGAACGCCACTAACCAGCCTAAGCTTTGGTCTGGAAAGCACATTAGTGGCGCACAGCGCCGCTCAGGCTGATGTCGCTGAACGTGCGGTACCGTAGTGCCTAATGTAGTGTGGCGCAGAGTGGCGCTAACATGTGATTGGAGCTTGGAGCACTGCGGCGCTAGGCAGTGCCACTACCCGGCGCTGACTCAAACTCTAAACCCTAACAGCATACGTATCAGAGGGAAGGGGTTTCATAATGAGTCAGTCAGCGTTTCACAAGCATCCATCATCACACATACCATTACAAATTACAGACTATACTAGCCTTTTATAGCAGCGTCCTTCCGGGACCTTCCTGATGGTCCAATTCGAGCTGGAGAAGAACCTGAGCGTGTGACCCCCGACCTCCAATGAGAGGACGTCCCACGGGCATGCTCAGAAGGCTGCAAAAAGGACTTAGCCTCTGGAGCTGCTTGCTGCTGGCTAGTGCGGATTGCCAAAGCTGACCCAGAGGTGGCAGCAGCAACCAACCTGACAGCACTAGCCTGAGCAAGACGCTGAGAACGACGTCTCTAATGAGCAGCCTCCTCTGCGGCTGGGACTGAATGGGAGACCACAGAAGGCAAAGCTCGAGATTCCCCCTGTGCAGGGGCAGGAATCCGACACCTAACATTGGGTGAGGTGACGTTTACACACTCACTCTCCAAGCCTCTCATTTCTACGGGTTTCATCGTTCTCACCAAAGGCAACTCATCAGGAGACTATTTAATATTGCCCTATATTCAAACGAGACTAGACAAAAAAAAACTAAAATCATGTATCATGGTATCCGAAACAGTCAGAAAACTAGCCCCATATTGGCAGATCCCAGACCTCAGACTATATACTGTGTAAGTTTATAAGCCCCTCCAGTGTCAGGAATAGATAGTATGAATATGAATTTACCAAATGGCTGCAATGAAACAAAGAGTGAAAAATGTAAAGGGGTCTGAATACTTTCCATACCCACTGTATCAGTAAAAATACCTCCTCTTTATTAGGTTAAGTATAAAAGAATTGCACCATTTTCCGATACCCATCACGTCTCCATTTTTCATGATCTTGGGTTGGGTGAAGGCTTATTTTTTGTGTGCCGAGCTGATGCTATTAATGGAGACCATTTTGGTGCAGATACGATCTTTTGGTCTTTCCTTTATTGCTTTTTAATGCAATGTTGTGGCCAAAAAAAGTAATTCTGGCGTTTTGACATTTTTCTCGTTACGCCATTTAGTGATCGGGTTAATTCTTTTTTATAGTGATAGATCTGGCGATTCTGAACGCGGCTATAACAAATATGTGTGTGTTTGATTTTTTATTGTTTTATTTTGAAAGGGGCAAAAGGGGGGTGATTTGAACTTTTTTATATTTTTTTAATAGTTTTAAAAACAGATTTTTCTACTTTTGGGATTGTGAAGACATACAGCATTGTATCTTAATTAACCAGATGACTATTTTTTAGCAAATGAAGAATAATAGAATGTTATCTGTATGTTGGCTTTAAATGTAAGTGTTGATTTCTAGTTGGTCAAGAAAACAGACTTTTGTTTGTGTAAGCCGGTAATATTGACTTTTATTGTGCGCTTATCCTTGATCACTGGTGATCTTTGCTGATATGCTAATTATTCATTGTGTTATGGAGCCAGTTTGTTGACTTCTAAAGCAGAGAGGGAAAAACTATGCAAATAGTTTAAATAATCATTGCTATAATAATCTTATCTCCATTCTTACCCTTTATGTAAATACTGAATGAGGGACACTTGTTAAGTCTAAAAATAGGTGACATGCCTCTGTATAAAGAGACAGAGAAACAGCCAGAGAGATTCTGCCAAGACATCCATACATCCAAAGGACAAGAGACAGGACAACAGCCATTTTACATCATCAAAAGGGACACAGGTCTTTGATTCTATAGGAAACAACCTGGGGGTTTTCAGCCTCAGTTGGAAGAATACAAATCTGCTCCATTGACCATCACTGAACCATGACTGAACCATGGATACGTTTGGAGGCAGGTTGTGATCCTCGGATCAACTGGCCTTGTACCTTGTATGGACTCAATGGACTGTCATCTTCCTACACTTATTGTTACCTCCTCTCTGTGCGCGGTCCACAGGTGGAGTAGTCGACCCTGGAAGATGAAGCCAGGTTGTGATCCTCGGTCAACTGGCCTTGTACCTTGTATGGACTCAATGGACTGTCATCTTCCTACACTTATTGTTACCTCCTCTCTGTGTGCATGCCACAGGTGGAGTAGTCGACCCTGGAAGATGAAGCCAGGTTGTGATCCTCGGATCAACTGGCCTTGTATGGACTGTCATCTTCCTAAGCTTGTCATTACCTCCTCTCTGTGTGTGGGCCACAGCTGGGGTAGTGACCCTGGAAGATCTGTAGTCACAGAAGCTATTATCCCGGCGGGTCAGTGGAAGGGTGAGACTCTGACTGTTGTATTTGTTAGCATACAAAGAGATGAACTGCACCACAGGGAAATCACGGCCGCTACATGTGCTCGGTGCGATACTGCTCAGTTAGCCATGATGAGCTCATGTAACCGGACACTTCGGGTGCACACCAAGTAAAGAAAGTGTGGACTCGCAGAAGCGCAAAATGGCCGTCATCACTCGCATACTCTATCTCCCATTCTCCCTGAGGACATGCTGTGAACGGCTTGATCAATAAAGAACAGACTTTTTACACTGGTGAGTGCCACCTCATCTTTTCTTTGTGTTCTATGTGTTATTTGCCTGTTTTGTTGTACAGTAAAGCATGGCCACACTGTTTTACCCTCACCCTGTGTTGTCTGAGTAGCGTTTTGCCCATGTTAATAGGAGAGCGGGAGTTCAGCGGGATGATCACTGGTCCATGTGGTTTTGGCTAACGGGCGGCGCTCACAGCATTCCGGCAGTGACAAGCATAGAGGTCTGCTGGAGACCTCTGGTTGTCATGCCAACCCATCGGTGACCCATGATCATGTGATGGGGTCACCGATGGGCGGGATTTCCAGTGCTTGCTGGAAGTGAGCATTAAATGCCGCTGTCAGAGGCTGTTCGGGGCACCGGAGCCCACATCAAAGGGAGGAAGTACATTTACACCCAATGTCAGAAAGGGGTTAAAGGGGATTGTTTTTACAGAGATAGAAGTGGTAATCAATCATGTATACATACAAATAATTACAGAAATACACAGCTTCTAATGGTAAATAGTATAGAGTTACCACAAGAAAATATAATTTGTGTAAACCATGTGTAGATATAAAAATTCAGGCAAATGTCAGATGTTAAACTGGGTCTGAGCAGAAAAAGTAAATTAATGTGCATGCAAAATGTAATTGCATATGAACACATGACCTTTACACAGAGAAAACCAAAAACAAAACACAAAACAAATATCCTGGAATAAAAAAGTAAAAAAATATATATTGCAAAAATTGCATGAAGGTAGTAATAATAAGGGTATTTAGTTAACATAATTTTGATCAAAATAATGTAGAAGCCATCCCGCCACGTGACGGCAACCCTTGTGGGACAGTCCTAACTCTTGTATTTAAAACCTTTCCACTTGTCAAGTGACGTAAATGTGAACAAGGACAGAGGGACTGAACCACCAGTAATAGTATTGGCCAGACAGGATGGATTTTCCAACTCAGAAGCAGGGCGGTCACACCCTTATATGCACAGAATGCACAATGAACCAAATGAGAAACTGGGTCTGTGTTCATATGCAATTACATTTTGCAGTCAGCACCCATACTGCTCAGGAACCAGTACCAGGCTCTCACGCAGGAGAACGATGAAGAAATACATCAGGATAAGACTTTGCCCACAAACAGCAACCTTGTACTCCTTCAGAATCCTCCTGGATGGAGAAAGAAAAATGTTGTGAAGAAGAAACGGAGAGTGGTGGTCATGGGGGATTCCCTTTTGAGAGTAAGAATACAAGGACTTACTTACTGTTTGGGTAAGAATACAAAGACAGAACCATGGAAAGGACACCATTGTAGGCATTTACTACAGGCCGCCTGTGCAAGCTGAAGATATGGATGAACTCTTTATGCATCAAATGGCCAAGTTCTCCAAAAATATGACATAGTTTTCATGGGAGATTTCAACTATCCAGACATTTGTTGGGAATCTCTCTCAGGCAAAACTAACAGGTCAAGGAAATTCTTATCCTCTCTTGCTAACAACTTTGTCTTCCAAAAGGTAAGGGAGAAAACAAGGGGAACTGCTACCTTGGATCTAATCCTTATAGACAGGGAGGAAATGGTTGAGGAGGTAAAAGTGGCTGGGACCCTAGGAGTTAGCGACCATGCTATTTTAGAATTTTGGATAACTAGAGGAGGAAGACCTGTGAAGACGCAGACGTCAAGGTTAGATTTCAGAAAGGCAGATTTTAAGGGATTCAGAAAGAGAATTGGAGGGATCCAATGGCTGGATATCCTTAAGGACAAAAATGTCCAGGAAGGATGGGAAATCTTGAAAAATGAAATTCTCAAAGCACAATTGTTAACAATTCCAAAAAGAGGGAAGAATAGGAAGCATTTAAGGAAACCAGGATGGATGAACACAGAACTTAAGCACATGCTAAAAAGGAAGAATGAAATGTTTATAAAAAGGAAAGAGGGAGGCATATCTAAAGAAGAATATAATGCTGTCTGCAGAACCTGCAGGGCACAAATCAGATTATTAAAGCTGACAATGAATTGAGGCTTGCAAGAGACATCAAAAGCAATAATAAAGGATTTTGGGGATATGTCAAAAGTAAAGGAAAAGTCAAAGATGCTATAGGATTTTTACCGGATGAAAATGATGAAATGGTAAGACAGGATGTTGAGAAGGCCGAACTTTTAAATTCCTATTTTGCATCTGTTTTCTCTCAGAAAGGAAATGTAACATCAACTGTTCTTCACTGTCCTATTAAGGGAATAGAGGAATCCAGGATATCTATAAACAGAAAGATAGTGAGGAAACACTTAGCTAACTTAAATGAATTCAAGTCTCCAGGTCCTGATGAACTACACCCTAGAGTACTGAAGGAGATAGCAGAAGAAATTTTTGAACCCCTCTCCATAATATTTGAAAATACTTGGAGTACAGGAGAAGTCCCAGAAGACTGGAGAAGAGCAAATGTTCCTATCTTCAAAAAGGGAAGAAGGTGGACCCAGGCAACTATAGGCCGGTGAGTCTGACGTCTATACCAGGAAAGATCTTTGAACAAATTATTAAACAACATGTATGTCAATACCTGGATAAGAATGAAGTGATTAAACAGAGTCAGCATGGGTTTGTAACTAATAAGTCATGTCAGACTAACTTAATTTCCTTCTATGACAGAATCACTGATTGGGTGGATCAGGGAAATGCTGTAGATATAGTATATCTTGACTTCAGCAAAGCATTTGACAAAGTATCTCACACAATCCTTATTGAAAACAATGACTTGGTATGGAATGGACAAGGCAACTGTTAGGTGGATTCATAACTGGCTTAGTGATTGCACCCAAAGAGTAGTCGTAAATGGCTGCACATCCAGTTGGAAGAATGTCTAAAGTGGGGTACCACAGGGCTCTGTCCTGGGCCCTGTATTGTTCAACATCTTTTTCAACAATTTAGATGAAAGAATTGAGGGTAAACTAATTAAATTTGCTGATGACACAAAGCTAGGAGGGATAACTAATAATAGAGAAGAGTGAGAAAGGATTCAAAAAGATATAAATAAACTGGAGCAGTGGGCAGCAACTAGTGGAATGGTTTTTAACAGGGAAAAATGCAAAGTACTACATCTGGGCAATAAAAATGAGAAAAGCATATACAGAATGGGAGGAATAGGGCTAAGCAACAGCACATGTGAAAAAGACTTGGGTATACTAATAGGTCAACGGTGTGATGCAGCAGCAAAAAAGGCAAATGCAATTCTAGGATGTATTAACAGAAGCATACAGTCTAGATCACGTGAAGTCATTATTGCCCTCGACTCCTCTTTGGTCATACCTCATCTGGAATACTGTGTCTAGTTTTGGGTGCCACATTTCAAAAAAGACATCAACAAACTGGAGCAAGTTCAGAAAAGAGCGACCAGAATGGTGACCGGTCTGCAAAACCTGTCTTATGAGGAAAGGTTGCAGGATTTGGGAATGTTTAGCCTATCATCCCGAGACGAACGGGTTGGTAGAGAGATCCAACCAGACCATGGTCACATACCTATGAAATTTTGTCTCGGCCAGGCAAGATGACTGGGAATCCCTGCTACCGTGGGCGGAGTTGCTTTGAACAATGCTGTGGCCGATTCCACCGGCTAGACCCCATTCCTACTTAATTATGGCCAGCTTCCGCGCGTCCCTGTCCCTATGCCCGTGTTGTCCACCTATTCCAGGGTGGCAGACTGGGTGGTGGAGGCTCGTGACATTTGGGAATGCACTCAGGATGCCATCCGGGCCTCCAAGGAGAGAATGAGGGTCTCCGCCGACATGCACCGGCATCCTGCTCCGACCTTTGCTCCGGGCGACTTAGTATGCTGGTCAGCAGCGAGCTACTCCAGGGACTAAGTCCTCTTTTCGGTCCACTAAGCATGCCCGTGGGACGATCTCTCATTGGAGATCGGAGGTCACATGCTTAGGTCCAGCTCCTGCTCTGATTCGACCATCAGGAAGGTCCCGGAAGGTCGTGGCTATAAAAGCCTTGCCGCCCCGCTATGTGCTATGATAGAGATTAATTCTTATTGTTATAATGGTGTGTGTGATGATGGCTGTATGAGACAGGTGAATGACTCATTATGACTCCCCTCCCTCGGTTGTGTATGAGTTAGGGTCACAGAGTTAGAGTCAGCACCTAGTACTGATACTGCCTAGCGCCACAGTGCATTCAGCTCTCTCATCCGTTAGCGCCAGTGGGCGTCAGTCAGCACAGGCATCACAGTACCGCATGTGTAGCAGCGTCCGTCTGTACGGCGCCGTGCAGATAGTGTGCTTTCCAGCACCAAGCTCAGGCTGGTTAGTGGCGACCACAAGTGCAGAGGCAGTACATGCTCAGAGCGGCAGTCTAATGTGTCTTCGCCCTGTGACGGTTAACAGGGCACAGTGTTCGAGGGGGAACCTTCCCTGGCTCCGCAGTAGCGGTTCCAGGCTAATGGGTCTAGAGGGGCACGCTCCTCGTGTCTCGGAAGCAGTGTCCTTTGCCCTCACCCTAGCGCTCCTCTAGCCATAGTACACATAGTACTGACACTATTAGTCACTGACATCTATAACTCTAATGGTTCTGCAATGGTTTATTGTATGTGAACTATGTCTCCTCTCCTGTCGGGTTCTGTCATGATGTTACAGAATTATCGGCGATTCTGCCATCTATATCTGTATGAACTATAAAGACCTATAATATTTCAGGCCATGGATCGGTCAAATGTCCATTTTTCAGTAAAATCTCACCACACGGACACTTTGATGTGAGGAGATCGCATCCTCGCTCTGCACACGGAGGACACACGGATCACTGAACAGGGAACATCTCTGCCATTCTCGGCCCTGAAACACGGACCGATTTCTTATACGTTATGTGTGACCCCGGCCTCAGTCGGACTCTGGAAGGAGGAAATAACCGAGATTTGGGCATTTTAGCTCCTGGTGTGGAGTCGATAGCACAATCATATGCCGCCATATAGTAGACGGCCGGTAACTGGTGAGAATTCCCTCATGTGTGGGGTCTGTTTCCCTCCAGAGAAATCACACGTCACATTCCACACATAACACTGTGTAGAGAAGGCGGCACGGGGTAATTGTGCCAGTAGTGAGGGGCGAATAATGGCGGGAATGTCACTGACTGAGGAGAAGCCTCCATGGAGGTCTGCACTCCGGAGATCATGTGACCCCTGACTCCTCCCCTCCTGTGACCTCATCACAGGTCCTGTGCACAGAGCAGCCATATATGTGGAGTGCGGCTCTGCAGGTGGAGGTATGTGGAGATTCCCCCCATTACTGAGCACGGGGGACATTAACCCCTTCTGCACTGAGACTCTTTATAAGAATCATCACGTTTCTGTGCTGTTTCCTGTAATAGATACATACGACCCCACTATGGAGGACAGGCAGTGAGGAGACGGAGTGTTCCCATAGTACAGGGCCCCTTTCTTGGCCCCACACAGTGTAATGCCCCCATTATGCCCCTGTAAGCAGAGTTCTGCCCCACAACCAGCTGCCTCGGGCACTTTACCATGGCCAGTACCTCAGATTCCTCCCCGCACCCCTTTCCTTTGCTTGGCACCAAATCTGTGTCATGCTGCCGCCATCTGCCCCTGTCACACCTCTCTATATAGTATAATACACTCCCCATAGGCAGCCTCTATAGTGTAATGCACCCCCATAGGCAGCCTCTATAGTGTAATGCCCCCATTATGCCCCTGTAAGCAGAGTTCTGCCCCACAACCAGCTGCCTCGGGCACTTTACCATGGCCGGTACCTCAGATTCCTCCCCGCACCCCTTTCCTTTGCTTGGCACCAAATCTGTGTCATGCTGCCGCCATCTGCCCCTGTCACACCTCTCTATATAGTATAATGCACCCCCATAGGCAGACTCTATAGTGTAATGCACCCCCATAGGCAGCCTCTATAGTATAATGCGCCCCCATAGCAAGACTATATAGTATAATGCACCCTCATAGGCAGCCTTTATAGTGTAATGCTTCCCCATAGGAAGACTATATAGTATAATGCATCCCCATAGGCAGTCTCTATAGTATAATGCACCCCCACAGGCAGCCTCTATAATGTAATGCACCCCCATAGGAAGACTATATAGTCTAATGCACCCCCATAGGCAGTCTCTATAGTATAATGCACCCCTACAGGCAGCCTCTATAATGTAATGCATCCCCATAGGCAGCCTCTATAATGTAATGCACCCCCATAGGAAGACTCTATAGTATCATGCACCCCCATAGGCAGCCTCTATAATGTAATGCACTCCCCATAGGAAGACTATATAGTATAATGCACCCCCATAGGCAGCCTCTATAATGTAATGCATCCCCATAGGCAGCCTCTATAATGTAATGCATCCCCATAGGAAGACTATATAGTATAATGCACCCCCATAGGAAGCCTTTATAGCGTAATGCACCCCCATAGGCAGCCTCTATAGTATAATGCACCCCCATAGGCAGCCTCTATAGTGTAATGCACCCCCATCGGAAGACTATATAGTATAATGCACCCCCATAGGCAGTCTCTATAGTATAATGCACCCCCACAGGCAGCCTCTATAATGTAATGCATCCCCATAGGCAGACTCTATAATGTAATGCACCCCCATAGGAAGACTCTATAGTATCATGCACCCCCATAGGCAGCCTCTATAATGTAATGCACTCCCCATAGGCAGCCTCTATAATGTAATGCATTCCCATAGGCAGCCTCTATAATGTAATGCATCCCCATAGGAAGCCTCTATAGCGTAATGCACCCCCATAGGAAGACTATATAGTATAATGCATCCCCATAGGCAGCCTCTATAGTGTAATGCACCCCCATAGACAGCCTCTATAATGTAATGCATCCCCATAGGAAGCCTCTATAGCGTAATGCACCCCCATAGGAAGACTATATAGTATAATGCACCCCCATAGGCAGCCTCTATAGCATAATGCTTCCCCATAGGCAGAGTCTATATGGAAAGCTGTAAATCTGCCCCTATTGCCTCTGCAAGGCATAAAAATGACCTCTCATTATACTCACCAATGGCGCTCACCAAGGCATAGCTGGTCTTGACTTAAGATCGCCATTCTCCATAACTGCATCATCTGGATGACACGTCCTTAGTCATCCACACAGTGTCACCCATTGTGCTCCTGTGCAGGCGCACTTTTCTCTGGGCTGCTGAAAGCAGAGCTAAGTACTGTAGTGCGTATGTGCTGGGAAAGGCTAAAGTGCGCTGATGACCTGGATGTAAAGCCGGCGCATGCGCACTACAATACTATGCTCTGACTTCAGTAGGGCAAAGATAAGTGCACCTGCACAGAAGTGCGCTAGAGGACACTGAATGCATGATGTAGGACGCATCTTCCACACGAAGCGGGACAGCGATCACAAGAAGAGGGTGAGCACCGGATTAGGACTAGAGACGCCCAGACCGCGCCGTCTGTGAGTATAATGAAAGCTCTTTTTTGTGCCTTGCATAGAGGATTGGGGACATATAGAGAGCATTCTAGAACACTGTATGTGAGGGCGATGCTGGCTGGACCTTATATGGGGGCAGCATGCTGAAAGGCTCCCTTTAATCTGTAAGACCTGTAGCCACCGCCTTTTAGCCACATTTAAAAAGCCATCCTGCAAGATTCCAGCCGCTCGCAAACTTAAGAAAATAATCATTCTCCTTCTCGTAAGCTAATCGGCAGCGTCCAGTCGGATGAGTGTCTATGGTCCCTGCTCAGCGCCTCCTCTGACCCCACAATTGCCATCCTCCTGCCTTTACTGACGTGGCTGACGCCTCCTATGTCATCCGGTCTGTTGCGCTGCGCAGCTCCTGTTCCCTCCTGTGCAGGTGCGAGAACTGGACAGACAGTGGATGACACAGGAGACGTCAGCCATGTCAATCAAGGCAGGAGAGACGGTGAATCAGGCCCATAGTGAGCAACAAAAACCGCTGTGCACATGCTGCGGAAAATTCAGCGCGGAAACACAGCGGTTTATTTTCTGCAGCATGTCAATTCTTTGTGCGGATTCCGCAGCGTTTTTACACCTATTCCATTATAGGAATCTGCAGGTGTAAAAACGCGAGAAAATCCGTACTAAATCCGCAGGAAACCCGCAGATAAAACACAGGTCGTCTTACCTGCGGATTCTGCAGAGTCCGTGCAGAAAAATCCACAATGGAATAAGCAACGTGTGCACATACCCTTAGTCTCTGTCCAGCTTGCAGGATAAACAAGACATAAAAGTTTAAAGGGGTTGTCCACTACTTTAAATTAACCCCCAATGTATCCCCCCGGGGCCCCTAATGAATTTTGTAAATACCTCATGTTGCCTATACTGCCTGTGTGCGGCATTATCGCTGGTCGCTCACAGGCAGCACGTAACCCAGCGCTGATGTCACAAGTGAGGCGTGACTCAGCGCTGGGTCCCCGCAGTGGCTGCTGGGTTGTGGGCGGGGTTACCCCCGGGGTCACACCCAGCATCCACTGCACGCTTTCTCAATGAATGGGTGCCTAGTGGATGCCGGGTGTGACGCGGGGGGATAATTGTGCCCACAGCCTGGCAGCCAGTGTGGAAGGAGGAAGATGGACCCCCGGCTGCTGCCAGCACTTGTCGGGACGTCAACAGAAGCAAGAGCCGGCTGCAGCCAGGGGTCATGTGCTGCCTGTGAGCGGCCAGCGATAGCGACGCTCACAGGCAGTATAGGCAACATGAGGTATTTACAAAATTCATAAGGGGCGCCAGGGGGATACATTGGGGGGTTAATTTAAAGTAGTGGACAAACCCTTTAAGAACCTTAATTGCTTTATATATCTGTATGTATATATTCGACCAACAGATTAGACATATCAAATAGTAAATGACATGTGCCAAGATACTCATCAGTCCTCATGCTGTGTCCAGTGTGTCCCTGGTCCTCGGTGCTGCTCCTAGCCTCCTTGGCTGTCAGGTTCCTTCCAGGCAGAAGCAGAAGAGTGCAGACAGTGAGCTCAGCTCACAGTCAGAGGCAGAGCAAGCCCCGCTGCGTCCAGGCTTTTGGGGCTGATGACTTCTCTGCAGCAGGGAGCTTTGAAGGAGAGCGCGCTCATCCTGGATTGGGTGAGTGACCTTCCTTCCCCCTCTCCTCCACAGACTGCAGAAGAGCGGTCACATGACTCACTCTCTGCACTCTAATACATGTGCAGTACAAACGCCAGCCCTGACAGTAGCGTAGCTCCGGGTGGGCCCCCTCAGAACACAGGGCCTGGGGCAACCACCCCCTCTGCACCCCCGGTAGCTACGCTACTGCGTGTAAAAAATATCTCCTGCAGTATTGCTAATGCCAATTCCAGTGTCGGTATTGAGACCAGAATTAGCGTTATGGAGGATGAGTCTATGAGGAACGTGTTCAGCTGCCGACTCCGAGGAGGAAACTGATTGTTGTCTGTGGCCTAAATATATAGGTTTTATTAGTAGATGTCAGGGAAGAAAACTAAACCCTGTAAGATAATAAATCTCCTCATATGTTTCCTTTATTATCTCCAGTAATTGTATTATTACACAGGATTCTTATGATGTTACATCGCATCATCTTCTTCTCATTCAGGTCTCTACAATATCGGATCCTCTCAGTGAAGATCTTCTACAGAAGAGAATTTTCCTGATTTACCCATCAAGGATGGATATGGGCAGAGACAAGATGGCGGAGAGGATGTTACACCTCACCCTAGAGATCCTCTTCCGTCTCACTGGAGAGGTGAGAGATTCTGATGACGTCACATTACATCATTCTTATCTATGGGAATAACAGATGGACAGAACTGGAGAGGTGAGGACTCTGGAAATGTCTGTAGTGAGATTTATCAATGTGTCTCTCCATAACCAGGATTACACAGTGGTGAAGAAGACCTCTAGTGATCGCTGTCAGGACCCTGTGTCTGAGGGATGGGGAAGACCCCTGAGCCCAATCACGGGGCCTCCACCTCACCCCCTGATCCATGAGGACATCAATGACCAGAAGATCCTAGAACTCATCTACAAGATGATTGAGCTGCTGACTGGAGAGGTGACACTGCTGGGAATGCTGGGAAATTATACAGTAACACTATGAAGGGATCGGGGGATGACGGTATCATTGTATGTGTCAGGTTCCTATAAGGTGTCAGGATGTCGCTGTCTATTTCTCCATGGAGGAATGGGAGTATTTAGAAGGACACAGACATCTGTACAAGAACGTCATAATGGAGGTTCCCCAGCCCCTCACATCACCAGGTAATAGACAGGACTAAATACACACGGCCTATAATTATCTGTATGTAGAGAATGAATTCAGTTCCTGTATGTGTTTCCTCCAGATCTATCCAGAAAGAGGACAACACCAGAGAGATGTCCCCGTCCTCTTCTTCCACAGGACTGTAACCAAGAAGATCCCAATGTTCCTCAGGATCATCAGGTAGATGGAGAGAAGGTGTCAGGAGAGCTCCCCTATGATGTGTAGACGGCTGTGAAGGTCTTGTGCTCAGTCTTATTTTATCCACCAGTATTATATGTTTTATACTTGTGTAATGAGAACGGTGGAGATGGCAGGATTAGAGCTGATCATAGATGGGACTTCTCCATCTGTCTCTGACTTTTACAATATTTGTTTCAGGGTGAAGATCTGACCCATATTAATACTACAGAGACATATGTGAGGGGTGATGAGTGGTGTAACGAGGAGATTCCTACATATGACTACCCAGGTGAGTAGTAACCACTGAATGCAGAGAAGTCGCAGATTCTTCTTAGTCACCGGCTGTGGCTGCTTTGTCGGTGGTGTAGTCCGGCCGTAATACCATGATCACCATTTTGCATCTAGACCAAAACATTCTCCTCCACCCAAAATGGTTGAAATGATATCTGGCATTGAAAGCCCTTTTCTATTGGACTTACAACCTGGTAGATCCACCTACCCCCTGGAATTAGGAGATGCTGACCGTTACCTGCCCAGATCTGTAACTATAAAGCCAAATGACAGCGTACGTAGAATCTGCTGACAAGATAGAAAATCACTTGAAGAAAAATATTATGCTGGGCCTGTAAGAGAAAGCGGAGGGTAATGATGCTGTTGGCTTCCTAGATCCCTGAGATCTTATTGGATGACTCTTCTCTCCCTTCTGTGCTGCTGAATGTCTCATGGTCCCTACAAGACCAGGTCTAGTCTTTCTGGCCAAACTTCCCTTTTATGAGCGACAACAGTAAATGTGCAGTGAGGCCAAGTGTGAATTTCTGTACAATAACAGCAGAGTTTCCCTTTTTCCTGAGTTTTTAAGTTTGTATTAAAACTACCGTATTTTTCGGACTGTGTGAAGCACTGTATTCCTTCAAAAATGTGGAGGAAAATGGGGGGTGCGTCTTATAGTCCAGATGTACCTGCTTTGGATGTGGTGGGGGGTGGGGGAACGGCATCCGCGGAGCAGCGGGTCACAGGAGGCTGAAGCTGGTGGCTGCGGCTAACTCCTGTTCCCGCTGGTAAAGAGAAATGAATATTCACTGCATTCCATGCCCATGGGCTTGGAGGGCAATGAATATTCATTTCTCTTTAATAATAGTGTCTTGATTAGCCCCCATCCTTATAATTGGCCCCCATCCCGGTATTCATGGCCCCATCAGAAAACAAAAAAAAAAAAAACCTTTACACTTACCTACCCCGCGTTCCCTCGCAGCATCCTGCTCCGGTGCCAGCAACTATATGCTTGTAAGCAGCGCATGGCAGGGACGTCATGTGCTGCTCACAAGCAGAGCACAGCTGCCAGGACTGTGCATGCAAAGATCAGTGAGTATTCATTTCTCTTCAGTAGCGCACAGTGTCAGCCACCGGCTTACTGCTGCTACCGGCGGTCACGTGTGCCGCTACTTAAGAGAAATGAATATTCATGAATACGCATGGTCCTCAGCGCTGCTTACAAGCATATAGCAGTTGCTGGCACCAGAGCAGGAGGCTGTGAAGGGAGCGTCGGGTAGGTAAGTGTAGTGATTTGGGTTTTTTATTGTTTTCTGATGGGGCCATGCATACCAGGATAGGGATGGGGGTGGGGGCTTCTTATAAGGATGGGGCCATGCATACCAGGACGAGATGGGGCCATGCATACCAGGACGAGATGGTGCCATGCATACCAGGATAGGGACGAGGGGGCCATGTTTATCAGAATGGGGATAAGGGGACCATATATACCTGGATAGGGGATATTCAGTAGAGAATTGACCACATTTTTTGCTTCAATTTTTTTCCTAATTTTCTCAACTGCCCCTATCATTGTTAATATGGAGGGAATCCAATTTAAAAAAAATATGAAATCAGAAAAACAAAGTGCTGCATTGTGGAAATGTAAAGAGTGTTATAACCATAGTGCTCTAGTGCCAAAGGTGCTATACAGAAACCAGTGCAAAATCGCTGTGTGATAAAGTGCTAATAGTGCAAACACATCATGGGGCATATAACTACAATGGACCTGTAATAAGTATCCGGTACAAAGTGCTGCAGTGCAAAAGTAAAGAAGGATGAAGTGCATGGGCTTGTATCACCGAGATAAACAGTGTGCTGCCAGGGTCCCATGTGCCTGATACTTATTACAGGCCTGCTGCTGCCCAGGGTGTCTGCTGCTGCCCGTCGCCGCTGCCCAGGGTGTCCGAGGCCACCACTGCCTGGGATTTCGGCTGCTGCTGTCCGCCGCCACTGCCCGGGATGTCCGCCGCTGCGGGGGCCTCTGTCAACATTTCTTGAAAGACCAGAGCCCCCTGGAAGTTCCATAGTTTCAGCCTGTGCATGTGGACTCCAGTAAAATGGCCGCCTACGCAGATGGAAATCTCAGCATGGAGATCTCGGAGATGAGATCTCAGCACTGAAATCTCATCTCCCGAGATTTTCGTCTGCGCTTGCGCCGCCTCCCGGCGGCCATGTTACTGGAGTCCAACGCACAGGAGGAAACCACAGAACTGCCGGGGGGTTCTGGCCATTCACAAAATGTCGGCAGAGCCCCTCGCAGCAGCGGACATCACGGGCGGAAGCGAACACCCCAGGCAGCAGCAGCGGACATCCCAGGCAGCAGCAGCGGGCAACAGCAGCGCGGCGGCAACGGACACCCCCTCATCCCAGCCTGCAGCTACTTACAGGTAAGTGGTTACCGGTATATCCGCATTGTAAGATGCACCCCCATTTCCCCCACAAATTTGGGGGGAAAAAAGTGTGTCTCGCAAAGCGAAAAATACGATAACTTGGCACTCAACTTAAGGCGTCCATGTATAGTAGAAATGTTTTTATTTGTGCAGTCCGTAAAATAACGTTTCGGCCTACATGTCCTTCCTCAGTCTGACTGCTTAAAATTATTGTGGTAAATATGGAGAACAAACGTGGATCCCCACTGTTGTAAGAAGCACAATGGTGAGCTATTCAGCTCCCAACGTTACGGCCTACATGGCCTTCCTCAGTCTGCGATAAATGATAAATAAAAGCATACAATGACTATGTCCTGCTTACAATGTATGGAAAATCAAAGATGTAGTATAATTTACAAAAAAGATAATGAAATACATTTACATAGTAAGAGATAATTGTACAGAAAAAAATAAAATAATATGTATGGAGAACCAGATGGGAAGACTGAAAGGAAAGAAAAAAATGGATAATGAACCTAATAAATAATAATAATAATTTTATTTCTATAGTGCCGACATATTCCGCAGCACTTTACATTTCGGAGGGGATTTGTACAGACTATAGACATTACAGCATAACAATAATCACATAGATTATAACAAATACCAAGAGGAGTGAGGGCCCTGCTCGCAAGCTTACAGTCTATGAGGAAAGAGGTAGACACGAAAGGTGGGTGGTAACAATTGCCCTGATTGTATGGACCAGCCATAATGTTAAGTGTGTAACAGTACAGACACAGAGGGCTAATGGATGCATAAAGCTTGTGGGAACATGATACGGGGAATCTGGTTATGGTAAAACTTTTGGCTGTGCCACACAGGGATAGATTAGGTTAATGTGTTGAGGTGGTAGGCCAGTGTGAATAAATGCATTTTCAGGGCACGTTTAAAATTGTAGGGATTGGGGACTAATCGTATTGACCTGGGAAGTGCATTCCAAAGAATTGATGCAGCACATGTATAGTCTTGGAGACGGGAGTGGAAGAATCTGATTATTGAGGATGCTAACCTCAGGTCATCAGCAGAACGGAGGGCGCGGGTAGGGTGGTAGGCTGAGACGATAGAAGAGATGTAGGGTGGTGCTGACCATGGAGAGCTTTGTGGGTGAGTGTACTAAGTTTGTACTGGATTCTGGAGTGAATGGGTAACCGGTGTACTGACTGGCACAAAGTAGAGGCATCGGTGTAACGATTGGCGAGGAATATGATCCTGGCTGCAGCATTCACGACAGATTGGAGGGGGGAGAGTTTGGTAAGAGGGAGACCGATTAGAAGAGAGTTACAATAGTTCAGACGAGAATGAATAAGAGAAACAGTAAGAGTTTTCACGGAGTCGAAGGAAAGAAAAAGGTTGAATTCTAGAAATGTTTTTGAGGTGCAGATAACAAGAGCGAGCCAGTGATCGGATGTGGGGGGCGAATGAAAGCTCGGAGTCAAGTATGACCCCAAGACAGCGGGCATGTTGCTGGGGAGTAATAGTGGAATCACAAACAGAAATGGCAATGTCGGGTATAGGTGCATTAGTGGAGGGAGGAAACACAAGGAGTTCAGTCTTTGACAGGTTCAGTTTCAGATATAGTGAGGACATGATGTTAGACACAGTGTTTAGACAATCGCTGGTGTTTTCTAAAAAGGCAGGCATGATGTCAGGAAAGGAAGCATATAATTGGGTGTCATCAGCATAGAGATGGTAATGAAAACCAAATCTACTGATTGTTTGACCAATAGGGGCAGTGTACAAGGAGAAGAGGAGGAGGCCTAGAACCAATCCTTGAGGAAGGGAAGATGAGAGGAGGAGGAACCAGCAAAAGATACAGAAAAGGAGCAATCAGAGAGATAGGAGGAGAACCAGGAGAGAACGGTGTCCTTGAGGCCAATGGAACGGAGGATAGTGAGGAGGAGCTGATGATCCACAGTGTCGAACGCTGCAGAGAGATCCAAGAGAATTAGCATGGAGGAATGACCATTAGATTTAGCTGTTAGTAGACCATTAGAGACTTTAGTGAGGGCAGTTTCAGTAGAGTGTAAAGAGCGGAAACTGGATTGGAGAGGGTCGAGAAGAGAGTTATCAGAGAGATAGTGGATAAGACGGGAGTGGACCAGGCGTTCCAGGAGTTTAGAGATGAAGGGAAGATTAGAGACAGGTCTATAGTTAGCGGCACAGTTTTGGTCGAGGGATGGTTTTTTAAGTAATGGCTGTATGATGGCATGCTTAAATGAGGAAGGAAAGATACCGGAAGAGAGAGAGAGGTTAAATATTTTAGTTAGGTGAGAGGTGACAGCAGGGGAAAGGGACTGGAGATGTGATGGAATTGGGTCACTGATGCAAGTGGTTGGGCGAGAAGATGCAAGGAGCCTGCTTACTTCGTCTTTGACTGTTTCAAAATCAGAGAGTGAGCTAGATGCAGTGGGGGAGGGAGGACAGTGCATGGTATGAGGTGATTGGGAGATAATTTCCTGTCGGATATGGTCAATTTTTTCTTTGAAGTAATTGGCCAGATCGTCAGCTCAAAGCTCTGTGGTTGGGGCCTGCACTCTTGGGTTGAGTAGAGAATGAAAAGTCTCAAAGAGACGTTTAGGGTTATTGGACAGTGAGGTGATGAGGGTGTTGAAATAGGTTTGTTTGGAGAGGTGAAGGGCAGTGTTGTATGTTCTAAGCATAAAATTATAATGGATGAAATCTTCTGGTAGATTGGATTTTCTCCAGACATTCGGCGCACCTGGAGCACCGCTGCAGGAAACGTGTTTGCAGGGTGCGCCAGGGTTGTTGACGTCTGTGTCCTGTTGTTCTGTATATAGGAGGTGAAATTTCATCCAGGGCACTTTGAAGTTTTTCATTGTAATGCTTCAATGCAGAATCAGGACATGAGAGGGAGGAGATAGGGGCCAATGATGACTGCAAGTTCTTCATAAGTTTCTGGGTGTTAATGGCCTGTATGTTTCTGTAAGTATGGACAGTGGGGGTGACCTGAGCGGGATGGCAGTTCTTGATAGAGAATGAAAGAAGGTTGTGGTCAGAGAGTGGGAGAGGGGAGTTTGCGAAATCATCCACTGCAGAAAGCCGAGAGAAGACCAAGTGTTCGGAGTTTCCGGCTTCATGCATTGGAGAGTTAGTATGCTCCAAGAGGCCGAAAGAGGAGCTTAGAGATAAAAGGTGAGAAGCAGATGGGGAGAGGGGAAGAGCAATGGGGATGTTGAAATCGCCCATGATGAGGGTGGGGATGTCACAGGAGAGAAAATGTGGAAGCCAGGTGGCAAAATGATCCAGGAACTGATGGGAGGGGCCGGGAGGACGATACACCACTGCCTCTCACATGGAGAAGGGAGTGTTGAGTCTGACGGCCTGGACCTCAAAGTAAGGGAAGACAAGTGAGGGTGCTTGAGGGATAACCTGAAAGGTACATTTTGGTGATAGGAGCAGACCAATGCCTACACCTGCTCCATTGTCTGATCTTGGGGTATGAGAAAAGTCTAGTCCCCCATATGAAAGAGCAGCAGCAGCAGTAGTGTCTGCTGGATTTAAGTTTCAGTAAGAGCCAGAAGGTTAAGAGAATTAGAAAAGAAGAAGTCATGGATGAAGGAGAGTTTGTTACACAGAGAATTCCAAAGGGCACAATTAAGAGAGACAGAAGGCATGCAGGGAACATTAATAAGATTAGAGGGGTTTCTGAGTGTAGCAGTTGGGGAGTTTGACTTACTATAACATGAGGGGCTGGGGTTGGGAGAGATGTCCCCTGCGACTAGGAGGAGGATAGAAAGTGAGCAGATGGTTAAGTGATTTGTGAGAGCGTCTCTGATGTTGAATCGTGGGACTGACTGGATCTGTGCAATGTAGCAGTGTGAAGAGAGCATGAGTGCTATACAAAGGAAAGGACTGAGGGGCCGATATGGATGGAGTGTAAAGAGTTAGTGCCAGGTCGGTGGATGTGTATGAATGCAGCGGCCAGGATATAAATTATACAAATGCATATGGTATATATTTGTTGTAATCCAAATATACATGGATAAGATGTATATAAATGTCTTAACTGTCTCCTGCCCTGTCTAACTGCCATGTTATAACTGATTCATACTTTGATCAAATGTACTTTGATTAAATGTGCATAAATACCTCCCCCAAGCTATGTCTGAATATATAGGAGTCTGATGCTTAGATCTGGTTTTTTTGTTGTTTTTTTTTTGCTCTGCTCGTTAACAATCAAACTAATCTAGGACAGCAGGGCCCAGTAAATGTAGTGGTCAGATAAACCAGTGTCCTGGCCTACATGCATCATAAACCATGACTGCTTAAAATTATTGTGGTAAATATGGAGAACAAACGTGGATCCCCACTGGAATATAATATAAGCTCACGTAAGTATGATAAGTAAAAAATAGGATACACATAAAGGAGAAACTAGAGGTATAATAAATTACCTGTTGTAAGAAGCACAATGGTGAGCTATCCAGCTCCCTGTTATAGTAGAATGCTGTATATTAATTCAGGGTGGCATATGGCAGAACCTTGTGAGGCCAATAGTACTAAGATCAAAAAATAATTAGAGATCAGACCAGGAGGTGATTAGTTTGTGGTAATTAAAGTGGTATTATAAGGATACCTGATGTGTTAAGAGCGAGGCTTGTAGTAACGCTCCCTGTTGGGATTCTATACAGAAGACCATTATAAGGTGAGTATAGGGTTAAACACGTATATATAAAAAAGAGAATAGAGGAGCGTTTATACCTGTAATTATAGTAGATTCCGTACAATAGCTCTTTGTGAAGCTAAAGAGAAACGTATCAGAACGTTATAATTCCACTGATACATGTGTGAGACATATAGGTTATATGGACATAGTAATCTATGAAATTCTTACCATGGGTGGTCAGTGGTGACGGGCGTCAGGCTGAACACGGTTTCCACCGCTTGTCACGTCGCAATGTGGAGTCTAAATGCCGGAGGCTAAATAGGAAAGGGGCGGGACTGGAATTACATGTGTCCTGAGCAACTAAAGCGGAAGTGATGTTGGCGTGTGTTCCAAGCACCGGAAGACCCATTGTTTGCGTTCCACAGACAGCAAGTAGTTCTGTGTGCACTACACGTTTCACAAGTGAGAGGGGAGTCGAAAATAAGCTTGTATCTATTAAAATAGCCAGGTTGTGCCCACTAACACTGCGTATTGTATTAAATGAAGCAGATGATAGATGTCAGTGTAAGGTGAGCATATTAGGTTATGGTGAAATGGTATGGAATTAAGAGGATAAGTGTCCTATTTGACCAATGGTACCACACTTGTTAATGTAAAACATTTATTTTTTGCCCGAGTGTGGACTGAAAAAAGTGTTGCCTGTTGTGAGTTCATTTTCCCCTTCACCGTCGACGTCTGATGAACTCCCTCTTCTGGTGAAGGAAGGTAGTGAGGCTGATTACCAAACACCTGATCTGGTAGATGATGACTGGATAACAGGAACTTCTGACTGGATATAAGGCAGCCGACGCCCTTCTGAGTCGCTGGTGATTTCTCTGCTGGATTCTTGGAGACCAGTCTGACTCCTGCTTCCCAAAGATAAGTTTTTGCTCTGCTTTTGAACTTATCAGTTTTGTTTTGTTTACCTTGTTTTTTGGAGTTCAGCCATCCCCGGTCGGGGGTGTGCTGAGTTCCATTTTTGTCTCTGATCAGTTTATCTCTTTGCTCTGTCTTCAGAATTTACCTGAGTGCTGATATAGTCATTTTGAAGTCCTAGCGACTTCAGGGCTTGTTTTTCCTATCAGACGGTTGGGACATTTTTTGGTAGGGTTTTTTACGGATTGCAGACAGCAGCTTTTCTATCCTGTCCTGTTTAGTTAGCTTGGGCCCCATCGTTTGCTCAACCTATCTTTCTATCTGTGTTAGTGTTTTCATCTTGCTTCACCGTCATTATATGTTGGGGGCTGCCTATTGCTTTGGGGTCTGCTCTGGGGCAGTTTAGATTTCCCCTTTCTTTCTTTAGGCCTATTTAGTTCTCCGGCTGTGATCGAGGGGTCTAGGGCATCGTAGGAACCCCCCACTGCTACTGTTAGTTGTGGATAGGATCAGGGGTCTGCAATCCGATAGCTACCAACCTCTCCGGTTTTCTGGACTTAGCTTGTATTTTTGTTTTTTCCTACTTCGGTGACTCATTCATAACAGCTGCCTTTCTGAACATTATCACATTGATGGCATTGAAGAAATGGGTACGTGCCTTTTTGGGGGGTTTGCAGAAACTCTAATATAACTAAATGACAGAAAACCAGGATAGTAGAAATCCCCATAAAGTGATTCCATTTTATAAATTAATTCACTGAGGGTTATAATCCTTAGGAGGAGTGAATATTTTGACTCCACAGCCACTTTCCGGAAATTAACACGCAGTGGATGTTGGAGAGTGGAAATTACACATTTGCCATTTTATTACCCAGCACATAGTGCCCAGATTGTGCTCCAGGAGACACACACCGCAAATTAAGTGGGTTCTTCTCACTATAATATTGCTCAATACAGGGATCCTAAATGTTGTTTGCGCACACTGCAAGACTCCGAAGTGAGAGCGGATTTTGCTGGATTGGTTTATAGAAACCTTGTTGCTTTTCAACAGCCTTTGATCCACTAATAGTGTGGGAACCTCTGTTTTTCCATTGACAGATGATGGACCTGAGTGGGGACTTGTTTTTTGTGAGATGAGAATTGGTATTATTTTCGCCTACATAACATTGATTGGTTTCCTTTTTATTCGATATTTGGGAGGCAGAATGTACAAACAGTAGAACACAACACACTACTGGCTCATCCAACAAGGTTTACTATTAGACTGTGAACTGTCATTGTCTTGATAAAAAAAGTTTTTTACATAGCTTGCCATTTTTATGGACAGTTTAAGTAGAAATGTTCAAAAATATAAAACTGAAGGATATTTTATTAAAAATGTTTTTTATCTTAGCAGATGACTGTACCAGGAGATCAGAAGGACAGCTGACATCTTCAATTTTTAAATCTGATGATCTTGAGATCCTACAAGATACAACGGAAATGAATGCGATTACTCCAGATATACCATCATCCATTCACAGCAAAGATCTGTCATCTGATCCTATGAAACAGGTCCCATCTTCTGATTCATTACTGACTACTAAGGAAAATCAAAGTCACAAAAGAGACATTAAAAAACAAACTGCTCCTAAAGCAAAGAAGTCATTTTCATGTTCAGAATGTGGGAAATGTTTTAACAAGAAATCACATTTTGTTACACACCAGAGAATTCACACAGGAGCCAAATATTTTTCATGTTCAGAATGTGGGAAATGTTTTAGCAATAAATCAGATTGTGTTAGGCACCAGAGAATTCACACAGGAGAGAAGCTTTTTTCATGTTCAGAATGTGGGAAATGTTTTGCACGTAAATCACAATTGGTTACGCACAAGAGCACTCACACAGGGGAGAAGCCTTTTTCCTGTTCAGAATGTGGGAAATGTTTTGCACTTAAATCACATTTTGTTAAGCACCAGAGAATTCACACAGGGGAGAAGCCTTTTTCATGTTCAGAATGTGGGAAATGTTTTAGCAGGAAATCAAATTGTGTTAAGCACCAGAGAACTCACACAGGGGAGAAGCCTTTTTCATGTTCAGAATGTGGGAAATGTTTTAGCATGAAATCAAATTGTGTTAAGCACCAGAGAACTCACACAGGGGAGAAACCTTTTTCCTGTTCAGAATGTGGGAGATGTTTTAACAATAAATCAGATTGTGTTAATCACCAGAGAATCCACACAGGGGAGAAGCCTTTCTCATGTTCAGAATGTGGGAAATGTTTTGCACGTAAGTCACATTTATTCGGACTCCCATGACAGCACCACGAGAGAGGGGATCCGCCCTTTAGGAACAGGAAACCTACAGATACAAAAGGGCGGCACATCTCCCACGCATCAGTTGGTTTCCTGTTCCTGAGGGGATGGGATCCTACAAAAGACTGGATCCCAGGCCGGCCGATACAGGTAGCGAGGGGGTCTCCTACCTCGGCCTGGTGCAGAACTCCTGGAAGACGCCACGGTGGCCCAGGATGGGTGGCATGGCGGTGGCGTATGCAGCAGGGAGCGGCGTCCGGAGGAGGTCCGTCTCCAGGGTAAGGCCGCCGCTGAGTATGTCCCCCCGGGGGCTCCCGGCTCCGGCGGCGCAAGTGCGGTGGTAACGGGGGCCGGCGTGGCTGCGGGGTGCTGGGGCCAGGGAGCACTGCATTCCGGAGCGCCAGGGCGACTTCCGGTCACGTCGGGGTCGCGGTGACGTCAGGGGGCGGACGGATGATGCGCTTCCGGGTTGGCGGCGCCACTGCGCAGGCGCGAGAAACCAAGATGGCGGCGCCCATCGTAAACGCCGATAAGCGTCGGCTCTCCGGCCAGGTGCGGCGCCAGCTGAGGAAAGGGAGCCCTATTAGGGGGGGAGGGGCGCGGCAGGAATACTGCTGTCCGGAGGAGGGGTATATAGGCAAGACCCTGGCAGGGTGCCTTGCCTTGGCCACATTATTGCGAGCAGTAATGGAGAGCGATCAGGAGCAGCAGCGGCAACAGCAACGGCAGCAGCAGCGACAAGCATCACTGCCGCCCCTGGATGACCTTAGGCAGGTCAAGCAGAAAAAGAAAGAGGCCCGTGACAGTAAGGAACGTGCGGGACGAAGTGACCAATCCAGTCATAAAAGCTCCTCTAGGCAGACAGGAGCATCGACTGAGAAGAATCCCCCTCATTCTCCGGTACTTGATTGTGGCACTGGTAAGTGATCTTCGTGAAAGTTCACTCAGTGACGGGACCCCCCTTCTGTGTTTTATTCTAGGGGAAGAAGGCTACAAGTAAAACTAAACACAGGGAGTGCGCACTCTGTGCATGCCCATTACCTGATTCATGCCCAAAAAATTGTGCCCCCCCTGTATTCAGCAGACAGTGGCGGAAGAGTCGCCCGCGGTAGCGGCGAGTTTAAGGGACATAGTCAGGGCAGAGATGAAAGAAACCCTAAAGTCTTTGTCCCAGCCGGAAAGTCTAAAAGGCGGGGTCCCGGTGGAGTCCGATTCCTCGACAGAATGGAGGAGAAGTAGAGACTCCCAGGCTTCATCTCCCTTGTCTTCCTCAGGAGAAGAGGACTCTGGGCGATTTTGTCTGCCACTTGACCGAGTAGACAAGCTGGTCAAAGCAGTCAGAGGGACAATGGAAGTAGAGGAGCCTAAGCCCCAGTTATCCATGCAGGATGTCATGTTCGGGGGCTGGAGCAGAGAAAGAGTAGAGTCTTCCCATTAAATCAGAAGATCCAGGATCTGATCCACAGAGAGTGGAAAAAAACGGATAAAAGAGGGTTGCTACCACCAGCCCTCAAACGCAGATATCCCTTCGATGATCCGGCAGTGAATACTTGGGACAAGGCCCCCAAATTAGATGCAGCCATTTCGAAGGCATCGAAAAAATCCTCGCTACCCTTTGAGGACATGGGATCCCTTAAAGATCCCCTAGACAGGAAGGCAGATACCTTCCTTAAGAATACCTGGGAAATGGCTGCCGGGTCCTTAAGACCAGCAGTGGCATCAACATGCACGGCCAGGTCCATGATGGTCTGGTTGGACCAGTTGGAGTCGCAATTAAAACGGTACGTCGAGACAAACAATTCTTGGGGCCCTACCAACAATCCAAGAGGGAGCAGCCTTCCTAGCAGATGCCTCGGCGGATGCAGTAAGAATGGCCGCCAGGGCAGCAGGTCTCTCTAATGCGGCTCGTAGAGCCCTGTGGTTAAAGTGCTGGCAGGGAGACATTCAGTCCAGGGTGAAGCTCTGTACTATTCCGTATGAGGGTGAATATTTGTTCGGCGCAGTCCTGGACGAATTGCTTGAGAAGGCTGGGGACGACAAGAAAAAATTCCCAAATCTCTGGTCTGCGTCCTACGGACGTCCATTTGGTAGAAGGAGATTCGATCAGAGGAGAAGGCGCAATTCTTCGCCTATTAGAGACCGTCCCAGATGGGAAGATAGAAGGAGAAGAGGTACGGGCTACATGTTCAGACGCTCGTCGAGAGATCAAAAGAGACAGAATCAATGACTAGTAATTCCCATGGGGGATAGACTATCATCCTTCCTCCCGGCATGGTTACAGATTACAAATAGTGACTGGGTGCGCAAGGTAATATCCACCGGGCTTAGGTTGGAGTTTAACCAGGTCCCGCGGGATACCTTTAGACCAACTCCTTTAAGATCTTCACCCCTCGAACAAGCAGCTTTAGAAGCGGAAGTCTTGAGCCTATGCCAGAAAAACGTCCTGATAGAGGTTCCAGAATCTGAGAGAGGAAGAGGGTTCTACTCTCCCTTATTCCTAATCCAAAAACCTGACAAAACATTTAGAACGATTATTAATTTACGTTTCCTTAATGAGTTTTTGGTTAATCGTACTTTTAAGATGGAATCCATCAATACAACAATAAAAATATTGTTTAAAGGGTGTTTTATGGCAGTCATAGAATTGAAAGATGCGTACTATCATGTACCTATCCATACAGATTTCCAGCAGTTCCTGAGAGTGGCGGTTTCAGTAGACGGCACAGTCCGTCATTATCAGTATAGAGCCCTTCCCTTTGGTCTCTCTGCAGCGCCCCGGGTATTTACAAAGGTAGTGGCCGAAGTTATGGCTCATTTACGGGAAGTTGACATCTTGATCGTTCCATATTTAGATGATTTTTTGATTGTGGGAAAATCGGTGGGCCATTGTATATCCCAGATAGAAAGAGCTAAGTCCAGGTTAGAAAACCTCGGATGGATATTAAACTACGAGAAATACCGACTCCAGCATTTAAAGATACAGAAGTTTCTAGGCTTACTATTACATTCAGAAACTCAGCAGTGTCTGTTGCCATTGGATAAATTGCAAAAGATACAGCAGCAGGTTCTTCGGGCGATTGATAATCCTTCTATGACCCTCAGACAGGCCATGTCCCTGTTAGGCTCTTTAACCTCATGCATCTCAGCAGTCAGGTGGGCACAATTCCATACTAGAGCCCTTCAGAAAGACGTCCTGGTCAATAGCAGGGCCTTGAAAGGCTCCTTACAGGGTCGAGTGTTGCTAAGCCCCTCAGCTGTTAGATCGCTTAGATGGTGGCTCGATGACGAGAACCTAGCCTCAGGGGTGCCCTGGATAACGCAGATAACCCGTATTATAACCACAGACACTAGTCCCTTTGGTTGGGGGGCCCATATGGGGGACATAGTGGTACAGGGACACTGGGATTCTGATGCTGAGATCTCATCCAACCAGAGAGAGCTATTGGCGATAGAGCGGGCAGTCAAAAAACTCATTATGTACCTACAGGGCCATCACGTGAGGATACTCTCGGACAACCAGGTAGCAGTAGCATATGTCAACCACCAAGGTGGAACCCGCTCCGACGCCCTGATGCGGATAACAGAACATCTCCTTCACATAGCAGAGGAAAGTTTTGTATCTTTAACGGCGCTCCACATCAGAGGAAAGGACAACGTGAAGGCAGACTTTCTAAGCCGCAAGGCTCTAAAGCAAGGAGAATGGGCTTTGAACAGGGATATTTACCACCAGATTGTCCGCAGATGGGGTCAGCCAGAGGTAGACCTCTTTGCCACCAGAGAAAACAGGAAAGAAAAATCGTTCTGCTCTCTGAATCCCAGGGAAAATCCACTGGCAGTGGATGCCCTCCTGATAAGATGGAACTTTTCTCTGGCATACGCCTTCCCGTCATTAAATCTTCTACCTCTGGTAGTAAGGAAGATCAGGGAAGATCGGGCAAGAGTCATATTAATTGCCCCCTTTTGGCCCAGGAGGACCTGGTTCGCATGGTTGAGGACCATGTCGGTATGCGATCCCTGGGTACTGCCGAACCTTCCAGATCTCCTCTACCAGGGGCAGTCAGCCACCCGCATGTAGCGGGACTCCATTTGACGGCGTGGTGTTTGAGAGGACACTATTAAAGGATAGAGGGTTCTCCAAGAATTTAATTGATACCCTCCTAAAAAGCATGAAACAAACTACCACTAACATCTATGCTAGGACCTGGAAGCGATTCCTGTCCACCTTTCAGTTTGATGTCAGAGACGGAATTCCCACGAAACATATTCTGGAATTTCTCCAGAAGGGTCTCGAATTGGGTCTCTCCACAAGTACATTAAAAGTACATGTTTCAGCCTTAGGAGCCTTGTTTGCATGTGACATTGCCAATAACTATTGGGTAGCAAGGTTCATTAAAGCGGCGGCTAGATCGAGACCCATACACAAGGACAGATGTGTGCCTTGGGACTTAAACTTAGTCCTTACAGCCATGACAGAAAGTCCGTTTGAACCTTTGGATTCTGCCTCACTAAAGATTATATCTCTTAAGGCAGCATTTCTGGTAGCGATAACATCCGCACGTAGAGTGAGCGACATACAGGCACTTTCCAGATTGCCCCCTTACACAGAGTTCTTACAGGATAGAGTAATCCTAAGGCCAGATCCAGCATACCTTCCCAAGGTAGCATCACAATTTCACAGGACACAAGAGATAGTTCTGCCTTCCTTCCTCCCTAATCCGACCAACCCTAAGGAGCAAAAACTTCAGGCATTAGATATTAGGAGATGCTTACTTAAATATTTAGCAGCCACGGATCCTTGGAAGAAGGAGAATGCATTATTCCTATCCTTCCAAGGTCCCAGGAAAGGTTGTAGGGTATCGAAACGCACATTAGCAAGGTGGATTAGGGAGGCTATCTCTCTTGCCTACACAGCAGGTGGAGGTCCGGCTCCGCAGAACCTGAGGGCGCATTCCACTCGTGCCATGGCATCATCTTGGGCAGAAAGATCTGGAGTGTCAATTGATCAGATATGTAAGGCGGCCACCTGGTCATCTCCTTCCACCTTTTTTAACCACTATCGGTTAGACATGGGTGCCTCCTCAGATCTCACCTTTGGGCTAAGGGTGCTGCAGGCTGTAGTCCCTCCCTAAGTTAGTTTACATCTCTGTAATTCTCTCGTGGTGCTGTCATGGGAGTCCGAATAAAGTATTAAGTTACGTACCGGTAACGGTATTTTTCGGAAGCCCATGACAGCACCCTTAGTTCCCTCCCTTGTTCACATATAGGGGTGCACTCCTTTAGAAGATTGTCCACAATTTACTGTATATGGGAGATGGTATAAAAATATTTCTGATAAATAGGGTAGATAGGTTGTATATATTATATGTTGTGTACTAACCATGGTAGCCTCTCAAGCTCTGTAATCCAACTGATGCGTGGGAGAGGTGCCGCCCTTTTGTATCTGTAGGTTTCCTGTTCCTAAAGGGCGGATCCCCTCTCTCGTGGTGCTGTCATGGGCTTCCGAAAAATACCGTTACCGGTACGTAACTTAATACTTTTGTTACCCACCAAAGAACTCACACAGGAGAGAAGCCTTTTTCCTGTTCAGAATGTGGGAAATGTTTCACCAATAAATCAAATTGTGTTAAGCACCAGAGAACTCACACAGGAGAGAAGCCTTTTTCATGTTTAGAATGTGGGAAATGTTTTAGCAATAAATCAGGCTGTGTTAAGCACAAGAGAACTCACACAGGGGAGAAGCCTTTTTCATGTTTAGAATGTGGGAAATGTTTTAGCAAGAAATCATATTGTGTTAAGCACCAGAAAACTCACCCAGGGGAGAAGCCTTTTTCCTGTTAATGTGGGAAATATTTTAACCAGAAAGCGCTTCTTGATCTCCATCAGAGCTGTTACACAGAGAAGCTGCCTTTTTCATTTTCTTAATGTGGGAAATAATTTACTTGGAAATTAACAGTTAATAAACATCAGAGACGTCACATAGGGGAGAAGCCTTTTTATGTTCATAATGTTGGAATAATTTTAACCAAAATTAAATCTTCTTAAATGGGTTGTCTCTTGTCATTCCTCATGTTTGCTGACAAAAGGATAAAACTAAACTTTATGAATTCCAAATGTAAAACAATACCCATAATTCACCCCCTGAAGGTTAGTTGGAAAGTGATTAATAGAAAAAACATGTACCCCACATCTCAGTATATAGGGTGAGGTGATGTTTACACACTCTCCAAGCGTCTCATTTCTACGGGTTTCATCATCCTCACCAAAGGCGAGACTATTCAGGAGACTATTTAATATTGACCTACTGTATATTCAAGCGAGACTAGACAAAAAAACTAAAATCATGTATCGTGTTATCCGAAACAGTCAGAAAACTAGCCACATATTGGCAGATCCCAGACCTCAAACTATATACTTCGGTTGTTTATAAGCCACTCCAGTGTCAAGAACAGATAGTATGAATTTGAATTTACCAAATGGCTGCAATGAAACAAACAGTGAAAAATTTAAAGGGGTCTGAATACTTTCCATACCCACTGTATCAGTAAAAATAACTCCTCTCTATTAGGTAAAGTGTAAAAGAATTGCACCATTTTCCGATACCCGTCACGTCTCCATTTTTCATGATCTTGGGTTGGGTTTGGGATTATTTTTTGTGTGCCGAGCTGAGGTTTTTAATGGAAACCATTTTGGTGCAGATAGGATCTTTTGATCGCCCTTTATTGCATTTTAATGTAATGTTGCAGCGACCAAAAAAAGTAATTCTGCCGTTTTGACATTTTTTCTCGTTACGCCATTTAGCGATCAGGTTAATTCTTTTTTTATATTGATAGATCGGGAGATTCTGAACGCGGCTATAACAAATATGTGTATGTTTGATTTTTTTTTGTTTTATTTTGAAAGGAGCGAAAGAGGGGTGACTTGAACTTTTACATTTTTTTATATTTTTAAAAACTTTTTTTTACTTTTGGCATTGTGAAGACATACAGCATTGTATGTTAATTAACCAGACAACTATTTTTTTTAGCAACGAAGAATAATAGAATGTTTTCTGTATGGTGGCTTTCAAAGTTAAGTGTTGATATCTAGTTGGTCAAGAAAACAGACTTTTGTTCGTGTAAGCCTGGAATATTGACTTTTATTGTGTGCTTATTCTTAAATCACTACTGATGTTTGCTGATATGCTAATTATGCATTGGGTTATGGAGCCAGTTTGTTGACTTCTAAAGCAGAGAGGGAAAAACTATGTAAATAGTTTAAATAATCAAATAATGCTATAATAATCTCATCTGCATTCTTACCCTTCATGTAAATACTGAGTGAGGGACACTTGTTAAGTCTAAAAATAGGTTACAGGCCTCTGTATAAAGAGACTGAGAGAAACAGCCAGAGAGAGTCTGCCAAGACATCTATACATCCAAAGGACAAGAGACAGGACAGCAGCCACAACATCATCACAAGGGACACGGATCTATCATTCTATAGGAAACATCCTAGGGGTTTTCAGCCTTGGTTGGAAGAATACAGATCTGCTCCATTGACCATCACTGAACCATGGCTACATTTGGAGAAGCCAGGTTGTGATCCTCGGATCAACTGGCCTTGTACCTTGTATGGACTCAATGGACTGTCATCTTCCAGCACTTATTGTTACCTCCTCTTTGTGTGCGGGCCACAGGTGTGGTAGCGACCCTGGAAGATGAAGCCAGGTTGTGATCCTCTGATCAACTGGCCTTGTATGGACAGTCATTTTCCTACGCTTGTCATCACCCCCTGTGTGTGTGGGTGCCACAGCTGGTGTAGTGACCCTGGAAGATCTGAAGTCACAGCAGCTATTATCCCAGTGGGTCAGTGGAAGGGGGAGTGTTGTGAACTCATTTTGTGGTCTGCCTCTGGTGAGGGAGCTGGTTGTGCTGACAGAGGAGTTGTGAGTTCTCTTTCCGGGCTCCCTCTGGTGGTGGCAGGAGGTAATGAAGGTGATCTAATTAACAGAGACATGCCACCTGATAATGAGGATAGGACATCTGGAGTCTCGGACTGGATTTAAGACAGCCGACTCCCTATTCCCATGCTGGTGATTTTTTCCTGCCTCCTGAGGTCTTGGTTTCCAGTTCAGTTCCTGCCTTCTCAAGCTAAGTGTTCTCTGCTAATGTTCACATTTGTTTTGGTTTGGTCTATTCAGTTTTTTGTGTGGTCAGCCAGCCCCGGCTGGGGCTGTGCTGAATTTCCATTCTTATGTCACTGTATGTGCCAGTTTGCTTTTTGTCCCTTATTAGATTGGCCTCTTTTTGCTCTGTTCTCAGAATATGCCAGAGTGCTGAAATAGTGTGAGAAGTCTAGTGACTTCAGGGTTTTTTTTGCTGTCAGAAGTGATGGACATTTTTGCAGTGTTTTTTTGGCTTGATTGCAGACAGTATCTTTCCTTTCCTGTCCTTTCTAGTTAGTGTGGGCCCCATCGTTTGCTCAGTCTATTTTCCTACCTGTGTTTGTGCTTTCATCTTGTCTCACCATCAATACATGTGTGGGGGCTGTCTATTCCTTTGGGGTCTGCTCTGGGGCAGTTTAGATTTCCCCTTTCTTGCTTTAGGCTTATTTAGTCCTCCGGCTGTGACGAGGCATCAAGAATCATCGTAGGTACGCTCCAGGGCTACTGCTAGTTGTGTAGATAGGATCAGGGGTCTGCAATCTGCTTAGTTACCAAACGCTCTGGTTTTCTGTGACTTAGCTTAGTCTTGTTTTCCTCCTCAGTGACCCATTCATAACAGGGGAGACTGTTATGAATGAGTCACCGGAGGAGGAAAAAACAAAAAGGCAAGCTAAGTCCAGAAAACCGGAGAGGTTGGTAGCTAGCGGATTGCAGACCCCGGATCCTGTTCACATCAACTAACAGTAGCCGTGGAGCGTGCCTACGGTGGTCCTAGACACCTCGTCACAGCCGGAGAGCTAAATAAGCCTAAAGAAAGAAAGGGGAAATCTAAACTGCCCCAGAGCAGACCCCAAAGCAATAGACAGCCCCCAACATGTATTGTTGGTGAAAAAAGATGAAAACACAAACACAGACAGAAAGATAGGCAGAGCAAACGATGGGGCCCAACTAACTAGATAGGACAGGACAGAAAAGATGCTGGCTGCAATCCGCAAAAGCCCTACCAAAAATGTCCCAACACGTCTGATAGGAAAAACGGCCCTGAAGTTGCTAGACTTCAAAATCCCTATATCAGCACTCCGATATATTCTGAGGACAGAGCAAAAGAAATTAAACCGATCAGGGACAAAAATGGAAATTCAGCATAGCCTCAGCCGGGGCTGGCTGAACAAAAAACTAAGTAAATCAGACAAAATCTCATGGAACAATAGCAGAGCAAAACTTAGCTTTAGAAGGCAGGAACTGGACTGGAGGCCAGACCTCAGAGCAGGAGAAATCACCAGCAACCCTACAGGGCGTCGGCTGCCTTATATCCACTCAGAGATTCCAGATGTCCAATCGCAAGCCACCTGTTCAGGTGACAGGTCTCTCCCATCCAAATCAGTTTCACCACCTCCTTTCATCAGCAGAGGGAGTTCATCGGACACCAAAGGTGAACGAGAAAATGAGCTCATAACAATACTCCCTCTTCTTCACATTCTAGAATGCTGCTTGGCTGGCCCCCTGTTTCCAAGCCAAGAGATTCAGAGAAGAGAAGTAGAGATGTCTCCTATCCAGGGCTCTCTGACTGCCTGGGCAATTTGGCAGGTGGTGAAGAGACAGATGGTTGCTCTTCAGTGCCTGGCCCTGAGAGGATGTGGAAGTAATTGAAGTCGATGCGTTAGCTGCCATCCATCCGACAACGGCTTCAATTTGTTCATCCCGCAGCAGTGGGGTACGGCGAGGTCCTACAAAGCTGCGCATAAAGGAATGTTCCCTGGTAAAACTGGGGGATGCTGAGTCACTGGTGCCCGCAGCAGGCACAGAATCCCCACGTCCTCTCCCTGCTGAAACTCCACGCCCACGTGCCTTACTCCCTGCCTTCTTCATCTTGGTAGACTGATAAAGAAAGGCAGAAAAATACAAGGGAGGGGCTTAGTGTGCTTATTCCTGAACAGCTGCTAACAGGTATAAGAAACACTAATATTATAAAGTGTGCGGACTACACTTTAATATGAGCTAATGTGGCCTAAACAACTGTCAAGTGGAGTGTTTAGTGAACTTTATTTACGTGTTTTTTTTTTCAAAAAGGATGTGACCAAAGATGTGAAAGCGATAGTATCACAAACTTTTTGGAGCTATTACAATGCAGGAAGGTAACCTACAATGCAATAGATGAGGCTCCAAAAAATAGGCTAATACTAATCTGGCTGGGGCCGCAGGGCACAAGCCAGCAAAAAGGCTCCTCTATCTACTCCTATATAGTGTTTGCAACCAATCTAGCTGGATACGGATGGAAGCACACTAATAGGAGAAATTCAGGAAAAATAAGCAGCACTACAGCAAAAAAGGACTATGTATGAGGCAGTGACGCACACTAAGCGGACTACAACCAGAGGTGACTGCAGAACACACTACAGCGTGAGCTGCACTCACACAGAGACCTCACAGACAGCCGTGAACAGTGCAGAGAACTGGGCACTAGCACTGAAAGGCTCCGCTGTCTACTCCTATATAGTGTTTGCAACCAATGTAGATGGATATGGATGGAAGCACACTAATAGGAGAAATCAGGAAAAATGAGCAGCAATAAAACAAAAAAAGGACTATGTATGAGGCAGTGACGCACGCTGAGCGGACTACAACCAGAGGTGGCTGCAGAACACACTGCAGCGTGAGCTGCACTCACACACACAGACCTTGCAGACAGCTGTGAACAGCACTGCAAGGCAAAAGAAAGCTTCACACAGCTGTTGCTAAAGTAGCCTGGGTAAAGCACAGTATAGCAAATCGCTATCTCTAACTGTCCCTCAGAACAGCAGCGTCCTGTCCCTAACTGAATTCACAGCAGAGTGAACCCAAAATGGCGGCAGCTTTTATAGTGCATCATGACATCATTTCAGCAGCCAATCACAGCCATGCCATTAGTTAACATGCCTACATACCTAACAGGATGTGCCCACACTTCTTAGGATTCCTCATTGGCTGAATCAAATCAAACTGCCTCATAGCATTATGGGAACTTCCGATTCCGGTATTCGATATGCAAAAAGTATCGGAACTCAGTATCGGAATTTCGTTACCGTGAATATCGGCCGATGCCCGATATTTGCAGTATCGGAATGCTCAACACTAGTCATCAGTGAAAAAATAAAAAAGTTATAGCTCGCAGAATAAAGCGATGCAAAAATAATTATTTTTTATATAAAATTGTTTTCATTGCATAAAAGCGCCAAAAACATAAAAAAGACATAAATGAGGTATCGCTGTAATCGTACTGACCCGAAGAATAAAACCGCTTTATCAATTTTACTGCACGTGGAACGGTGTAAAAGCACCCCCCAAAAAAAATTCTTGAAATGCTGGTTTTTGTTTTTGTTCATTCTGCATCCCAAAAATCGGAATAAAAAGCGATCAAAAATGTCACGTGCCTGAAAATGGTACCAATAAAAACGTCAACTCGTCCCGCAAAAATTAAGACCTCACATGACTCAATGGGTCAAATTATGGAAAAGTTATAGGTCTCAAAATGTGGTGATGCAAAAACTATTTTTACAATAAAAAGCATCTTTTAGCGTGCGACAGCTGCCAAACATAAAAACCGCCATAAATAGTAAATCAAACCCCCCATTATCACCCCCTTAGTTAGGGAAAAATAATAAAATAAAAAAAGTATTTAACTACTAATATTAGTGTGCGCTTGGAACACTCAAAGAAGAGGGAAATCTAAATTGGGTGGTTGTAAAAAAAAACAAACCTCTTATAAGTGCTCTTTATGTAGCTGGATAATAGCGAGAAAATAGCAATTAGTAATAGTCAATTGTAAGACCTCAGAAGAAGTGCTTAAGGGAAAAAGAATATTTATAGATGCTGGTGGCAATCTTAGTTCCAACCTGAACAATCATTAAAAACTAAAAAGGCATGAGTGAGGGTAAAAACCTGAAATCATTGAACAGGTTATATACTGCAGGGTAATTCTCCTTAATAGCAGCTTAAAAAAAAAAAAAAAAAATCAAAGTCAAATTGCAGCCTGTGAACGGCTGTGCAGAGTAGCCTCAATAGTAAATGCACAAGTCAGAGAGCGGTACCTGTAAAGATAATGCGATGCGAAGTCCTCACTCCAGTAAGCGGTGCAGGTTAAAATAGCGCTTTTTGCTCCAGCTCTTGGAAAAAGAGGGGGGGGTTTGTACACTGGGGTATAGACGAGTTACAGGGCCTGCCCCGGCCGGTGGCAGCCTCCTGTCAGTGTACCTCCAGCTGTGGAGCAGACGTGAGCGGCCTCTCGTGCTCCCGGCGTCTCAGGGAGGAAGAAGACAGTTAGTCTTTGAAACATGTTGGAAAGTCCATTGGTCCCCGCCGCAACCACCAGCAAGTGAAACCGACGTGGTCATGTGTTGACTCACATCACAAAGGTCCTGTACACCTGGAGCAGCTCACAGACGCCGGGAGCACGAGAGGCCGCTTACGTCTGCTCCACAGCTGGAGGTACATACGCACATGACACCCGCAGACCATTCCATCAAAGTCTGCATTCCAAAATGTCACTACTTCCCTTCCGAGCCCCGACGTGTGCCCATACAGTAGTTTTCTCCCACATATGGGGTATCAGCATACTCAGAACAAATTGGACAACAACTTTTGGGGTCCAATTTCTCCTGGTACCCTTGGGAAAATAAAAAAATTGGGGACTGAAAGATCATGTTTGTGGAAAAAATATGATTTTTTTATTTTCACGCCCGGGTGTTATAAACTTCTGTGAAGCACTGGGGGGTTCAAAGTGCTCACCACACATCTAGATAAGTTCCTTATGGGGTCTGGTTTCCAAAATGGGGTCATTTGTCAGGGGTTTCCACTGTTTAGGCACATCAGGGGCTTTCCAAACGCGGCATGGCGTCCAATCCCAATCCCAGCCAAAAAGTCAAATGGCGCTGATTCCTTTCCGAGCTCTGCCATGCGCCCAAATAGTGGTTTACTCCCACATATGGGATATCAGCGTACTCAGGACAAATTGCACAATAACTTCTGGGGTCCTGTTACCCTTGGAAAAATAAAAATTAAGGGTGAAAAGATCATTTTTGTGGAAAAAATGTGATTTTTTAATTGTACGGCTGTACATTATAAATTTCTGTGAAGCCCTTGTGAGTTCAAAGTTCTCACCACACATCTAGATAAGTTCCTTGGGGGTCTAGTTTCCAAAATGGGGGTCACTTGTGGGGGGTTTCCACTGTTTAGGTACATCAGGGGCTCTCCAAACGTGACATGGCGTCCAATCAATTCCAGCCAATTTTGCAATGAAAAAGTCAAACAGCGCTCCTTCCCTTCTGAGCTCTGCCATGCGCCGAAACAGTGGTTCCTCCCCACATATCAGGTATCAGCGTACTCAGGACAAATTGCACAATAACTTTTACATCTAATTTCTCCTGTTACCCTTGGTAAAATAAAAAAAATTGGACCTGAAGTAATTTTTTTTGTGAAAAAAAGTTAAATGTTCATTTTTTTTTAAACATTCAAAAAATTGCTGTGAAGCACCTGAAGGGTTAATAAACTTCTTGAATATGGTTTTGAGCACCTTGAGGGGGGCAGTTTTTAGAATGGTGTCACTTTTGGGTATTTTCTATCATATAGATCCCTCAAAGTGACTTCAAATGTGATGTGGTCCGTAAAAATAAAATGGTGTTGCAAAAATGAGAAATCGCTGGTCAACTTTTAACCCTTATAACTTCCTAACAAAAAAAAATTTTGGTTCCAAAATTGTGCTGATGTAAAGTAAACATATGGGAAATGTTACATATTAAGCTTTTGTGTGCTGTATCTCTGTGATTTAAGGGCATAAAAATTCAAAGTTGGAAAATAGCGACATTTTCAAAATTTTCACCAAATTTCCATTTTTTTCACAAATAAACGCAAGTTATATGAATGAAATTTTACCACTAACATGAAGTACAATATGTCACGAGAAAACAATGTCAGAATCACCGGGATCCATGGAAGCATTTCAGAGTTATTACCTCATAAAGGGACAGTGGTCAGGATGGTAAAAATTGGCCCAATCATGAAAGTGCAAACCACCCTTGGGGGTAAAGGGGTTAATCTGGGAGTGGTCTGTAATCTTTTTCCCATATGTGAAGGTAGCCATACTTTGAATATCTTATTTTTTTGTTCATCATTAAGATTGAATTTGTCTGTGTTTGATTCAAAAATGTCCGCATTATAAAAGGCGTCCATCTGATCGCTGTAATTTGGAATGTCTTTTACAATTTTCATTAACTGATCGTGTATTTTCAGATTAATGCGTGCTGCTCTGTCATGTAATTTTTTCCGTTGTAATTCTACTGCCTCTAATTCCTCTACTGAAACATCTGGATCTTGTGTGTCTGGTACAAATGATGAGGCAGCAGCACTGTCCTCCTGTTTACCTGCTGATCTTGTGTTAGCAGAAACCCTTTTTATGTCTTGTCGTAATTTGGACAATAACTCTGTCCGAGTATTAATCTGATCCTCCAATTGTTCAATATGTTCTGACAATATCAAGAAAAAACAAAAATGGAAAGCGCACATAGGGTGTATTGTCTTGAAGAACCACAATAGCAAGCAAGCCCAATCAGTTAGACTCACCTGCTGAAGTTGTGTGAGTCACAACAAACTGGGAATCACTCATAAAGGTCCGGTCGTCGCTGGTATCCCGCTGGTAGTAAATGAAACAAATCCAAAGTGGAAAAAAGAGCCGTGCTGAATAAACCGTGCTGACCAGAAAAAAGCGCACCTTCGGCAGTCCATATAATAAAAAACTTCTTTAATAAGCCTACGCGTTTCGTGGCAAAACCAGCCACTTCAAGCGTCTTTTCCTCTCCTGGGTTGATCCAATGGATGATCTTCTGTGTCTTTACTGAAATCCTCAGCCCTCCGTCTGGATGGGACCCATGCAGCTTTCCATGGTCGAAGACACGGATCCTCTCTCGTAGTCTGTAGATTCTGTCTGATCCTTGTGACGTGAAATAGTGGAATTCCTGAGGCTTTGTACAGCAGATGTTTTTAGCAGAGTTCTCCCCTTGTACAAACGAAGGAGTATAAATATAGCACAAAGATCAGCCTGGCCTTGGCTCGCCAAAATGAAGAAAAAATATCTCTTTCTTATTTTTTTCCTTAAGTAAGAGCAGGGTGAGGATAAAAAGGAAAACAATGTTGAATTGTGTGGATAAAATTAAATCTTGTTTAATGTTCATTCAAAAAGTGATTACAAAAATGAAGAAAAGTGAGTTCATAGCACACAGAAATAAGTATTAGATTAAAAGAAGAGAAAACAAGCATTCATTGGTTCTTACATATGGTCTTGAGGCATGATGTGGTCCGTGTTGGAGATTCTCCAGATATGGGAGATCTCCCTGTACAGGAGTTAGGTCGGCTTTTATACTATTTTGACCCATAGACTTGCATTAGTGTCTATTTTTCCTGTCTCATAACCACATATGGTTATCTGCCGCTATGTTCGTAGCTTCTACCATATTAGAACGCTAGTATCTTATGGAATATGCATATTAGGTATTCATGCATTACGCTTGAAAAACTTAAGCTTATGGCCTTTGACCTTTGGAGCCATTTACAACCTCCAAATAGCCACATATTGACAGTTCTGACAAATGCCCTATAGTTCTGACAAGCAGGGAGCAGATGTATGAGCCAAAGTCCTCAGAATAACGCACTCACCCACTAAACAGAGCTGGCTAGCTAGACTCTGCATCCATATTTTTTATTATTGAAATACTGATATTTTACAGGTGACGACTATCAGCTCTTAATAAAGTGTTACCACTGACTGGTTTACGGAAAATAGTGCTATGTATGCACTTCCTATCACAATCACCTAAAAGGGTCAGATCCAAAAAATCCATTTTATTGTTTGAAAACGAAAAAGTAAACCACAAATTGATGGAGTTTTTCTTAAGATATTGCACAAAGAGTGGCACGGTCGCCACATCACCCCTCCATGTGAGTAGGAGATCGTCCACATAGCGGCCGTACCACTCAATGCAGCCTGCAAAAACATTTGATTCTGAAAAAATAAAAAACTCCTCCCAACAAGCAACAAACAAAATTGCTAGGGATGGTGAGAATCGCGATCCCATCGGGGCTCCAGTTACTTGAAAATAGAATTCAGAATTAAACATAAAGAAATTATACTTTACAAGATATGCTGTGCCTCTAATAATAAATTCCTTCAGTGAATCACTGTAGGAGCTATACTTATTTAGATGGTATGTAATTGCTGTTATAGCCTGTTCATGAGGAATACATGAGGATAAATTCATTATGTCACAAGACACAAAACAATTACACTCTGACCATTCAAAAGTTTTTAGTTGATTTAACACTGAAGTACTATTCTTTAAATAGCCAGGTGTGCGGGAAACTAGGGTTTGTAGATGTCTGTCAATCCAAACACTTAAACTTTTTGTTAAGTGATCCTATACTCGATATAATTGGACATAATGGAGGGGGAAAAATTTGTTTGTGCATTTTCGGGAGACTGTAAAACACCAGGGTGACAGGAAAATATTCAAAAAAGTTTTAGTTTTTTTATTAATTACCCCTAAATTTTCTTCCTCCATTACTAAAGATTCCAATACATTTTTACAAACACTAGTAGGGTAATTTGCTACTTTCCTATAAGTATCAACATCATTAAGAATGTCCATAGCCAAATTGCTATATAATCACCCTATATATTGAAACGTGGGGTACATGTTTTTTCTATTAGTCATCTTCTGACTGACCTTCAGGGGGTGAATTATGGGTATAGTTTTATATTTTGAGTTAATAAAGTTTAGTTTTATCCTTTTGTCAGCAAACATGAGGAATCACAAGAGACAACCTTTTCAAGAAAATCCAATTTTGGTTAAAACGATTCCAACATTATGAACATAAAAAAGACTTCTCCCCTATGTGATGTCTCTGATGTTTATTAACAGTTGATTTCAAGGTAAAATATTTCCCACATTAAAAAAATGAAAAAGGCTTCTCCTCTGTGTGACTGCTCTGATGGTGATCAAGAAGCGCCTTCCGGTTAAAATATTTCCCACATTTTGAACAAGAAAAAAGCTTCTCACCTGTGTGGGATCTCTGGTGCCTATCAAGATTTTTTTTCCATTTAAAACATTTCCCACATTTTGAACATGAAAAAGGCTTCTCCCCTGTGTGGGTTCTTTGGTGGCTATCAAGAACCGATTTCCGGGTAAAACATTTCCCACATTCTGAACAGGAAAAAGGTTTCTCCCCAGTGTGGGTTCTCTGGTGTCTATCACGAACTGATTTCCGGGTAAAACATTTCCCACATTCTGAACAGGAAAAAGGCTTCTCCCCTGTGTGAACTCTCTGATGGTTAACAAAATGTGATTTATGTGCAAAACATTTCTGACATTCTGGACATGAAAAAGATTTCTCTGTGTGAGTTCTCTGGTGGCTGTCAAGAACCGATTTCCGGTTAAAACATTTCCCACATTCTGAACAGGAAAAAGGCTTCTCCCCTGTGTGAGTTCTCTGGTGCTTAACAAGAAACGATTTACATTTGAAACATTTCCCACATTCTGAACAGGAAAAAGGCTTCTTCGCTGTGTGGGTTCTTTGGTGCTTAACCAGAATCAATTTCCGGTTAAAACATTTCCCACATTCTGAACAGGAAAAAGGCTTCTCCCCTGTGTGAGTTCTCTGGTGGGTAACAAAATTTGATTTCTGTGCAAAACATTTATCACATTCTGAACATGAAAAAGGTTTTGTTCCTGTGTGAATTCTCTGGTGAATAACAAGGTCTGATTTCTGTTTAAAATATTTCCCACATTTTAAACATGAAAAAGGCTTCAAGATTTCACCTGTGTGAGTTCTTTGGTGTTTAACAAGATTTCCTTTCTGGATAAAACCTTTCCCGCATTCTGAACATGAAAAAGGCTTCTCCCCTGTGTGAGTTCTCTGGTGGTTAACAAAATGTGATTTTTGTGCAAAACATTTCTCACATTCTGGACATGAAAAAGATTTCTCCTCTGTATGAGTTCTCTGGTGGCTATCAAGAACTGATTTCCGGTTAAAACATTTCCCACATTCTGAACAGGAAAAAGGCTTTTCCCCTGTGTGAGTTCTCTGGTGCCTAACAAGAAACGATTTCCATTTAAAACATTTCCCACATTCTGAACAGGAAAAAGGCTTCTCCCCCGAGTGAGTTCTTTGGTGTATAACAAGATTACATTTCTGGATAAAATATTTCCCACATTCTGAACATGAAAATGACTTCTTTGCTTTAGGAGCAGTTTGTTTTTTAATGCCTCTTTTGTGACTTTGATTTTCCTTAGTAGTCGGTAATGAATCAGAAGATGGGACCTGTTTCATAGGATCAGATGACAGATCTTTGCTGTGAATGGATGATGGTATATCTGGAGTAATAGCAATCACTTCAGTTGTATCTTGTAGGATCTCAAGATCATCAGATTTAAAATTTGAAGATGTCAGCTGTCCCTCTGATCTCCTGTCCCTCTTATCTGCTAAGATAAAAAATAATTATTTTTTAATAAAATATCCTTGAGTTTTATATTTTTGAACATTTCTATTTAAACTGTCCATAAAAATGGCAAGCTATGTAAAAAACTTTACTTGTTTACCAAGACAATGACAGTTCACAGTCTAATAAAAAACCTTGTTGGATGAACCAATAGTGTCTGGTGTTCAACTGTTTGTTCATTCTGCCTCCCAAATATCCAATAAAAAGAAACCAATCAACGTTATGAAGGCAAAAATAATAACAATTCTCATCTCACAAAAAACAAGTCGCCACTCAGGTCCATCATCTGTCAATGGAAAAACAGAGGTTCCCACACTATTAGTGGCTCAAAGGCTTTTGGAAAGCAACAAGGTTTCCATAAACCAGTCCAGCAAAATCCGCTCTCACTTCTGAGTCTTGCAGTGTGCGCAAACAACATTTAGGCTGAGTTCACACGTGGCGTTTTTTTCGCGTTTCCGTGGCGGTTTTAACCACGTGATTTTGCTGCGAAAACAAGAAAAATAAGCATCACATGCATTCCTATGGGATTCCTCAATGCTGTGCTAATGCTGCGGTTTTTACCGCGGCAGAATCACTTTGCGGTAAAAAACGCAGCATGCTCATTAATTTTGCGGAATCGCGGCGATCACGCACCCATAGGAATGCATTGTTCTGCTTACTTTCCGCATGTGGCTGTGCACACCATGCGAAAAGTAAGCAGAACAATTGCGGATGGTACCCATGGTCCGGAGGAGAGGAGACAGTCCTCCGGGCTTTGGGTACCATATCCCTGTAAAAAATAGAACTTAAAATAAAAAATATTGTTATTCTCACCTTCCGACATCCCACGCTGCCTTCCCGTCTCTCTCCACGCTCCCGTTCCCAGTAAGCCTTTGCGAAAATGCCCATGATGGCGTCCGTTCTCGTGGGATCGCGAAGTCTCGCGGTCATTCGCGCGACATCATCGCGAATGACTGCGAGACGTCGCGATCCCGCGAGAATGTACGTCATCACGGGCATTTTCGCAAAGGATTACTGGGAATGGGAGCGTGGAGAGAGGCGGCAAGGCTGCGCGGGACGTCGGAAGGTAAGAATAACACCATTTTTAATTTTTTAAAATATTTTTTACATTTTATCTTTTACTACTGAAGCCGCATAGGCGGCCTCAGTAGTAAAAAGTTGGTCACACTTGTCAAACACTATGTTTGACAAGTGTGACCAACCTGTCAATCAGTTCTCCAAGCAATGCTACAGATCGCTTGGAAAACGCTCGCATTTTGCAAGCTAATTACGCATGCAAAATGCTAGTTTTTCCGCGGGAATTTAAAATTCGATTTTCCCGCAGATTGGAATTCCGGAACTCTCGCGGTAATTTCCGCGAGAGTTCCGCCACGTGTGAACCCAGCCTTAGAATCCCTGTATTTAGCAATATTATAGTGAGAAGAATCCACTTAATTTGCGGTGTCTCCTGGAGCACAATCTGGGCACTATGTGCTGGGTAAGAAAATGGCAAATGTGTAATTTTCACTCTCCAACATCCACTGCGTGTTAATTTCTGGAAAGAGGCTGTGGAGTCACAATATTCAGTCCTCCTAAGGATTATAACCCTCAGTGAATTAATTTATAAAATGTAATCACTTTATGGGGATTTCGACTATTCTGGTTTTCTGTCATTTAGTTATACAGTTGTGGCCAAAAGTATTGACACCCCTGCAATTCTGTCAGATAATACTCAGTTTCTTCCTGAAAATGATTGCAAACACAAATTCTTTGGTATTATTATCTTCATTTAATTTGTCTTAAATGAAAAAACACAAAAATAATTGTCCTAAAGCCAAATTGGATATAATTCCACACCAAACATAAAAAAGAGCGTGGACAAAAGTATTGGCACTGTTCGGAAAATCATGTGATGCTTCTCTAATTTGTGTAATTAACAGCACCTGTGACTTACCTGTGGCACCTAACAGGCGTTGGCAATAACTAAATCACACTTGCAGCCAGTTGACATGGATTAAAGTTGACTCAACCTCTGTCCTGTGACCTTGTGTGTACCACATTGAGCATGGAGAAAAGAAAGAAGACCAAAGAACTGTCTGAGGACTTGAGAAACCAAATTGTGAAGAAGCATGAGCAATCTCAAGGCTACAAGACCATCTCCAAAGACCTGAATGTTCCTGTGTCTACCGTGTGCAGTGTCATCAAGACGTTTAAAACCCATGGCACTGTGGCTAACCTCCCTAGATGTGGACGGAAAAGAAAAATTGACAAGAGATTTCAACGCAAGATTGTGCGATTGTTGGATAAAGAACCTCGACTAACATCCAAACAAGTTCAAGGTGCCCTGCAGTCCGAGGGTACAACAGTGTCAACCCATTCTATCCATCGGCGTCTGAATGAAAAGGGACTGTATGGTAGGAGACGAGACCCAGGAAGACCCCACTTCTTACCCCGAGACATGAAAAAGCCAGGCTGGAGTTTGCCAAAACTTACCTGAAAAAGCCTAAAACGTTTTGGAAGAATGTTCTCTGGTCAGATGAGACAAAAGTAGAGCTTTTTGAGCAAAGGCATCAACATAGAATTTACAGGAGAAAAAAAGAGGCATTCAAAGAAAAGAACACGGTCCCTACAGTCAAACATGGCGGAAGTTCCCTGATGTTTTGGGGTTGCTTTGCTGCCTCTGGCACTGGACTGCTTGACAGTGTGCATGGCATTATGTAGTCTGAAGACTACCAACAAATTTTGCAGCATAATGTAGGGCCCAGTGTGAGAAAGCTGGGTCTCCCTCAGAGGTCATGGGTCTTTCAGCAGGACAATGACCCAAAACACACTTCAAAAAGCGCTAGAAAATGGTTTGAGAGAAAGCACTGGAGACTTCTAAGGTGGCCAGCAATGAGTCCAGACCTGAATCCAATAGAACACCTATGGAGAGATATAAAAATGGCAGTTTGGAGAAGGCACCCTTCAAATATCAGGGACCTGGAGCAGTTTGCCAAAGAAGAATGGTCTAAAATTCCAGCAGAGCATTGTAAGAATCTCATTGATGGTTACCAGAAGCGGTTGGTCGCAGTTATTTTGGCTAAAGGTTGTGCAACCAAGTATAAGGCTGAGGGTGCCAATACTTTTGTCTGGCCCATTTTTGGAGCTTTGTGTGAAATGATCAATGTTTTGCTTTTTGCTTCATTCTCTTTTGTGTTTTTTCATTTAAGACAAATTAAATGAAGATAATAATACCAAAGAATTTGTGTTTGCAATAATTTTCAGGAAGAAACTGAGTATTATCTGACAGAATTGCAGGGGTGTCAATACTTTTGGCCACAACTGTATTAGGGCTTCTGCATATGGTGAGTCCAATCTCATCTGGGATCTGTTCCTGCTGTCCAGCTGGAGTAATCTGCTCCCTACTTCAGCCAATTGGAAAGTACCACACCCTACTAAAGCGCAAAGCACATGGCCGGAATCTGCCAGATACAGCGCTGTTCTCCTCTGGTTCAGTCCTCTGTGCTCAGCTTGCGGCCTGTGTATTTATTACCTGTTGTGACCGTGGCCCGTTTACTGACTACTCTTGTGTCTTCTGATTCTGTATTCTGTACTTCCTGACCCAGCTACCTGACTATTCTTCTTGCCATCTGACACCACAGAAGCACCTGATATGAGATAGATGCTACTGCGCAGGCGCCGTCATCGCTGGTGACATTTTGCTGGATGTAATTTTTTTTCTAAGCCTCACAATAGTCACAATATTATAGGCATTATCAACAATAATATCAATGCTATTATATGCATTATGTAATAATGGGGGCAGGTCAGTGAGGGATCAGCGACCTGTCATAAGCCAATAGAAATGAATATATAATCAGAGCACCACAAAAAGCCCCGCCCACAGCCCCACCCACAGCCCTGCCCCAGAACACAAGAATCTCATTAACTGAAAACTACAAATAAAGATTAAACAACCACAAGATGGATTTCATCACCAGGTATCAATGTAATCAGTATAACGGCGCTGACCTGACAGTGTCTGTAGGTTACTGAGCACAATCCTGCTGACAGGTTCCCTTTAACTTTAGCCCTTAGGCATTTGGAAGAGGCGATGGAGAGATTTTTGTTAAGACTATCAGGGAGTTACAGACTTACATAAGTGAGACAAGCCGATGCCACCACAAACTATCATACAGAATGAAGAGGCAGAAAAAGACAGAGTAAAAACTTATTTTACATCCCCAACAACAATGTACAGTAAATATGAGGGGAGAACACTAAACCAGAGTTGCATTCATTTCTGTGAACTATTTGAGCTACTGTGAGTCCTGACCAAAAGAGTAGAGAAACTATTAGTTCTCCTCATTTGAGGAAAGATTGTGCAGTAATCTGAATTCTGTAGGATGGAAAACATAATGGAATTTATGATGTGCAGTGAATCCATGACACCAGGGCTGGAGCCAACACATCTCCTGCAGGAGGGAATAAATGTATATTGCAGCCATCAGCCACGCACAGCTTAGAGATCTATCATGGCACAGGTGGAATGTTTGTCCTGTAGATTATCACAATCCTCCTTGAAGTTAGTTGGTTTTAATACAAATTGAAAAGTCAGGATAAAGGGAAACTCTGCTGTTATTGTACAGAAATTCACACTTGGCCTCACTGCACATTTACTGTTGATCATAAAAGGGAAGTTTGGCCAGAAAGACTGGACCTGGTCTTGTAGGGAGTGTGGAGAAGGTGACTTGACAGACAGACTTGACTGAAGGAAGAAGGGACGGTTTGTACACTATAGACGGATATTGGCAATTACAGAAGGGAAACAGCTGGGGAAGATAGAAAAGGAGTGCAATACCTAGATTTGACCACAAGATGGCAGGGGGAGCGTAGTTCAGGACTTGACAGCAGCTTAGGGCTTTAGAAACCACTTAGTCATGAGGGCGGGGAGATAAGAACCCAGGAGGGAAATTCCCGAGGAAGGGGATAAATAGGACAGGACAGGGTTCCAGGCTAGGCTAGTCCCGGGGGAGCTCAGGAGGAGAAGACTCAGTATGGAGGACTGACGATGGTGGAGAGCTCGACCAGGGGACTGACAGGAAGAGACAGTCAGGAGGGTGGCCCTGACACAAAGAACCGCAGGACAGACAAGGCCCAAGGGGTACAGATTGGACGACGACTTCGGACTGGTGAAGCGCTGGCGGTAGATAGGCCTAGGGCAGCCCCAGCGAAAGATCTGCGAGGAACGTCACTACGACAGAAGGTGAAGGTGCCTGGGCCTGAATACAGAGAGCTGTAAAGGAGCTGCGGTGTATGGCTACATTCGTCAGGACGGCCAATAAACTCGGACCTGTTGCAACCAAAATCTGCCTCCGTCTGGTGTCTGTGTCATCTGGTCACGGTAAGCAGTGGACCACCCCCCAATCCAGGCCATTACAACATTTGGCGTAGTCGGCAGGATCGCCGCTGCCAATACTCTACCTTCAGCGGCAGACCTGTGGCAGAAATACCTAAAAGGACTTGAATTGCTCACCTGTGGATTACAAATTTGAGATTTCGTTCCGGATCATTGCCTGTCGTCAGAACCGGGGCGGTACAAAAACCGGACAAAATGGCTGTGATATTCCAGTATCAGGAAGAGGCGCAGGTGTTTGCAGCTGTACTGAACAATCTGGGGTAACATCAAATCTGCCCCCTCATGCTGGACCCAGGAAGATGGGTAGAGAAGCCGACCACCGCCCCACCCAAGAGCGGGAGTGGCCCAGGTTGGAAGACCGGCTGCGGCTGTTTGGCGCCATTCGACTGCTGTACACCGGATGGGATGCGACGTTGCAGCTGCCGCGGTCTGGGACGCCTGGAGTGGCGGTGGCGTCAAGAGGTCAAATCTCGTCGGGAGACCTGCCCCTGGGAGCCACTGACAGCACATCGGTTGGAGAAGAGGAGCGACTGCGGGCCCTGCTGGAGCAGCCGCCGAAGACATCGCCTGGGAGCCTCCCCGCGGGACCGACGAGCCTGGAGGCTAGCCCTGCCGGATGGCGGGGTGAAGATCGGAGGCTGCGGGAGGAGCTGCGGGGTGGCCTGCTGGAGGCCACGGCAACAGGGAAGGTGAGAGAGGGCTCTGCGGCCTCTGCTGGGCCGAGCGACGCCTCTGCCCGTGTCCCCGGAACCCACCTGTGGCCATCCCTGCCACGTTCCACCGAGAGTTGGTGGCCTATCCACCGAAGCCTGCCGCCACTCCGGCTCCGTCTGCGACTCCGGTTGCGGCCTGCCCCGCGGCCGCGTCCACTTCACTCCCGGAGCTGGCTGCGGCCCACTTGTTGGGCTCTGTGGCCTATCCACCGTGACCCACGGCTGACCCTGCCTGCCGCCCGGCCCCAGCAGCTGCTGGGCCGCCGTAATCTGTGGCCGTCTCTGCCCCGCTCTCGTACCCAGCCGCGTCCCACCCACCGGACTCCACGGCCTACCACGGACCCGCCATATGGGTTGCAGAGGTCATAGAGAAGAAGGCTTGAGAGTGGGAGATCTGGAGCCTGCTCCACAAAAAAGGAGGCGGGCATGGCGGCTTCCCGATCCACCGGGCGGCTCGTGTATACCAACCTGGAGAAGGGATACGGGTTCATTCGAGACATCGCAACCGGCCAAAAGGTATATCTTAACGTGACTTCCATCCGTCACGGCCGGGCTTTGCGGGAGGGGGACTTGGTGTCATACTATAAAGAGTACTGTCCCCGCGGCTATTATGCGGTAGCCGTGATCGTCGAACCCGAAGGCCACGAGCCCCCGTAAAAAAAGGGACCCCCAAAGACACTCCCAGCATCCCGGGAGCTCCACGACTGTGGAGCCCCCTACTATCGGCATAACACCGGCTATCAGGAGATGGTCCCGACTACCGGGAATTCGATGCACCGTTGTGCAGTCCTAGAGGACAGTTTCGTGTTCCAGAGAAGGAAAATGTTTTCATGTTTTGTTGTTTATTGTTTTCTCCTGAACTAGCAGGGATGCCGGGGAGAAAGTGCTAACGTTAAAGGAAGGGAGAGTATTCCTGTTCTGTTTTAAAATGTTGTGTTGAAAGAAAAAAAGGAAAAAAAGAAAAGGGGTTACTCCCGTTGAGTAACTCAGGCTGGTTTCACACTTGTGCTTTTTTTTTTCCCTATATTTTACATGGGGTGCGCTTAAGTGCGCATACACATGCGTTTGTACGCGTTTGTATGCGCATGCATTTTTTTGTAGTGTGCGCTCAGGCGCACAAAATGCATCCTGTTGCATTTTTTGTGCGTCTGACTTGCCCCCAAAAAACGCATGCGCACGCAATGTGTTTTTTTACAGCAAAACACCCATTGTAGACTATGGGTGCGCATACGTGCGCATTGTAATGCGCAGGTATGAGCAAAAAAACGCACCGAAACCCGCGAAAAAACGCACACAACGCATGATGCGTTTTTCCATGCATTTGTGTGGGCAAAAAAACGCGCAGCAAAAAAACGCAAGTGTGAAAGTAGCCTCATACTGTTATTAACCCCTTTCCTTCATTGGATGTAATATTCCGTCCATGTAGCCTGGGCCCTAAGTACCATGGACGGAATATTACGTCATGCCCTTTAATGCGACATCGCGACTTAAGTCGCGGTGATCGCATTAAAATGCAGACGCCATCTAACCTCAGGATAGATGGCCTCAGCATCCCGGGCAGTCTCCACCCTGGCCTGCCCCTCTGTGAGCTGTGATTGGCTGTTCAATTCAGAACAGCCAATCACAGCGATTCTCTTTGTTTCAGCCAATCAGATTGGCTGAAACAGGAACCTAGGCCAGGATCGAGTACCGATGTACTCAATCCTAGGACCGGTGCCTGGAAACACCAGGCACCGGAGAAAAGCACCCAGAGTGGCGCGATCGCCGATCTAATCGATCGCGCCAATCGCAGCGCACAGCGATGCAATAGCGCCGCTGTGCCCTGCCGGTACCAGCCCGGATCGGTGCTGTAATAGCACCGATCCTAGGCCAGAGACTAGGACAGGCCCAGCAGGGCCTGCAGGAAGTGGTTGGCGCGATCGATTAGCCACAGGGCACAGCTGCGGTCACGCTGTGACCGCTCTGTGCCCTGCTGATGACCTGGCCATGACCTGCCTAGGAACGGAGCTGTGAGCTCCAATCCTAGGCAGTTACCATGGTCACCAGGCAGAGCAGGGATTGGTGGGATCGATGTAATCATTCGATCCCACCAATGACAGGTCACAGCAGCGACGTGACCGCTCTGTGACCTGCCCCTGACCTGCCTCTGACCTGTCCAACCTGTCTGCAGGGGTCCTCACTCTAGCTGAGGATTCCTGCAGAGAGGTTGGATGCAGCAAGAGCTCCTGTGCTGGGTATTGTGGTGCCACAGCTTGTAGCATCACAATCCCTGCAGAAGAAAGAAGAAAGAAAACTACAACTGTAAGTGTTAATTGATCCCTTATCCCCTGCCCAATCTATCTTCACCCCCCCAATCTATCTTCATCCCCCATACCCCCTCCTGGATGCAGTTAAAATGACGCAGTTTTGGGGCCGGGTCCTCCACATGGGTATCCTGAAGAAGCCTGAAATTCAGAAATATTGGACTGTTGATATTTTATACAACAATCCAGTGTTCCGAATGGTCATGGTCCGGACGCGTTTTCAGGCCATCCACAAGTTTCTGCATTATAACGATAATGCACAGTGTCCCGCACGAGATGACCCCAACTTTGACCGTCTGTTCAAAGTTCGGCCTGTCATCGAACACTTCAACAAAAAGTTTGCTGAAGTGTACGTGCCCCAAAGGAACATCTGCGTGGATGAGTCCTTGGTCCATTTTAAGGGCAGGCTCAGATTCCGTCAATACCTGCCCAGTAAGAGGGCCAGGTACGGAATCAAACTCTATAAGCTGTGTGAGAGTACCTCAGGGTACACCCAAAGGTTTAGAGTGTACAAAGGAAAGGACACCAGGATTGAACCCCCTGAGTGTCCTCCTGACCTGGGAATGAGTGGGAAAATTGTGTGGGATTTGGTGCACCCACTGCTGGATAAAGGTTATCACCTCTACATTGATAACTTTTATACCAGTGTCCCACTCTACAAAGCCCTCTTTGCGTGAGGTACCGCAGTTTGCAGTACTGTCCGCAAAAATCAGAGAGGCCTCCCGAAGACACTACTTGGGCAGATGCTCCGAAAAGGTGAGAGCAGGGCCCAATGTAGCGACCACCTGCTGGTGGTCAAGTACAAGGACAAGAGGGATGTCCATCTCTTGACCACCATACACAGTGATGGCAGCGCCCTCAGCACTGTACGGGGTACCTCTACACAGGTCCGCAAACCTGAATGTGTGCTGGGGTACAATAAAAACATGGGGGGCGTTGATCGCTCCGATCAACTCCTCCAACCGTACAATGCTTTGAGAAAGGCCAAGGCGTGGTACAAAAAGCTGGCCGTGCACATCGTCCAATTGGCAATGCTCAACGCATTCCTATTGTCACAATGTGCATGCCCCAGTGATACGTCGTACCTTGAGTTCCAGGAGGTAGTGGTTAAGGCCCTGATGTTTGGCACTCTGGAAGGAGCGGGCCCCAGTACTTCTGGAACTGAAGGTGCTCGTATTGTACCAGGTCAGCATTTCCCGGGGGAGGTCCCGCAAACTGGAAAAAGAGGTAAATCGCAAAAAAGGTGCCGAGTGTGTTACAAAAACGGAATACGCAAGGACACCATTTATCAATGCGTCACCTGCCCCGAAAAACCTGGCCTGTGTATGAAGGATTGCTTCAAAAAGTACCACACCTCAATGAACTACTAAATTACTTTACCGGAAACATTAGATTAGTTGGTGCACATCTAGATAAGTTCCTTGGGGGTCTAGTTTCCAAAAAAGTGTCACTTGTGGGTTTTTTTTACTGTTTAGTCACATCAGGGGCTCTGCAAATGGAAAATGACGCCCGCAGACCATTCCATCTAAGTCTGCATTCCAAAACGTCACTCCCTTCCGATCCCCGACGTGTGCCTAAACAGTTTTTTCCCACATATGGGGTACCAGCGTACTCAGGACAAATTGGACAACAACTTTTGGGGTCCAATTTCTCCTGTTACGCTTGGGAAAATTAAAAATTGGGGACTAAACGATCATTTTTGTGGGCACAAAAACGGTAATTAGACCTACCGGTAATTGTGTTTCCAGGAATCCATCCTGACAGCACGATGGAGGACGTCCTTCTTATCCACATTGGGACAGGAAACCACGAGAGCTCAAAAGGACCCTCCCCTCGCCATCCTTCAGTGATTTCTCAAAGTAACACATCTGGATAGATGCAAGAAGGTTTTTATTCAACAAATTTCCACATACACATGTTACATCACAATAGTACGGATGAATATCTTAGGGAGGGAACTAACAGTGCTGTCAGGATGGATTCCTGGAAACACAATTACCGGTAGGTCTAATTACCGTTTTCCAGGTCACCACCTGACAGCACGATGGAGTAGTACCAAAGGAGACTGATCCTAGGGTGGGACTACTGCGTGGAGTACCTTTCTGCCAAATGCCAATTGTGCGGATACCACATCTAATTTATAGTGTCTAGAGATGGTACTCAGACTGGACCAGTATGCGGCCCTACAGATTTGTTCCGCCGAGGCTCCCCCCCTCTCTGCCCATGACGTGGCCATGGCCCTGGTTGAGTGGGCTTTAAGGTTCCCTGGGGGATTCTGCCCCTGTGTGCTATAGGCTAGACTAATTGTGGACTTAATCCATCTTGCCATTGTGGATTTAGCTGCTTTCCTCCCTTTATTCGGACCACTGTACTGAATGAAGAGATTATTATCCTTTCTCCAAGGCCTGGTTGCGTCTAGGTACCTGAGAACCGACTCCCTGACGTCTAGGCTATGGTAGGCGCTCTCTTTTTTATTCTTAGGGAACTGACAGAATGAAGGGAGTACTACCTCTTGATTCATGCTTGAATCTGAGACCACCTTTGGAAGGAAAGCCGGGTCAAGTCTTAAGATTAATCTATCGTCAAACACCTGAAGATACGGGTCCTGGATAGACAGGGCCTGAAGTTCTCCTAGCCTCTTTGCTGACGTGATCGCTACCAGAAATGCTGTTCTGATCGAGAGATTACCAATCCCTATGTCTGCCACTAGCTGGAATGGGTGCTTACATAGCGCATTGAGGACTAGGTTAAGGTCCCAGGGGGGAACCGACTTCCTTATTAAGGGCTTCAGCCTCTGAACCGCCCTGGAGAAACGGGCTACCCAGGGGTGTGCTGATAGGGAGCAGTCATAGAACACACTAAGGGCCGCGATCTGTACTCTTAGCGTTCTGGGTCTAAGACCCTTTTTGAACCCTGCCTGCAAGAAGTCCAGAATCTTTGGGATATTGGGGCAGTCAGTCTCAACTGTCGTCTCTCCACAGAAGCTGCAGAATCTTTTCCAGATCTTGTTGTATATTGCGGCGGTTACCGGTTTTCTATTCGCCTGCAGGGTAGAGATGACGTCGTCTGATAGGCCTCTTGATCTTAAGACCTGCCGCTCAGGATCCAGGCCGACAATTGAAGTGCCTCTGGCTTCTGGTGCCAAACCGGGCCCTGGCGGAGGAGGTCCCTTCTTTCTGGAAGAAGAATGGGTTCTTCTTCTGCCATTTTCCTGAGCAAGGGGAACCAACTCCTCTTTGGCCAGAATGGCACTATTAGTATGACTCTGGCTTTGTCTTCGTTGATCTTCCTGAGAGTCCGCGGTATGAGAGCGAGAGGCGGGAAGGCGTATAACAGGCCCCTGCTCCATGATTGGGACAGAGCGTCGATTCCTGCCGAGTTCCCTAGAGGGTTCAGAGAGTATAAGTTCTCGCTGTTCAGCTCCCATTCCGTTGTGACTACTCTTCTCCTGCTGAGAAAGTCTGCCACCTGGTTTTTGTCGTCCTCTAGGTGCACTGCTGAGATCGAAATGGTGTTCTTTTCTGCCCATCTGAAGATCTGTTCGGCTAGGTGCTGTAGTCCTGGGTGTCTTGGACCGCCTCGGTGACGGAGGAAAGCTACTGTCGTGGTATTGTCTGATAGTACTTTGACATGCCTGTTTCTCACCAGTGACTGGGCCGACGATAATACTTTCCATACCGCATGAAGCTCCCTGAAGATGGAGGACTCCTTGCTGTCCTCTCGACCCCATCGTCACTGGTAGTATCTTCCTTGGACATGTCCGCCCCAACCCTGCTGGCTTGCGTCTGTGGTAATTATGACCTCCGGGAATTGGATCCATGAGACACCGGTGCGTAGATTCTTTGGAACAGTCCACCAGAAAAGGGAATTTCTGACCCGGTGAGACAATCGGATCTTTCTGTCCAACGAGCTTTGTCTTCTGTCCCAGGAAGATAGAACTGCCCGTTGTAGATCTCGAGAGTGGAACTGGCTCCACCTGATGCAGGGAATACAGGATGTCATCAGGCCTAGAATTTTCATGGCCTCCCTGATAGAGACCCGCTGTCCTGCGAACTGGCGAATCCTTTCCTTCATGCTGGTCTGTTTTCCCTCTGGAAGGTAAGACATTCTTTCTTCTGAGTCTAATATTACTCCCAGGAATTTTATTCTTGGCTTGGGCATTAGATCTGATTTTTGCCAGTTTATAATCCAGCCCAAGCTCTGCAGCATGGAAATCAAAGACTGACAGTCGAGCCTGAGCCGGGCCACTGAATCTGCTATGATGAGGAAATCATCTAGGTAAGGGACCACCGTGATATTTCTGATTCTTAGGTAGGCCACTACCTCTGCCATCAGCTTCGTAAAGACCCTTGGGGCTGATGCTAGACCGAAGGGGAGGCAGCGGAACTGATAATGGTAGATCCTGCCCCCTTTCCTCACTGCAAACCTGAGATACTTTTGATGGTCTGGATGGATGGGGACATGGTAATATGCACTCTTTAAATCTAGAGTACACATTACCACCCCCTTCCCTAGGAGGGGAATTGTAGATTTTATTGATTCCATCTTGAATCTTTTGTATCTTAGCCACCTGTTTAGGGGTTTGAGATTTATTATAGTTCTGGATTCTCCTGACGGCTTCTTTATTGAGAAAAGGCTCGAGTAGTGCCCTCTGCCTTCCTCTCGCGCGGGTACTGGGATGACTGCAGCCGTTGTCAGGAGGTCCTGAATGTCCCGCCACATGGGGGAGGCAGAATGGAGGTGGGAGCTGGTTATCAGAAATCGGCCTGGAGAGAGGGAGTCGAACTCTATCCTGTACCCCTGCGAGATCACCTGTAGCACCCAGGGGCTGCTGGAAATTTACTGCCACTCTCCTAGGAACCCGAGCAATCGCCCCCCTACTCTGGTGGCGTAATTTCCTTCGGGAGTTTGACCCGGAGAAGATGGAGTCCCTATTCCTGCCCCTGCTCTCTCCCCCTTTGGGGTAGCTCCATCTTCCAGTTTTCCCCTTCCCTCTGTAGTCCGTTCTTTGGTTAAAACGGGGCCTACGAAAGGGCTGATATTTTTTACGTTTCTCTTCTGGGAAACCTTTTTTCTCTTCAGAGGTTTTCTCGAAAATATCATCGAGCACAGGCCCGAACACCTTGCCTCCCGAAAATGTGATTGAGCAGAGCTTATTTTTGGATTGTATATCCCCCGACCAGCTTTTTAGCCAGATGGCTCTCCTGGCCGCGTTAGTCAGGGACTGATTCCTGGCCGTAAATCTGACGGTCTCCGCTGAGGCATCAGCTAGAAACCCGGTGGCTAATTTTAACAGGGGAAGGGATTTTAGAATAGCCTCCCTTGGGGTTCTATCTGTAAGGTGCTCCTCTAAGTCATCTATCCACAGGTGCATTGAACGCACTACAGACGCTGCTGCTATATTAGCCCGTATGACCGCGGCCAAACTTTCCCAGGCTCTCTTTAAGAGGCCGTCTGCCTTCCGGTCCATGGGCTCATTCAGATTGGAAGAGTCCTCAAAGGGAATGACTGTCTTTTTAGACACCTTTGCAACTGGGATATCTATTTTTGGGATTTCCTCCCAGACCTTGACCTCCTCTGGGTCGAATGGTAGGCGCAGTTTAAAGTCTCTAGGGACCGTGAGTCTCTTCTCCGCCTCTTCCCATTCCTCCAGGATCATCGCTCGTATATGCGTATTTACTGGGAATACCATTGAGGTTTGCGATCGCAGCCGCCCAAACATCTCGTCCTGTACCGATAGAGTCTCTGGGGGTTCCTCAATCTGCATAGTGTGTCTTACCGCACCCAGCAGTTCGTCCGTATCCCCGGATGAAAAGAGATATCTCTTCCCCTTCTCTGTGGGTTCTCTCATCTCCTCCACTTCTAGTCCTGATTCGGACGGGTCCTCCTCCGACGAGGAGTCCGACTCCCTTGGCCTTTTACCGGATACCTGGGGGATCGGCTGCGGAGTTTGGGGGCATCTCAGGCCTGATACTGAAGCCTGTACCTCTTACCTTATAATGGATCTCATGTTAGCCATGATAGTGGCTTGCTCATCCCCCACTATGCGTTTGGTGCATGCGTCACATAAGGGCTTATGCCATGTGTCCTTTAGTTTTTTGGCACAGATTGGGCACTTTTTCTCCTTTTTCATAGACTCCTTCTTCTCTGCTGGGGTCCCCTAAAATACACAGAATATGTGTCCTGTGGGATCTGCCTACTTAGGGTCCTGCAGTAACCTTTGCTGAGGTACTCACGTGACCCTGGCCATCAGACCCCGTCTCGGTTCTCGCCTGATCCTCCATCTCTGTGCAGGAACAGCTGTGTGGGCCCACCTGCCGCTAGTCAGTGCACCTGAATTGGTGCGCGCGATGTCCGACCTGCTCCGATTCCTCCTGGAGGGGCGTCGCCTGTCGGCTTCCAGCTCCGGGAGTGCGCGGTTCAGTTTGAATCGCCGTGACTGAACCGCCACCCGGAAGTACTGCAGACACCCGGGCCCGTCCCCCGGAAGTGACGCGGCCCCAGGAAGCAATCAGGCCAGCCGGAGAGACCGGAAGTGACGTGGACCCCGCGACCCGGAAGTGGCGCCAGGGCCTGTGACGCCGCCGCCCGGAGCGGCGCGGTCCCCCCCAAGCCAGCCCCCTCACCAGTGGCTCCGATGCCTCGGTGGTCTGCAAAGATGCCCTGCGGCGGTGATATGGTGTCGGGACCGCTTACTAGATGCGGCTCTGTAGAGGCGGCCCGGCAGAGGGACATCAGAGGCGACGCCTGGAGTCGAGAGCCACCTCAGGGGAAGCGACTCCGGCTCCCAGGAGCAGCGCTACGCTGGGTCTGCTGAGGGACCCTCAGGTGGGTGTCAGCCTGCAGAATTCTTGAGCCGGGAAGGGAAAGGCTGGGCCCCCCGAAATCACCATCTGCTCGGAATGGTCGGATTTCTCCCGTCGTTCCTATCCGCAGTGGGACAGGAAAAATACTGAATGATGGCGAGGGGAGGGTCCTTTTGAGCTCTCGTGGTTTCCTGTCCCAATGTGGATAAGAAGGACCTCCTCCATCGTGCTGTCAGGTGGTGACCTGAAAATAGGATTTTTTATTTTCACGCCTGGGCAGTATAAACTTTAGTGAAACACTTGGGGGTTCAAGTTCTCACCACATATCTAGATAAGTTCCTTAGGGGGTCTGGTTTCCAAAATAGGGTCACTTGAGGGGGGTTTCTACTGTTTAACCATATTAGGGGCTCTTCAAATGGAACATGACGCCCGCAGACCATTCCATCAAAGTCTGCATTCCAAAGCATCACTACTTCCCATCTGAGCCCCAACGTGTGCCCAAACAGTAGTTTTCTACCACATATGGGGTACCAGCATACTCAGGACAAATTGGACAACTTTTGGGGTCTAATTTCTCCTGTTACGCTCTGGAAAATTAAAAATTGGTGACTAAACAATCATTTTTGTGGGTACAAAATAGGATTTTTTATTTTCACGCCTGGGCAGTATAAACTTTAGTGAAACACTTGGGGGTTCAAAGTTCTCACCACATATCTAGATAAGTTCCTTAGGGGGTCTAGTTTCCAAAATGGGGTCACTTGTGGGGGGTTTCCACTGTTTGGGCAAATTGGACAACAACTTATGGGGTCCAATTTCCCCTGCTACCTTTGGGAGAATAAAAAATTGGGGACTAAACGATCATGTTTGTGGAAAAAATATGATTTTTTATTTTCACGCCCGGGCGTTATAAACTCCTGTGAAGCCCTAGGGGGTTCAAGGTGCTCACCACACATCTAGATAAGTTTCTTAGGGGGTCTAGTTTCCAAAATGGGGTCACTTGTGGGGAGTTTCCACTGTTTGGGCACATTGGGGGCTCGTCAAACGCAACATGGCGTCCAATCTCAATTCCAGCCAGTTTTAGGTTGAAAAAGTCAAATGGCACTGCTTTCCTTCCGAGCCCTGCCGTGCGCCCAAACAGTGGTCCTCCCCCACATATAGGGTATCAGCGTACACAGGACAAATTGGACAACAACTTATGGGGTCCAATTTCTCCTGCTACCTTTGGGAGAATAAAAAATTGGGGACTAAACGATCATGTTTGTGGAAAAATATGATGTTTTATTTTCAAACCCGGGCATTATAAACTCCTGTGAAGTCCTAGGGAGTTCAAGGTGCTCACCACACATCTAGATAAGTTCCTTAGGGGGTCTAGTTTCCAAAATGGGGTCACTTGTGGGGGGTTTCCACTGTTTGGGCACATTGGGGGGTCGTCAAATGCAACATGGCGTCCAATCTGAATTCCAGCCAATTTTAGGTTGAAAAAGTCAAATGGCACTGCTTCCCTTCCGAGCCCTGCCGTGGGCCCAAACAGTGGTCCCCCCACATATAGGGTACCAGCATAATCAGGACAAATTGGACAACAACTTTTGTGGTCCAATTTCTCCTGTTACCCTTGGGAAAATTAAAAAACTTGTTGCTAACTAATAATTTTTGTGACTAAAAAGTTAAATGTTAATTTTTTCCTTCCATGTTGCTTTTGCTCCTGTGAAGCGCCTGAAGGGTTAATAATCTTCTTGAATGTAGTTTTGAGTAGCTTGAGGGGTGCAGTTTTTAGAATGGTGTCACTTTTGGGTATTTTCTGCCATATAGACCCCTCAAAGTGACTTCAAATGTGAGGTGGTCTCTAAAAAAAATGGTTTTGTAAATTTTGTTGTAAAAATGAGAAATAGCTGGTCAACTGTTAACCCTTATAAGTTCCTGACAAAAAAAAATTTTAGTTCCAAAATTGTGCTGATGTAAACTAGACACGTGGGAAATGTTATTTATTAACTATTTTGTGTCACGTAACTCTCTGGTTTAAGGGCATAAAAATTTAAAGTATGAAAATCGCAAAATTTTCGCCATATTTCCGTTTTTTTCATAAATAAACGCAAGTTATAGCAAAGAAATTTTACCACTAACATGAAGTAAAATATGTCATGAGAAAACAATGTCAGAATCGCCTAGAATTATTGAAGCGTTCCAGAGTTATTACCTCATAAAGGGACAGTGGTCAGAATTGTAAAAATTGGCCCGGGAGTTAACGTGCAAACCACCCTTGGTAGTGAAGGGGTTAAAGTAGAGGTAACGGTATGCTAACAAGTTGATTTAATGTGTAGTATTAACCCAAAAAGTCCACCAATGCTGCAATGGCACTTCCTTAACAATGTACATAAACCAAGAAGACAGTGTTTAGACTGACTCCTAATGAAGAGAACCATAAATGGATAACAAATAATTTTATTTAGCCTATTAAAATACATAAAATGCTACCTGTATTTATTGCAAACAAACATACCCCAGGGGAATGGCACAATGCAGGAACACAAAAACCTCAAAAGATGTTCATAAAATTCCCTTGAGCATACCATATATAAAGTAGAATAATAAACAGGTCAATTTACATATGGAGAGAGGGCCCAAAAAGTCTTATTATTACTTGCCAACGGCATTAAATTACTAAAGTGCCCTTTTTCCTATAATTGACCATATGTAATAAAGTTATACCGCAATAAATATATTGCAAATCGCATAAGTGCCAATGATTTAAGAGAGGTGTACTTACTAAAGGGAAAAGAGGTGATTGCAGCCCGCAGTGCTGACCCCGCGCTCCAACGCGCGTTTCGCCCGCTTGCTTCTTCTACATACTACACTTAATGTGTAGTATGTATAAAAATGTGTAACAGGTCCCGGGTACAGGGTAGGATAAAACCGCCGACCATGACTCTTTTTAATTTGATGGACAAAGAGATGGAAGATATTGAGCCAGACAGTCGTCCGTCAGTCAGGTCCCCGACACCACGGACACCCCAAAAGGATGGGCGGGCACTAGCGATGGCCTGGTAGGCAAAAGGCCTCAGTCATGGTGTTCCGGACAGTAGAGGGTAACAGAAGGGGAGAGCAGTGGGAGGTACACGCCGTAGAGTAGTCCAGGTGGACCTCGCCAACCTGAAAGAAGTTGTCACGTGGCGTGCGCGCCGGCGGGTAGCAGTAGGCTGCTCGGAGCATGGTGCTCCTGGTTTGGTTCAGCCCCCCCGCGTGTGGCGGGTTTGACCCAACAACCGGTCCGACAACAGACGGTGTACAAGCTTCAGGACAACGTAGGTAGGGAGTACGATTGTCGGGGATGACAATACACAAAGGAAGGGGGAGTGTGGGGAAGGTGACTTGACGGACAGACATGACTGAAGGAAGAAGGGACGGTTTGTGCACTATAGACGGATAATGGCAATGACAGAAGGGAAACAGCTGGGGAAGATAGGAGTGCAATACCTAGATTTGACCACAAGATGGCAGGGGGGAGCGTAGTTCAGGACTTGACAGCAGCTTAGGGCTTTAGAAACCATTTAGTCATGGGGGCGGGGAGATAGGAACCCAGGAGGGAAATTCCCGAGCAAGGGGATAAATAGGACAGGACAGGGTTCCAGGCTAGGCTAGTCCCGGGAGGAGCTCAGGAGGAGAAGACTCAGTACGGAGGACTGACGACGGTGGAGAGCTCGACCAGGGGACTGACAGGAAGAGACAGTCAGGGGGGTGGCCCTGACACAAAGAACCGCAGGACAGATGAGGACGACGACCTCGGACTGGTGAAGCGCTGGCGGTAGATAGGCCTAGGGCAGCCCCAGTGAAAGATCCGCGAGGAACGTCACTACGACAGAAGGAAGGTGAAGGTACCCGGGCCTGAATATGGAGAGCTGTAAAGCAGCTGCGGTGTATAGCTATGGTCGTCCGGAGGACGGCCAATAAACTCGGACCTATTGCAACCAAAATCTGCCTCCGTCTGGTGTCTGTGTCGTCTGGTCGCGGTAAGCAGTGGACCACCCCCCAATCCGGGCCATTACTACAGGACCATGAGACATTCAGCAGCACAGAAGGGAGAGAAGATTCAGCCGATAAGATCTCAGGGATCTAGGAAGCCAACAGCATCATTACCCTCCGCTTTCTCTTACAGGCCCATCATAATACTTTTCTTCAAGTGATTTTCTAACTTGTCAGCACATTCTACGTACGCTGTCATTTGGCTTTATAGTTACAGATCTGGGCAGGTAACGGTCAGCGTCTCCTAATCCCAGGGGGTAGGTGGATCTTCTAGGTGACAAGTTCTATAGAAAAGGGCTTTCAATGCCCAAAGTCATTTGAACAGTTTTGGGTGGAGGAGAATGTTGTGGCCTAGAGCAGAGTTCCCCAACTCCAGTCCTCAAGGCCCACCAACAGGTCATGTGTTCAGGATTTCCTTAGTATTGCCCAGGTGATAATTGCATCACCTGTACAATACAAGGGAAATCCTGAAAACATGATCTGTTGGTGGGCCTTGAGGACTGGAGTTGGGGAACCCTGGCCTAGAGGCAAAATAGTGATCATGGTAATACGGCCGGACTACACCACCGATAAAGCAGCCACAGCCGGTGACTGAGAGGAATCTGTGACTTCTCTGCATTCAGTGGTTACTACTCACCTGGGTAGTCATATGTGGGAATCTCCTCTTTACACCGCTCATCACCCCTCACATATGTCTCTGTAGTATTAATATGGGTCAGATCTTCACCCTGAAACAAATATTGTGAGTCACAGACAGATGGAGAAGTCCCATCTATGATCAGCTCTAATCCTGCCATCTCCACCGTTCTCATTACACAAGTATAAAACAGATAATACCGGTGGATAAAACAAGACTGAGCACAAGACCTTCACAGCCATCTACACATCATAGGGGAGATCTCCTGACACCTTCTCTCCATGTACCTGATGATCCTGAGGAGCACTGGGATCTTCTTGGTTACAGTTCTGTGGAAGAAGAGGACGGGGACATCTCTCTGGTGTTGTCCTCTTACTGGATAGATCTGGAGGAAACACATACAGGGACTGAATTCATTCTCTACATACAGATAATTATAGGCCGTGTGTATTTAGTCCTGTCTATTACCTGGAGATGTGAGGGGCTGGGGAACCTCCATTATGACGTTCTTGTACAGTTCTCTGTGTCCTTCTAAATACTCCCACTCCTCCATGGAGAAATAGACAGCGACATCCTGACACCTTAAAGGAACCTGACACATACAATGATACCGTCATCCCCCGATCCCTTCATAGTGTTACTGTATAATGTCCCAGCATTCCCAGCAGTGTCACCTCTCCAGTCAGCAGCTCAATCATCTTGTAGATGAGTTCTAGGATCTTCTGGTCATTGATGTCCTCATGGATCAGGGGGTGAGGTGGAGGCCCCGTGATTGGGCTCAGGGGTCTTCCACATCCCTCAGACACAGGGTCCTGACAGCGATCACTAGAGGTCTTCTTCACCACTGTGTAATCCTGGTTATGGAGAGACACATTAATAAATCTCACTACAGACATTTCCAGAGTCCTCACCTCTCCAGTTCTGTCCATATGTTATTCCCATAGATAAGAATGATGTAATGTGACGTCATCAGAATCTCTCACCTCTCCAGTGAGATGGAAGAGGATCTCTAGGGTGAGGTGTAATATCCTCTCCGCCATCTTGTCTCTGTCCATATCCATCCTTGATGGGTAAATCAGGAGAATTCTCTTCTGTAGAAGATCTTCACTGAGAGGATCCGATATTGTAGAGACCTGAATGAGAAGAAGATGAGCCGATGTAACATCATAAGAATCCTGTGTAATAATACAATTACTGGAGATAATAAGGGAAACATATGAGGAGATTTATTATCTTACAGGGTTTAGTTTTCTTCCCTGACATCTACTAATAAAACCTATATATTTAGGCCACAGACAACAAGCAGTTTCCTCCTCGGAGTCGGCAGCTGAACACGTTCCTCATAGACTCATCTTCCATAACGCTAATTCTCGTCTCATTACCGACACTGGAATCGGCATTAGCAATACTGCAGGAGAGATTCATTACACGCGACATGAGAAATAACTCCTTCATGATGAGGACGACATCTTCATCTCCTACTGCGGCTCTAGAGACAGATTTGGCCAGAGTCGGTCACTGCCTCCATCCCCACCGGCCGTCTATATGAAGGTTTCCCGTCTTCCCCGCACTGGAATCTTCTCTCACGTTAGATCTCAGCTCTGAGTCACACACAGAAGTTTGAGGCTTTTCTGGAAGAACAGGACAGGAGAGATCTGAGGCCGATGTCTCCATGTACAGGGTTTCCCCTCGGGATAAGAGGCTTTTCTATCCCTTTCCCCCAATTAGAGGGGACACCTGTGGATATCGGGGTCTTTACCGGCTGCAGTCCTGGGGGGATTTACTCGGTAACGTGGACGTTGGACAAACGTCACCATCAATTCCCATCAGAGTGAAGGAACATCGCTCCTCTATTCAGCTCTATGGATCCAGGATGAAATCCACTGCGGCCCCTGCAAGAAAAGAGCGAAGTCTGGTGAGACCCCCGAGGCCGGAGATTTCTACAGCTGCTCTGTGCGCACAGGACCTGTGATGAGGTCACAGGAGGGGAGGAGTCAGGGGTCACATGACCAGGGGCCTCAGTGTGTGCAGGACTCTGCTGTGCTGGTTATCACTTCTTATTTTTAGGCTATGTGCACACGGTGCGGATTCTGCTGTGGAATTTTCCGCGCAGATTTTGCTAAATCTGCCGGTAAAATGGCCTGCGTTTTACCTGCAGTTTTAGTGCAGCTTTAGTGCAGATTTCTATAATGGAGCAGGTGGAAAACTGCAATAAAACCGCACAGAAGAAGCGACATGCTGCTTCTTTTAGGCCATGTGCAGACGATGCAGATATCCAGCGGATCCGCAGTGTGATGTACAGTACAATGTAAATCAATTGAAAAAAAAACGCTGTGCAGACGCTGCGGATTTTTCCGCGCGGTTTTCTTGTGGTTCAAAATATGCAGCATGTGACTTCTTTTGTGCGGTTTTCCTGCTGCTCCATTCTCCAAATCATTTGACCTGCGGATTTCTTCAATTCTGGGCGGAAAAATCCGCAGGGCAAAAAAGTACGTGTGCACTTAGCCTTATTCCGCACCAAATCTGCGCGGAAAAACCTGCAGCATGTGCAGAGCGTTTTTTGTTTTACATAGCCTTAAATGGTACTGTACATCACGTGCAGTTCTGCAGGGCCAAATCTGCTGCAGAACTGCACCGAATCTGCACTGTGTGCACAGGGCCTTACATGGACACTCAGGGCCATTGACCGGGTAGACACTGGCCCGGCACCGAGTAACCGCACAGCCCTGAGAGGGTGTTCCAGAACAACTAAGAACTTTTTAAAGATTTCACATAGAAAAGACCGCTCTCTCTGACTGCTCCTTTACTGTATCTTTTGCTGGTTCCTCCTCTCACCAACCCCTTACTGTTGGGGTCCCCCAAGGATCGGTTCTAGGCCCCCCTCCTCTTCTCCTTGTACACTGCCCCTATTGGTCAAACAATCAGTAGATTTGGTTTCCAGTACCATCTCTATGCTGATGACACCCAATTATACGCTTCTTCTTCTGACATCACGCCAGCCTTTCTAGAAAACACCAGCGATTGTCTAAACGCTGCGTCCAATATCATGTCCTCACTATATCTGAAACTGAACCTGTCAAAGACTGAACTCCTTGTGTTTCCTCCCGCTACTAATGTACCTATACCCGACATTGCCATTTCTGTGTGTGGTTCCACTATTACTCCCCAGCAACATGCCCGCTGTCTTGGGGTCATACTTGACTCCGAGCTTTGATTCACCCCCCACATTCGATCACTGGCTCGCTTTTGTCATCTGCACCACAAAAACATTTCTAGAATTCGACCTTTTCTTACCTTTGAGTCTGCAAAAACTCTTACTGTTTCTCTTATTCATTCTCGTCTCGACTATTGTAACTCTCTTCTAATCTGTCTCCCTCTTACCAAACACTCCCTCCTCCAATCTGTCTTGAATGCTGCAGCCAGGATCATATTCCTCCCCATTCGTTACACCGATGCCTCTACATTGTTCCAGTCATTACACTGGCTACCCATCCACTCCAGAATCCAGTACAAACTTATTACCCTCACCCACAAAGCCCTCCATGGCTCAGCACCACCCTACATCTCCTCCCTTATTTCAGTATACCACCCTACCCGCACCCTCTGTTCTGCTGATGACCTGAGGTTAGCATCCTCAATAATCAGAACCTCCCACATCCCAGGTCAATATGATTAGTCCCCAATCCCCACAATTTTAACCCCTTCACCCCCAAGGGTGGTTTGCACGTTCATGACCGGGCCAATTTTTACAATTCTGACCACTGTACCTTTATGAGGTCATAACTCTCGAACGCTTCCATGGATCCCGGTGATTCTGACATTGTTTTCTCGTGACATATTGTACTTCATGTTAGTGGTAAAATTTCATTCAAATAACTTGCGTTTATTTGTGAGAAAAACGGAAATTTGGCGAAAATTTTGAAAATTTCGCAATTTTCCAACTTTGAATTTTTATGCCCTTAAATCACAGAGATAAGGCACACAAAAAACTTGATAACTAACATTTCCCACATGTTTACTTTACATCAGCACAATTTTGGAACCAAAATTTTTTTTTGTTAGGAAGTTATAAGGGTTAAAAGTTGACCAGCGATTTCTCATTTTTACAACACCATTTTATTTTTAGGACCACATCACATTTGAAGCCACTTTGAGGGGTCTATATGATAGAAAATACACAAAAGTGACACCATTCTAAAAACTGCACCCCTTAAGGTGCTCAAAACCACATTCAAGAAGTTTATTAACCCTTTAGGTGCGTCACAGGAATTTTTTTGAATATTTAAAAAAAAATGAACATCTAACTTTTTTTCATAAAAAAAATACTTCAGGTTCAATTTTTTTTATTTTACCAAGGGTAACAGGAGAAATTGAACTGCAAAAGTTATTGTGCAATTTGTCCTGAGTACGCAGATACCTGATATGTGGGGGGGAACGACTGTTTCGGCGCATGGCAGAGCTCAGAATGGAAGGAGCGCCGTTTGACTTTTTCAATGCAAAATTGGCTGGAATTCAGATTGGACGCCATGTCACGTTTGGAGAGTCCCTGATGTACCTAAACAGTGGAAACCCCCTACAAGTGACCCCATTTTGGAAACTAGACCCCCCAAGGAACTTATCTAGATATGTGGTGAGAACTTTGAACCCACAAGGGCTTTACAGAAGTTTATAACGTACAGCGGTACAATTAAAAAATCATATTTTTTCCACAAAAATGATCTTTTCACCCCAATTTTTATTTTCCCAAGGGTAACAGGACCCTAAAAGTTATTGTGCAATTTGTCCTGAGTACGCTGATACCCCACATGTGGGGGTAAACCACTATTTGGGCGCATGGCAGAGCTCGGAAGGGAAGCAGCGCCATTTGACGTTTTTGGCTGGAATTGAGATCGGACACCATGTCGCGTTTGGAAAACCCCTGATGTACCAAAACAGTGGAAACCCCCCACAAATGACACCATTTTGGAAACTAGACCCCCTAAGGAACTTATCTAGATGTGTGGTGAGAACTTTGAACCCCCATGGGCTTCACAGAAGTTTATAACATAAAGCCATACAATTAAAAAATCATATTTTTTAAACAAAAATGATCTTTTCACCCTCAATTCTTATTTTTCCAAGGGTAACAGGACCCTAAAAGTTATTGTGCAATTTGTCCTGAGTACGCTGATACCCCACATGTGGGGGTAAACCACTATTTGGGCGCATGGCAGAGCTCGGAAGGGAAGCAGCGCCATTTGACGTTTTTGGCTGGAATTGAGATCGGACACCATGTCGCGTTTGGAAAACCCCTGATGTACCAAAACAGTGGAAACCCCCCACAAATGACACCATTTTGGAAACTAGACACCCTAAGGAACTTATCTAGATGTGTGGTGAGAACTTTGAACCCCCATGGGCTTCACAGAAGTTTATAACATAAAGCCATACAATTAAAAAATCATATTTTTTCCACAAAAATGATCTTTTCACCCTCAATTCTTATTTTTCCAAGGGTAACAGGACCCTAAAAGTTATTGTGCAATTTGTCCTGAGTACGCTGATACCCCACATGTGGGGGTAAACCACTATTTGGGGGCATGGCAGAGCTCGGAAGGGAAGCAGCGCCATTTGACGTTTTTGGCTGGAATTGAGATCGGACACCATGTCGCGTTTGGAAAACTCCTGATGTACCAAAACAGTGGAACCCCCCACAAATGACACCATTTTGGAAACTAGACCCCCTAAGGAACTTATCTAGATGTGTGGTGAGCACTTTGACCCCCCCAGTGCTTCACAGAAGTTTACAACGCCCGGGCGTGAAAATAAAAAATTCGTATTTTTTCCACAAACATGATCTTTTAGTCACCATTTTTTTATTTTCCCAAGGGTACCAGGAGAAATTGGACCCCAAAAGTTGTTGTCCAATTTGTCCTGAGTATGCTGATACCCCATATGTGGGAGAAAACTACTGTATGGGCACACTTCGGGGCTCGGAAGGGAAGTAGTGACGTTTTGGAATGCAGACTTTGATGGAATGGTCTGCGGGTGTGATATTGCCTTTGGAGAGCCCCTAATGTACCTAAACAGTGGAAACCCCCCACAAATGACACCATTTTGTAAACTAGACCCCCCCAAGGAACTTATCTAGATGTGTGGTGAGCACTTTGACCCCCCCAGTGCTTCACAGAAGTTTACAACGCCCGGGCGTGAAAATAAAAAATTCGTATTTTTTCCACAAACATGATCTTTTAGTCACCATTTTTTTATTTTCCCAAGGGTACCAGGAGAAATTGGACCCCAAAAGTTGTTTTCCAATTTGTCCTGAGTACGCTGCTACCCCATATGTGGGAGAAAACTACTGTATGGGCACACGTCAGGGCTCGGAAGGGAAGTAGTGACGTTTTGGAATGCAGACTTTGATGGAATGGTCTGCGGGTGTCATGTTGCCTTTGGAGAGCCCCTAATGTACCTAAACAGTGGAAACCCCCCACAAATGACACCATTTTGTAAACTAGACCCCCCAAGGAACTTATCTAGATGTGTGGTGAGCACTTTGACCCCCCCAGTGCTTCACAGAAGTTTACAACGCCCGGGCGTGAAAATAAAAAATTCGTATTTTTTCCACAAACATGATCTTTTAGTCACCATTTTTTTTATTTTCCCAAGGGTACCAGGAGAAATTGGACCCCAAAAGTTGTTTTCCAATTTGTCCTGAGTACGCTGCTACCCCATATGTGGGAGAAAACTACTGTATGGGCACACGTCAGGGCTCGGAAGGGAAGTAGTGACGTTTTGGAATGCAGACTTTGATGGAATGGTCTGCGGGTGTCATGTTGCCTTTGGAGAGCCCCTAATGTACCTAAACAGTGGAAACCCCCCACAAATGACACCATTTTGTAAACTAGACCCCCCAAGGAACTTATCTAGATGTGTGGTGAGCACTTTGACCCCCCCAGTGCTTCACAGAAGTTTACAACGCCCGGGCGTGAAAATAAAAAATTCGTATTTTTTCCACAAACATGATCTTTTAGTCACCATTTTTTTTATTTTCCCAAGGGTACCAGGAGAAATTGGACCCCAAAAGTTGTTGTCCAATTTGTCCTGAGTACGCTGACACCCCATATGTGGGAGAAAACTACTGTATGGACACACGTCGGGGCTCGGAAGGGAAGCAGTGACGTTTTGGAACGCAGACTTTGATGGAATGGTCTGCGGTTGTCATGTGCGTTTGGAGAGCCCCTGATGTACCTAAACTATTGAAACTCCCCACAAGTGACCCCATTTTGGACACTAGACCCCCCACGGAACTTATCTAGATGTGTGGTGAGCACTTTGAACCCCCAAGTGCTTCACAGAAGTTTATAACACTCGGACGTGAAAATAAAAAAAATCATTTTTTTTCCACAAAAATGATATTTTTGCCCCCAATTTTTTATTTTCCTAAGGGTAACAGGAGAAATTGGACCCCAAAAATTGTTTTGCAATTTGTCCTGAGTAGGCTGATACCCTACATGAGGGGGTAAAACACTGTTTGGGCGCATAGCAGAGCTTGGAAGGGAAGGAGCACCATTTGACTTTTTCAACTCAGAATTGGCTGGAATTGAGATCAGACGCCATGTTGCATTTGGAGAGCCCCTGATGTGCCCAAACAGTGGAAACCCCCAATTCTAACTCCAACCCGAACCCCAACACGCCCCTAACCCTAGCCCTAACCCTAGCCCTAACCCTAGCCCTAACCCTAGCCCTAGCCCTAGCCCTAACCCTAGCCCTAACCCTAGCCCTAACCCTAACCCTAGCCCTAACCCTAACCTAACCCTACCCCAACACACCCCTAGCCCTAACCCTAGCCCTAACCCTAATGGAAAAATGGAAATAAATACATTTTTTTTATTTTATTATTTTTCCCTAACTAAAGGGGTGATAACGGGGGGTTTGATTTACTATTTATGGCGGTTTTTATGTTTGGCGGCTGTCGCACGCTAAAAGACGCTTTTTATTGTAAAAATAGTTTTTGCATCACCACATATTGAGAGCTATAATTTTTCCGTATTTTGACCCACCGAGTCATGTGAGGTCTTATTTTTTGCGGGACGAGTTGACGTTTTTATTGGTACCATTTTCGGGCACGTGAAATTTTTTGATCGCTTTTTATTCCGATTTTTGGGACGCAGAATGAACAAAAACCAGCGTTTCATGAATTTCTTTTGGGGGGGGTGCGTTTACACCGTTCCGCGTGCGGTAAAATTGATAAAGCGCTTTTATTCTTCGGGTCAGTACGGTTACAGCGATACCTCATTTAGGTCGTTTTTTTATGTTTTTGTCGGTTTTATGCAATGAAAACTATTTTATATAAAAAATAATTATTTTTGCATCGCTTTATTCTGCGAGTTATAACTTTTTTATTTTTTTGCTGATGATGCTGTGTGGCGGCTTGTTTTTTGCGGGACAAGATGACGTTTTCAGCGGTACCATGGATATTTATATGCGTCTTTTTGATCTCGCGTTATTGCACTTTTTGTTTGGCGGTATGATAATAAATCATTATTTTTTGCTTCGTTTTTTATTTTTATTTTTTAAGGGGTTCGCTAAAGGGGTTAACTAATGGGACAGTTTTATAGGGCAGGTCGTTACGGACGCGGCGATACCTAATATGTGTACATTTATTGTTTTTTTTTTTTATTATTTTAAAAAAATGAATTTATTGGGGAATATTTTTTTTTTTTTTTACTAATTTATTTGGCGATTTTTTTAAATTTATTTTTACACTTTTTTTAAAATTTTTTTTTACTTTATTACATAGTCCCAGGTGGGACATCACTGTCCTGTGACAGATCGCTGATCTGTCACATCACAGATCACTGTGACAGATCAGCAATCTGTCACAGGCAGTGCACAAGGCTTCCTCATGCCTGCGCTTTGCAGGCACTGAGGAAGCCAGCTTCCCCAGGCCCCCGAAGGCCCCCGTCGCCATCTTGGATTCGGGGGCCTGGAGGATAGGAGTCCCCCGCAGCAGCGCTGCACATTGCGCTGCCGTGGGGGGCTCAGGGAAGCACGGAGGGAGCCCCCTCCCTGCCGATGCTTCCCTTTAACTCCCGGTACACCGCGATCGCGTTTGATCGCGGTGTGCAAGGGGTTAATGTGTCGGGGGCGGTCCGTGACCGCCCCTGACACATTGTGCCGGGTGTCAGCTGTGATAATCAGCTGACACCCGGCCGCGATCAGCGGCGCTCACCACGTGGGCGCCGCTGATCGCGGTAGACGTACTATCCCGTCCCCGGTCATACGGGCCCGGGTACCGTGGACGGGATAGTACGTCTCATGTCAGGAAGGGGTTAAGCGTGCCCTGAAAACGCATTTATTCAGACTGGCCTATCGCCTCAACACATTAAACTAATCTATCCCTATGTGGCACAGCCAAAAGTTTTACCATAACCAGGTTCCCCGCATCATATTCCCACATGCTTTATGCCTCCATCAGCCCTCTGTGTCTGTACTGTTACACACTTAACATTATGGCTGGTCCATACAATCAGAGCAACTGTTACCACCCACCTCTCGTGTCTCCCTCTTTCCTCATAGACTGTAAGCTTGCGAGCAGGGCCCTCGTTCCTCTTGGTATCTGTTATGATCTATGTGATTATTGTTATGCTGTAATGTCTATTGTCTGTACAGGTCCCGTCCGAAATGTAAAGTGCTGCGGAATATGCCGGCGCTAGAGTTGAGCGAAACGAGTCGAAAAAATTCAAAAGTCGCCGACTTTTGGCAAAGTCGGGTTTCATGAAACGAAACCCGACCCTAGGATGAGGTCGGCCACGAGGTCGGTGACTTACGCGCCAAAGTCGCGTTTCAAAAGTTTGTTTTGCGCTCTTTTTCAGCCAATCAGGATCCACGGACACTGTGGGCAACGTGATGACATAGGCACGGGTCACCACCATCTTTCAGAAGGGCATGCAAGTGATTGGCTTGCTTTGGTGGGCGTCACAGGGGGTATAAAAGGGCGTGCACGTCGACCGCCATCTTACTTCTGCCGATCTTAGTATAGGCAGAGGTTGCTGCTGATTCTGTAGGGAGAGCGTTAGGCAGGGAAGAAGACAAAAAAACTGCTTCTGCTGCTAGCGATTTGGCCTGCACAACACACAAGTCACTGTGCAGTGCAAGGGGAGGCTATATTGTGGTGTATCAGTGGTGTTGGTTGTTGGGCTGCCTTCTAAGGCTTCCTGACACGCTGGCATTGCTGTTTACCCACTGCTCCGCAAACTGCTTTTTTAAAAGCAATCCAATCTCCCTTATCCTCTCGTCACTTTGGTCACAGGCAGCTGTGCCATCGAGCGTGTCACATAGCGCTCAGATATCAGTGGGCCTCACACAATCCACAAGTGTCCAGTGTCCAAAAGTGTACGCAGAGATTCAAAATCTCCATTATCCTCTCGTCACTTTGGTCACAGGCAGCTGTGCCATCGAGCTTGTCACATAGCGCTCAGATATCAGTGGGCCGCACACAATCCACAAGTGTCCAGTGTCCAAAAGTGTACGCAGAGATTCAAAATCTCCATTATCCTCTCGTCACTTTGGTCACAGGCAGCTGTGCCATCGAGCGTGTCACATAGCGCTCAGATATCAGTGGGCCGCACACAATCCACAAGTGTCCACTGTCCACAAGTGTACGCAGAGATTCAAAATCTCCATTATCCTCTCGTCACTTTGGTCACAGGCAGCTGTGCCATCGAGCGTGTCACATAGTGCTCAGATATCAGTGGGCCGCACACAATCCACAAGTGTCCACTGTCCACAAGTGTACGCAGAGATTCAAAATCTCCATTATCCTCTCGTCACTTTGGTCACAGGCAGCTGTGCCATCGAGCGTGTCACATAGCGCTCAGATATCAGTGGGCCGCACACAATCCACAAGTGTCCAGTGTCCAAAAGTGTACGCAGAGATTCAAAATCTCCATTATCCTCTCGTCACTTTGGTCACAGGCAGCTGTGCCATCGAGCGTGTCACATAGCGCTCAGATATCAGTGGGCCGCACACAATCCACAAGTGTCCACTGTCCACAAGTGTACGCAGAGATTCAAAATCTCCATTATCCTCTCGTCACTTTGGTCACAGGCAGCTGTGCCATCGAGCGTGTCACATAGCGCTCAGATATCAGTGGGCCGCACACAATCCACAAGTGTCCACTGTCCACAAGTGTACGCAGAGATTCAAAATCTCCATTATCCTCTCGTCACTTTGGTCACAGGCAGCTGTGCCATCGAGCGTGTGACATAGCGCTCAGATATCAGTGGGCCGCACACAATCCACAAGTGTCCACTGTCCACAAGTGTGTGCAGAAATTCTAAAACTCCCCTGTCCTATAGACACCTTGTACCTTGTTTTACATTACTATATAGTTTGTTGGATTTTGTCTACATTTCTAACAAAAATGAGGAAGGCTGGTGGAAGAGGCCGTGGAATTGGGCGGGGGTTAGCAGCTGGTAATGATGGTGTTGGTGGTGGATCTGATGGTAGTGGCAAGAGCAAAATAGGACCAAATGCAGGAGGTGCTGACCCTGCGTCATCGTCTGTCTACATAAGGCCTCGAACGCTTAGTTTTCTAGGAGTTGGCAAACCGCTTTTAAAGGCAGAGCATCAGGAAAAAGTTTTGTCTTACATTGCTGACTCAGCCTCCAGCTCTATCGCCTCCTCTTCTTCAGTTGTAAAAAGTAAAAGCACTGAGTCGTCATTGGAGGCTCATGTTCATGAATCACACCTTTCCTTGTGTCCTTCACCCCAACCAAGATTGAAGGATGACGCAGGCCATACTACTGATTACTCCATGGAGCTGTTTTCACATACCATGCCTGGATTATCAAGTCAAATGGTGAATTACCCAGGCCAAGATGAATCTGACATGGAGTGCACTGATGCACAGCCGCTGATGGATGATTCTGCTGGTACATTCACTCAGAGCACTACATTGTCCTCGCAGTGTACAGAGCCAGATTTTGACCCTGATGAGACTCAGGTGCCCCTTCCCGCACACTATACCACCATACACGGTGACACAGAGAAAGGTGCACATGACATAGAAGAGGAGGTGATGGATGACCCAGTTGTTGACCCAGATTGGCATCCATTGGGGGAAGAGGGTGCTGCTTCCAATAGCTCAGATGAGGAGCATCCACAGCAGACATCGACATCGCAACAGCTGTTATCTGGCAGGCCCGGAGCACTCCAAAGACAGGTTCCAAACATCAAAAGAGTTGCTGGACAGCTTGTCCAGAGCGTCAAAAGATCACAGCGTGCTAGGCCGCAAAATGTCTGCCAAAGTAGGAAGAGTGCAGTGTGGCAGTTTTTTGAACAAAATCCTCATGATCAGGCCAAGGTTATCTGTAAGAAGTGCGCAAAGACCTTTAGCCGAGGGAAAAATCTGAAAAATTTGAATACCAGTTGCATGCTTAGACATTTAACCAGCATGCACTTGCAAGCGTGGACACAACACCAAACCTCAAGTGCCACATGTGCAACTGATCACAACGAAGGTAGTCAGCAACGCTACATTGTTTCCCCCACTGTAAGCCCACCGGTTAGCACAGTAGCAAATGTTGAGGTGTCGTTGCAAGGCCACAGCAGTCAGGGAATCCCACTGTTATATCAACGAAAGACTGATTCTAGGCCATCAGAAAGAACACCAACTCCATCACCATCATCAACCCTCTCTCAGTCCGCCCTGTCCACCGCTACTTCCACCATATGCAGCTCTCAAGTCCAGCTCACCCTCCCAGACACTATGAGTAGGTCAAGAAAGTACTCAGTCTCTCATCCGCGTACACTGGGTTTGAACGCCCACATTGCCAAACTAATCTCGTTTGAGATGATGCCCTTTCGGTTGGTGGAAAGCACAGCTTTCCGCGAACTCATGGCCTATGCAGTACCACGCTATGACCTACCCAGTCGCCACTTCTTCTCTCGCAAAGCCATCCCAGCCCTCCACCATCATGTGAAAGACCGCATTGTCCATGCACTCAAGCAGTCAGTGAGCGGAAAGGTGCACCTCACAACTGATGCATGGTCCAGTCGGCATGGCCAGGGCCGTTACGTGTCCATCACTGCGCACTGGGTTAATGTGGTGGATGCAGGGTCCACAGGGGACAGCGGTGGTGGGACAGTGCTGCCTAGCCCACGGTATAGGAAACAGTTGGCTGTAGGCGTTCGACCCTCCTCCTCCTCCAGAAGCGACAGCTCGTCCACAGAGCGCAGTCGTACGAGCACTCCATCTGCAGCTGCCACTGTTGCACACGATGTGTCCCCCTATCGAGCAGCTAGTGGAAAGCGTCAGCAGGCTGTGTTGCAGATGATGTGTTTGGGCGACAGACACACCGCCGAGGTGCTGGCCGAGTACTTGAAGCGACAAACTGAGTCATGGCTGGGCAGTGTACATCTTGAGGCAGGCAAGGTAGTTAGTGATAACGGCCGTAATTTTGTGGCAGCCATAGCCCTTTCAAAACTCAAAACTTGCTTGGCTCACACCTTGAACCTGGTGGTGCAGTGCTTCCTCAAAAATTATCCGGAGTTAACAGCCCTGCTCCAGAAGGTGCGAAGACTGTGCGCGCACATCCGCCGGTCGCCTGTACACTCCGTTCGTATGCAGAAGCTGCAGCGATTGCTCCACCTTCCCAACCACCGCCTCATTATCGACATTGCAACAAGGTGGAACTCCACCCTGCACATGGTGGAGCGGCTGTGCGAGCAGAGGCAGGCCATAATGCATTTTTGGGAGGATACACGGCCAGGCACTTTGAGAGCAGACATGGAGTTGACAGGCGTGCAGTGGTCGAAGCTGAAAGACCTTTGTAAAGTCCTTCAGTGTTTTGAGGAATGCACACGGCTGGTAAGCGCAGACGACGCCATCCTAAGCATGAGCATCCCACTTATGCGTCTGCTCATGCAAACTTTGACGCACCTTAAGGAGCAGGCGTCTGCAGCCAATGTTGATGAGGAGGAAGAGGAGGAGGGAATCCTTGATGACATTCAGCCATTGTCTGCTCAGGGACCTCTCCTGGACGAGGTGGAGGAAGAAGAGGAGGAGGAGGAGGAGGATGATGGGGATGATTACTTAGGGGAGGAGGATGCATCTCGTGGGGCAAGTGAAAATGTTGGCGTGGCAAGGTCTGGTACAGGGTTTGTGCGTGACTGGAGGGATGTGGATTTGCCAGAAAGTGCTCCTCCACCCAGCACTCGCAGTGCATCATTGACACCGGGAACATTGGCCCACATGTCAGATTATGCCTTGCGGATCCTAAAAAGGGACCCCCGCATTGCCAAAATGATGAACGATGACGACTACTGGTTGGCCAGCATCCTGGATCCACGCTATAAAGGCAAATTACAAAACATCATGCCACAGGAGAACCTTGACCTAATATTGGCTAATAAACAAGCAACTCTGGTAAATCGGTTGCTTGAGGCATTCCCAGCACACAGCAGCGGTGATGGTTCTCACACGAGCCGTACGGGCCGGGGGCAGCTTGGCAGAGGTGTTCGTTGTGCACACAGCAGAAGTGGCGTTGGAGACAGGGGTTTCATGACAATGTTGTGGACTGATTTTTCAAATACCGCTCACACAACTGGTAATACTGCATCGATGGAAAGTGACAGGAGACAGCAGTTGTCAACTATGGTTACAAACTACTTTTCCTCCCATATCAATGTTCTCCCACACAGGTCATTCCCCTTTGACTATTGGGCCGCTAAACTGGACACCTGGCCTGAATTGGCCCAATATGCCTTACAGGAGCTCGCTTGCCCAGCTGCAAGTGTGCTATCGGAAAGAGTCTTCAGTGCTGCTGAATCAATCCTGACAGAAAAAAGGACCCGTCTGTCAACCCAAAATGTGGATGATCTAACCTTCATTAAAATGAACCACGCATGGGTTTCCAAGGATTTTGTCCCACCTTCCCCTGATGACACATAGGGTGACAGAAAAATGGCTTGCTTTGGTCCACCTCTTCCTGGTACTTCACCTATTTCGCCTTTTGCATCAGTTGAATGTCCAACATCAACATATGCCACTTTCTAAAACTCCCTAACTGTGCTGCCTCCCCCCCCCATGGCCGGGGTCACCACCTAGCTCACGACACCGTGCGAGTGCCGTTGCCCTGGACAGGTGGGTAGGCCGACTCTTGGGCGCGGGCACTGGCACAGGGTCCCTCATAGTGCAATCAAGTGTCTCTGACGGTGGTGGTGCACACCCGCCGTCAGACACACCGCTGTACTATGAGGGGCCCAGTGCCAGTACCGACGCCCACGAGTGGGCCCCCCTTGCTTGGCCAGGGCCCCAGCATTTGCAATCTTTACCTCTCCCTGCTCCTCCGCTGTGTAATCTGGGCCGTCAAATCCATACTGTGCCTGACACCGTCTGAGCCTGCCTCCTGATGTATAGACATATATTTTGAATGTGTACGCTATCCATACATGTTATCCGGGGATACGTTACCCCTTCTAAACTTTGTGCAATGACGTGCAATCCATACTGGGCCTAACACCGTCTGAGCCTGCCTCATGCTGTATAGACATATATTTTGAATGTGTACGCTATCCATACATGTTATCCGGGGATACGGTACCCCTTCTAACCTTTGTGCAATGACGTGCAATCCATACTGGGCCTAACACCGTCAGAGCCTGCCTCATGCTGTATAGACATATATTTTGAATGTGTACGCTATCCATACATGTTATCCAGGGATACGGTACCCTTTCTAACCTTTGTGCAATGACGTGCAATCCATACTGGGCCTAACACCGTCTGAGCCTGCCTCATGCTGTATAGACATATATTTTGAATGTGTACGCTATCCATACATGTTATCCAGGGATACGGTACCCTTTCTAACCTTTGTGCAATGACGTGCAATCCATACTGGGCCTAACACCGTCTGAGCCTGCCTCATGCTGTATAGACATATATTTTGAATGTGTACGCTATCCATACATGTTATCCGGGGATACGGTACCCCTTCTAACCTTTGTGCAATGACGTGCAATCCATACTGGGCCTAACACCGTCTGAGCCTGCCTCATGCTGTATAGACATATATTTTGAATGTGTACGCTATCCATACATGTTATCCAGGGATACGGTACCCTTTCTAACCTTTGTGCAATGACGTGCAATCCATACTGGGCCTAACACCGTCTGAGCCTGCCTCATGCTGTATAGACATATATTTTGAATGTGTACGCTATCCATACATGTTATCCAGGGATACGGTACCCTTTCTAACCTTTGTGCAATGACGTGCAATCCATACTGGGCCTAACACCGTCTGAGCCTGCCTCATGCTGTATAGACATATATTTTGAATGTGTACGCTATCCATACATGTTATCCGGGGATACGGTACCCCTTCTAACCTTTGTGCAATGACGTGCAATCCATACTGGGCCTAACACCGTCTGAGCCTGCCTCATGCTGTATAGACATATATTTTGAATGTGTACGCTATCCATACATGTTATCCGGGGATACGGTACCCCTTCTAACCTTTGTGCAATGACGTGCAATCCATACTGGGCCTAACACCGTCTGAGCCTGCCTCATGCTGTATAGACATATATTTTGAATGTGTACGCTATCCATACATGTTATCCAGGGATACGGTACCCTTTCTAACCTTTGTGCAATGACGTGCAATCCATACTGGGCCTAACACCGTCTGAGCCTGCCTCATGCTGTATAGACATATATTTTGAATGTGTACGCTATCCATACATGTTATCCAGGGATACGGTACCCTTTCCAACCTTTGTGCAATGACGTGCAATCCATACTGGGCCTAACACCGTCTGAGCCTGCCTCATGCTGTATAGACATATATTTTGAATGTGTACGCTATCCATACATGTTATCCGGGGATACGGTACCCCTTCTAACCTTTGTGCAATGACGTGCAATCCATACTGGGCCTAACACCGTCTGAGCCTGCCTCATGCTGTATAGACATATATTTTGAATGTGTACGCTATCCATACATGTTATCCGGGGATACGGTACCCCTTCTAACCTTTGTGCAATGACGTGCAATCCATACTGGGCCTAACACCGTCTGAGCCTGCCTCATGCTGTATAGACATATATTTTGAATGTGTACGCTATCCATACATGTTATCCGGGGATACGGTACCCCTTCTAACCTTTGTGCAATGACGTGCAATCCATACTGGGCCTAACACCGTCTGAGCCTGCCTCATGCTGTATAGACATATATTTTGAATGTGTACGCTATCCATACATGTTATCCAGGGATACGGTACCCTTTCTAACCTTTGTGCAATGACGTGCAATCCATACTGGGCCTAACACCGTCTGAGCCTGCCTCATGCTGTATAGACATATATTTTGAATGTGTACGCTATCCATACATGTTATCCAGGGATACGGTACCCTTTCTAACCTTTGTGCAATGACGTGCAATCCATGCTGGGCCTAACACCGTCTGAGCCTGCCTCATGCTGTATAGACATATATTTTGAATGTGTACGCTATCCATACATGTTATCCGGGGATACGGTACCCCTTCTAACCTTTGTGCAATGACGTGCAATCCATACTGGGCCTAACACCGTCTGAGCCTGCCTCATGCTGTATAGACATATATTTTGAATGTGTACGCTATCCATACATGTTATCCGGGGATACGGTACCCCTTCTAACCTTTGTGCAATGACGTGCAATCCATACTGGGCCTAACACCGTCTGAGCCTTCCTCATGCTGTATAGACATATATTTTGAATGTGCACGCTATCCATACATGTTATCCAGGGATACGGTACCCTTTCTAACCTTTGTGCAATGACGTGCAATCCATACTGGGCCTAACACCGTCTGAGCCTGCCTCATGCTGTATAGACATATATTTTGAATGTGTACGCTATCCATACATGTTATCCAGGGATACGGTACCCTTTCTAACCTTTGTGCATTGACGTGCAATCCATACTGGGCCTAACACCGTCTGAGCCTGCCTCATGCTGTATAGACATATATTTTGAATGTGTACGCTATCCATACATGTTATCCGGGGATACGGTACCCCTTCTAACCTTTGTGCAATGACGTGCAATCCATACTGGGCCTAACACCGTCTGAGCCTGCCTCATGCTGTATAGACATATATTTTGAATGTGTACGCTATCCATACATGTTATCCGGGGATACGGTACCCCTTCTAACCTTTGTGCAATGACGTGCAATCCATACTGGGCCTAACACCGTCTGAGCCTGCCTCATGCTGTATAGACATATATTTTGAATGTGTACGCTATCCATACATGTTATCCAGGGATACGGTACCCTTTCTAACCTTTGTGCAATGACGTGCAATCCATACTGGGCCTAACACCGTCTGAGCCTGCCTCATGCTGTATAGACATATATTTTGAATGTGTACGCTATCCATACATGTTATCCGGGGATACGGTACCCCTTCTAACCTTTGTGCAATGACGTGCAATCCATACTGGGCCTAACACCGTCTGAGCCTGCCTCATGCTGTATAGACATATATTTTGAATGTGTACGCTATCCATACATGTTATCCGGGGATACGGTACCCCTTCTAACCTTTGTGCAATGACGTGCAATCCATACTGGGCCTAACACCGTCTGAGCCTGCCTCATGCTGTATAGACATATATTTTGAATGTGTACGCTATCCATACATGTTATCCGGGGATACGGTACCCCTTCTAACCTTTGTGCAATGACTTGCAATCCATACTGGGCCTAACACCGTCTGAGCCTGCCTCATGCTGTATAGACATATATTTTGAATGTGTGCGCTATCCATACATGTTATCCAGGGATACGGTACCCTTTCTAACCTTTGTGCAATGACGTGCAATCCATACTGGGCCTAACACCGTCTGAGCCTGCCTCATGCTGTATAGACATATATTTTGAATGTGTACGCTATCCATACATGTTATCCAGGGATACGGTACCCTTTCTAACCTTTGTGCAATGACGTGCAATCCATACTGGGCCTAACACCGTCTGAGCCTGCCTCATGCTGTATAGACATATATTTTGAATGTGTACGCTATCCATACATGTTATCCGGGGATACGGTACCCCTTCTAACCTTTGTGCAATGACGTGCAATCCATACTGGGCCTAACACCGTCTGAGCCTGCCTCATGCTGTATAGACATATATTTTGAATGTGTACGCTATCCATACATGTTATCCGGGGATACGGTACCCCTTCTAACCTTTGTGCAATGACGTGCAATCTATACAGGGCCTAACACCGTCTGAGCCTGCCTCATGCTGTATAGACATATATTTTGAATGTGTACGCTATCCATACATGTTATCCGGGGATACGGTACCCTTTCTAACCTTTGTGCAATGACGTGCAATCCATACTGGGCCTAACACCGTCTGAGCCTGCCTCATGCTGTATAGACATATATTTTGAATGTGTACGCTATCCATACATGTTATCCGGGGATACGGTACCCCTTCTAACCTTTGTGCAATGACGTGCAATCCATACTGGGCCTAACACCGTCTGAGCCTGCCTCATGCTGTATAGACATATATTTTGAATGTGTACGCTATCCATACATGTTATCCGGGGATACGGTACCCCTTCTAACCTTTGTGCAATGACGTGCAATCCATACTGGGCCTAACACCGTCTGAGCCTGCCTCATGCTGTATAGACATATATTTTGAATGTGTACGCTATCCATACATGTTATCCAGGGATACGGTACCCCTTCTAACCTTTGTGCAATGACGTGCAATCCATACTGGGCCTAACACCGTCTGAGCCTGCCTCATGCTGTATAGACATATATTTTGAATGTGTACGCTATCCATACATGTTATCCGGGGATACGATACCCCTTCTAACCTTTGTGCAATGACGTGCAATCCATACTTGGCCTAACACCGTCTGAGCCTGCCTCATGCTGTATAGACATATATTTTGAATGTGTACACTATCCATACATGTTATCCGGGGATACGGTACCCCTTCTAACCTTTGTGCAATGACGTGCAATCCATACTGGGCCTAACACCGTCTGAGCCTGCCTCATGCTGTATAGACATATATTTTGAATGTGTACGCTATCCATACATGTTATCCAGGGATACGGTACCCTTTCTAACCTTTGTGCAATGACGTGCAATCCATACTGGGCCTAACACCATCTGAGCCTGCCTCATGCTGTATAGACATATATTTTGAATGTGTACGCTATCCATACATGTTATCCAGGGATACGGTACCCTTTCTAACCTTTGTGCAATCACGTGCAATCCATACTGGGCGTGAGAACGGCTGGCGAGCTGTTAAGCAAGCTACAGCACCTGTCCAGACAAGTACAGGGATTCCCTAGCGAGGAGACTTATTTGATTGTTTTCTATGTTGGGACAGCAATTTTTGGGGAGCACTATACTCTGGGGAATGATAGATGGGGCCCACCATACACTGGAACATTCCAAAGGTGGACATCAGACACTGGAGCAGCATTTACAGGGCCCATTATACACTAGAGCACTAGAAATGGGGCCCATAATGTTTGGAGCATTATTTGGGCCCATAAGACAGTGGAGCTTCATCCATGGGGACCAACATATACTGTAGCATTATGTGGAGCTCATCATATACTGTTTCAAACATTATATGGGACCAATGATTCTGTATGGAGAAATAGATGGGCCTCGTCATGAGATGTAAAAAGTGAGGTATTTTTCATTGTACTATACCGCTATTTCTCTGCCGTATCGGAGCATGATGAGTTGTGGTATGTGTTAAAGGGGCGCTCTTTCGCCCAGGGCACATGAAAACCTGCAGCCAGCCCTCCCCCCCACAAATTTAGCCAAATAACCCCCATTTTTCAGTGCGTAACTTGTATTATGAAGTTAATTAAGGTTGACAAGCTTAAGTAAGAAGAATTGATGCTTTTGGCATTCAAATGGGCACTGTAGGTGTGTTTCCTGTCCTCCTCTCACTGCCGACTTTTATTCCCCATTGACTTACATTGGGTTTCGTGTTTCGGGACGACCCCGACTTTTCCCTATAATCGGACGATCTTGCTCGACCCGACTTTTGGAAAAGTCGGGTTTCACGAAACGAAACGCGACCCTAAAAAAGCAAAAGTCGCTCAACTCTAGTCGGCGCTATAGAATTTTTTTTTTTTTATTATTATTTTTTATTATTATTATTATTATTATTATTATTAAAAGAGACGATTGTTTAAAGTAGCAGAGAAACTCTTCCCTTTGATCGAGGAGAATAAGGTTAATATGAGATTTATTCACAATTTGGACAGAATAACTTAGATTTCTCAGATGTGAATAATAAAATAGTGGATGGTAGAATAATAACCAGCACCTATAAAAACCTGCAGCCATCAATATGTCCCTTCATTCTAATAATGCGCACCTGGAACATACTAACAGAGGCCGACCATACAGCCGGTATCTGAGGCTGAGAACAATGAATAGTAGAGAAGAAGGTTTCCTACAACAAGCGAATGACCTGACAGACGACTTATTACACAGAGGTTATCCGCCAACATTATTACACTGTGCTAGAGCGATGGAGGAACCCATGTGGGTCTAGTTACAAGATCCAGGAAGAAGAGCAGAAAAAAGGACGAGATAATAAAAGGTTTATTGTTACTTTTACACCTAATCCCAATATGAATGTAATAAAATCAGCGATAAAAAGGAATTGGCATTTGTGAGGAGATAAAGATTTAGCCGTAGCAGCAAAGAACAACCCTCGATTGCTTCTAGAAGAAGCGGTGACTTAGATGACTTATCGCTACAGGAAAGATTCCAGGAGAAGAACAATAAAGTCACCTGGTTACATGGAAGACGCCCAAGAGGCCATTTCCATTGTGGGGATTGCTCCTTCTGTCATCTCCATCTTACAGGAGAAATCTGAGGATCGGGGCGATGACGGTAGATAAACTAATCACGGGCCACACAGAGCAAGCGCTTTATGTCATATACTGCCCAGGACGATTCTTATATTGCCCAGACTATTAGACACATCAGGCTCAGAGAACATTTCCATTCAGTCACACAGGGAAAGGATCTGTGACATTAATGATATAAGAGAGGTCCATAATGCAGACCCCAATGTGCTGAGATCTGCAGGAATTGAGCCCGCTGATTATCCCGTACAAGGCGGTGACCAGAATAGATTACTACTAACAAGAGAAGCAGCATGGATGGTGGATTGCGATGCACAAGTTCCCCTTGGCCTCAGTGATACATTGAATATGTCTGTGTGGCTGTGATCTATGTTATATTTCTTTACATTTTTTGTATTAATCATCTCACTGTACTCACTGTAAATGTTTTACACTTCTCAGTTAACCATTCCCTAACCCTTGTTAAAAGGAAGTGGTGTAACCCCCTGACAAGCATGGACTGGTAGAAGCGCTAAACAAGTGCGAAACGGCCGTAGTCCGTCAGGCTCTCCCATCTGTATAGCTCCCTGCTACCTGCACGCCGCACTCTAATATGGTTTGATGTCACGTTTCACCATGGAATAAAATTGTAAGAAGGATCTGGGTGACAATTCTTTCAATTCCTTATGATTACTCTTATACGTATACACAATGGTGATGAATGGAAGGCCGCATTCAATACACCGGAGGGGCATATTGAAAATTTGGTGATGCCATTCAGATTAAACAATGCTCCGGCAGTCTTTGAAAATGTCATTTTTTTTCTCCCCGATGGGTAGATTTGCGGTAGTTTACCTGGATGATATATTGAGTTACTCACGTCCTCTGCAGGAGCATCATGAGCCTGTCAGACAGCTGGAGTGGGAAAAACATTACCCAGCAATCCCTTTTTGATATTTTGAAGACCTCCATCATTGAACAATGTCCTAGCACCAGCAAACATAAAAGAGAAGAAGGAAGATTTGCTAAAAATCGCCTGTACCGAATAAAATCATTACATGCAATCTGAAAACTTGCCTCTGTTCTCACTCGATCTGCCATGGTCTCTCTGAATTCACCCTTATTTCTACTGGTGAAATTTCCCGATCAAAACTCCCATGTCATGTTCCATCAGTTATGTCACATACGTGATTATATGCTCTTACCAGAAATTATATGTGGGAAGGACGACCCAACCCCTCCACAAAAGGCTGAACTCACACCGTTCCAATACTCCATAGGGTTTTCTCCAACATGGGCTTTCACGTCACTGCACCATCAAACACAAGAAAGATTCCACACAACTGAGAATATTCCCCACAGAGGAGATTCCCCCACAGGGTCAGACTCGCATTGGACAACTACATCGGGAAGAAATCTTCTGGATTTATAAACTAAACACCCTTACTCCAAATGGCCTCAGTGAGATCACAGATGTTACAGAGGCTCCTGCTGCACCAGCCTGGGATCAGTCAGATCATCGCCGGATCACCGAACACCTCCTGTGACCCGGCTCCACCAGCTCTGCCGATCCCCCCCCGGGTTTACTGAATTCAGACTGTGGGACAGAACCCCATTTGACACATTAACTTTTGCCCTATTTTTCTTCTGAAACTTTGGGGTGCGTCTTATAGTCCGAAAGATACAGTATATCTTTATTCATTCTTTTAGGTGACCGCACTTCATTCATAGGCACTTTATAATATAATTATTGTATGCAAGTGTGTTCTGTTTTCATGAACTATAATTTATCTTTGTGTGACGGACTTTCTCATGAACTTTGACATTTTGTGCTTTGTTGGTGTTTTTTCATTCCAGAGACATACTGATAGGGAATTTAGATTGTGAGCCCCATTGGGGACAGCAATGATAATGTGTGCAAACTGTAAAGCGCTGCGGAATATGTTGGCGCTATATAAATAAAAAGATTATTGTTATTAATATTATAAAGACTGCATATAAAACGTTCCAAGCTTCACATGTTTATCCACTATCAGGTTTCGTCCTGAGGAAGACGTCCTGCGTGACTGTGAAACGCGTTGACTTTGAAAACCTATTTGAATAAACGTTTTTAATGAAAATCTCCATCTCCGATCGTCTCCATCAGCAGCGCAGGTACAGACACATTATACCCGGATGAGCTCTTCTGCTCGGTCTTTGGCCCCGGGTCCTGCAGCAGCTGATTTATGCATTGAGCATGGTGTAAAGGCGCCACTCCATCAGGTGAGTGTAATACTCCCCTACTCTCATTATATCTGGTTATCAGGTAAGACCCTATTTTTCGCTTGTTTGTTCCTCAGTATCTCGACTACAAGAAATCTCTGTAACACTTTCAGGTTACTTGGATAAAACCAATGAAGGGACTGCTGGGACCGTAACGGGGTCCATCTGAGACCCCAATGCAGAAGCCAAATGTCCTGAGAACTGGACCTGCTGGACCACAAATTGTCATTTCTCCAGGATACCAAATACATAGTTGTCACGTAGAACCTGGAGAACCTGTCTGACATGCTCAGCATGCTCCTCCAGAGGACGGAAGTAACTCACTATATCATCCAGGAAAATTACCACAAATCTACCAATCAGTGAGGAAAAGTATAATTACTGACATTGTCACAGACTGCCGGAGCATTGGTTACCCCGAATGGCGGCATCAGGTTGGGTTTTCTTACAACGAATATTGGATTTATGTTGGGGCCCCCTGTCCCTGACAGCCGGTGTCGTTTCCCCTACAGAGGCTAATCCACAAGGGCACTGAGGAGCGAGACTCGGGCGAGTTTCTCCCAAGTGTGACCCCGGCCTCAGCCAGACTCGGAAGGGGGAAATAACCGAGATTTGGGCATTTTAGCTCCTGGTGTGGAGTCGATAGCACAATCATATGCCGCCATATAGTAGACGGCCGGTAACCGGTGATAATTCCCTCCTGTGTGGGGTCTATTTCCCTCCAGAGAAATCACACGTTACATTCCACACATAACACTGTGTAGAGAAGGCGGAGCGGGGTAATTGAGCCAGTAGTGAGGGGCGAATAATGGCGGGAATGTCACTGAGGAGAAGGCTCCATGGAGCGTCTTCACTCCGGATATCATGTGACCCCTGACTCCTCCCCTCCTGTGACCTCATCACAGGTCCTGTGTACAGAGCAGCCATATATGTGGAGTGCGGCTCTGCAGGTTAGTGATGGGCAGTCCGGCTCTTCTGGCTCCTTTCCCCACTTTTCTCCCTCCTGTCCCTTCACTATAAAGCCTGGGCCTCATTATACAGCTGTACAGGGGTCTAGTGAAGGCTTTTTAGCCCTTTCCTCAGACTGTAGCTCCTGAGCACAGGCCCTCACTCCTGTCCCTTCACTATAAAGCCTGGGCCTCATTATACAGCTGTACAGGGGTCTAGTGAAGGCTTTTTAGCCCTTTCCTCAGACTGTAGCTCCTGGGAACAGGCCCTCACTCCTGTCCCTTCACTATAAAGCCTGGGCCTCATTATACAGCTGTACAGGGGTCTAGTGAAGGCTTTTTAGCCCTTTCCTCAGACTGTAGCTCCTGGGCACAGGCCCTCACTCCTGTCCCTTCACTATAAAGCCTGGCCTCATTATACAGCTGTACAGGGGTCTAGTGAAGGCTTTTTAGCCCTTTCCTCAGACTGTAGCTCCTGGGCACAGGCCCTCACTCCTGTCCCTTCACTATAAAGCCTGGGCCTCATTATACAGCTGTACAGGGGTCTAGTGAAGGCTTTTTAGCCCTTTCCTCAGACTGTAGCTCCTGAGCACAGGCCCTCACTCCTGTCCCTTCACTATAAAGCCTGGCCTCATTATACAGCTGTACAGGGGTCTAGTGAAGGCTTTTTAGCCCTTTCCTCAGACTGTAGCTCCTGGGCACAGGCCCTCACTCCTGTCCCTTCACTATAAAGCCTGGGCCTCATTATACAGCTGTACAGGGGTCTAGTGAAGGCTTTTTAGCCCTTTCCTCAGACTGTAGCTCCTGGGAACAGGCCCTCACTCCTGTCCCTTCACTATAAAGCCTCGGCCTCATTATACAGCTGTACAGGGGTCTAGTGAAGGCTTTTTAGCCCTTTCCTCAGTCTGTAGCTCCTCGGTTCAGGCCCTCACTCCTGTCCCTTCACTATAAAGCCTGGGCCTCATTATACAGCTGTACAGGGGTCTAGTGAAGGCTTTGTAGCCCTTTCCTCAGACTGTAGTTCCTGGGCACAGGCCCTCACTCCTGTCCCTTCACTATAAAGCCTGGGCCTCATTATACAGCTGTACAGGGGTCTAGTGAAGGCTTTTTAGCCCTTTTCTCAGACTGTAGCTTCTGGGAACAGGCCCTCCTGTCCCTTCACTATAAACCCTGGGCCTCATTATACAGCTGTACAGGGGTCTAGTGAAGGCTTTTTAGTCCTTTCCTCAGACTGTAGCTCCTGGGAACAGACCCTCACTCCTGTCCCTTCACTATAAAGCCTGGGCCTCATTATACAGCTCTACAGGGGTCTAGTGAAGGCTTTTTAGCCCTTTCCTCAGACTGTAGTTCCTGGGCACAGGCCCTCACTCCTGTCCCTTCACTATAAAGCCTGGGCCTCATTATACAGCTCTACAGGGGTCTAGTGAAGGCTTTTTAGCCCTTTCCTCAGTCTGTAGCTCCTGGGAACAGGCCCTCCTGTTATGATTGAGTCACCGTAGGAGGCAAAAAACAGAAATTCTAGCTAAGTCCAGAAAACCAGAGAGGTTGGCAGCTATCGGATTGCAGACCCCTGATCCTATCACAACAACTAGCAGTAGCCGTGGGGGGTTCCTACGATGCCCTAGACCCCTCGATCACAGCTGGAGAAATAAATAGGCCTAAAGAAAGAAAGGGGAAATCTAAACTGCCCCAGAGCAGACCCCAAAGCAGTAGGCAGCCCCCAACATATAATGACGGTGAAGCAAGATGAAAACACCAACACAGACAGAAAGATAGACTGAGCAAAGACGGGGCCCAAAACTACCTAGATAGGAAAGGACAGGAAGGCTGCTGTCTGCAAGCAGTAAAAAACCCTATGAAAATAAGAGCCAACAGACTGACAGTGAAAAAGACCCTGAAGACGCTAGGCTTCAAAAAGCTATGTCAGTACTCAGGAATATTCTGAAGACAGAGCAACAGGCAAAAGGAGATTCAGCTCATCCCAGCAGGGAATGGCAGAATCCAAAAAAGCAAGGAAAACAAACACAAAACATAAATGCAAACAGGCAAAGCAGAAACTTAGCTTTAGGGAAGCAGGAATCAGACTGGTGTCCTAGGAGTCCACAGAGAAATCACCCGCAGGGCAGGAGGGCGTCGGCAGCCTTATATCCAGTCAGTGACTCCACTCAGCCAGTCATCCTCATTAGACTCAGGTGCCTGATAATCAGGCTCATTACCTTCCTTTACCAGAATAGGGAGTTCCCCAGACCTCAGTGAAGAAGGGGAAAATGAACTCACAACACCCTCCCTCCTGTCCCTTCATTATAAAGCTTGGGCCTCATTATACAGCTGTACAGGGGTCTAGTGAAGGCTTTTTAGCCCTTTCCTCAGACTGTAGCTTCTAGGTTCAGCCCCTCACTCCTGTCCCTTCACTATAAAGCCTGGGCCTCAGTATACAGCTGTACAGGGGTCTAGAGAAGGCTTTTTAGCCCTTTCCTCAGACTGTAGCTCCTGGGAACAAGCCTCACTCCTGTCCCTTCACTATAAAGTCTGTGGGTCGCCCTCACACCCAGGGCAGCGGGGTACCCGGTACCGGGCCGGTGTCAGGGGGATGTGTCACAGCAACAGTGACCCGGTCCGTGGCCCTGGGGGCCCAATATCAATGGCGGTGATGTTAATACTATAGTTTGTATGGATAGTTTGTGACGCCACCCGTGGTGTTTGGCAAGTAAGATTTTGAGCCAACGCTGCGTGCAGATCCACTGAGACTGATGGTGTGGTGCAGCAAAGATGGTGTAGCTCCCCACAGGTGGAGCTGTAGTCCCAGGGCAGTGTAGGTGCAATGGATGAGGAGAGGCGCAGAATGGTATAGATGCTGGTACCCAGATTTAGCAGTGCTGAAGGTGTTAGCGGCGAATGAATGGAGGACACCAGGACTTGAAGTTTCAAAGCTTTACTCACAGTTCTTGGTAACCACTGGTGCCTGCCTCCGTGCCGTGTCCTCTGGGGTAGAGACTCAATCAACCTCCCGGGCAAGTCAGGGTTCTCCTCTCCAACACTCCGCCAACATGTGCCTTTCCTGAACGACTCCTCTATTGCACCTTTTAGTGTGAAGAACTCCAGTACAGTGGTTACTCTGAAGTTCCTCCTGTCAGATGTTCCTAGAACCTTACTTGTATGACAGACAACTGTAGCCTGATCAGGGACCTCCTGGATCCCGGCTCTCTATCCGTGTTGCTGTTGTGTCCCAAGTCTTAAATGGGAGTAGTGCATTTACAGCCAACTACTCCACCGGTGTCTGCTGCAGAACCATAAGTGTCCATACAACCTCGGGGACCGGGCCCCGGCCTTGCGCTGAGAACCTATAGGCAGGGTTCCTCTTCCAACCCACAACTCCTCTCTGTTCTCCTACTACTTCGTTCTGCGCTGTTCCTTCTCTCTCTTATGGATGCTTAGGTTGCAGTTCTACGTCTTTCTCCTTCTCTTCTCTTTCCCGTGCCAGCTGGCTCAGATCACTGAGGCAGCTGCAGCACTCTTTCTAAACTGAACTCAAACTGAACTCAAAACTAACTTCAGAACTGAACTCCTCTCGCCTGACCTCCTGTCAGACTGACCTGCAATTCTAAACCTTCCCACTCTTTTATATGGATCTCCACTCCACCCACCTCCCAGCACATCACGTGTTAAGAAGCAAGGAATCACCAGAGGTGCTCTGCTACCCTCTAAGCATGAGCCGCAATGTGATCAGTGCTGAACTATCCTGTGTGTGGGATGCAGGTGTGTAGTGTGGAAAGGAGTTCCCAGCTTACCTAGGCAGTGGGGCACTACAGCTTAGGAGAAGGTGCAGTACCTCTGTGGCGACTGAGCCTTAGGGGCGCCTCACCTGGACCTCATTATACAGCTGTACAGGGGTCTAGTGAAGGCTTTTAGCCCTTTCCTCAGTCTGTAGATCCTGGGCACAGGCCCTCATTTCTGTCCCTTCACTATAAAGCCTGGGCCTCATTATACAGCTGTACAGAGGTCTAGTGAAGGCTTTTTTGCCCTTTCCTCAGACTGTAGCTTCTGAGATCAGCCCCTCACTCCTGTCCCTTCACTATAAAGCCTGGGCCTCATTATACAGCTGTACAGGGGTCTAGTGAAGGCTTTTTAGCCCTTTCCTCAGACTGTAGCTCCTGGGAACAGGCCCTCACTCCTGTCCCTTCACTATAAAGCCTGGGCCTCATTATACAGCTGTACAGGGGTCTAGTGAAGGCTTTTTCGCCCTTTCCTCAGACTGTAGCTTCTGAGATCAGCCCCTCACTCCTGTCCCTTCACTATAAAGCCTGAGCCTCATTATACTGCTGTACAGGGGTCTAGTGAAGGCTTTTTAGCCCTTTCCTCAGACTGTAGCTCCTGGGCACAGGCCTTCACTCCTGTCCCTTCACTATAAAGCCTGGGCCTCATTATACAGCTGTACAGGGGTCTAGTGAAGGCTTTTTAGCCCTTTCCTCAGACTGTAGCTCCTGGTCACCATGTGATCTCACCATAACCCTAACAAGCTAATTAAGGTGTGAAATCTTGGTCAAAATTATCTCAGTACACAAATCTCCAAGGGTGCCCAAAGTTTTGCATCGCCCCTTTTTCCTTTTTAGCAATTATGAAAGTGTAAAAATGTCTATATATGTATTTTTTATTAGTATTTTTGCCTAAAATGCAAAGGCTTTGTGTCATCTTAGAGGTTCGGCCTTTTAGAGATCATTTCATCTTCATCTTACTACTGCTCACAATAACAGTCATTTCGACCAGGGGCGCCCACACTTTTACATGCCGCTGTCAATGCTTCATCCCGCTGGTGCTCAATATTTAATAGGGTCTTACTATTAAACTTAATGAAAAGTTTGGTGAATGTCTTTGAGCTGTTATTACTAGAGATGAGCGAATATCGTCGGAGAAGTTGTTATTGGCTAATATCGCTTACCGAATAGCTGCATCGGGACCCCGGATCCCTGGAGCGCTCCCGATAATCAGCTGCATGTGTTGCCCTCCATGCAGGTGCTGTGACTATCACACAGCGCGACACATGCAGCTGATTATCGGGAGCGCTCCAGCACACTGAGTCCTGGACACACTGAGGCCCCTGATCATGTGACCCCTGACTCCTCCCCTCCTGTGACCTCATCACAGGTCCTGTGTGCACACAGAGCAGTCATATATGTGGCAGACACTCCTGGATCTTCTGCTTTCTGGGCCGGTTCCTCCTGTGAGTCCTATTAACCCTTTCTCTCCCTGTATTCTCCTTTCTGACAGGACAATATCTGAATTCGGATAGTGTGACAGGAATTTAAGCAATGTGGAAGGAAAAAATGACAATTTTACTTTTTTTCTCACAAAAAAGTGACTTTAGCCCCAAAATTGGCAGCGTAACAAATCCTTATTTCCCCCACTGTAGTTTGTAGACTCCATATACAGATCCCTTAAGTGCAAAAAGAGCTGAATTCCCCACTTAAGTTATTGCATTTTGGAAATTGCACCTCACTGGGAATTTATCTACAGGTAAAGGCACATGTTGTGAACTTATTTTCTGGTCTGCCTCTGGTTTCTGGTGAAGGAGCTGGTTGTGTTGACAGAGGAGTCGTGAGTTCTCTTTCCGGGCTCCCTCTGCTAGTGGCAGGAGGTAATGAAGCTGATCTAATTAACAGAGACCTGCCACCTGATAATGAGGATGAGGATTGGACATCTGGAGTCTCAGACTGGATTTAAGACAGCCGACTCCCTCTTCCCATGCTGGTGAATTTTTCCTGCCTCCTGAGGTTCTAGTTTCCAGTTCAGTTCCTGCCTTCTCAAGCTAAGTGTTCTCTGCTATTGTTCACACTTGATTTGGTTTGGTCTATTCAGTTTTTGTGTGGTTAGCCAGCCCCGGCTGGGGCTGTGCTGAATTTCCATTCCTATGTCACTGCATGTGCCAGTTTGCTTTTTGTCCCTTATTAGATTGGCCTTTTTTTTGCTCTGTTCTCTGAATATGCTGATATAGTGGGAGAAGTCTAATGACTTCAAGGTTTTTTGCTATCAGAAGTGTTGGACATTTTTGCATGTTTTTTTTGGCGTGATTGCAGACAGTATCTTTCCTTTCCTGTCCTGTCTAGTTAGTTTTGGCCCCATCGTTTGCTCAGTCTATTTTCCTACCTGTGTTTGTGCTTTCATCTTGTCTCACCATCAATACATGTGTGGGGGCTGTCTATTCCTTTGGGGTCTGCTCTGGGGCAGTTTAGATTTCCCCTTGTCTTGCTTTAGGCTTAATTAGTCCTCCGCCTGTGACGAGGCATCTAGAATCATCGTAGGTACGCTCCGTGGCTACTTCTAGTTGTGTGGTTAGGATCAGGGGTCTGCAATCCGCTTAGTTACCAACCTCTCTGGTTTTCTGTGACTTAGCTTGGTTTTGTTTTCCTCCTTGGTGACGTAATCATAACAGGCACAATTTTGTCTGCATGGGGGTTGTGCTCAAAGCCCAACATCGTGTGATCCTCCAAAGAAATGCCACTCCACACCATTACTGACCCACTGCCAAACCGGTCATGCTAAAGGATGTTGCAAGCAGCAGATCACTCTCCATGGCATCTCCAGACTCTGTCACGTCTGTCACATATGCTCAGTGTGAACCTGCTTTTATCTGTGAAGAGCACAGGGCACCAGTGGCAAATTTGCCAATCCTGGTGTTCTCTGGCAAATGCCAAGTGCCCTGTACGGTGTTGGGCTGTGAGCACAACCCCCATCTGTGGATGTTGGGCACTCAGACCATCCTAATGGAGTCAGTTTCTAACCGTTTGTGCAGACACATGAACATTTGTGGCCTGCTGAAGATCATTTTGCAGGGCTCTGGCAGTGCTCCTCCTCTTCCTCCTTGCACAAAGGTGGAGGTAGTGGTCCTGCTGCTGGGTTGTTGCCCTCATACGGCCCCCTCCACATCTCCTGGTGTACTGGCCTGTCTCCTGGTAGCGCCTCCAGCCTCTGGACACTGCGCTGACAGACACAGCAAACCTTCTTGCCACAGCTCGCATTGATGTGCCATCCTGGATAAGGTGCACTACCTGAGCCACTTGTGTCGGTTTTAGAGTCTGTCTCATGCTACTAAGAGTATGAAAGCACAACCAACATTCAAAAGTGACCAAAACATCAGCCAGAAAGCATTGGTACTGAGATGCGGTCCCCACCTGCAGAACCACTCCTTTATTGAGGGTGTCTTGATAATTACCAATAATTTCCATCTGTTGTCTATTCCATTTGCACAACAGCATGTGAAATTGATTGTCAGTCAGTGTTGCTTCCTAAGTGGACAGTTTGATTTCACAGAAGTTTGATTTACTTGGAGTTATATTCTGTTGTTTAAGTGTTCCCTTTATTTTTTTGAACAGTGTATATAGATAGAGGGAGAGATTTTTTTTCTTTACGTTGGAGGGTCCAATTCCAGCTATTGCTGTGGGATCTGTGATTTCTATCTACTCCACTGTGTACAGGATAATAGAGTATAATAAAGTAGTTATGGACGTGACGTAACTAACATTGTGCAGTGACTCTGCTTTCCATATAGTGATGGATATTTCTTGTTGCTGAAACTGATATTTTTTTTTCACTTTAAACCTTTTTTAAACCCCTCTGATCAGTGCGATCATACAACATACAAGCCTCTGATGGCTCCGGTGATGCCCTGTACTACTGTAGTGCCGTGTATCATCACTACCTGTCAGTGTAATACTAACGGCCCTATACACATGAGATCAGAGTTGGCTGATCGGTCATTTTGCAGACGGCGATCTCTCCCGACTCCCCCATACACACAAATATTCCAGCTTTCCTGTGGTCTGTATGAGAGAGTCGCCTCCAGACTCCTCTAGAGGAGGATTATCTACAGGAAGAACAAACGGATTATCCTCTGAAATTCAGGATGTCAGATCCTTCTCTGCCCTGACATCATCTGTCGGGAGGCCCCCAAATACATTATATGGTCGGCCAAACCCCCCGAAATCAGAGCTTTCATGGAACTTTAGCCTAATGTGTATGGGGGCGTTATAAGGTAACTTATTGGACGCTGCCTCTGGCCCGGCCTAATAGACCTTCATACATTGCAGCCCAGACCCCATTATTAGACATGTAAGTATCGGAGTAACTAGGCCGCCCCATACTATCGAGTACTTGGAGGCGGGGGGGCATTCAGCCAAACTCTGTCACACCTTCTTAGATGCCATGTTTGCTTTTCACAGCAGCAAGTGGTTAAACTGCCAGGGTTTTTGTTGCAGCCTCATCTGTGCCGTCCCTGCGGTGTACATCTATGTTCTGGGGCCCAAAAAGATTAATTTATTTTTAATAAATGTTTAACATGTTAAAAATTATAAAATGTGTCTTCTGCTTTTTGCATATAAGAATTGTTGGAGCCAATTTTCTTTAGAAACATTTTAATATCGGCTTTTTCTGGAGTTTTCCTTGTAATATAGGAAAGCCTAAGGCCAGAAATAAACCCCATAAATCACTGTACATGGAGACTTTGGGATCAGATCATTTCTGTCCGTTGTGTTTTTGGAAACTAAAAATCTTTTCTAAAAACCTCAAACTTCTGTGTGTGACTCAGAGCTGAGATCTAACGTGAGAGAAGATTCCAGTGCGGGGAAGACGGGGAACCTTCATATAGACGGCCGGTGGGGATGGAGGCAGTGACCGACTCTGGCCAAATCTGTTTCTAGAGCCGCAGTAGAAGATGAAGATGTCGTCCTCATCATGAAGGAGTTATTTCTCATGTCGCGTGTAATGAATATCTCCTGCAGTATTGCTAATGCCGATTTCCGTGTCGGTAATGAGAGGAGAATTAGCGTTATGGAAGATGAGTCTATGAGGAACATGTTCAGCTGCCGACTCCGAGGAGGAAACTGCTTGTTGTCTGGGGCCTAAATATATAGGTTTTATTAGTAGATGTCAGGGAAGAAAACTAAACCCTGTAAGATAATAAATCTCCTCATATGTTTCCCTTATTATCTCCAGTAATTGTATTATTACACCGGATTCTTATGATGTTACATCGGATCATCTTCTTCTCATTCAGGTCTCTACAATATCGGATCCTCACAGTGAAGATCTTCTACAGAAGAGAATTTTCCTGATTTACCCATCAAGGATGGATATGGACAGAGACAAGATGGCGGAGAGGATGTTACACCTCACCCTAGAGATCCTCTTCCGTCTCACTGGAGAGGTGAGAGATTCTGATGACGTCACATTACATCATTCTTATCTATGGGAATAACAGATGGACAGAACTGGAGAGGTGAGGACTCTGGAAATGTCTGGAGTGAGATTTATTAATGTGTCTCTCCATAACCAGGATTACACAGTGGTGAAGAAGACCTCTAGTGATCGCTGTCAGGACCCTGTGTCTGAGGGATGGGGAAGACCCCTGAGCCCAATCACGGGGCCTCCACGTCACCCCCTGATCCATGAGGACATCAATGACCAGAAGATCCTAGAAATCATCTACAAGATGATTGAGCTGCTGACTGGAGAGGTGACACTGCTGGGAATGCTGGGACATTATACAGTAACACTATGAAGGGATCGGGGGGATGACGGTATCATTGTATGTGTCAGGTTCCTATAAGGTGTCAGGATGTCGCTGTCTATTTCTCCATGGAGGAGTGGGAGTATTTAGAAGGACACAAAGATCTGTACAATGATGTCATAATGGAGGTTCCCCAGCCCCTCACATCTCCAGGTAATAGACAGGACTAAATACACACGGCCTATAATTATCTGTATGTAGAGAATGAATTCAGTCCCTGTATGTGTTTCCCCCAGATCTATCCAGTAAGAGGACAACACCAGAGAGATGTCCCCGTCCTCTTCTTCCACAGGACTGTAAACAAGAAGATCCCAGTGCTCCTCAGGATCATCAGGTAGATGGAGAGAAGGTGTCAGGAGATCTCCCCTGTGATGTGTAGACGGCTGTGAAGGTCTTGTGCTCAGTCTTGTTTTATCCACCAGTATTATATGTTTTATACTTGTGTAATGAGAACGGTGGAGATGGCAGGATTAGAGCTGATCATAGATGGGACTTCTCCATCTGTCGGTGACTTTTACAATATTTGTTTCAGGGTGAAGATCTGACCCATATTAACACTACAGAGACATATGTGAGGGGTGATGAGTGGTGTAAAGAGGAGATTCCCACATATGACTACCCGGGTGAGTAGTAACCACTGAATGCAGAGAAGTCACAGATTCCTCTCAGTCACCGGCTGTGGCTGCTTTATCGGTGGTGTAGTCCGGCCGTATTACCATGATCACCATTTTGCCTCTAGACCACAACATTCTCCTCCACCCAAAACTGTTCAAATGACTTTGGGCATTGAAAGCCCTTTTCTATAGAACGTACAACCTGGAGGATCCACCTACCCCCTGGGATTAGTGTGAGGGTGATCCCTTAAGGCGAGATCTATATGATTGCTTGTACCTGACCCAATATAGGCTGAGTGTGCATTTACAGTCACAGCGAACACAGAGTTAGATGTCTACTCCTTTCTCAGTAAAGGCTTGCACACAACTGAAGTTTATTCTCAAGACAAAGAAACAGGAAATGGGTGTCACACAATCTCCTGAGTAGCCAGTGTCAGTGTATGATAGGTCCATTTCAGCTTCACTTCCATATATGGTATCCAGTATCTCAGCTTCTGCATTCCAAGGATTCCTTCCAGGGTGTTGTCTAACGACATAGACGCCATCTTGGTACACCATATGTAATAATAATAATAATAATCTTTATTTATATAGCGCCAACATATTCCGCAGCGCTTTACAGTTTATCACTTTCAAAACACAAGTCATAAGTTACGTTAACAATACAATAATTAAAGCAAAATAGGACGACCCTGCTGGTGAGAGCTTACAATCTACAATGAGGTGGGGGAGATACAGAGTACAGGTGTGTATTTACAATGAAGGTCCAGCCTTCTTGAGGGAGTGAGAGATGGATGGAGATAGTGAATGGGCTACACACGCACACTTACACATAGAATGACTTTGATTAATGAACGTAATAGGCCGCTCTGAACAAATGTGTTTTGAGGAAACGCCTGAAACTATGCAAATTGTGGATAGTCCTAATTTCTTGGGGTAGAGCATTCCAGAGGATAGGAGCAGCGCGGGAGAAGTCTTGGAGTCGGGAGTGGGAGGTTAAGGATTAGTGCAGAGGTTAGTCGAAAGTCGTTTGCAGAGCGCAGCGGTCGGTTAGGCCGATGGACAGAAATAAGGGAGGAGATGTAGGGGGGTGCCGCACTGTGGAGAGCTTTGTGGGTGAGAACAAGTACTTTGAATTGGATACTATAATGAATCGGCAGCCAATGTAAGGACTGGCAAAGAGCGAACGCGTCAGAGTGCCGATTAGTCAGATAGATGACCCTGGCTGCTGCATTAAGTATGGACTGGAGAGGGGATAGTCAAGTGACGGGGAGGCCAATTAATAGAGCGTTGCAGTAATCCAGGCGGGAGTGGATCACTGCTACAGTGAGGGTTTTTGTTGTTTCCATTGTGAGAAAAGGGCGGATTCTAGAGGAAGAGGAGATGACGTGGCACCAGAGAACAAAACACTGAAGGTGTGGTCAGAGAGATAGGAAGAGAACTAGGAGAGAGCAGTGTCCTTAATGCCTAGTGACTGGAGCATAGAGAGTAGGAGATGGTGGTCAACAGTGTCGAAAGCTGCAGACAGGTCGAGAAGAATGAGCAGAGAGTGGTCACCATTACATTTTGCTGTCAGAAGGTCATTGGTCAGTTTGATGAGTACAGTTTCAGTCGAATGTAAGCGGCGGAAGCTGGACTGTGAAGGGTCTAGAAGGGAGTGAGTGGAGAGGTAATGGGTAAGGCGGCAGTAGACTAGGTGCTCCAAGAGTTTAGAGATGAAGGGGAGATTGGAGACTGGTCTGTAGTTGTTTGTGCAGGATGGGTCGAGAGTGGGTTTCTTTAATAATGGAGTAACAATGGCGTGTTTGAAGGAGGATTGGAAAATGCCCGAGGAGAGGGAGAGATTAAAGATTGTAGTTAGGTGGGTTGTGACGACTGGAGCTGTGAACTGACTTATATAAGGGTTAATAATTGATTTCATTAGCCATTCTCTCCTTCACATAAGGAGACGCTGACCGTTACCTGCCCAGATCTGTAACTATAAAGCCAAATGACAGCGTACGTAGAATGTGCTGACAAGATAGAAAATCACTTGGAGAAAAATCTTATGCTGGGCCTGTAAGAGAAAGCGGAGGGTAATGATGCTGCTGGCTTCCTAGATCACTGAGATCTTATCGGATGAATCTTCTCTCCCTTCTGTGCTGCTGAATGTCTCATGGTCCCTACAAGACCAGGTCCAGTCTTTCTGGCCAAACTTCCCTTTTATGAGCGACACCAGTAAATGTGCAGTGAGGCCGAGTGTGAATTTCTGTCCAATAACAGCAGAGTTTCCCTTTATCCTGACTTTTCAATTTGTATTAAAACCAACTAACTTCAAGGAGGATTGTGATAATCTCCAGGACAAACATTCCACCTGTGCCATGATAGATCTCTAAGCTGTGCGTGGCTGATGGCTGTAATATACATTTATTCCCGCCTGCAGGAGATGTGTTGGCTCCAGCCCTGGTGTCATGGAGTCACTCCACATCATAAATTACATTGTTTTCCAACCTAAGGAATTCAGATTACTGCACAATCTCTCCTGAAATGGGGAGCAATATTATTATCTCTAATCTTCTGGTCAGGATCCATAGTAGCTCCAATGTGCTACCATAAATGAGGGCGACTCTGGTTTACTGTTGTTTAATCTGTATTTGTAGTTTGAAGTTAATGAGATTCTCGTGCTCTGGGGCGGGGCTGTGGGTGGGGCTGTGGGAGGGGCTTTATGAAGTGTGCTGATTACATATTCATCTGTATTGGCTTATGACAGGTCGCTGATCCCTCACTGACCTGCCCCCATTATTACATAATGCATATAATAGCATTGATATTATTGGTGATAATGCCTATAATATTGTGGCTATTGTGAGGCTTAGAAAAAAAATTACAGACAGCAAAATGACACGGCGATGGCGGCGCCTGCGCAGTAGCCTCTATCTCTTACTTATAGATGCTACTGCGCAGTTGCCGCCATCGAAGGTGACATTTTGCTGGATGTCGTTTTTTTTCTAAGCCTCACAATAACATATTGTGCCCAGCTTGTGTCTCTGGAGACCTCCCCCCACCTACCCCCGGAAATTGTTACATCAGCTCTACTCAAATGTGTCTGTCACTAAATAAACCAAATGCTTGAATGTCAAAACAGTTCAAAAACGTGGTTCTGTGTGGAAGATTGTAAAGCCGTCATGGAGGCATAAGGCTGGCAGTGATGGGCATTGTGGGTAATAATAGCGGGGATCATGCCTCATTCCTCTCTAGGAGCATACACGACATCTTCTCTGGGGGTTCTTTCTTGTTTCAGCTACTGGGATGAGTGCAATAAAATGTCGCTCAGTGAGTCTTCTGACATCTTCACATTCTAAAGGATTGGCGGGGACAAAATTATCAAAAACAAGATTTTCAGTGACCTTTTCCTGATAATCAAGGAAAGTGTCTGCATTTCCTGCTTTTTTGTATAACACAAAAGAATTATATGTGGCCACCTGAAACAAATACATGACTAACTTTTTATACCAGGTATTTGATTTTCTTGATACCTGGTATGGCTGTAGAACCTGATCTGCAAGGTCCACACCCCATATATTTGTTGTAGTCAGTGACAGACACAGGTTTTGGAGTAGTGGATCCCTGTTGGTCTGCAGTGGCCCTTGTGGCATCTGTGTGGATCGAGCTCAGGATAAAAATATCTTTTTTATCCTTATACTTAAGGGCAAGCAGCTCTCCATTGTGTAAAGACCCTGACTGCGCCTTTCAGAACTCTTTGCTGAGCAATGATTGTGGAAACCCCTGACTGTTTTTGCGAATGGTCCCACAAGCCCCTATGTTATGTTCAACCAGACTTTTAAATAGAGGTATGCTGGTGTAGTAGTTGTCAACATGCAGATTGTAGCCTTTTTGTAGAAATGGAGATCAGCTCCCAAACGATTTTTCCAGATGTCTCCAGATAAGTAGGGCGTGGCTTGAACAGGGCTGTTGGACCAATAGGACTGAATGCTCGTTTTTTAACAAGCCCCATAGCGAATGTAAGTCCTAAAAATGTTTGCATTTCTAGGACATTAGTTGGTTCCATAAATTTGACCTAGCATAATAGGATCGTGGATTCTGGCTGATGAATTGGGACACAAATAAATTTGTAGGATAATATGCTCTAGCAAGCTATCAGTCAGAAACAAATTAAAAAAATAATTGGTCCAAAATTTTCCACCTCCACATTTATACCAGGAATGGCATTAAAATTAGGGATGAATGGAGTAGCCGAATCCGAAGCCTCACATCTGGGAAATGCTACATCAAGAGGCAAAGCCCCTTGGACATCGGTGTGCGCCAATTCACGAGCACTAGGGACAGCGCTAGTACTGGGCATTGTTCCCTGAGTTGTAGACATTTCTCCAGAAGCGCTATTTGTCCTTCTTGTTGTACTGGTCCTTGTGTGTGAGGATGGACCAGAATCACTGCTCATTTCTGAGCTATCACTGTCGCTGCTACTAAAGGCCTCGTAATCCACATTGCCATCTGACACTGCACTTTCTTCACTGTCAGAACATAAAAGTGTATAAGCCTCCTCTGCACTATAATACTGACGGGTCATTTTATTCGTTTTTATTTATTTATTTTTTTCCGGAAAAAGAGAACTCTGACATGACTGATGTGACATGACCCAATTATTGGGGAGACAATTGAGAAAAGCCTAATTCTTTATCCTAATCCTAACTTTAGCCTAACAGTAACCCTAACTATAGCATTAACTCTATCCTGCCTTATCTGTTTTTCTATTGACAAATGATGGACCTGAGTGGGGACTTGTTTTTTCTGAGATGAGAATTGGTATTATTTTTGCCTACATAACATTGATTGGTTTCTTTTTATTTGATATTTGGGAGGCAGAATGAACAAATAGTTGAACACCACACACTACTGGTTCATCCAACAAGGTTTTCTATTAGATGGTGAACTGTCATTGTCTTGGTAAATAATTAAAGTTTTTTACATAGCTTGCTATTTTTATGGACAGTTTAAGTAGAAATGTTCAAAAATATAAAACTCAAGGATATTTTATTAAAAAATAACAATTGTTTTTTATCTTAGCAGATGACTGTACCAGGAGATCAGAGGGACAGCTGACATCTTCAAGTTTTAAATCTGATGATCTTGAGATCCTACCAGATACAACTGAAGTGAATGCCAGTACTCCAGATATACCATCATCCATTCACAGCAAAGATCTGTCATCTGATCCTATGAAACAGGTCCCATCTTCTGATTCATTACTGACTACTAAGGAAAATCAAAGTCCCAAAAGAGGCAATAAAAAACAAACTGCTCCTAAAGCAAAGAAGTCATTTTCATGTTCAGAATGTGGGAAATGTTTTAACAAGAAATCTCATTTTGTTACACACCAGAGAACTCACACAGGGGAGAAGCCTTTTTCCTGTTCAGAATGTGGGAAATGTTTTCACTGGAAATCACAATTGGTTTATCACCGTAGAACTCACACAGGGGAGAAGCCTTTTTCCTGTTCAGAATGTGGGAAATGTTTTAACCAGAAATCAGATTTGGTTTATCACCATAGAACTCACACAGGGGAGAAGCCTTTTTCCTGTTCAGAATGTGGGAAATGTTTTGCACATAAATCACATTTTGTTAATCACCAGAGAACACACACAGGGGAGAAACCTTTTTCGTGTTCTGAATGTGGGAAATGTTTTAGCCAGAAAGCGATTCTTGTTAGACATCAGAGCATTCACATGGGGGAGAAGCTTTTTTCCTGTTCAGAATGTGGGAAATGTTTTAATCGGAAATCAGATTTGGTTAATCACCATAGAACTCACACAGGGGAGAAGCCTTTTTCTTGTTCAGAATGTGGGAAATGTTTTAACCTGAAATCACAATTGGTTAATCACCAAAGAACTCATACAGGGGAGAAACCTTTTTCATGTTCAGAATGTGGGAAAACTTTTAACCAGAAATGTCATCTTATTAGTCACCAGAGAACTCACGCAGGGGAGAAGCCTTTTTCCTGTTCAGAATGTGGGAAATGTTTTAACTGGAATTCACAATTGGTTAATCACCAAAGAACTCACACAGGAGAGAAGCCTTTTTCATGTTCAGAATGTGGGAAATGTTTTAACCAAAAAGGGAATCTTGATGAACACCAAAGAACTCACACAGGAGAGAAGCCTTTTTCATGTTCAGAATGTGGGAAATGTTTTAACCATAAAGGGAATTTTGTTAAGCACCAAAGAACTCACACAGGAGAGAAGCCTGTTTGATGTTCAGAATGTGGGAAATGTTTTAAATGGAAAATAGATCTTGATCGCCATCAAAGAACGCACACAGGGGAGAAGCCTTTTTCCTGTTCAGAATGTGAGAAATGTTTTAACCGGAAAGCGCTTCTTGTTAGACATCAGATACCTCACACAGAGGAGAAGCCATTTTCATTTTCTTCATGTGGGAAATATTTTACTTGGAAATCAACTGTGAATAAACATCAGAGACGTCACATAGGGGAGAAGTCTTTTTTATGTTCATAGTGTTGGAATAGTTTTAACCAAAATTGAATCTTCTTAAATGGGTTGTCTCTTGTCATTCCTCATGTTTGCTGACAAAAGGATAAAACTAAGCTTTATTAATTCCAAATGTAAAACTGTACCCAAAATTCACCCCCTGAAGATTAGTTAATAGGTGACTAATAGAAAAAACATGTACCCCACATCTCAGTATATAGGTAGAGGTGACGTATACACACTCACTCTCCAAGCCTCTCATTTCTATGGGTTTCATCGTCCTCACCAAAGGCGACTCATTGGGAGACTATTTTTTAATATTGACCTATATTCAAGTGAGACTAGACAAAAAAACTAAAATCATGTGTCATGTTATCCGAAACAGTCAGAAAACTAGACCCATATTGGCAGATCCCAGACCTCAGACTATATACTGTGTAAGTTTATAAGCCCCTCCAGTGTCAGGAATAGATAGTATGTGAAAATACAGTATAATTCTTGTGTTTTCTCCTATAGGGACTGCCCTAGTTTGGTAATGTAACTGCTGTTAATTAGTAGTGCAGACAAATTGTCCTAGACTAAACTCAGTCTTCAGACGGCCCAATATGTACCACTCAGGGAAAACTTACCTGCTCCAAAGATCATTAGCAGCTTCTAACTAATGGCCATGCTGCGGTCTGTCAGGGAACGAGTGCAATATCGGTATAAAGACTAGGGATATGTGCAGTCATAATGTCTGGGAGATCTGTGCCATTAATTAGTATGAATATGGAAATTATCTCTGAAAGGTAAGTGTTCCCTGAGTGGTATATACGGTATTATCACATACTATCTATTCCTGACACTGGAGTGGCTTATAAACTTACACAGTAAATAGTCTGACGTCTGGGGGTCACCCAATATGGGGCTAGTTTTCTGACTGTTTCGGATAACATGATACATGATTTTAGGGTTTTCTTCGTCTAGTCCCGCTTGAATATAGTTCAGTATTAAATAGTCTCCTGATGAATGAATGATGAATCCAATGAATATTTATTTCTCTTAAGTAGCGGCACACGTGACCGCTGACAGCAGCAGGAAGCCGGGGGCTGACACTGCGCGCTACTGAAGAGCAATGAATAGTCACCCCGATCTCCAATGAACAGTCCCGGTAAGTACTCCGGCAGCTGTGCTCTGCTTGTGAGCAACGCATGACGTCCCTGCCATGTGCTGCTTACAAGCATAAAGCAGTTGCTGACACCGGAGCAGGATGCAGCGAGGGAGCGCCAGGTAGGTAAGTGTAATTTTATTTTTTAAAGTTTTCTGATGGTGCCATGCATACTAGGATGGGGGTGGGGGCAAATGGGATGGGGCCATGCATACCAGGACGAGATGGGGGCCAATCATACCAGGACGAGATGGGGGCCCTGCATATTAATATAGGGATGAGAGCGATCATTCCTGCCAGGATAAGGATGAGGGATCCATGCATACCAGGATAGGGATGAGGGGGCCTTGTGTATCAGGATGGGGGGTGAGACGACCATATATACCAGGATAAGGGATACTAAGTACAGAATTGACCACATTTTTTGCTTTAACCTCTTTACTCCCAAGGGTGGTTTGCATGTTAATGCCCGGGCCAATTTTTACAATTCTGACCACTGTCCCTTTATGAGGTAATAACTGTGGAATGCTTCCATGGATCCCGGTGATTCTGACATTGTTTTCTCGTGACATATTGTACTTCATGTTAGTGGTAAAATTTCATTCATATAACTTGCGTTTATTTGTGAAAAAAACAGAAATTTGACGAAAATTTTGAAAATTTCGCAATTTTCCAACTTTGAATTTTTATGCTCTTAAATCACAGAGATACGGCACTCAAAAAACTTAAGTAATATTTCCCACATGTTTACTTTACATCAACACAATTTGGGAACCAAATTTTTTTTTGTTAGGAAGTTATAAGGGTTAAAAGTTGACCAGCGATTTCTCATTTTCACACCATTTTATTTTTATGGACCACATCACATTTTAAGTCACTTTGAGGGTCTATATGATAGAAAATACCTAAAAGTGACACCATTCTAAAAATTGCACCCCTCAAGGTGCTCAAAACCAGATTCAAGAAATTTATTAACCTTTCAGGTGCTTCACAGGAATTTTTTAAATGCTTAAAAAAATGAACATTTAACTTTTTTCACAAAAAAAATTGCTTCAGGTTCAATTTTTTTATTTTACCAAAGGTAACAGTAGAAATTGAACTGGAAAAGTTATTTTGCAATTTGTTCTGAGTAAGCTGATACCTGATATGTGGGGGGGAACCACTCTTTTGGCTCATGGCAGAGCTCGGAAGGGAAGCAGCGCCGTTTGACTTTTTCTCTGCAAAATTGGCTGGAATTCATATCGGATGCCATATCAAGTTTGGAAAGCCCCTTATGTGCCTAAACAGTGGAAACTCCCCACAAGTGACCCTATTTTGGAAACTAGACACCCACAAGGAACTTATCTAGATATGTGGTGAGGACTTTGAACCCCCAAGGGCTTCACATAAGTTTATAATGTACAGCCGTACAATTAAAAAATATTTTTTCCACAAAAATGATCTTTTCACCCCCAATTGTTATTTTCCCAAAAGTAACAGGACCCCAAAAGTTATTGTGCAATTTGTCGTGAGTACGCTGATACCCCAAATGTGGGGGTAAACCACTATTTGGGCGCAAGGAAGAGCTCGGAGGGGAAGCAGCGCCATTTGACTTTTTTGGCTGGAATTGAGATCAGACGCCATGTTGTTTGGAGAGCATCTGATGTGCCTAAACAGTTGAAACCCCCAATTCTAACTCCAACCCTAACCCCAACACACCCCTAACCCTAATCTCAGCCTTAGCCCTAACGGGAAAATGGAAATTGTCATGATCCCACCGCTGCCACCAACATGTGACAATCCCACCGCTGACACCAATATGTCAGCAGGCAGAGTGATGCGACGCACTGCCAGCACACGGCTATCACAGGCACAGTGGGGGCTTATCTTAGTTATCCCGCCACTGGCACCATGTGACAAAAATATACAGCAAGCTAATCTTGCCCTAGAACTTTATCGCAGGGGGGTTATTTTGGATGCCCCACTGTTGTGAGTTCATTTTCCCCTTCACTGTTGATGTCTGATGAACTCCCTCTTCTGGTGAAGGAAGGTAGTGAGGCTGATTACCAAACACCTGATCTGGTAGATGATGACTGGGTAACAGGAAATTCTGACTGGATATAAGGCAGCCGACGCCCTTCTAAGTCGCTGGTGATTTCTCTGCTGGATTCTTGGAGACCAGTCTGATTCCTGCTTCCCAAAGATAAGTTTTTGCTCTGCTATTTAACTTATTAGTTTTGTTTTCCTTGTTTTTTGGAGTTCAGCCATCCCCGGTCGGGGATGTGCCGAGTTCCATTTTTGTCTCTGATCAGTTTGTCTCTTTGCTCTGTCTTCAGAATTTACCTGAGGGCTGAAATAGTCTTTTTGAAGTCCTAGCGACTTCAGGGCCTGTTTTTCCTATCAGACGGTTGGGACATTTTTTGGTAGGGTTTTTTACGGATTGCAGACAGCAGCTTTTCTTTCCTGTCCTTTTTAGTTAGCTTGGGCCCCATCGTTTGCTCAATCTATCTTTATATCTGTGTTAGTGTTTTCATCTTGCTTCACCGTCATTATATGTTGGGGGCTGCCTATTGCTTTGGGGTCTGCTCTGGGGCAGTTTAGATTTCCCCTTTCTTTAGGCCTATTTAGTTCTCCGGCTGTGATCGAGGGGTCTAGGGCATCGTAGGAACCCCCCACGGCTACTGTTAGTTGTTGTGGATAGGATCAGGGGTCTGCAATCCGATAGCTACCAACCTCTCTGGTTTTCTGGACTTAGCTTGTATTTTTGTTTTTTCCTCCTTCGGTGACTCATTCATAACACACCTCTGCGGGCGCCTATCCCTTTGAGGGGTATTGATACTACTCCTTTGGCGCAGAATAAACCTCAGTTTTGGACCCAGGTGGTAATGCGTGTCGCCCCAGACCATCAAGAGAATTGCAGATTTTTGGTGTTGCATAATTTGCATGATACCATTGTTCTGGGGTTTCCCTGGTTGCAAATCCATAATCCAGTTTTGGATTGGAAATCTGTGTCTGTGGTGAGTTGGGGTTGTCGGTGTGCCCTTAGTGATGCTCCTGTTTTCTCCACCTCTCCCCAGTCGCATGATGTTCCTGACTATTTGGCGGACTTTTATGATGTATTTAGTGAGAATGAGTCTGCGTCTTTGCCTCCTCATAGAAGTTATGACTGTGCAATTGAGCTGAGCCCTGGGTGTAAATTTCCCAAGGGTCGGCTCTTCAATTTATCTGTACCCGAGCACGAGGCTATGCGATCCTATATTAAGGAGTCGTTGGAGAAGGGTCATATTAGACCATCCTCTTCACCCTTAGGTGCTGGGTTTTTTTTCGTGGCTAAGAAAGATGTGTCATTAAGGCCTTGTATTGACTATCGTTCCCTCAACAAAATTACTGTTAAATATCAGTATCTGTGTAAAATAATGCGTATTCTTGTAAAATACTTAGGACTAGTTACCAGATAAAAATGTAGTAGGTTTATTTGGATTCTTCCATCAAAGAAAAGATTATTACAGAAAAACATAAAAATAGGTGAAAGAGAGATTGTCCATTAGTTCATAGCAAAAGCTTGTCACCTTCTTTCCTGGAACTCTGAAAAGACATGTGTCCTGTAGTGCGTAGCTTCTCTGGATGTGAGTTGGATTAACATACCAGCTGTTCAGTTATGTCCGTGCAGAGATGACATCTTGCGTCTGTGTCTCATGTTGGTGAGGGAAGGAGCGAGCGACCGCTACAGTTAGCCATGAATTATATACGTCTCTTGAAGCACGTGATCTCGGTATATATGGAGTTGTCCTGTACCATGAGCCAAACTTACAAAAATAGCCTATGTCGTGTCAGCTAAAGCAATGTACAGAACTGAGTCTTATATGAAATTAACGGATTATTAATATTTAACAGCCCGTAAGAGGGAATAGTGGTGACTCTGCCATCTTTCTCTGTACACTCCCGGCATGTCGCCTGTAGGATCTGTAATCCCCATCTCTTGTTAGGATGGTTCCTCCTTTACACTATATGGGCTGTGCTGTATTCCTGGGATATCCCATATAGCACTGGCTGCACTTTATATCTCCTATCTGTATTCCAGGGATGTAATGCGCTGTCAGCTCTTTATTCTCTCACTATTTATACCCTTTGCTCTGTGTCCTCTCATTATATAAACTATTCATCTATAAGTGCACAGGATCTATTCCCCTTATACACGGATATCCAGTGATAGATCTACAATCCGGTTACATATATCTATGTATGGATTTATCTTATCTATATATATAAAACTGAACATATCTATGTGTGTGTGTGTGTGTGTATCACCAACCAATCACGAAGCATCTTTCATTTCACCAGAGCTGTTAAAAAGAAGCTGAGCTGTGATTGGTTGCTATCAGCAAGTTTTTCCACTTGACAACACCTCAGCAGACACTGACATGGTGGGAGAAATCTAGCATCCCCGGGAACATAAGCTCCAGCCATTGTCTGCCCCCCACACAGGAGCACAGAGCACATGACATAAATGAATCCCCCCCTCCCATGGATCATTGGTATGGAAGTTAGGGCAAATCCACTCAGCGTTTTGGTACTGACTCCAGGCCTTTCTTAAAGGGATCTCCTGTACGGAAGTTAGGGCAAATCCCTCAGCGCTCTGATTCTGACCCCAGGGTTCTATTAAAGGGATCATTAGTATGCAAGTCAGGGCAAATCCACTCAGCGCTATGGTTCTGACGCCAGGCCTCTCTTAAAGGGATCCACAGTATGGAAGTTAGGATCGTACCACTCAGAGCTCTGGCTCTGACCACAGGCTGACGAGATGATGTGAGATATTAGGGGTAGTAGTCCGGTGGCTCTGACTGACGAGATGATGTGGGATATTAGGGGTAGTCCGGTGGCTCTGGCTGACGGGATGATGTGGGATATTAGGGGTAGTAGTCCGGTGGCTCTGGCTGACGGGATGATGTGGGATATTAGTGGTAGCAGTCCGGTGGCTCTGGCTGATGGGATGATGTGGGATATTAGGGGTAGTAGTCCGGTGGCTCTGGCTGACGAGATGATGTGGGAAATTAGGGGTAGCAGTCCGGTGGCTCTGGCTGATGGGATGATGTGGGATATTAGGGGTAGTAGTCCGGTGGCTCTGACTGACGAGATGATGTGGGATATTAGGGGTAGTAGTCCAGTGGCTGTGACGGGATGATGTGGGATATTAGGGGTAGTAGTCCGGTGGCTCTGGCTGATTAGGGGTAGTAGTCCGGTGGCTCTGGCTGATGGGATGATGTGGGATATTAGGAGCAGTAGTCCGGTGGCTCTGGCTGACGGGATGATGTGGGATATTAGGGGTAGTAGTCCGGTGGCTCTGGCTGACGAGATGATGTGGGATATTAGGGGTAGTAGTCCGGTGGCTCTGGCTGATGGGATGATGTGGGATATTAGTGGTAGCAGTCCGGTGGCTCTGGCTGATGGGATGATGTGGGACATTAGTGGTAGCAGTCCGGTGGCTCTGGCTGACGGGATGATGTGGGATATTAGGGGTAGTAGTCCGGTGGCTCTGGCTGACGGGATGATGTGGGATATTAGTGGTAGCAGTCCGGTGGCTCTGGCTGATGGGATGATGTGGGATATTAGGGGTAGTAGTCCGGTGGCTCTGGCTGACGGGATGATGTGGGATATTAGGGGTAGTAGTCCGGTGGCTGACGGGATGATGTGGGATATTAGGGGTAGTAGTCCGGTGGCTCTGGCTGATGGGATGATGTGGGATATTAGTGGTAGCAGTCCGGTGGCTCTGGCTGATGGGATGATGTGGGATATTAGTGGTAGCAGTCCAGTGGCTCTGGCTGACGGGATGATGTGGGATATTAGGGGTAGTAGTCCGGTGGCTCTGGCTGACGGGATGATGTGGGATATTAGTGGTAGCAGTCCGGTGGCTCTGGCTGATGGGATGATGTGGGATATTAGGGGTAGTAGTCCGGTGGCTCTGGCTGACGAGATGATGTGGGAAATTAGGGGTAGCAGTCCGGTGGCTCTGGCTGATGGGATGATGTGGGATATTAGGGGTAGTAGTTCGGTGGCTCTGACTGACGAGATGATGTGGGATATTAGGGGTAGTAGTCCAGTGGCTGTGACGGGATGATGTGGGATATTAGTGGTAGTAGTCCGGTGGCTCTGGCTGATGGGATGATGTGGGATATTAGGAGCAGTAGTCCGGTGGCTCTGGCTGACGGGATGATGTGGGATATTAGGGGTAGTAGTCCGGTGGCTCTGGCTGACGAGATGATGTGGGATATTAGGGGTAGTAGTCCGGTGGCTCTGGCTGATGGGATGATGTGGGATATTAGTGGTAGCAGTCCGGTGGCTCTGGCTGATGGGATGATGTGGGATATTAGTGGTAGCAGTCCGGTGGCTCTGGCTGACGGGATGATGTGGGATATTAGGGGTAGTAGTCCGGTGGCTCTGGCTGACGGGATGATGTGGGATATTAGTGGTAGCAGTCCGGTGGCTCTGGCTGATGGGATGATGTGGGATATTAGGGGTAGTAGTCCGGTGGCTCTGGCTGACGGGATGATGTGGGATATTAGGGGTAGTAGTCCGGTGGCTGACGGGATGATGTGGGATATTAGGGGTAGTAGTCGGGTGGCTCTGGTTGACGGGATGATGGGTGATATTAGGGGTAGTAATCCGGTGGCTCTGGCTGCTGGGGTGATGTGGGATATTAGGGGTAGTAGTCCGGTGGCTCTGGCTGACGGGATGATGTGGGATATTAGTGGTAGTAGTCCGGTGGCTCTGGCTGACGAGATGATGTGGAAAATTAGGGGTAGTAGTCCGGTGGTTCTGGCTGACGGGATGATGTGGGATATTAGTGGTAGTAGTCCGGTGGCTCTGGCTGACGGGATGATGAGGGATATTAGGGGTAGTAGTCTGGTGGCTCTGGCTGATGGGATGATGTGGGATATTAGGGGTAGTAGTCCGGTGGCTCTGGCTGACGGGATGATGTGGGATATTAGTGGTAGTATTCCGGTGGCTCTGGCTGATGAGATGATGTGGGATATTAGGGGTAGTAGTCCGGTGGCTCTGGCTGACGGGATGATGTGGGATATTAGGGGTAGTAGTCCGGTGGCTCTGACTGACGAGATGATGTGGGATATTAGTGGGAGTAGTCCGGTGGCTCTGGCTGATGGGATGATGTGGGATATTAGGGGGAGTAGTCCGGTGGCTCTGGCTGACGGGATGATGTGGGATATTAGGGGTAGTAGTCCGGCGGCTCTGACTGACGAGATGATGTGGGATATTAGTGGGAGTAGTCCGGTGGCTCTGGCTGACGGGATGATGTGGGATATTAGGGGTAGTAGTCCGGTGGCTCTGGCTGACGAGATGATGAGGGATATTAGGGGTAGTAGTCTGGTGGCTCTGGCTGACGGGATGATGAGAGATATTAGTGGTAGTAGTCCGGTAGCTCTGGCTGACGGGATGAGGGATATTAGGGGTAGTAGTCCGGTGGCTCTGGCTGACGGGATGATGTGGGATATTAGGGGTAGTAGTCCGGTGGCTCTGGCTGACGGGATGATGTGAGATATTAGGGGTAGTAGTCCGGTGGCTCTGAATGATGGGATGATGTGGGATATTAGGGGTAGTAGTCCGGTGGCTCTGGCTGACGGGATGATGAGGGATATTAGGGGTAGTAGTCTGGTGGCTCTGTGTCACGTCACCGTCAGACTCGGGGTCTGCTGTTCCGCCCTCAGCCACTAGGAGGCGACGGACTGTCACGCCGCCCTCGGGCTCGGGGCCTGCTGTCCAGGCCTCGGCTACCAGGAGGCGCCGGACTGACATGTCATCGTCGAATTCAGGGCCTGCTGTTCCGCCCTCAGCCACTGTGAGGCGCCGTGGCTCGCGCCCGAGTAATGGTGGCAACAGTGAAAGGGCTTCTGCGCAGGCGTCTAGTGGACACAGACTCCGCTCCTCTGTCAGTCATGAAGGGGTTGGTGCATCGTCATCAGGTCTGGTCCTGGGGGCGGTCCTGATGACATCATCAGCCCGGGAGCCTGTGAGGGATGACCTGATCCCTCAAATACCTTTGGACTGGGCTTGCAAGCCGCCGGATATATTCTTGGTTCCCCTGCGTGTTACTGTGTGAATTGCTGTTGACTGACTCTGACTTTTGCCTGGACTTCTGACTCTGCTTCTGCCTAACGATTCTGTACCTCTGCGACTCTCCTGGTTTATGACTCTGACTTCGGCCTGGATTCTGACTCTGCTTTTGCCTAACGATTCTGTACTTCTGCTGCCCTCCTGGTTTATGACTCTGACTTCGGCCTGGATTCTGACTCTGCTTCTGCCTAACGATTCTGTACCTCTGCTGCCCTCCTGGTTTATGACTCTGGCTTCGACCTGGAATCTGACTCTGCTACTGTCTACTGTTTTTGTACCATTTCTGCCTGACTGGTTTAGTCTCGGATATCATTGCCTCTGTGTCCTGTATTGGAACACCTTTCTGGCGACCGTCCTGCTCTGGTCATTGCTCCTATTCAGACAGCGCCTCCTGGGCTCTGCTATAAATCCAGATCCCTGTATAGGGGTAAAGGGTATCAGTGTTTCTCGGGGTGCTGTCTGGCTGCAGTCCAGACCGCAGGCAGACGTCACATTATATCCGGCCCCAAAAAAATAAAACTGCTCTTGTGTCTATACTTAACACATATAAAAGCAGTTTTCCTCACCTTTTTTTTTTCTTCCTCCTGACTGAGCTGATTCCTGGCCCAAACACCTGTTACATTGCACAGCCTGGAAGGTTACTCTCAGGCCCAAGCATGCTGCAGCCTGGAAGCTTCAAAGAAAATGCTGGCTGTTGGAAATCCACATTCCTGGAGCATCGCCCCCTGGACAGCGCTGGGGGTCAGGTATTGCCCGCAAAAGCGGCCAAACTGTTGTTACCAGTTTCCCTTTCTTTTGCTAAGAAACGTCTGTGTGCGAAGGCTTATGTGGATTGTGGTGCTGCCGGCAACCTTATGGATTTTTTATTTGCTAAGAGTCTGGGTGTACCTCTGCTAAAGCTTAAAGCGCCTATTCAAACTATTACAATTAATGGTACATCTATAGACCAGGGAGGCGTGGAATTCATTACTGCCGAAATTTCTATGTCAGTGGGGACATTACATAACGAACAAATGTCATTTTTTGTTATACACAATTTATCAGATCCAGTTGTGTTAGGCATGCCATGGTTGCACCAGCATAATCCAGTTATTGACTGGCGCATAGGTGATATCGTGCGCTGGAGTCCACGGTGTCAGAATCGCTGTATGTCACTGTCAGTGAACCAAGTTAAAATTAAAAACCCCTCCATTCCATATGCATTCGGAGATTATGAAGATGTCTTCTCCATAGTGGAGTCTGAGAAACTACCTCCTCATAGAGAGTACGACTGTCCTATAGACTTGGTCCCTGGTGCCCGTCTCCCTAAGGGGAGAATATTCAACCTCTCGGGTCCGGAGCGTGTAGCCATGAATGACTACATAGCAGACAGCCTACGTAAAGGCTTTATTAGACCTTCCACCTCACCTGTAGGAGCTGGGTTTTTCTTTGTAGAAAAAAAAGATGGTGGACTCAGACCATGCATCGATTATCGTGAGCTGAACGCAATTACTGTAAAAAATCAGTACTCGCTCCCACTCATTCCTGATCTGTTTAATCAGCTACTGGGAGCCCGCTGGTTTACTAAACTTGACCTCCGGGGGGCATATAATCTGGTCCGCATAAGAAGCGGTGACGAATGGAAAACGGCCTTTAATACACCTCTTGGTCACTTTGAGTACCTTGTAATGCCGTTCGGACTCAGTAACGCACCTGCCGTATTTCAACACTTTGTCAATGACATTTTCAGGGACATTTGTGGGGTGTGTGTCGTCGTGTATCTGGATGACATTTTGATTTATTCGGCTGACCCTGTGACACATGCTCAACACGTCCGTTCGGTATTGCAGAGACTGCGAAAAAACTCCTTGTATGCGAAATTAGAAAAATGTGTTGTTTTTTTTTGCTGAAGAGGTACAGTTCTTAGGATACATGGTCTCAGGCAAGGGGTTTCGCATGGACCCTGCCAAGATTCAACCCATTAAGGATTGGGTGCAACCCAAATCGCTGAAAGCGCTGCAGCGGTTTTTGGGATTTGCGAATTATTACCGCAAGTTTATCAGGGGTTTCTCTGAGATTGCCAAGCCACTCACGGACCTTACCCGAAAAGGGGCGGACGTGACTAATTGGAATCCTGAGGCAACCTGAGCTTTTTCTACACTAAAGGAGTGCTTCGTGGCCAACCCGGTGTTGATTCAACCAAACTTGGACCACCCCTTTATTGTTGAAGTAGATGCCTCCGAAGTCGGAGTGGGAGCAGTGCTCTCGCAAGGCACTGCATCCCTCACTCAGCTTCGCCCATGTGCATTTTTCTCCCGCAAATTCTCTGCCACGGAGGGAAACTATGACGTCGGTAATCGGGAATTACTGGCGATCAAATGGGCCTTCGAGGAATGGCGCCACTTCCTCGAAGGTGCCAAACACAAGGTCACTGTTATTACAGACCACAAAAACCTAACCTACCTAGAGTCAGCTAAAAGACTAAATCCCAGGCAGGCTAGGTGGGCCTTGTTTTTCTCCAGGTTTGATTTTATAATCACCTTCCGCCCCGGGACTAAAAATGTGAGGGCAGATGCCCTCTCTCGCAGTTTCTGCCCCACACAGACCGAGGACTGTGAACCAGTCCCAATATTGGCTAATGGAATCGTCGTGTCGGCAGTGTCTTTGGACCTTCTGGAGGAGATCCGTAGGTCTTCAGAGCAAGTTCCTGACACTACGCCCCCCAAAAAATTGTTCGTTCCGGCTAACCTTCGTCTGCAGGTTCTAAAAGAATCGCACGACTCTGTCCTGGCAGGCCATCCGGGTCTCAATAATACCACCAGGTTGGTAACTAGGAACTTTTGGTGGCCGACGGTGGTCAAGGACTGTAAGGACTATGTTTCAGCGTGTGAAGTCTGTGCCCGCGCCAAGTCCCTCCATAGTCGCCCTGCCGGCTGGCTTCAGTCCTTGCCCACCCCTGAGAGTCCTTGGACCCACATCTCCATGGATTTCATTACAGACCTGCCGCCATCAGATGGGAAAACTTGTATCTGGGTGGTGGTAGACAGGTTCAGCAAGCAGGGCCATTTTATTCCCCTGTCTGGGTTGCCTAACTCTGAGACTTTAAGTAAGTTATTTATCCTGCACATTGTACGTCTGCACGGCGTTCCGGCAAATATTGTGTCCGACAGGGGTACCCAGTTTGTCTAGAAGTTCTGGAGGGCATTCTGTAGACGCATTGGTGTGGAGTTGTCCTTTTCTTCGGCATACCATCCCGAAACTAATGGTCAAACTGAGCGTACTAACCAAGCTCTGGAACAATACCTCCGCTGTTATGTGTCAGGACATCAGACCGATTGGGTGGAACATCTGCCATTGGCTGAGTTCGCCCTCAATAATCGATATCAAGACTCCATTAAAACTACCCCTTTCTTTTGTAACCTTGGACTACATCCGCGCTTTGGGTCGTTTTCGGCCAGGATGTCGGAGCTCCCTGGGGTTGAGCAAAATATACATCGGCTAAAAACGATTTGGTCTGAGGTTAATTCAAATTTGAAAGGGGCTCAGGTTAGACAGGCTTCGGCTGCAAATAGACGACGATCTAAGGGGCCGCACCTGGGAGTTGGCGACAAGGTTTGGCTCTCTACAAAAAATATCAAACTTAAGGTACCGTCCGCCAAACTAGGTCCCAGGTTCATCGGCCCATACGAAATTATCGAGGTGGTTAACCCAGTAGCCTTCCGCTTAAAACTTCCACAGTCATTCAAATTGCCTAACGTATTCCACAGGTCTCTCATCAAACCTTATCGTTCTCCCATTCACCCTGTTCAGTCCCCTCCTCCTCCTGTTTCGGTCGGGGGAGCTCTGGAGTATGAAGTCCAGGGTATCCTTGACTCCCGCCTTGTGAGGGGCTCAGTACAGTATCTGGTACACTGGAAGGGCTATGGCCCAGAAGAAAGGTCCTGGGTTCCTGCGGGGAACGTCCATGCCAAGGCATTAATTAGGAGATTTCATCTTCTTCACCCTGACAAACCGGGTTTTGAGGGTCCGGAGGCCCCTCCTGGAGAGGGGGGTACTGTCACGTCACCGTCAGACTCGGGGTCTGCTGTTCCGCCCTCAGCCACTAGGAGGCGACGGACTGTCACGCCGCCCTCGGGCTCGGGGCCTGCTGTCCAGGCCTCGGCTACCAGGAGGCGCCGGACTGACATGTCATCGTCGAATTCAGGGCCTGCTGTTCCGCCCTCAGCCACTGTGAGGCGCCGTGGCTCGCGCCCGAGTAATGGTGGCAACAGTGAAAGGGCTTCTGCGCAGGCGTCTAGTGGACACAGACTCCGCTCCTCTGTCAGTCATGAAGGGGTTGGTGCATCATCATCAGGTCTGGTCCTGGGGGCGGTCCTGATGACATCATCAGCCCGGGAGCCTGTGAGGGATGACCTGATCCCTCAAATACCTTTGGACTGGGCTTGCAAGCCGCCGGATATATTCTTGGTTCCCCTGCGTGTTACTGTGTGAATTGCTGTTGACTGACTCTGACTTTTGCCTGGACTTCTGACTCTGCTTCTGCCTAACGATTCTGTACCTCTGCTGCCCTCCTGGTTTATGACTCTGGCTTCGGCCTGGAATCTGACTCTGCTACTGTCTACTGTTTTTGTACCGTTGCTGCCTGACTGGTTTAGTCTCGGATATCATTGCCTCTGTGTCCTGTATTGGAACACCTTTCTGGCGACCGTCCTGCTCTGGTCATTGCTCCTATTCAGACAGTGCCTCCTGGGCTCTGCTATAAATCCAGATCCCTGTATAGGGGTAAAGGGTATCAGTGTTTCTCGGGGTGCTGTCTGGCTGCAGTCCAGACCACAGGCAGACGTCACACTCTGACTGACGAGATGATGTGGGATATTAGGGGTAGTAGTCCGGTGGCTCTGGCTGATGGGATGATGTGGGATATAGGGGTAGTAGTCCGGTGGCTCTGGCTGATGGGATGATGTGGGATATTAGGGGTAGTAGTCCGGTGGCTCTGGCTGACGGGATGATGTGGGATATTAGGGGTAGTAGTCCGGTGGCTCTGGCTGATGGGATGATGTGGGATATTAGGGGTAGTAGTCCGGTGGCTCTGGCTGACGGGATGATGAGGGATATTAGGGGTAGTAGTCCGGTGGCTCTGGCTGACGGGATGATGTGGGATATTAGGGGTAGTAGTCCGGTGGCTCTGGCTGACGGGATGATGTAGGATATTAGGGGGAGTAGTCCGGTGGCTCTGGCTGATGGGATGATGTGGGATATAGGGGTAGTAGTCCGGTGGCTCTGGCTGACGGGATGATGAGGGATATTAGGGGTAGTAGTCCGGTGGCTCTGGCTGACGGGATGATGTGGGATATTAGGGGTAGTAGTCCGGTGGCTCTGGTTGACGGGATGATGTGGGATATTAGAGGTAGTAGTCCGGTGGCTCTGGCTGACGGGATGATGTGGGATATTAGGGGTAGTAGTCCGGTGGCTCTGGCTGATGGGATGATGTGGGATATTAGGGGTAGTAGTCCGGTGGCTCTGGCTGACGGGATGATGTGGGATATTAGGGGGAGTAGTCCGGTGGCTCTGGCTGATGGGATGATGTGGGATATTAGGGGTAGTAGTCCGGTGGCTCTGGCTGACGGGATGATGTTGGATATTAGGGGTAGTAGTCCGGTGGCTCTGGCTGACGGGATGATGTGGGATATTAGGGGTAGTAGTCCGGTGGCTCTGGCTGACGGTATGATGTGCAATATTAGGGGTAGTAGTCCTGTGGCTCTGGCTGATGGGATGATGTGGGATATTAGGGGTAGTAGTCCGGTGGCTCTGGCTGACGGGATGATGTGGGACATTACGGGTAGTAGTCCGGTGGCTCTGGCTGATGGGATGATGAGGGATATTAGGGGTAGTAGTCCGGTGGCTCTGGCTGATTAGGGGTAGTATTCCGGTGGCTCTGGCTGACGAGATGATGTGGGAAATTAGGGGTAGTAGTCCGGTGGCTCTGGCTGATGGGATGATGTGGGATATTAGGGGTAGTAGTCTGGTGGCTCTTGCTGACGGGATGATGTGGGATATTAGTGGTAGTAGTCCGGTGGCTCTGGCTGACGGTATGATGTGCGATATTATGGGTAGTAGTCCTGTGGATCTGGCTGATGGGATGATGTGGGATATTAGGGGTAGTAGTCCGGTGGCGCTGGCTGACGGGATGATGTGGGATATTAGGTGTAGTAGTCCGGTGGCGCTGGCTGACGGGATGATGTGGGAAATTAGGGGTAGTAGTCCGTTGGCTCTGGCTGAAGGGATGATGTGGGATATTAGGGGTAGTAGTCCGGTGGCTCTGGCTGTTGGGATGATGTGGGATATTAGGGGTAGTAGTCCGGTGGCTCTGGCTGATGGGATGATGTGGGAAATTAGGGGTAGTAGTCTGGTGGCTCTGGCTGAAGGGATGATGTGGGATATTAGGGGTAGTAGTCCGGTGGCTCTGGCTGTTGGGATGATGTGGGATATTAGGGGTAGTAGTCCGGTGGCTCTGGCTGATGGGATGATGTGGGATATTTGGGGTAGTAGTCCGGTGGCTCTGGCTGACGAGATGATGTGGGATATTAGGGGTAGTAGTCCGGTGGTTCTGGCTGACGGGATGATGTGGGATATTAGTGGTAGTATTACGGTGGCTCTGGCTGATGGGATGATGTGGGATATTAGTGGTAGTAGTCCGGTGGCTCTGGCTGACGGGATGATGAGGGATATTAGGGGTAGTAGTCCGGCGGCTCTGACTGACGAGATGATGTGGGATATTAGTGGGAGTAGTCCGGTGGCTCTGGCTGACGGGATGATGTGGGATATTAGGGGTAGTAGTCCGGTGGCTCTGGCTGACGGGATGATGTGGGATATTAGGGGTAGTAGTCCGGTGGCTCTGGCTGACGAGATGATGAGGGATATTAGGGGTAGCAGTCTGGTGGCTCTGGCTGACGGGATGATGTGAGATATTAGTGGTAGTAGTCCGGTAGCTCTGGCTGACGGGATGATGAGGGATATTAGGGGTAGTAGTCCGGTGGCTCTGGCTGACGGGATGATGTGGGATATTAGTGGTAGTAGTCCGGTGGCTCTGGATGATGGGATGATGTGGGATATTAGGGGTAGGAGTCCGGTGGCTCTGGCTGACGGGATGATGAGGGATATTAGGGGTAGTAGTCTGGTGGCTCTGGCTGATGGGATGATGTGGGATATTAGGGGTAGTAGTCCGGTGGCTCTGGCTGACGGGATGATGAGGGATATTAGGGGTAGTAGTCCGGTGGCTCTGGCTGATGGGATGATGTGGGATATTAGGGGTAGTAGTCTGGTGGCTCTGGCTGATGGGATGATGTGGGATATAGGGGTAGTAGTCCGGTGGCTCTGGCTGACGGGATGATGAGGGATATTAGGGGTAGTAGTCCGGTGGCTCTGGCTGATGGGATGATGTGGGATATTAGGGGTAGTAGTCTGGTGGCTCTGGCTGATGGGATGATGTGGGATATTAGGGGTAGTAGTCCGGTGGCTCTGGCTGATTAGGGGTAGTATTCCGGTGGCTCTGGCTGACGAGATGATGTGGGAAATTAGGGGTAGTAGTCCGGTGGCTCTGGCTGATGGGATGATGTGGGATATTAGGGGTAGTAGTCTGGTGGCTCTGGCTGATGGGATGATGTGGGATATTAGGAGTAGTAGTCCGGTGGCTCTTGCTGACGGGATGATGTGGGATATTAGGGGGAGTAGTCCGGTGGCTCTGGCTGATGGGATGATGTGGGATATAGGGGTAGTAGTCCGGTGGCTCTGGCTGACGGGATGATGAGGGATATTAGGGGTAGTAGTCCGGTGGCTCTGGCTGTTGGGATGATGTGGGATATTAGGGGTAGTAGTCCGGTGGCTCTGGCTGATGGGATGATGTGGGATATTTGGGGTAGTAGTCCGGTGGCTCTGGCTGACGAGATGATGTGGGATATTAGGGGGAGTAGTCCGGTGGCTCTGGCATATGGGATGATGTGGGAAATTAGGGGTAGTAGTCTGGTGGCTCTGGCTGAAGGGATGATGTGGGATATTAGGGGTAGTAGTCCGGTGGCTCTGGCTGACGGGATGATGTGGGATATTAGTGGTAGTAGTCCGGTGGCTCTGACTGATGGGATGATGTGGGATATTAGGGGTAGTAGTCCGGTGGCTCTGGCTGACGGGATGATGTGGGATATTAGGGGGAGTAGTCCGGTGGCTCTGGCTGATGGGATGATGTGGGATATTAGGGGTAGTAGTCCGGTGGCTCTGGCTGACGGGATGATGTGGGATATTAGGGGTAGTAGTCCGGTGGCTCTGGCTGACGGGATGATGTGGGATATTAGGGGTAGTAGTCCGGTGGCTCTGGCTGACGGTATGATGTGCGATATTAGGGGTAGTAGTCCGGTGGCTCTGGCTGATTAGGGGTAGTATTCCGGTGGCTCTGGCTGACGAGATGATGTGGGAAATTAGGGGTAGTAGTCCGGTGGCTCTGGCTGATGGGATGATGTGGGATATTAGGGGTAGTAGTCTGGTGGCTCTGGCTGATGGGATGATGTGGGATATTAGGGGTAGTAGTCCGGTGGCTCTGGCTGATTAGGGGTAGTATTCCGGTGGCTCTGGCTGACGAGATGATGTGGGAAATTAGGGGTAGTAGTCCGGTGGCTCTGGCTGATGGGATGATGTGGGATATTAGGGGTAGTAGTCTGGTGGCTCTGGCTGATGGGATGATGTGGGATATTAGGAGTAGTAGTCCGGTGGCTCTTGCTGACGGGATGATGTGGGATATTAGGGGGAGTAGTCCGGTGGCTCTGGCTGACGGTATGATGTGCGATATTATGGGTAGTAGTCCTGTGGATCTGGCTGATGGGATGATGTGGGATATTAGGGGTAGTAGTCCGGTGGCGCTGGCTGACGGGATGATGTGGGAAATTAGGGGTAGTAGTCCGTTGGCTCTGGCATATGGGATGATGTGGGAAATTAGGGGTAGTAGTCTGGTGGCTCTGGCTGAAGGGATGATGTGGGATATTAGGGGTAGTAGTCCGGTGGCTCTGGCTGTTGGGATGATGTGGGATATTAGGGGTAGTAGTCCGGTGGCTCTGGCTGATGGGATGATGTGGGATATTTGGGGTAGTAGTCCGGTGGCTCTGGCTGACGAGATGATGTGGGATATTAGGGGTAGTAGTCCGGTGGTTCTGGCTGACGGGATGATGTGGGATATTAGTGGTAGTATTACGGTGGCTCTGGCTGATGGGATGATGTGGGATATTAGTGGTAGTAGTCCGGTGGCTCTGGCTGACGGGATGATGAGGGATATTAGGGGTAGTAGTCTGGCGGCTCTGACTGACGAGATGATGTGGGATATTAGGGGTAGTAGTCCGGTGGCTCTGGCTGACGGGATGATGTGGGATATTAGGGGTAGTAGTCCGGCGGCTCTGACTGACGAGATGATGTGGGATATTAGTGGGAGTAGTCCGGTGGCTCTGGCTGACGGGATGATGTGGGATATTAGGGGTAGTAGTCCGGCGGCTCTGACTGACGAGATGATGTGGGATATTAGTGGGAGTAGTCCGGTGGCTCTGGCTGACGGGATGATGTGGGATATTAGGGGTAGTAGTCCGGTGGCTCTGGCTGACGGGATGATGTGGGATATTAGGGGTAGTAGTCCGGTGGCTCTGGCTGACGAGATGATGAGGGATATTAGGGGTAGCAGTCTGGTGGCTCTGGCTGACGGGATGATGTGAGATATTAGTGGTAGTAGTCCGGTAGCTCTGGCTGACGGGATGATGAGGGATATTAGGGGTAGTAGTCCGGTGGCTCTGGCTGATGGGATGATGTGGGAAATTAGGGGTAGTAGTCCGGTGGCTCTGGCTGATGGGATGATGTGGGATATTAGGGGTAGTAGTCCGGTGGCTCTGGCTGACGGGATGATGTGGGATATTAGTGGTAGTAGTCCGGTGGCTCTGGATGATGGGATGATGTGGGATATTAGGGGTAGGAGTCCGGTGGCTCTGGCTGACGGGATGATGAGGGATATTAGGGGTAGTAGTCTGGTGGCTCTGGGTGATGGGATGATGTGGGATATAGGGGTAGTAGTCCGGTGGCTCTGGCTGACGGGATGATGAGGGATATTAGGGGTAGTAGTCCGGTGGCTCTGGCTGATGGGATGATGTGGGATATAGGGGTAGTAGTCCGGTGGCTCTGGCTGACGGGATGATGAGGGATATTAGGGGTAGTAGTCCGGTGGCTCTGGCTGATGGGATGATGTGGGATATTAGTGGTAGTAGTCCGGTGGCTCTGGCTGATGAGATGATGTGGGATATTAGGGGTAGTAGTCCGGTGTCTCTGGTTGACAGGATGATGTGGGATATTAGGGGTAGTAGTCCGGTGGCTCTGGCTGACGGGATGATGTGAGATATTAGGGGTAGTAGTCGGTGGCTCTGGCTGACGGGATGATGTGGGATATTAGGGGTAGTAGTCCGGTGGCTCTGGCTGACGGGATGATGCGGGATATTAGGGGTAGTAGTCCGGTGGCTCTGGCTGACGGGATGATGTGGGACATTAGGGGTAGTAGTCCGGTGTCTCTGGCTGACAGGATGATGTGAGATATTAGGGGTAGTAGTCCGATGGCTCTGGTTGACGGGATGATGTGGGATATTAGGGGTAGTAGTCCGGTGGCTCTGGTTGACGGGATGATGTGGGATATTAGGGGTAGTAGTCCGGTGGCTCTGGTTGACGGGATGATGTGGGATATTAGGGGTAGTAGTCCGGTGGCTCTGGCTGACGGGATGATGTGAGATATTAGGGGTAGTAGTCCGGTGGCTCTGGTTGACGGGATGATGTGGGATATTAGGGGTTAGGATTAGATACGCAGCTCAGCAGTCAGTATCACACAGGATAGGATTAGATACACAGCTCAGCAGTCAGTATCACACAGGATAGAATTAGATACACGGCTCAGCAGTCAGTATCACACAGGAAGGGATTAGATACACAGCTCAGCAGTCAGTATCACACAGGATAGGATTAGATACAGAGCTCAACAGTCAGTATCACACAGGAGAGGATTAGATACACAGCTCAGCAGTCAGTATCACACAGGATAGGATTAGATACACGGCTCAGCAGTCAGTATCACACAGGAGAGGATTAGATACACAGCTCAGCAGTCAGTATCACACAGGATAGGATTAGACACACGGCTCAGCAGACAGTATCACACAGGATAGGATTAGATACACGGCTCAGCACAGTATCACACAGGATAGGATTAGATGCACAGCTCAGCAGTCAGTATCACACAGAATAGGATTAGACACACGGGTCAGCAGACAGTATCACACAGAATAGGATTAGATACACGGCTCAGCAGTCAGTATCACACAGGATAGGATTAGATGCACGGCTCAGCACACAGTATCACAGGATAGGATTAGATGCACGGCTCAGCACACAGTATCACACAGGAGAGGATTAGATACACGGCTCAGCAGTCAGTATCACACAGGATAGGATTAGATGCACGGCTCAGCACACAGTATCACACAGGATAGGATTAGATACACGGCTCAGCAGTCAGTATCACACAGGATAGGATTAGATACACGGCTCTGCAGTCAGTATCACACAGGAGAGGATTAGATACATGGCTCAGCAGTCAGTATCACACAAGATAGGATTAGATGCACGGCTCAGCAGTCAGTATCACACAGGATAGGATTAGATGCACGGCTCAGCAGTCAGTATCACACAGGATAGGATTAGATACACAGCTCAGCAGTCAGTATCACACAGGATAGGATTAGATACACAGCTCAGCAGTCAGTATCACACAGGATAGGATTAGATACACGGCTCAGCAGTCAGTATCACACAGGATAGGATTAGATGCACGGTTTTTATGTGTAATATAATCATTATAATTTGTTATAACTAGAGTTGAGCGATACCGTCCGATACTTCAAAGTATCGGATCGGAATGGATCGGCCGATCTTAAAAAAAGTATCGGTATCGCCGATTCCGATACCGGAAGTCCCATTCAAGTCTATGGGACTTCCGGTATCGGAATAAGAAAAACCCTGTTTTTGCCTTGTACAGCCTCTCTGGGGTCTATACGGGCCTTTCGGGGGGCTGTGCCGGCCTGCCGGGGGGTCTGTGCAGGCTCCGGTGGTCTGTGCCGGCCTGCCGGGGGGCTGTGCCGGCCTGCCGGGGGGCTGTGCAGGCTCCGGTGGGCTGTGCCGGCCTGCCGGGGGGCTGTGCAGGCTCCGGTGGGCTGTGCCGGCCTGCCGGGGGGCTGTGCCGGCCTGCCGGTGGTCTGTGCAGGCTCCGGTGGGCTGTGCCGGCCTGCCGGGGGGCTGTGCCGGCCTGCCGGTGGGCTGTGCAGGCTTCAGGGGTCTGTGCAGGCATCGTCCGATGGGACTACAAGTCCCATCGGGCGATGCCTGCTACCATGACAGTGATTGACACATTAGCCAATGATGGGACAGTAGTAGTCCCATCATCCGGCTAATGTGTTGAATGTAAAAAAAAATAATAATAAAAAAAAAAAAAATTACATGCTACATACATACAACATGCATACTACATACATGCTACATTCATACTACATACATGCTACATTCATACTACATATATACTACATGCATGCCATATGCATACTACATATATACTACATGCTACATACATACTACATATATGCTACATACATACTACATATATACTACATGCATGCAACATGCATACTACATGCTACATACATACTACATGCATGCTACATACATACTACATGCTACATACATACCACATACATGCTACATGCATGCTACATACATACTACATGCTACATACATACCACATATATACTACATACATACTACATACATACTACATGCTACATACATACCACATATATACTACATACATACTACATACAATACATTCATACAATACATACATAGACATACAGTACATATAACATAGAGTAACATACTTACCAATACTTGTCACATTGTTCCCCGAAGCCATTGTCTTTTACGGAATAAATATTAACATAACAAACCACAAAAATACTCACCCACGATCCGAAGCAGTCCACGAGTGTGTCCCACGATGATCTTGGGTAGAGAACTGCAGCATCAGTTGATGCTGCCGTTCTCTACGGGCTGCAGGAATCCAATGACGGAAGGTAGGTATCCTTCCGCACTGTATTCCTCCGCCACTTAAAAAAAAAAAGTCCCTAGTCTCACTTTATGCCATTGCTGTGTGGGAATTTCCCACGCAGCACTGGCATAAAGTGAGACTAGGGACTTTTTTTTTAAGTGGCGGAGGAATACAGTGCGGAAGGATACCTACCTTCCGTCATTGGATTCCTGCAGCCCGTAGAGAACGGCAGCATCAGCTGATGCTGCAGTTCTCTACCCAAGATCGTCGTGGGACACACTCGTGGACTGCTTCGGATCGTGGGTGAGTATTTTTGTGGTTTGTTATGTTAATATTTATTCCGTAAAAGACAATGGCTTCGGGGAACAATGTGACAAGTATTGGTAAGTATGTTACTCTATGTTATATGTACTGTATGTCTATGTATGTATTGTATGAATGTATTGTATGTAGTATATATGTGGTATGTATGTAGTATGTATGTAGTATGTATGTAGCATGCATGTAGTATGTATGTAGTATGTATGTGGTATGTATGTAGCATGTAGTATGTATGTAGCATGCATGTAGTATGTAGTATATATGTAGTATGTAGCATGCATGTAGTATATATGTAGTATGTATGTAGCATGTAGTATGTATGTAGCATGCATGTAGTATGTATGTGGTATGTATGTAGCATGTAGTATGTATGTAGTATGTATGTAGTACGTATGTGGTATGTATGTAGCATGTAGTATGTATGTAGCATGCATGTAGTATATATGTGTTATGTATGTAGCATGCATGTAGTATATATGTAGTATGTATGTATGTAGTATGTATGTAGCATGCATGTAGTATGTATGTGGTATGTATGTAGTATGTATGTAGTATATATGTGGTATGTATGTAGTATGTATGTAGTATGTAGCATGCATGTAGTATATATGTAGTATGTATGTAGCATGTAGTATGTATGTAGCATGCATGTAGTATGTATGTAGTATGTATGTAGCATGCATGTAGTATGTATGTAGTATTTATTTATTTTATTTTTTTTTTTTTTTTAACATTTAACACATTAGCCGGATGATGGGACTACTACTGTCCCATCATTGGCTAATGTGTCAATCACTGTCATGGTAGCAGGCATCGTCCGATGGGACTTATAGTCCCATCGGACGATGCTTGCACAGACCCCCGGACATCAGCACAGCCCCCCGGCAGGCCGGCACAGCCCCCAGGCAGGCCGGTACAGACCCCCACAGGGTGCACAGACCACCGGCAGGCCGGCACAGCCCCCCGGCAGGCCGGTACAGACCCCGGGCAGTCCACACAGCCCCCCGGCAGGCCGGCAGAGACCCCCGGAAGGCCCGAAATGACGGCGCATCATGATGCGCACACACCGCGCATCATGATGACGTCAGGCTGTCAATCAACTTTGAACTTCCGATTCCGATGCCGACTTCCGATATTGAAAAAATATCGGAAGTCGGTATCGGAATTCCGATACAGCAAGTATCGGCCGATACCCGATACTTGCGGTATCGGAATGCTCAACACTAGTTATAACTAACCACAGTTGGTTACTATGCCCGGGCAGCGCCGCGCTTTTCAGCTAGTACTCAATAAATATGGTGCACTTAATCTCATTTGCACCTTTAGGCTGTGCCCACGTTGCGTTTTTGAAGTGTTGTTGCCGGATCAGACACTTCACAAACACTTAAAATAAGCATCCCGTTCATTTTAATGCATTTTGGCCTTTTTGTGCCAATTGATGCATTTTTTTCCGCATAGGAAACGCTTAGCGGCTAAAAACGCAGCATGCACATTATTTTCCACATAAGTCCGCGTTTTTAGCCATTTCCTGAGTCCAGAAGACGTGTGGAAAAAACTGCATCAAAAACGTGCGTTTTCTGGGAAGGAGTCCAGTTTTGTGTCAGGTTTTAAATGCTAACGTGGACACACAGTCTGATACTGACACTGTCTTAGGATACATGTTACTGTATGATGGCACTTCTGCACATAGCCACTAGGTGGAGCTACATTTGACATTTGCATGAATTTTTATATCTACACATGATTTACACAAATTATATTTTCTTGTGGTAACGCTATACTATTTACCATTAGAAGCTGAGTATTTCTGTAATTGTATGTATACTGTACATGATTGATTACCACTTCTTTCTCTGTAAAAACAATCCCCTTTCTGACATTGGGTGTAAATGTACTTCCTCCCTTTGATGTGGGCTCCGGCGGTGAGCTCACATCTTTTCCGGCACATGTCAGCTCTTTTGAACAGCTGCCATTTGCCCCTAACAGCCTCTGACAGCGGCACTTCCAGCAAGATTTCCGGAAATGCCACCCATCGGTGACCCCATCACATGATCATGGGTCACCGATGGGTTGGCATGATAACCAGAGGTCTCCAGCAGACCTCTATGCTTGTCACTGCCGGAATGCTGTGTGCGCCGCCCGCTAGCCAAAACCACATGGATCAGAGATCGTCCTGCTGAACTCCTGCTCTACTTTTAACATGTTCAAAACGCTACTCAGACAATGCAGGGTGAGGGTAACACAGTGTGGGCAATGCTTTACTGTACAACAAAACAAGCAGATAACACATAGAACAGTCCCAGGAAAATACCCAAGATGGGGCACATTACAGAGTCTCATGCTTCTGCTGACTCGCTGCGATAATGGCAGCTGTGACTTCAGATCTTCCAGGGTCGCTACTCCACCTGTGGCACACACAGCGAGGAGGTAATGACAAGCGTAGGAAGATGACAGTCCAAACAAGGCCAGTTGATCCGAGGATCACAACCTGGCTTCATCTTCCAGGGTCAACTACTCCAGCTGTGGCACGCACACAGAGACGAGGTAACAACAAGTGTAGGAAGATGACAGTCCATTGAGTCCATACAGGGTGCAAAGCCACTTGATCTAAAGATCACAATCTGGCTTCTCCGAACATATCCATGGTTCAGTGATGGTGAATGGAGCAGATCTGTATTCTTCCAACCGAGGCTGAAAACCCCTAGGTTGTTTCCCATAGAATGATAGATCCGTGTCCCTTGTGATGATGTTGTGGCTGCTGTCCTGTCTCTTGTCCTTTGGATGTATAGATGTCTTGGCAGAATCTCTCTGGCTGTTTCTCTCTCAGTCTCTTTATACAGAGGCATGTAACCTATTTTTAGACTTAAAAAGTGTCCCTCATTCAGTATTTACATAAAGGGTAAGAATGGAGATGAGATTATTGCATTACTTGATTATTTAAGCTATTTGCATAGTTTTTCCCTCTCTGCTTTAGAAGTCAGCAAACTGGCTCCATAACACAATGCATAATTAGCATATCAGCAAACATCACTAGTGATCAAGGATAAGCGCACAATAAAAGTCAATATTACCGGCTTACACAAGCAAAAGTCTGTTTTGTTGACCAACCAGAAATCAACACTTAAATTTAAAGCCAACATACAGATAACATTCTATTATTCTTCATTTGCTAAAAAATAGTAATCTGGTTAATTAAGATACAATGCTGTATGTCTTCACAATGCCAAAAGTAAAAAAGTTTTTAAAAATATTAAAATATAAAAGTTCAAATCACCCCCCTTTCAAAATAAAACAATTAAAAAAATCAAGCATACACATATTTGTTATAGCGGCGTTCAGAATCGCCCGATCTATCACTATAAAAAAGAATTAACCCGATCGCTAAATGGCGTGATGAGATAAAAGGTCAAAACGCCAGAATTACTTTTCTTGGTCACAACAACATTAAAATTCAGTAAAGGACGACCAAAAGATCGTATCTGCACCAAAATGGTATCCATTAAAAAATTCAGCTTGACACGAAAAATAAGCCTTCACCCAACCCGAGATCATGAAAAATGGAGAAGCGATGGATATCGGAAAATGGCGCAATTCTTTCATACTTTACCTAATAAAGAGGAGTTATTTTTACTGATACAGTGGGTATGGAAAGTATTCAGACCCCTTTAAATTTTTCACTCTTTGTTTCATTGCAGCCATTTGGTAAATTCAAAATCATACTATCTATTCCTGACACTGGAGTGGCTTATAAACTTCCAAAGTATCGCTTGAATATAGGTCAATATTAAATAGTCTCTTGATGAGTCGCCTTTGGTGAGGACGATGAAACCCATACAAATGAAAGGCTTGGAGAGTGAGTGTGTATACATCACCTCGCCCTATATACTGAGATGTGGGGTACATGTTTTTTCTATTAGTCACCTTCTGACTAATCTTCAAGGGGTGAATTATGGGTATAGCTTTATATTTGGAATTAATAAGGTTTAGTTTTATCCTTTTGTCAGCAAACATGAGGAATGACAAGAGACAACCCATTTAAGAAGATTCAATTTTGGTTAAAACTATTCCAACATTATGAATATAAAAAAAGGCTTCTCCCCTATGTGACGTCTCTGATGTTTATTAACAGTTGATTTCCAAGTAAAATATTTCCCACATTAAGAAAATGAAAATGGCTTCTCCTCTATGTGACTGCTCTGATGGCGATCAAGAAGCGCTTTCTGGTTAAAAAATTTCCCACATTAACAGGAAAGAGGCTTCTCCTCTGTGTGGGTTCTCTGGTGCTGAACATAATTTGATTTCCTGCTAAAACATTTCCCACATTCTGAACATGAAAAAGGCTTCTCTCCTGTGTGAGTTCTTTGGTGTTCATCAAGATCCCCTTTCTGGTTAAAACATTTCCCACATTCTAAACATGAAAAAGGCTTCTCCCCTGTGTGGATTCTCTGGTGCTTAACAGAATCTGATTTACTGTTAAAACATTTCCCACATTCTAAACATGAAAAAGGCTTCTCCCCTGTGTGGATTCTCTGGTGCTTAACACAATCTGATTTACTGTTAAAACATTTCCCACATTCTAAACATGAAAAAGGCTTCTCTCCTGTGTGAGTTCTCTGGTGCTTAACAAAATCTGATTTCCTGCTAAAACATTTCCCACATTCTGAACATGAAAAAGGCTTCTCCCCTGTGTGAGTTCGATGGTGTTTATCCAGACTCCCTTTCTGGTTAAAACATTTCCCACATTCTAAACATGAAAAAGGCTTCTCTCCTGTGTGGATTCTCTGGTGCGTAACACAATCTGATTTATTGTTAAAACATTTCCCACATTCTGAACATGAAACAGGCTTCTCCCCTGTGTGAGTTCTATGGTGTTTATCCAGACTCCCTTTCTGGTTAAAACATTTCCCACATTCTGAACAGGAAAAAGGCTTCTCTCCTGTGTGAGTTCTCTGGTGCGTAACACAATGTGATTTAATGTTAAAACATTTCCCACATTCTGAACAGGAAAACGGCTTCTCCCCTGTGTGAGTTCTCTGGTGCTTAACACAAACTGATTTATTGATAAAACATTTCCCACATTCTGAACAGGAAAAAGGCTTCTCTCCTGTGTGAGTTCTTTGGTGGGTTACAAAATATGATTTATGTGCAAAACATTTCCCACATTCTGAACAGGAAAAAGGCTTCTCCCCTGTGTGAGTTCTTTGGTGGGTAACAAAATGTGATTTATGTGCAAAACATTTCCCACATTCTAAACATGAAAAAGGCTTCTTCTCTCCTGTGTGGATTCTCTGGTGCTTAACACAAGCTGATTTATTGATAAAACATTTCCCACATTCTGAACATGAAACAGGCTTCTCCCCTGTGTGAGTTCTATGGTGTTCATCAAGACTCCCTTTACGATTAAAACATTTCCCACATTCTGAACATGAAAAAGGCTTTTCCCCTGTTTGAATTCTCTGGTGGTTAACAAAATGTGATTTCCATGTAAAATATTTACCACATTCTGAACATGAAAATGACTTCTTTGCTTTAGGAGCAGTTTGTTTTGTAATGTCTCTTTTGTGACTTTGGTTTCCCTTAGTAGTCAGTAATGAATCAGGAGATGGGACCTGTTTCATAGGATCAGATGACAGATCTTTGCTGTGAATGGATGATGATGTGTCTGGAGTAACGGCATTCACTTCAGTTGTATCTTGTAGGATCTCAAGATCATCAGATTTAAAAATTGAAGATGTCAGCTGTCCCTCTGATCTCCTTGTACAGTCATCTAACATAAAAAGCAATTTTTTTAAATAAAATATCCTTGAGTTTTATATTTTTCAACACTTCTACTTAAAAAATGGCAAGCAATGTAAAAACATTTATTTACCAAGACAATGACAGTTCACAGTCTAATTGAAAACCTTGTTGGATGAACCAGTAGTGTGTGGTGTTCAACTGTTTATTCATTCTGCCTCCCAAATCTTCTATAATAATAAATGCGCTAAGCAGCTTCCGGGTTGTAACAACTTCCGTCCAGTTGTAACTGGTGACGTCACAGCACACCTCTTGCCATGTTAACCCTCAACACACCACTCCTCCTCAACACACACTCCTCTCACCTTTCACCATCTCCACTCACGTCCACTCACTTTTTCACTCCACATACGACCCTTTCTCTCACTCCGTCTCTCATACTCACGCCGTCATCGCCGCTGCTCCACGATCCCCGACATCATCTTCCGCCGGCACCATCCTGGATCCAGACGTCGTCCACGCCGGCGACATGTTCTTGCGGCGACGCCATCTTGAGTATCGCGAAATCCCGCAATCCAGACAGATTTATTATTACCTCTCAGTGTCTTCGGGACGGCAGTGGTTTTATCTTTAAATTGGATTAATTTGTAATTTAATCTTTTCTAGATGTTTCTTGGCTTCGGATAGTGTTTGAGAATGATTTGGTACAATATTTGTGGTATGTCCTGATGAAGGGGTCACCTGAACCCCCCCAAACACGTAGAACCACGTTAACACCTCTACAATTTCTGGAATTCTTCTTGCGGCAGCGCGGGGATGATCCTTCCTTCCAATCTAAGTGTATAAGCACTGACAGTGTAGCAGGCATAGCCCGATGGGACTTGTAGTACACACAGCCCCGCAGACCGCCCAATGACCCCCGCACAGCCCCGACATATGCCTAATGACCCCCGCACAGCCCGGCAGACCGCCCAATGACCCCCCACACACACACACAGGCCCATACACGCACACATTCACCGCCCACACACATACACAAGCACACAGTCACCGCCCACACTCCGCCCCCACTCTTCCCCCCCTCCCGATCTGCAACGTTTCATCCACAGCAAAAACGCAGATCTTTTTTAGATCTGCGGTTTTGCTCCGGATATGCCCGACTTAATGCAAGTCAATGGGTGCAGAAACGCTGCAGATCCGCACAAAGAATTGACATGAACCCGCAGCGTTTCCACGCAGATTTTTCTGCAGCATGTGCACAACGCTTTTCAATTTATTCACTTTCATGGTACTGTACAACGCAGCTTATTCTGCTGCGCACCCGCAGGGCCAAATCTACTGCAGAATCCGCAACGTGTGCACACACCCTTAGCATGCCTGTACTTAGCAATATTATAGTGAGAAGAACCCACTTAATTTGCGGTGTCTCCTGGAACTCAATCTGGGCACTATGTGCTGGGTAATAAAATGGCAAATGTGTAATTTTCACTCCAACATCCACTGTGTGTTAATTTCCGGAAAGTGGCTGTGGAGTTAAAATATTCACTCCTCCTAAGGATTATAACCCTCAGTGAATTAATTAATAACATGGAATCACTTTATGGGGATTTCTACTATTCTGGTTTTCTGTTATTTAGTCATATTAGGGCTTCTGCATATGGTGTGTCCAATCTCATCTGGGATCTGTTCCTGCTGTCCAGCTGGAGTAATCTGCTCCCTACTTCAGCCAATTGGAAAGTACCACACCCTACTAAAGCGCAAAGCACATGGCCGGAATATGCCAGATACAGCGCTGTCTCCTCTGGTTCAGTCCTCTGTGCTCAGCTTGCAGATTGTGTATTTATCCCCTGCTGTGACCGTGGCCCGTTTACTGACTACTCTTGTGTCTTCTGATTCTGTATTCTGTCCTTCTGGTTCTGACCCAGCTACCTGACTATTCTTCTTGCCATCTAACTCCACAGAATAGCAGGTAACACCATGGTCCAAGCCTAGGGGTCCCTGTGTAAGTCCAGATCCATGTAATGGTGTTAAAGGGCGATGAGCAAGGCAATCCTTGGGATATGGAGAGTAGAGAAGATAGCGCCAAGCATGTTCATGGAGGACATCTTTTGAGTTGCCAGGTGACCATGAACAGTGCTCCCAATACATTATGCCTGCAAACTATTCCAGCTAGATCTGCATTCATATAGCTAAATGGCGCTCCTTCCCTTCTGAACACTGCCATGTGCCCAGACAGTAGTGTACAACCGTATATAGGGTACAGTGCGAAGCTGGAAAATAATTTGTAAGATCCATTTGTTTTCTATTATCCTCTGTGAATAATTTATCACCACATAAAGTGACACACGTCAGATATTAATAATGGGGCCTGATTAAGAACACAAAACTGGCTGCAGGAAGAGGTTAAATCAGAGGATTTTGGACACTACTGTAATCAAACACTGTGACTATAGACAATAACATCTACTGAAATGATCAAACTCCACAGTCTCCATCAGTAATAAATGAGTAACTAGTGGTGAAACCTCTCTGGGGTAATTAGAGTATGGGGCTCGGAGACTTCACAATCTAAACTATCGTAAGCTCCAATATTTTCTGTCAGATGAGATTCAAGAAGAAATATTACACATTTATAGAGAACTGTGTATAAGGCCGGTATCACACGTCCTGATATTTCCGGTACCGGAGATGTCCATGTGTGTAATACTTGTGGCAGACATGTGACAACCATGTGCAGCATCAGTGCAGTATGTTCCCCGGTGGCGGGTGCTGAAGACGCTCGGGGAGAATGATGAGAGTTATACAAAAGTCAGAATGATGACAGCAGGTGGCGGCTTTTGGGACTATTACTCCCATCAACCTACACCTGCTGCTAAGAACAGTGACAGCAGGAGCGGATGATGGGAGTATTCCTCACCCGCCACCTGCGCTATAACTAAATAAATGAATGAAAAAAAATGGCGTGGGTTCCCCTGTATTTTCTATAACCAAAGAAAAAAATGAATGATGCTTTGAGAAAGAACAAGATACTGTTCGAAACGCGTTGCTTGTTACACACAACCATGTGATTCTCTTTTACTGGATCTTTTGGACTTGCTTTTATTCACAATAAATTGGAATTTTGGAAGCTGGATTTTTTTTCCCTCTTTTTTGCTTATTTTCTATAACCAGTCTTTCAAAACTCACATCTGGGGCCTGCAACCCTCAGCTGTCAGCTTCAGCAAGGCTGGCTATCAAGACTAGAGGGGTCCCCACTCTGTTTTTTAATCATTTAAATAATTTTTTTAAAAAAACAGCGTGGGGACCCCCCATTTTTGACAACCAGCCTTGCTAAAGCTGACAACTGGGGGCTGGTATTCTCAGGCTAGTAAGGGGCCATGGATATTGAACCCCCAGCCTAAAAATAACAGCCCGCAGCTGCCCAGAAAAGGCACATCTATTAGATGCTCCAGTTCTGGCGCTTTGCCCGGCTTTTCTCACTTGCCCTGTAGTGACGGCAAGTGGGGTTCATATTTGTGGGGTTGATGTCACCCTTGTATTGTCAGGTGACATAAAAAAAAAACTTTATTCTGGCTGTGTCTTTATTTACCATATAACTATAGAATTAGTAATGTATGGGTGTCTTAAAGACAGCGCTCCATTACGTGGGCTTAGTAATGGAGAGGTGTCTATAAGACCCCTATCCATTCCTAATCCTATAGTTATATGGTAAATAAAGACACAGCCAGAATAAAGTCTTTTATTAGAAATAAAACAAAACACAGGGCAAGTGTGAAGAGCCGGGCAGAGCGTTGGAATTGGCGCATCTAATAGGTGTGCCATTTTTGGGCAGCTGTGGGCTGGTTATTGTTTAACCCCTTCGGTGCCAATCCGACCAGTGACGCCTATGTGGCATCATAAATAGATCTCCCTCCTGTGGGTCGGGTGACCGGGTTCAATCAAAGGTCACCCGACCCGCCGTTACAGGGAGACCTAGACTCGGGGATACGATCACTCCTGGTGACCTTTTAGTCACCCCCCTCACATCTGATTGGAGCTAGCGTCCATGTGACGCTAGCTGTCCAATCAGATATGGAGGGGCAGAGTAAAACGATGGCCTCAGCTTCATCCCGTTTGTGGAAGCTGAGGAGTGAGGTGACTGACAGCTGCCCTGCCCCGTGATCAGCGCCGCCGCCACTGACATACAATACACACCTCTTCTTCCCCACTGCCTGTTTCCATCCCCTCAACCTCCGCTAACTACACCCTGCACTCCTGATTAACCCCTGCCCCCCTGATCAACCCCTGCACCCCTGATCATCTCCCCTGCTGCTGCAGGCTCCTCAGCCCCTTCTTCCTGTGCCTGACAGCCCCCTCCTGGCCCCCCCCGTGATCACCCCTCAGCCCCCGATTAACCCCTGCCCCCCTGATCAACCCCTGCCCCCATGATCAACCCCTGCTGCTACATATCCACTTCCATCTCATCAGCCCCTTTCTGCACCCGGTGATCATCCCCCTGCTGCTGCTGCAGCTCCCTCCTGCCCCCCCCGCGCTCCTGACAGCTCCTTCCTGCCCCCCCACGTGCCTGACAGCCCCCTCCTGACAGCCCCCTCCTGATAGCCGCCTCCTGCAGTAAAGTTTCAACAAACACTCGCACATACACACGCACTATAATAAACCTTTTTTTTACGCACGCACACACACATAATGTCCCGCTCATCCGAGTCATCAAGGGTCTACTCAATTGAGGAGTCATATGACATTATTGCCTCCGAAACTGATAGTGAGGGACATGACCCCACTTTTCTCTATTCCTCCCACTCTTCCTCCTCCAGCGACACAGACTTACCACCACCAAGATGTCACAGGACAAAAAATCGTCTGGAGCCCAGGGAGGAAGAGACGGAGGCCGGGGAAGGAGACCCACAGCCAAATGTGAGTTTCCCCCAACCTAGTGCTAGTCAGGCCCAACCTAGCACTAGTGCCCCCTCCTGGACCCCTGTCCCTGAGAATTTTGCTCCACAGATTCCTGATTTCATTCCCCAATCAGGAATCCAGTTTGAGACTGCCAACTTCAGGGAAATAGACTTTTTCAAAGTCTATTTCTCGGAGTCAATCGTCAGTCTCATGGTGGAGCAAACAAACTTGTATGCCCAGCAATTTTTGGCGGAACACCCAATTTTTTCATTCTCTACTTGGAGTCCCATTGACTCTGTAGAAATGATGAAATATTGGGTACTGGTCCTGAACATGGGGATTGTGAAGAAACCAGAAATTCGTTAATACTGGAGTACTGATATTTTATATCAAACTCCAGTATTTGGCATGGTTATGAGTCGCAGACGTTCTGAGGCGATTCCTAAATTTCTTCATTTCAGGGACAATACTCACAGCCTTCCCCGCGATGACCCCAATTTTGAAAGACTGTTCAAAATTTGGCCGGTCATCGAACACTTCAGCAACAAGTTTGCTGAAGTGTACATTCCCCAAAGGGAAATTTCTGTGGCTGAATCCCTCATCCACTTCAAAGGGAGGCTTCAGTTCTGTCAGTACCTGCCCAGCAAAAGGGCGAGGTACGGGATAAAACTCTACAAGCTGTGCGAGAGTACCTCAGGGTACACGCTCAGCTTTAGAGTTTACCAAGGGAAGGACACCAGGATCCAGCCCCCAGAATGTCCACCTGCTCTGGGGGTGAGTGGGAAAATAGTGTGGGATTTGGGCCACCCTCTGCTTGATAAAGGTGGCCATCTGTACGTTGATAACTTTTATACAAGCATCGCACTCTTTCACTCCCTCTCTGCCAGAGCCACCGTCGCTTGCGGTACCGTGCGCAGAAGCCGGAGGGGTCTCCCTTTGTCACTAATTGAGCAGCCTCTCCCAAAGGGTGAGAGCTGAGCCCAATGTAGCGGCAACATGCTTGTGGTCAAGTTCAAAGACAAAAGAGAGGTCTTTCTCTTGAAATTCCATGGTCCCGGCACCACGGCCACCACCGTTCGAGGTACCCCAGACCAGGTCCACAAACCGGACTGTGCCCTGGGGTACACCAAACACATGCGGGGGAGTTGATCTTTCTGATAAAGTCCTCCAGCCCTATCGTGCCATGAGGAGCGCAAAAGTGTGGTATAAAAAACTGGCTGTGCACATCGTACAAACGGCACTGTATAACGCATGCGTGCTATCACGATGTGCAGGCCAGACCAACAACACCTTCCTTCAGTTCCAGGAGGCGGTGATAAAGGCCATGATTTTTGGAGAGGAGGACGGAGCGTGCCCCAGCACCCCTGGAACTCAAGTTTCCCGTGTGGTACCAGGACAACATGCTCCCACTAAGGGGAGAACAAAAATAAAGGTGCCGGGTGTGCTATAAAAGGGGGATAAGAAGGGAAACTCGTTTCCAATGTGAAGCGTGTCCTGACAAACCTGGACTGTGTACGAATGAATGCTTCAGAATTCATCACACGTCCGGGGACTAAACACATCCTGACATTCCACTACAGAACTCACCCACACCAGGCTGACATACACTACACCACACACACCGACCTGACATACACTACACCACACACCACAACCTGACATACACTACACCACACACCAACCTGACATACACTACACCACACACCAACCTGACATACACTACACCACACACCAACCTGACATACACTACACCACACACCGACCTGACGTACACTACACCACACACCCAACCTGACATACACTACACCACACACCAACCTGACATACACTACACCACACACCGACCTGACATACACTACACCACACACCGACCTGACGTACACTACACCACACACCCAACCTGACATACACTACACCACACACCAACCTGACATACACTACACCACACACCGACCTGACGTACACTACACCACACACCCAACCTGACATACACTACACCACACACCAACCTGACATACACTACACCACACACCAACCTGACATACACTACACCACACACCGACCTGACGTACACTACACCACACACCCAACCTGACGTACACTACACTACACACAGACCTGACATACACAACACCATACACACAGACCTGACATACACAACACCACACACACCAACCTGACGTACAATACATCACACACCGACCTGACATACACTACACCACACACAGACCTGACATACACACCACATACAGACCTGACATACACAACACCATACACACAGACCTGACATACACAACACCACACACACCAACCTGACGTACAATACATCACACACCGACCTGACATACACTACACCACACACAGACCTGACATACACACCACATACAGACCTGACATACACAACACCATACACACAGACCTGACATACACTACAACACACACAGACCTGACATACACTACACCACACACACCAACCTGACATACACTACACCACACACAGACCTGACATACACACCACATACAGACCTGACATACACAACACCATACACACAGACCTGACATACACAACACCACACACACCGACCTGACATACACTACACCACACACAGACCTGACATACACAACACCACACACCGACCTGACATACACAACACCATACACACAGACCTGACATACACAACACCACACACCAACCTGACATACACAACACCACACACACCAACCTGACATGCACTACACCACACACCCCAACCTGACGTACACTACACCACACACCGACCTGACATACACTACACCACACACACCATCCTGACGTACACTACACCACACACAGACTTGACATACACAACACCATTCACACCAACCGGACAAAGTGTGTCAGGTTGTGTGAGGCGTAGTGTACGTCAGGTTGGTGTGTGTGGTGTAGTGTATGTCAGGTTGATGTGGGTGGTGTAATAAACACCACACACCAATCTGACATATACTACACTACACACACTAATCTGACGTACACTACATACTTTCCATACTCGACACGTTGTCCGCTAACGATTGGAACTAATTTTCCCTTCAAAAAGTCAAATGGCGCTCCTTCCCTTCCGAGCCCTGCCGTGCGCCCAAACAGTGGTTTATGACCACATATGAGGTATCGGTGTACTCAGGAGAAATTGCCCAACAAATTTTAGGATCCATTTTATCCTGTTGCCCATGTGAAAATGGAAAAATGAGGCTAAAAGAACATTTTTGTTGGAAAAATTAAAATGTCCATTTTTTCCTTCCACATTGCTTTAGTTCCTGTGAGGCACCTGAAGGGTTAATAATCTACTTGAATGTGGTTTTGAGCACCTTGAGGGGTGCAGTTTTTGGAATGGTGTCACTTTTGGGTGTTTTCTGTCATATTGACCCCTCAAAGTGACTTCAAATGTGAGGTGGTCATCACTAAGAAAAAATGGTGATGTAAAAATGAGAAATCGCTGGTCAACTTTTAAACCTTATAACTTCCTAACAAAATTTTTTTTTTCCCAAAATTGTGCTGATGTAAAGTAAACATTTGGAAAATGTTATTTATTAACTATTTTATGTCACATAACTCTCTGGTTTAATAGAATAAAAATTCAAAATTTGAAAATTGTGAAACTTTCAAAATTTTCACCAAATATCCAATTTTTTCACAAATAACCGTAAAAATTATTGACCTAAATTTACCACTAACATGAAGCCCAATAGGTGATGAAAAAAATCTCAGAATCGCTAGGATCCGTTGAAGCGTTCCTGAGTTATTACCTCATACAGGGACACTGGTCAGAATTGCTAAAAAAAGGCCCGGTCATTAAGGTCAAAATAGGCTGGGTCAGACTTATATAAGTCAGTTCACATATGGTGTACCAAGATGGCGTCTGTGTCTTCAGACAACACCCTGGAAGAAATCCTTGGAATGCAGAAGCTGAGATACTGGATACCATATATGGAAGTGAAGCTGAAATGGACCTATCATAGACTGACACTGGCTACTCAGAAGATTGTGTGACACCCATTTTCTGTCACTTTGTCTTGAGAATAAACATCAGTTGTGTGCAAGCCTTTGCTGAGAAAGGAGTAGACATCTAACTCTGTGCTCGGTGTGACTCTTTAAGCGTGCACTCGGCCTATATTGGGTCAGGTACAAGCAATCATATAGATCTCGCTTTAAGGGATCACCCTCACACTAATCCCAGGGGGTAGGTGGATCCTCCAGGTTGTAAGTTATATAGAAAAGGGCTTTCAATGCCCAAAGTCATTTGAACAGTATTGGGTGGAGGAGAATGTTGTGTGTTGTGAGTTCATTTTTCCCTTCGTCACTGAGGTCTGGTGAACTCCCTATTCTGGTAAAGGAAGGTAATGAGCCTGATTATCAGGCACCTGAGCCTAATGAGGATGACTGGCTGAGTGGAGTCACGGACTGGATATAAGGCTGCCGACGCCCTTCTGCCCTGCGGGTGATTTCTCTGTGGACTTCTAGGACACCAGTCTGATTCCTGCTCCTCTAAAGCTAAGTTTTCTGCTTTGCCTGTTAGCATTTGTGTTTTGTTTTTGTTTGCCTTGCTTTTCTGGATTCTGCCATTCCCTGCTGGGGTGAGCTGAATCTCCTTTTGCCGGTTGCTCTGTCTTCAGAATATTCCTGAGTACTGACATAGCTTTTTTGAAGCCTAGCGTCTTCAGGGCCTTTTTCACTGTCAGTCTGTTGGCTCTTATTTTCATAGGGTTTTTCACGGATTGCAGACAGCAGCCTTCCTGTCCTTTCCTATCTAGTTAGCTTGGGCCCCGTCTTTGCTCAGTCTATCTTTCTGTCTGTGTTAGTGTTTTCATCTTGCTTCACCGTCATTATATGTTGGGGGCTGCCTATTGCTTTGGGGTCTGCTCTGGGGCAGTTTAGATTTCCCCTTTCTTTCTTTAGGCCTATTTAATTCTCCGGCTGTGATCGAGGGGTCTAGGGCATTGTAGGAACCCCCCACGGCTACTGTTAGTTGTTGTGGATAGGATCAGGGGTCTGCAATCCGATAGCTGCCAACCTCTCTGGTTTTCTGTACTTAGCTAGCATTTCTGTTTTTGCCTCCTACGGTGACTCAATCATAACAGTTGTGGTCTAGAGGCAAAATGGTGATCATGGTTTTACGGCCGGACTACACCACCGATAAAGCATCCACAGCCAGTGACTGAGAGGAATCTGTGACTTCTCTGCATTCAGTGGTTACTACTCACCTGGGTAGTCATATGTGGGAATCTCCTCTTTACACCACTCATCATCTCTCACATATGTCTCTGTAGTATTAATATGGGTCAGATCTTCACCCTGAAACACATATTGTAAAAGTCACAGACAGATGGAGAAGTCCCATCTATGATCAGCTCTAATCCTGCCATCTCCACCGCTCTCATTACACAAGTATAAAACATATAATACTGGTGGATAAAACAAGTCTGAGCACAAGACCTTCACAGCCGTCTACACATCATAGGGGGATCTCCTGACACCTTCTCTCCATCTACCTGATGATCCTGAGGAGCACTGGGATCTTCTTGGTTACAGTCCTGTGGGAGAAGAGGACGGGGACATCTCTCTGGTATTGTCCTCTTACTGGATAGATCTGGAGGAAACACATACAGGGACTGAATTCATTCTCTACATACAGATAATTATAGGCCGTGTGTATTTAGTCCTGTCTATTACCTGGAGATGTGAGGGGCTGGGGAATCTCCATTATGACGTTCTTGTACAGATCTCTGTGTCCTTCTAAATACTCCCACTCCTCCATGGAGAAATAGACAGCGACATCCTGACACCTTATAGGAACCTGACACATACAATGATACCGTCATCCCCCGATCCCTTCATAGTGTTACTGTATAATGTCCCAGCAGTGTCACCTCTCCAGTCAGCAGCTCAATCATCTTGTAGATGAGTTCTAGGATCTTGTGCTCATTGATGTCCTCATGGATCAGGGGGTGAGGTGGAGGCCCCTTGATTGGGCTCAGGGGTCTTCCCCATCCCTCAGACACAGGGTCCTGACAGCGATCACTAGAGGTCTTCTTCACCACTGTGTAATCCTGGTTATGGAGAGACACATTAATAAATCTCACTACAGACATTTCCAGAGTCATCACCTCTCCAGTTCTGTCCATCTGTTATTCCCATAGATAAGAATGATGTAATGTGATGTCATCAGAATCTCTCACCTCTCCAGTGAGACGGAAGAGGATCTCTAGGGTGAGGTGTAACATCCTCTCCGCCATCTTGTCTCTGTCCATATCCATCCTTGATGGGTAAATCAGGAAAATTCACTTCTGTAGTAGATCTTCACTGAGAGGATCCGATATTGTAGAGACCTGAATGAGAAGAAGATGATCCGATGTAACATCATAAGAATCCGGTGTAATAATACAATTACTGGAGATAATAAGGGAAACATATGAGGAGATTTATTATCTTACAGGGTTTAGTTTTCTTCCCTGACATCTACTAATAAAACCTATATATTTAGGCCACAGACAACAAGCAGCTTCCTCCTCGGAGTCGGCAGCTGAACACGTTCCTCATAGACTCATCTTCCATAACGCTAATTCTCGTCTCATTACCGACACTGGAATCGGCATTAGCAATACTGCAGGAGATATTCATTACACGCGACATGAGAAATAACTCCTTCATGATGAGGACGACATCTTCATCTTCTACTGAGGCTCTAGAGACAGATTTGGCCAGAGTCGGTCACTGCCTCCATCCCCACCGGCCGTCTATATGAAGGTTTCCCGTCTTCCCCGCACTGGAATCTTCTCTCACGTTAGATCTCAGCTCTGAGTCACACACAGAAGTTTGAAGCTTTTAGAAAAGATTTTTAGTTTCCACAAACACAACGGACAGAAATGATCTGATCCCAAAGTCTCCATGTACAGTGATTTATGGGGTTTATTTCTGGCCTTAGGCTTTCCTATATTACAAGAAAAACTCCAGAAAAAGCCGATCTTAAAATGTTTCTAAAGAAAATTGGCTCCAACAATTCTTGCAAGAAGAAAGAAAATATACAAAAAGCAGAAGACACATTTTATAATTTTTAACATGTTGAACATTTATTAAAAAGAAATGAATCTTTTTGTGCCCCAGAACATAGATGTACACCGCAGGGACGGCACAGATGAGGCTTCAACAAAAACCCTGACAGTTTAACCACTTGCTGCTGTGAAAAGCAAACATGGCATCTAAGAAGGTGTGACAGAGTTTGGCTGAATGCCCTCCGCCTCCAAGTACTCGATAGTATGGGGCGGCCTAGTTACTCCGATACTTACATGCCTACTAATGGGGTCTGGGCTGCAATGTATGAAGGTCTATTAGGCCGGGCCAGAGGCAGCGTCCAATAAGTTACCTTATAACGCCCCCATACACATTACACTAAAGTTCCATGAAAGCACTGATTTCGGGGGGTTTGGCCGACCATATAATGTATTTGGGGGCCTCCCGGCAGATGATGTCAGGGCAGAGAAGGATCTGACATCCTGAATTTCAGAGGATAATCTGTTTGTTCTTCCTGTAGATAATCCTCCTCTAGAGGAGTCTGGAGGCGACTCTGTCATACAGACCACAGGAAAGCTGGAATATTTGTGTGTATGGGGGAGTCGGGAGAGATCGCCGTCTGCCAAATGACCGTTCAGCCAACTCTGATCTCATGTGTGTGGGGCCGTTAGTATTACACTGACAGGCAGTGATGATACACGGCACTACAGTAGTACAGGGCATCACCGGAGCCATCAGAGGCTTGTATGTTGTATGATCGCACTGATCAGAGGGGTTTAAAAAAGGTTTAAAGTGAAAAAAAATCACAGTTTCAGCAACAAGAAATATCCATCACTATATGGAAAGCAGAGTCACTGCACAATGTTAGTTACATCACGTCCATAACTACTTTATTATACTCGATCATCCAAAAAGCAACAGGAAGCCATGTCTAAAATATAGCAATCTTTATTGAAATATAGTTAAAAAAGTTTTATGTAAAACTGACAATACGGGTATTAAAAGTGCGGGCACTACAAAAAATCACCACATCAAGAGGAAAACCGCACAAAAACATCCAAAATTTACATATGCAAAAAATGCTTGAATGGTTGCAAAATAAACAAGTGTTTATACATGGGACTTGTGACTTATTTCAATAAATTCCAGTGCATCTCAAAACAAATTTTTTATAAGTCAAAAAACTGCAAATGTGCAAAAATATAAAAAGGATTGAAGCATTGTATAATCAGCATATGAGTGTCTTTAAAAATGTGACAAAATAAGCAATCCAAAAGTATGCAGATTTGCATGAATGAGAATATACAATTAGGGGATCATATAGCCAGTGTGTGCCTGTGCAAAGTAAGGCAGCAAAAAAACCCTAAGAAGCATTTCCAAGCAGAAGGTAAGTATAAAATAAGACAATATGATCAGTGCATTTTACCTCAGGGTGCGGGCAGGAGGACCCCGACGCGCGTTTCGTGGCAGCTTTATCAAGGCACCCTCAATAAAGGAGTGGTTTTGCAGATGGGGACCACAGACCACATCTCAGTACCAATGCTTTCTGGCTGATGTTTTGGTCACTTTTGAATGTTGACTGTGCTTTCATACTCGTGGTAACATGAGACGGACTCTACAACCCACACAAGTGGCTCAGGTAGTGCAGCTCATCCAGGATGGCACATCAATGCGAGCTGTGGCAAGAAGGTTTGCTGTGTCTGTCAGCGTAGTGTCCAGAGGCTGGAGGCGCTACCAGGAGACAGGCCAGTACACTAGGAGATGTGGAGGGGGTCGTATGAAGGCATCAACCCAGCAGCAGGACCGCTACCTCCACCTTTGTGCAAGGAGGAACAGGAGGAGCACTGCCAGAGCCCTGCAAAATGATCTCCAGCAGGCCACAAATGTGCATGTGTCTGCACAAACGGTTAGAAACTGACTCCATTAGGATGGTCTGAGGGCCTGACGTCCACAGATGGGGGTTGTGCTCACAGCCCAACACCGTACAGGACGCTTGGCATTTGCCACAGAACACCAGGATTGGCAAATTCACCACAGGCGCCCTGTGCTCTTCACAGATGGAAGCAGGTTCACACTGAGCACATGTGACAGCCGTGACAGAGTCTGGAGACGCCGTGGAGAGCGATCTGCTGCCTGCAACATCCTTCAGCATGACCGGTTTGGCAGTGGTCAGTAATGGTGCGGGGTGGCATTTCTTTGGAGGCCGCACGATGTTGGGCTGTGAGCACAACCCCCATGGAGACACAATTGTGCCTTTACCTGGAGATAAATTCCCAGTGGGGGCAATTTCCAAAATGCAATAACTTAAGTGGGGAATTCAGCTCTTTTCACACTTAAGGGATCTGTATATGGAGTCTACAAACTACAGTGGGGGAAATAAGGATTTGTTACGCTGCCAATTTTGGGGCTAAAGCCACATTTTTGTGAGGAAATAAAGTAAAATTGTCATTTTTTCCTTCCACATTGCTTACTGTATATTCCTGTCACACTGTCCGAATTCAGATATTGTCCTGTCAGAAAGGAGAATACAGGGTGCAAAAGGGTTAATAGGACTCACAGGAGGAACCGGCCCAGAAAGCAGAAGATCCAGGAGTGTCCCCCACATATATGACTGCTCTGTGCACACAGGACCTGTGATGAGGTCACAGGAGGGAAGGAGTCAGGGGTCACATGATCAGGGGCCTCAGTGTGTGCAGGACTCAGTGTGCTGGAGAGCTCCCGATAATCAGCTGCATGTGTCGCGCTGTGTGATAGTCACAGCACCTGCATGGAGGGCGACACACGCAGCTGATTATCGGGAGCGCTCCAGGGATCCGGGGTCCCGATGCAGCTATTCGGTAAGTGATATTAGCCAATAACAACTTCTCCGACGATATTCGCTCATCTCTAGTAATAACAGCTCAAAGAAATTCACCGAACTTTTCATTAAGTTTAATAGCGAGACCCTATTAAATATTGAGCACCAGTGGGATGAAGCATTGACAGCGGCATGTAAAAGTGTGGGCGCCCCGGGTCAAAATGACCGTTATTGTGAGCAGTAGTAAGATGAAGATGAAATGATCTCTAAAAGGCCGAACCTCTAAGATGACACATGGCCTTTGTATTTTAGGCAAAAATAATAAAATATTTATATATAGACTATTTTACAATTTCATAATTGCAAAAAGGAAAAAGGGGCGATGCAAAACTTTGGGCACCCTGGGAGATTTGTGTACTGAGATAATTTTGATCAAGATTTTACATCTTAATTAGCTTGTTAGGGTTATGGTGAGATCACATGGTGACCAGGAGCTACAGTCTGAGGAAAGGGCTAAAAAGCCTTCACTAGACCCCTGTACAGCTGTATAATGAGGTCCAGGCTTTATAGTGAAGGGACAGGAGTGAGGGCCTGTTCCCAGGAGCTACAGTCTGAGGAAAGGGCTAAAAAGCCTTCACTAGACCCCTGTGCAGCTGTATAATGAGGGCCAAGCTTTATAGTGAAGGGACAAGAGTGAGGGCCTGATCCCAGGAGCTACAGTCTGAGGAAAGGGCTAAAAAGCCTTCACTAGACCCCTGTACAGCTGTATAATGAGGCCAGGCTTTATAGTGAAGGGACAGGAGTGAGGGCCTGTGCCCAGGAGCTACAGTCTGAGGAAAGGGCTAAAAAGCCTTCACTAGACCCCTGTACAGCTGTATAATGAGGCCCAGGCTTTATAGTGAAGAGACAGGAGTGAGGGCCTGTGCCCAGGAGCTACAGTCTGAGGAAAGGGCTAAAAAGCCTTCACTAGACCCCTGTACAGCTGTATAATGAGTCCCAGGCTTTATAGTGAAGGGACAGGAGTGAGGGCCTGTGCCCAGGAGCTACAGTCTGAGGAAAGGGCTAAAAAGCCTTCACTAGACCCCTGTACAGCTGTATAATGAGGGCCAAGCTTTATAGTGAAGGGACAAGAGTGAGGGCCTGATCCCAGGAGCTACAGTCTGAGGAAAGGGCTAAAAAGCCTTCACTAGACCCCTGTACAGCTGTATAATGAGGCCAGGCTTTATAGTGAAGGGACAGGAGTGAGGGCCTGTGCCCAGGAGCTACAGTCTGAGGAAAGGGCTAAAAAGCCTTCACTAGACCCCTGTACAGCTGTATAATGAGGCCCAGGCTTTATAGTGAAGAGACAGGAGTGAGGGCCTGTGCCCAGGAGCTACAGTCTGAGGAAAGGGCTAAAAAGCCTTCACTAGACCCCTGTACAGCTGTATAATGAGTCCCAGGCTTTATAGTGAAGGGACAGGAGTGAGGGCCTGTGCCCAGGAGCTACAGACTGAGGAAAGGGCTAAAATGCCTTCACTAGACCCCTGTACAGCTGTATAATGAGGCCCAGGCTTTATAGTGAAGGGACAGGAGTGAGGGCCTGTGCCCAGGAGCTACAGTCTGAGGAAAGGGCTAAAAAGCCTTCACTAGACCCCTGTACAGCTGTATAATGAGGCCCAGGCTTTATAGTGAAGGGACAGGAGTGAGGGCCTGTTCCCAGGAGCTACAGTCTGAGGAAAGGGCTAAAAAGCCTTCACTAGACCCCTGTACAGCTGTATAATGAGGCCCAGGCTTTATAGTGAAGGGACAGGAGTGAGGGCCTGTTCCCAGGAGCTACAGTCTGAGGAAAGGGCTAAAAAGCCTTCACTAGACCCCTGTGCAGCTGTATAATGAGGGCCAAGCTTTATAGTGAAGGGACAAGAGTGAGGGCCTGTGCCCAGGAGCTACAGTCTGAGGAAAGGGCTAAAAAGCCTTCACTAGACCCCTGTACAGCTGTATAATGAGGGCCAAGCTTTATAGTGAAGGGACAAGAGAGAGGGCCTGTGCCCAGGAGCTACAGTCTGAGGAAAGGGCTAAAAAGCCTTCACTAGACCCCTGTGCAGCTGTATAATGAGGGCCAAGCTTTATAGTGAAGGGACAAGAGTGAGGGCCTGTGCCCAGGAGCTACAGTCTGAGGAAAGGGCTAAAAAGCCTTCACTAGACCCCTGTACAGCTGTATAATGAGGCCCAGGCTTTATAGTGAAGAGACAGGAGTGAGGGCCTGTGCCCAGGAGCTACAGTCTGAGGAAAGGGCTAAAAAGCCTTCACTAGACCCCTGTACAGCTGTATAATGAGTCCCAGGCTTTATAGTGAAGGGACAGGAGTGAGGGCCTGTGCCCAGGAGCTACAGACTGAGGAAAGGGCTAAAATGCCTTCACTAGACCCCTGTACAGCTGTATAATGAGGCCCAGGCTTTATAGTGAAGGGACAGGAGTGAGGGCCTGTGCCCAGGAGCTACAGTCTGAGGAAAGGGCTAAAAAGCCTTCACTAGACCCCTGTACAGCTGTATAATGAGGCCCAGGCTTTATAGTGAAGGGACAGGAGTGAGGGCCTGATCCCAGGAGCTACAGTCTGAGGAAAGGGCTAAAAAGCCTTCACTAGACCCCTGTACAGCTGTATAATGAGGCCAGGCTTTATAGTGAAGGGACAGGAGTGAGGGCCTGTGCCCAGGAGCTACAGTCTGAGGAAAGGGCTAAAAAGCCTTCACTAGACCCCTGTACAGCTGTATAATGAGGCCCAGGCTTTATAGGGAAGGGACAGGAGGGAGAAAAGTGGGGAAAGGAGCCAGAAGAGCCGGACTGCCCATCACTAACCTGCAGAGCCGCACTCCACATATATGGCTGCTCTGTGCACAGGACCTGTGATGAGGTCACAGGAGGGGAGGAGTCAGGGGTCACATGATCTCCGGAGTGCAGACCTCCATGGAGCCTTCTCCTCAGTGACATTCCCGCCATTATTCGCCCCTCACTACTGGCACAATTACCCCGCGCCGCCTTCTCTACACAGTGTTATGTGTGGAATGTAACGTGTGATTTCTCTGGAGGGAAATAGACCCCACACAGGAGGGAATTCTCACCGGTTACCGGCCGTCTACTATATGGCGGCATATGATTGTGCTATCGACTCCACACCAGGAGCTAAAATGCCCAAATCTCTAATGTAACCGCTATAAGAGAAGATATAACAAATTTCCCCTAAACTCACACAGCGGAGGAGGCCTCACTTGGAGCAATGTGACTCGCGCACAGAAAATCTATTCCCGGTTCTGTGATAAGTTATCGGCCGACAGGAAGAAGAAAGGTCTGAATTACAGCCCAGACTGGAGGAGAAACTGCAGGAGTGAGAATTGGCCAATCAGCGCTCTTCACCCCTATACTTATCTACACAAATACAAGATATGAAATGACAATTAGACGCCATTCTCACCACCAGAACGGAGAGGCGCTAACTTGGAGTAAAGCCGCGTTTTATCACCATGCCAATAAGCCTAATAAGATGCCGCTCGTAAGCTCAGAATGAGAGAGTCACTGCATATAATCTCCTCTATAAAAGACCCTAAGGGTCAGCTCTCAGCCCACCCCGATGTCATGTATAGCACTTATAATGAATACCCCAGAGTTTGTATTCGCCCCACAATCACCCCCCTCACTACTGGAGTCATTCCTTCACACACTACATCTACCTAACCTGACTGAGTCCGCGGCACAACAACTCCATTTTCACATCTCTGAGGAGGAAATAGTTTCATCAATCAAAAACTAAAAAGAGGAAAGGCCCCGGGGCCGGATGGTCTTACAGCAATATATGATAAAAAATGCAGCGATGTGCTGACACCACATATAAAAACCTCTGTAATTCACTACTAAATGGCTCACAGCTGCCCCCTGAGTTCTACGTGGCGCATGTAACCGTAATCCCTAATCCTAAGAGAGATCATCTCACCACAAATTATAGACCTATATCCCTCTTATACATTGACTTCAAAATCTTTACATCCATTGTGACTAACAGGACCAATAAAATCCTCCCTCACCTCATCCATCGGGATCAGGTTGGTTTTATACCAGCGCGACAGGCCCCAGATAATATTAGGAGAGCGTTAAATATTATTCATACAACTAACCTACAGCGAAAGCGACTTCTCCTGCTTGCATTAGATACTGAGAGGGCTTTCGATTCGGTGTCCTGGACATATCTCTTTACGGTTCTATCGGAAGTCGGATTCTCCCCTAAACTTATAAAGTGCCTCCAATTGTTATATGATAGCCCTATCGCTTATGTAAAACTCCCGTCACCACATCACCCTCCAATTAATATTCAGAGGGTACCAGGCAGGGCTGTCCTCTATCTCCGGATCTTTTTGCACTTGTAATGGAACCCATTGTGGAAGCAATAAGGAGAGATCAGAATATCCTGGGCCCTGAGAATATGGGAGACCAATATAAAGTCAGCCTCTTTGCGGATGATCTCCTGCTAACATTAATACGTCCCCACACTACACTCCCTCACTTGTTTTCCCTCCTTCACGAATTTGAGAAGATCTCAGGGTTAAAGATTAACATTGATAAATCCGAAGCATTATTTGTAAATTTTCCTAAGAGCAAACTAATATAGCCTCCCATTTTGGGTTTATACACAAAGAACATTATCTAACATATCTGGGTATCAACTTAACAGCCAAGAGGTCACCTCTGTTTAGGTGGAATTACTCTCCACTGATCCAAAACTTCCAGAGGGACCTGGATAGATGGGCTTCCTCAAAGTTATCCTGGCTCGGCAGAACACATGCACTAAAAATGGTGTCACTGCCTCGCTTCTTATATCTATTTAGGTCCCTCCCAATTATGGTACCAGCCAGAACGTTCACTCATTTACACTCTGTGATGTCTAAGTTTCTTTGGCTAGGAAAACAACCCAGAATTGTGCAAAAACTTATGTTCCGTCACAGAAAAGAAGGGGGTTTATCCCTCCCTAATTTTACACTTTATTACAAGTCGGCACAGATTGCTCCATTAATAAGTGCGTGTTCATATCCCAATAGTCCGAGATGGGTTATTCTGGAATCATTTCTCTCCAAACCATTCTCTTTATCAGGCCTAATGTGGACCACAGACCGACTTCCACGGGGGTTAATGAATGTGGCTCCTTTTACAGTCCACTCGTTGCTTCTTTGGAGGAAAGTTTAAATATAACTTACAATCAAGCCCTTCTCCCCTGACAGCTATATTACAAAACCCCATGTTCCCGCCAGGCCTTGAGACACAAATGTTTTCTTGGTGGAAGCTGAAAGGTATTCATATACTTAAACATTTGTGTTCCCCATTTAATATCTTACTTGACAGACAGGAATTTGTTCAAAAATTTGAACCTCCAGTTAGGGAGGTAATGCGACTGAACCAGATCTTCCACTTTGCAAAGCAGATCCTCCCGAGCGGTACTACTCTCAGGGCAACCAGTTTTGAAAATAAATGTCTAAATGACCCTTTGGGCAGGGGAACGATCTCATTGATCTACTATGCTATAAATTCTCCACAAAATGATAAAAAATTGAAGTATATGTTACAATGGGAGGAGGATTTGGGGTTTGAACAGTCAATTGATGAATGGTATCGTAGCTGTGACACCCTATCAGAAGGTAGTCACCAGACTTCCCTTGTGGAGACCTTCTTAAAACTATTGCACAGAGTCTATTATGTACAGGAAAAAATTCACAGCATTTTTCCTAAAATCTCGGGAGACTGTTTTGGGGCTGTGGAATATCTGGTGACATGAGACATATTTGATGGTCTTGTACGGTGGTTTCTGAGCTTTGGGAGAAGGTGAAGTGTCTGATAGCACAGATGTATGGTGGACCGGTTGTTCTGGAATCTTCTACCCTTTTACTGGGAACCAGGCCTTCCCGGCTTCCAGAAAGCTTTCAGAAGCTAGTAAACTACTTATGTATGGCCACTAAAATCCACATTGCGGCAAAGTGGAAGTCGCCCTCCCTGCCAATATCTATGGTGAAACAGAAGATGAACGACATTATGTTACTCTCATTTGTGGCCCCAGCGTTTCTCGTAGAATAAATCCCTTTCTCACACAGTCCTGTAGTAATGACTTTGTTCTCACGTTTTGTAGGAGGGTTCGTCTGACTCCATCTTATGTTATCAGTATAAGTGCGAGAGATGAGAGACCGACGACCGCAGTTTTACCGTGTGTGTCCGGCGTCAGTTCTACAGGGTGAGATATGTGGGGTCTGTGACCGAAGCTGGGGGTATATGGGTGTATACAGCATACACAGAGGGGTCTGTGACCGAAGCTGGGGTTATACGGGTGTATACAGCATACACAGAGGGGTCTGTGACCGAAGCTGGGGGTATACAGGTGTATACAGCATACACAGAGGGGTCTGCGACCAAAGCTGGGAGTACACAGAGGGGTCCACACAAACGCAGCTCCGCTCCGTACACCTCGTACACACACAGCGCTGCTCGGTACATCTCGTACACACACGGCTCCACAACTCCGTACACCTCGCGCACAAGCGGCTCCACCACTCCGTACACCTCGCGCACACGCGGCTCCGCTCCGTACACCACGCGCACACGCGGCTCCGCTCCATACACCTCGCACACACAGAGCTCCGCTCCATACACCTCGCACACACAGAGCTCCGCTCCGTATACCTCGCACACACAGAGCTCCGCTCCGTACACCTCGTACACACAGAGCTCCGCTCCGTTCATCTCGTACACATACGGCTCCGCTCCGTTCACCTCGTACACACGCGGCTCCACTCCGTACACCTCGTACACACGCGGCTCCGCTCCGTACACCTCGTACACAGATGGCTCTGCTCCGTACACCTCGTACACACATGGCTCCACTCCGTACACCTCGTACACACGCGGCTCCGCTCCGTACACCTCGTACACACACGGCTCCGTGTCGTACACCTCGTACACACACGGCTCCGCTCCGTACACACACGCGGCTCCGCTCCGTACACCTCGTACACACGCGGCTCCGCTCCGTACACCTCGTACACACACGGCTCCGCGCCGTACACCTCGTACACACGCGGCTCCGCTCCGTACACACACAGCTCAGCTCCGTACACCTCGTACACACGCGGCTCCGCTCCGTACACCTCGTACACACGCGGCTCCGCTCCGTACACCTCGTACACACGCGGCTCCGCTCCGTACACCTCGTACACATGCGGCTCCGCTCCGTACACCTCGTACACACGCGACTCCGCTCCGTACACCTCATACACACGCGGCTCCGCTCCGTACACCTCGTACACACACAGCTCCGCTCCGTACACCTCGTACACACGCGGCTCCTCTCCATACACCCTGTAAACCCCTCCTGACCCCACACAGAAACTTCCCCTCATCCGGCACCATGACAACCAGCACAGCAGAGTCCTGCACACACTGAGGCCCCTGATCATGTGACCCCCTGACTCCTCCCCTCCTGTGACCTCATCACAGGTCCTGTGTGCACAGAGCAGTCATATATGTGGCGGACACTCCTGGACCTTCTGCTTTCTGGGCTGGTTCCTCCTGTGAGTCCTATTAACCCTTTCGCCCCCTGTGTTATTCTTTCCTTAGTTTCCCTGTCTCTGTGTTTCGGGTCGTTGTTCTGTTCGAAGACCCAGCCTCCACCCATCTTCAATGCTGTTACTGAGAGAAGGAGGTTGTTGGCCAAAATCTCCCGGTACATGACCCCATCCATCCTTTCTTCAATACGTTGCAGTTGTCCTGTCCCCTTTACAGAAAAGCCCCCCCAAAGTATGATGTTTCCCCCACTAGGCCTCGCAGTTGGGACTGTGTTCTTGGGGTTGTACCCATATATTACATATAGATGGAAGATTCCAGTGCGGGGAAGACGGGAAACCTTCATATAGACGGCCGGTGGGGATGGAGGCAGTGACCGACTCTGGCCAAATCTGTCTCTAGAGCCGTAGTAGGAGATGAAGATGTCGTCCTCATCATGAAGGAGTTATTTCCCATGTCGCGTGTAATGAATCTCTCCTGCAGTATTGCTAATGCCGATTCCAGTGTCGGTAATGAGACGAGAATTAGCGTTATGGAAGATGAGTCTATGAGGAACGTGTTCAGCTGCCGTCTCCGAGGAGGAAACTGCTTGTTGTCTGTGGCCTAAATATATAGGTTTTATTAGTAGATGTCAGGGGAGAAAACTAAACCCTGTAGAATAATAAATCTCCTCCTATGTTTCCCTTATTATCTCCAGTAATTGTATTATTACACAGGATTCTTATGATGTTACATCGGATCATCTTCTTCTCATTCAGGTCTCTACAATATCGGATCCTCTCAGTGAAGATCTTCTACAGAAGAGAAATTTCCTGATTTACCCATCAAGGATGGATATGGACAGAGACAAGATGGCGGAGAGGATATTACACCTCACCCTAGAGATCCTCTTCCGTCTCACTGGAGAGGTGAGAGATTCTGATGACGTCACATTACATCATTCTTATCTATGGGAATAACAGATGGACAGAACTGGAGAGGTGAGGACTCTGGAAATGTCTGGAGTGAGATTTATTAATGTGTCGCTCCATAACCAGGATTACACAGTGGTGAAGAAGACCTCTAGTGATCGCTGTCAGGACCCTGTGTCTGAGGGATGGGGAAGACCCCTGAGCCCAATCACGGGGCCTCCACCTCACCCCCTGACCCATGAGGACATCAATGACCAGAAGATCCTAGAACTCATCTACAAGATGATTGAGCTGCTGACTGGAGAGGTGACACTGCTGGGAATGCTGGGACATTATACAGTAACGCTATGAAGGGATCGGGGGGATGACGGTATCATTGTATGTGTCAGGTTCCTATAAGGTGTCAGGATGTCGCTGTCTATTTCTCCATGGAGGAGTGGGAGTATGTAGAAGGACACAGAGAGCTGTACAAGAACGTCATAATGGAGGTTCCCCAGCCCCTCACATCACCAGGTAATAGACAGGACTAAATACACACGGCCTATAATTATCTGTATGTAGAGAATGAATTCAGTCCCTGTATGTGTTTCCTCCAGATCTATCCAGTAAGAGGACAACACCAGAGAGATGTCCCCATCCTCTTCTTCTACAGGACTGTAACCAAGAAGATCCCAGTGCTCCCCAGGATCTTCAGGTAGATGGAGAGAAGGTGTCAGGAGATCTCCCCTATGATGTGTAGACGGCTGTGAAGGTCTTGTGCTCAGTCTTGTTTTATCCACCAGTATTATATGTTTTATACTTGTGTAATGAGAGCGGTGGAGATGGCAGGATTAGAGCTGATCATAGATGGGACTTCTCCATCTGTCTGTGACTTTTACAATATTTGTTTCAGGGTGAAGATCTGACCCATATTAATACTACAGAGACATATGTGAGAGATGATGAGTGGTGTAAAGAGGAGATTCCCACATATGACTACCCAGGTGAGTAGTAACCACTGAATGCAGAGAAGTCACAGATTCCTCTCAGTCACCGGCTGTGGCTGCTTTATCGGTGGTGTAGTCCGGCCGTATTACCATGATCACCATTTTGCCTCTAGATCACAACATTCTCCTCCACCCAAAACTGTTCAAATGACTTTGGGCATTGAAAGCCCTTTTCTATAGAACTTACAACCTGGAGGATCCACCTACCCCCTGGGATTAGTGTGAGGGTGATCCCTTAAAGCAAGATCTATATGATTGTTTGTACCTGACCCAATATAGGCCGAGTGCGCGCTTCAAGAGTCACAGCGAACACAGAGTTAGATGTCTACTCCTTTCTCAGTAAAGGCTTGCACACAACTGAAGTTTATTCTCAAGACAAAGAAACAGCAAATGGGTGTCACACAATCTTCTGAGTAGCCAGTGTCAGTCTATGATAGGTCCATTTCAGCTTCACTTCCATATATGGTATCCAGTATCTCAGCTTCTGCATTCCAAGGATTCCTTCCAGGGTGTTGCCTGAAGACACGGACGCCATCTTGGTATAGAACTGACTTAGGCTAGTTTCACACTAGCGTTTCACTGACCTGCGTCGGTCTGCGCACGGCCGCCGCTAAGCTCCAACCCAGGCAGTACCTCCTCCCAGCCGCTCCACCTATGGGCGCAAGACGCTGCATGTGACCTGCGTACCCTATCTTTAGCATTGGGTACGCAGGCCGTGCGCAGGTATGCGTTTGCTGGCGCATGCGTCCTTTTAAGGGTGCGCCGCGCGCACCAAAATGCCACATGATCCAGGATAGGGCCAAGTCTGTGATGCCAAGAAATGAGAGAATCTGTAGCAGAAGGGACTGGTCCATGGTGTCGAAGGCAGAGGACAGAGTAGTGTCGCTTGCTCTTGGCAGTTAGTAAGTCGTAAGTGACTTTAGTTAGGGCAGTTTCAGTTGAGTGATGCGGTCGGAAGCCAGATTGTAACCGGTCAAAGAGGGAAAAGGAGGAGAGGTGGGAAGACAGTTCAAGATATACATGCTGTTCCAGTAGTTTTGAGGCGTAAGGGAGGAGAGATGTTGGGCGATAGTTAGACACAGAGGATGGGTCAAGGGGGGGCTTTTTGAGGATGGGTGTGATTGAGGCATGTTTGAAGGATGAGGGAAAGACACCATTTCTGTCCAATAACAGCAGAGTTTCCCTTTATCCTGACTTTTCAATTTGTATTAAAACCAACTAACTTCAAGGAGGATTGTGATAATCTCCAGGACAAACATTCCACCTGTGCCATGATAGATCTCTAAGCTGTGTGTGGCTGATGGCTGTAATATACATTTATTCCCGCCTGCAGGAGATGTGTTGGCTCCAGCCCTGGTGTCATGGATTCACTCCATGTCATGAATTACATTGTTTCTGATCCTAAGGAATTCAGATTACTGCACAATCTCTCCTGAAATGGGGAGCAATATTATTATCTCTAATCTTCTGCTCAGGATCCATAGTAGCTCCAATGGTCCACCATAAATGAGGGCAACTCTGGTTTACTGTTGTGTAATCTGTATTTGTAGTTTTCAGTTAATGAGATTCTCGTGCTCTGGGGCGGGGCTGTGGGTGGGGCTGTGGACGGGGCTTTATGTGGTGCTCTGATTACATATTCCTCTGTATCGGCCTATGACTGGTCGCTGATCCCTCACTGACCTGCCCCCATTATTACATAATGCATATAATAGCATTGATATTATTGTTGATAATGCCTATAATATTGTGGCTATTGTGAGGCTTAGAAAAAAAATCACATTCAGCAAAATGACACCAGCGGCCCCTGTGCAGTAGCCTCTATCTCTTACTTATAGATGCTACTGTGCAGGAGCCGCCATCGCCGGTGACATTTTGCTGGATTTCATTTTTTTCTAAATCTCAAAATAGCCACGAGTCTAAACAGTGGAAATCCCCCAACAAGTGACCCCATTTTGAAATCTAACCCCCCCCAAGGAAATGTGTGGTGGGCACTTTGAACAACCAAGTTCTTCACAGAAGTTAATTACGTAGAGCCATGAAAATAAAAAATCATATTTTTTCCACAAAAAATGATCTTTTTGCCCTCCATTTTTTTTTCAAAGTGTATCAGGAGAAATTGGATCCCAAAAGTTGTTGTGAAATTCAGCCTGAGTATGCTGACACCACATATGTGGGGGTAAACCACTGTTTGGGTGCATGGCAGAGCTCCGAAGGGAATGAGAGCAATATTGGAGGCAGATTTTGCTGGAAGTGTTTGTGGGTGACATGTCACATTGTCAGAGCCCTTGAGGTGCCAGAACAGCATAAGCCCCAAAAGTGACTGCATTTTACCAAATACTTCCCGGAATGAATTCTTCTCGTGGTGCAGTGAGCATACTGACCCCACAGCTGTTCCATAGAAAATTATACCATTGGGCAGTGAAGAAGAAATAATTACATTTTTACCACTAAAATGTTGTTTTACCCCAGATTTTACATTGGAAAATAGGTAGATAGGTAAAGGGTCACTACACCCATAGATGAATTCACAGAGGGGGGTCATTTCCCAAATGGGGTCACTTCAGGGGGGATTCTGCTGTTATGGTACTTTGGAGAGCCGCTAAGTGCCAGAACAACAGAATCCCCCCTAAAGTGACCCCGTTTTGGAAATGACACCCCTCTGGGAATTCATCTATGGACAGGGGGTGGCACGGTGGCTCACCAAGGACAACATCTGCAAGGAGTTTGTATGTTCTCCCCGTGTTTGCGTGGGTTTCCTCCTGGTCTCCGGTTTCCTCCCACATTCTAAAGACATACTGATAGGGAATTTAGATTGTGAGCCCCATCGGGGACAGTGATGATAATGTGTGCAAACTGTATGTGCGGAATATGTTAGCACTATATAAAAATAAAGATTATTATTATAGTGACCACTTTCACTACATGGATGATTTCCAGAAACTCGTAGTGGAAATTTCAGAGCAAAAATTGCAAAAATGTCATTGTAGTGCCCAATATATTGTGCCCAGCTTGTGTCTCTGGAGACCTCCCCCCACCTACCCCCGGAAATTGGTAAGTCAGCTCTACTCAAATGTGTCTGTCACTAAATAAACCAAATGCTTGAATGTCAAAACAGTTCAAAAACGTGGTTCTGTGTGGAAGATTGTAAAGCCGTCATGGAGGCATAAGGCTGGCAGTGATGGGCATTGTGGGTAATAATAGCGGGGATCATGCCTCATTCCTCTCTAGGAACATACACGACATCTTCTCTGGGGTTCTTTCTTGTTTCAGTTACTGGGATGAGTGCAATAAAATGTCGCTCAGTGAGTCTTCTCATATCTTCAGATTCTACAGGATTGGCGGGGACAAAATTATCAAAAACAAGATTTTCAGTGACCTTTTCCTGATAATGAAGGAAAGTATCTGCATTTCCGGCTTTTTTGTATAATACAAAAGAATTATATGTGGCCACCTGAAACAAATACATGACTAACTTTTTATACCAGATATATGATTTTCTTGATACCTGGTATGGCTGTAGAACCTGATCTGCAAGGTCCACACCCCATATATTTGTTGTAGTCAATGACAGACACAGGTTTTGGAGTAGTGGATCCCTGTTGGTCTGCAGTGGCCCTTGTGGCATCTGTGGGGATCAAGCTCAGGATAAAAATACTAAAGCCCTCGAAATCCACATCTCCATCTGACCCTGCACTTTCTTCGCTGTCAGAACATAAAAGTGCATAAGGCTACTTTCACACTTGCGTTTTTTTGCTGCGCGTTTTTTGCGCACACAAACGCATGAAAAAATGCATCATGAGTTTGAGTGCGTTTTTTGCAGGTTTTGGTGCATTTTATAGAAAAAAAACGCATGAGTTTTTTTGCGCATAGGTGCGCATTGCAATGAGCACGTATACGCACCCATAGACTTTAATAGATGTTTTGCTGTAAAAAAGCACATTGCGTGCGTATGCGTTTTTTGGGGGCAAGTCGGACGCACAAAAAAATATAACAGGATGCATTTTGTGCGCCCGAGCGCACACTGCAAAAAAACGCGTGCGCATATGTATGCACACCCATGTTAAAGTATAGGGGAAAAAACGCATGCGTTTTTTTTTGGGCTAAAAAGCAACGCAAAAAAATGCAAGTGTGAAACCAGCCTGAGCCTCCTCTGCACTATAATACTGACGGGCCATTTTATTCATTTTTATTTTTTTACCGGAAATAGAAAACTACGACGTGATTGACGTGACCAAATTATTGGGGAAGCAATTGAGAAAAGCCTAATTCTTTAGCCCCAACACTGACCCTAACTATAGCACTAACCCTAACCTGCCTTATCTGTATTGTTACTTTATAGCACAATCGCTGACTGACACAGCTGTTCCCAGCAGCACTTGTAACACTGGTTCTCCTCTAATCTCTCACTGACAGGAGATCTGAGGAGAAGCAGCGGTTTTTATGGGGTAGATCACCCGGGAAAGTTCACTGCTACAACAAACTCTCCAATGATTTGTCTCATTGGCTGGTGTGACGCTGACATCATCAGGACCTGAACCAATCAGGTCTCGATGAGGTCAGGGGTCACAGGAAGCGTTGTGCGCCAGAATCCCCTCTTTATAAGCAGGGCCAGTTTTAGGCAAAGTGGGGCCCTAGGCAAAGTGTAAAATGGGGCCCAAATGCTGACAGATGGCACATCACAGAGAAGCATTTTGGTTGTAGTTACATTCGCTGAGTTCAGGACGCTAAATGAGTGTGATCGTCAATATAGAAATCGTTCCACACTTGTTTCCCAGCCTCTTTCCACCATCTGAGAAAGAATGATGGGGACAGAACAATCACTATTAGATCAATCTGTCCCCAGACAGTATCATGTATGGCATCAAGCCGCACATCTACAGTTTACACCGGCGATTTGCTGCTGAGAACAATGGTTTTTGTTCCGGCTTAAACAATCCAATCACTCGATGAATATGCAGCATTTTGCTTGTTTAGTATAATACACCCCATAGTCCACCATATATTATAATGTGCACCACAGTCTTCCATATTGTAAAATGCACACCCCATAGTCCTCCATATAGTATAATACACTCCCCATAGTCCTCCATATAGTATAATACACTCCCCATAGTCCTCCATATAGTATAATACACTCCCCATAGTCCTCCATATAGTATAATACACTCCTCATAGTCCTCCATATAGTATAATACACTCCTCACAGTCCTCCATATAGTATAATACACTCCCCATAGTCCTCCATATAGTATAATACACTCCCCATAGTCCTCCATATAGTATAATACACTCCCCATAGTCCTCCATATAGTATAATACACTCCCCATAGTCCTCCATATAGTATAATACACTCCCCATAGTCCTCCATATAGTATAATACACTCCTCATAGTCCTCCATATAGTATAATACACTCCTCATAGTCCTCCATATAGTATAATACACTCCTCCTAGTCCTCCATATAGTATAATACACTGCTCAGTCCTCCTCAGTCCTCATAGTGCCCCATATAGTATAATACACCACCATAGTCATCTATGTAGTACAATTCACTTCCATAGTATAATGCACCCCATAGTTCTTCATATAGCATAATGTATTCCCCATAGTCCTTGATACAGTGTAATGCAGCCCACATATAGTATAATGCAGCTACCCCATAGAGCATAATGCAGCCACCCCACAGAGTATAATGTAACCCCCCATAGAAAAAAAATGCAATCACCCCTCATAGAATATAAATATAATACAGCACCCCATAGAATATAATGTAGCCCCAAATAGAATATAATACAGCCCACCTCCCCATAGAATATAATGTAGGTCCTTCAAAGAGTATGATGCCATCCTCCCTCATAAAATCTAATACAACCCCAATAGAATATAATGTAGCCCCCCATAGAATATAAAACAGCCCTCCTCCATATAGTATATAATGTAGCCCCCCATAGTATATAACACAGCTTCCCCATAGATTAAAATATACCGCCCATAGTATATAACACAGCCTCCCCCCATAGAATATAATATACCCCCAATAATATATAACCCAGCCCACATATATAACCCAGCCCACATATATAACCCAGCCCACATAGTGTATAGCATAGGCCTCATAGTATATAGCACAGCCCGCATAGTATATAGCACAGCCCGCATAGTATATAGCACTGCCCATATAGCACAGCCCTCATAATATATAGAACAGCCTGCATAGTATATAGCAAAGCCCCCATAGTATATAGCACAGCCAGCATAGTATATAGCACAGCCCGCATAGTATGTAACACAGCACGCACAGTATGTAACACAGCCCGCATAGTATATAGCACAGCCCACATCTTCCCCCCCCCTGAGAATGGCCCCAAAGTCCAGTAGTCACTGTTATAGTAAAAAAAACACTATCCTCACCTCTCATGCCTGCGCTGCTCCTGGCTCTTGTCTCAGCAGCTGCCGATGCACTGCCTGGCACACAGTGAGTGCGTGATGACATCATCGCGCACCCGCAGTGTCAGAGGCAGAGCGGGGAATGATGGGAGAGGGAGCATCAGCTAACACTCTCTCCTCCAGCATTGCTTAGAACTGTACCAACAGATGCCGGTATAGTTCAGTGTGGTGGTGGAGGGGGGTCAGTGCTGGCAGCTGGCGGGCTCCCCTGCCTCACAGGCCCCATTGCATCTGTGTGATGTGCTGCTAGCTGGGGGCCCCTGGGGGAACGGGGGCCCTAGGCAGATGCCTGGTCTGCCTGCCCCTAATGCCAGCCCTGGCTATAAGGTGCGTGGGGTTCCCGATCAGCACGATAGGCAACTGTTAGGTGGATTCATAACTGGCTTAGTGATCGGACCCAAAGAGTGGTCCTAAATGACTGCACATCCAGTTGGAAGAATGTCTCAAGTGGGGTACCACAGGGCTCTGTCCTGGGCCCTGTATTGTTCAGCATCTTTATCAACGATTTAGATGAAGGAATTGAGGGTAAACTGATTAAATTTGCTGATGACACAAAGCTAGGAGGGATAGCTAATACTAGAGAAGAGAGAGAGAGGATTCAAAAAAATATAAATAAATTGGAGCAGTGGGCAGCAACTAACAGAATGGTTTTTAACAGGGAAAAATGCAAAGTACTACATCTGGGCAATAAAAATAAAAAAAGCATATACAGAATGGGAGGAATAGGGCTAAGCAACAGCTCATGTGAAAAAGTCTTGGGTATACTAATAGATCACAGACTGAATATGAGTCAACAGTGTGATGCAGCAGAAAAAAAGGCAAATGCAATTCTAGGATGTATTAACAGAAGCATACAGTCTAGATCACGTGAAGTCATTATTTCCCTCTACTCCTCTTTGGTCAGACCTCATCTGGAATATTGTGTCCAGTTTTGGGCACCACATTTTAAAAAAGACATCAACAAACTGGAGCAAGTTCAGAAAAGAGCGACCAGAATGGTGACCGGTCTGCAAACCCTGTCTTATGAGGAAAGGTTGCAGGATTTGGGAATGTTTAGCTTGCAAAAGAGAAGACTGAGAGGAGACTTAATAACTCTACAAATATCTCAAGGGCTGTCACATTGTAGAAGGATCAACTTTATTCTCATTTGCACAAGGAAAGACTAAAAGCAATGGGATGAAACTGAATGGGAGGAGACACAGATTAGATATTAGAAAAAACTTTTTGACAGAGTGATCAATGAGTGGAACAAGCTGCCACGAGAGGTGGTGGATCTAATCCTTATAAACAGGGAGGAAATGGTTGAGGAGGTAAAAGTGGCTGGAACCCTAGGAGGTAGCGACCATGCTATTTTAGAATTTTGGATAACTAGAGGAGGAAGACCTGTGAAGACTCAGACGTCAAGGTTAGATTTCAGAAAGGCAGATTTTAAGGGATTCAGAAAGATAATTGGAGGGATCCAATGGCTGGATATCCTTAAAGACAAAAATGTCCAGGAAGGATGGGAAATCTTGAAAAATGAAATTCTCAAAGCACAGTTGTTAACAATTCCGAAAAGAGGGAAAAATAGGAAGCATTTAAGGAAACCAGGATGGATGAACACAGAACTTAAGCACATGCTAAAAAGGAAGAAAAAAATGTTTATAAAATGGAAAGAGGGAGGCATATCTAAAGAAGAATATAATGCTGTCTGCAGAACCTGCAGGGCACAAATCAGATTATTTAAAGCTGACAATGAATTGAGGCTTGCAAGAGATGTCAAAAGCAATAATAAAGGATTTTAGGGATATGTCAAAAGTAAAAGAAAAGTCAAAGATGCTATAGGATTTTTACAGGATGAAAATGATGAAATGGTAAGACAGGATGTTGAGAAGGCTGAACTTTTAAATTCCTATTTTGCATCTGTTTTCTCTCAGAAAGGAAATGTAACACCAACTGTTATTCACTGTCCTATTAAGGGAATAGAAGAATCCAGGATATCTATAAACAGAAAGATAGTGAGGAAACACTTAGCTAACCTAAATGAATTCAAGTCTCCAGGTCCAGATGAATTACACCCCAGAGTACTGAAGGAGATAGCAGAAGAAATTTTTGAACCCCTCTCCATAATCTTTGAAAATTCTTGGAGAACAGGAGAAGTGCCAGAAGACTGGAGAAGAGCAAATGTTGTTCCTATCTTCAAAAAGGGGAAGAAGGTGAACCCAGGCAACTATAGGCCGGTGAGTCTGACTTCTATACCAGGAAAGATCTTTGAACAAATTATTAAACAACATGTATGTCAATACCTGGATAAGAATGAAGTGATTAAACAGAGTCAGCATGGGTTTGTAACTAATAAGTCATGTCAGACTAACTTAATTTCCTTCTATGATGGTATCACTGATTGGGTGGATCAAGGAAATGCTGTAGATATAGTATATCTTGACTTCAGCAAAGCATTTGACAAAGTCTCTCATACAATCCTTATTGAAAAAATGACTAAGTATGGAATGGACAAGGCAACTGTTAGGTGGATTCATAACTGGCTTAGTGATCGGACCCAAAGAGTGGTCGTAAATGGCTGCACATCCAGTTGGAAGAATGTCTCAAGTGGGGTACCACAGGGCTCTGTCCTGGGCCCTGTATTGTTCAACATCTTTATCAACGATTTAGATGAAGGAATTGAGGGTAAACTGATTAAATTTGCTGATGACACAAAGCTAGGAGGGATAGCTAATACTAGAGAAGAGAGAGAGAGGATTCAAAAAGATTTAAATAAACTGGAGAAGTGGGCAGCAACTAACAGAATGGTTTTTAACAGGGAGAAATGCAAAGTACTACATCTGGGCAATAAAAATGAAAAAAGCATATATAGAATGGGAGGAATATGGCTAAGTGACAGCACATGTGAAAAAGACTTGGGTATACTAATAGATCACAGACTGAATATGAGTCAACAGTGTGATGCAGCAGCAAAAAAGGCAAATGCAATTCTAGGATGTATTAACAGAAGCATACAGTCTAGATCACGTGAAGTCATTATTTCCCTCTACTCCTCTTTGGTCAGACCTCATCTGGAATATTGTGTCCAGTTTTGGGCACCACATTTTAAAAAAGACATCAACAAACTGGAGCAAGTTCAGAAAAGAGCGACCAGAATGGTGACCGGTCTGCAAACCCTGTCTTATGAGGAAAGGTTGCAGGATTTGGGAATGTTTAGTTTGCAAAAGAGAAGACTGAGAGGAGACTTAATAGCTGTCTACAAATATCTAAAGGGCTGTCACATTGTAGAAGGATCAACTTTATTCTCATTTGCACAAGGAAAGACTAGAAGCAATGGGATGAAACTGAATGGGAGGAGACACAGATTAGATATTAGAAAAAACTTTTTGACAGTTAGAGTGATCAATGAGTGGAACAGGCTGCCACGAGAAGTTGTGAGTTCTCCTTCAATGGAAGTCTTCAAACAGAGGCTGGACAGACATCTGACTGGGATGATTTAGCGAATCCTGCTTTGAGCAGGGGGTTGGACCAGATGGCCCAGGAGGTCCCTTCCAACTCTACGATTCTATGATTCTATGATTCTATGAGTTCTCCTTCAATAGAAGTCTTTAAACAGAGGTTGGACAGACATCTGTCTGGAATGATTTAGCGAATCCTGCTTTGAGCAGGGGGTTGGACCAGATGGCCCAGGAGGTCACTTCCAACTCTACGATTCTATGATTCTATGAAACCTCCGACCATAGGCAAATGTCGGCTCTGCACAAAGCCCTGCTAGTGCTGACGTTTATCTACCGTTGGCAGTCATGAAGCGGTTAAGTTAAGGGTACCATCATTTCTGTCCAGGCCTATTTCATGAGTTTAATTTTTTTCATTCTGTGGAAGCATGGCTGGAAAGCAATGTCTGACTTTCATTTGTTCATTTTCATAGATTTTTGATTTATTATTACTTTTGTAAGATTAAAGTTATTTCTGTGACCATTGTGGGTTTTTCTGTAACTAAATGAGGGGTACCAGCAATTTAGACCACGTGTGTAGGAGGAGTGAATATTTTGACTCCACAGCCACTTCCCGGAAATTAACACTTAGTGGATGTTGGAGAGTGAAAATTACACATTTGCCATTTTATTACCCAGCACATAGTGCCCAGATTGTGCTCCAGGAGACACCGCAAATTAAGTGGATTCTTCTCACTATAATATTGCTAAATACAGGGATCCTAAATGTTGTTTGCGCACACTGCAAGACTCCGAAGTGAGAGCGGATTTTGCCGGATTGGGTTATAGAAACCTTGTTGGTTTTCAACAGCCTTTGAGCCACTAATAGTGCGGAAACCTCTGTTTCTCCATTGACAGATGATGGACCTGAGTGGGGACTTGTTTTTTGTGAGATGAGAATTGGTATTATTTTCGCCTACATAACATTGATTGGATTCTTTTTATTCGACATTTGGGAGGCAGAATGAACCAACAGTTGAACACCGCACACTACTGGCTCATCCAACAAGGTTTTCTATTAGACTGTGAACTGTCATTGTCTTGGTAAATAATTAAAGTTTTTTACATAAACTGTCTGTAAAAATGGCAAGCTAAGTAGAAATGTTCAAAAATATAAAACTCAAGGATATTTTATTAGAAAATAATAATTGTTTTTTATCTTAGCAGATGACTGTACCAGGAGATCAGAGGGACAGCTGACATCTTCAATTTTCAAATCTGATGATCTTGAGATCCTACAAGATACAACTGAAGTGATTGCTGTTACTCCAGATATACCATCATCCATTCACAGGAAAGATCTCTTATCTGATCCTATGAAACAGGTCCCATCTTCTGATTCATTACTGACTACTAAGGAAAATCAAAGTCACAAAAGAGGCATTAAAAAACAAACTGGTCCTAAAGCAAAGAAGTCATATTCATGTTCAGAATGTGGGAAATGTTTTACATGGAAATCACATTTTGTTAGGCACCAGAGAACTCACACAGGGGAGAAGCCTTTTTACTGTTCAGAATGTGGGAAATGTTTTACACATAAATCATATTTTGTGAACCATCAGAGAGCTCACACAGGAGACAAGCCTTTTTCATGTTCAGAATGTGGGAAATGTTTTACATGGAAATCACATTTTGTTAGGCACCAAAGAACTCACACAGGGGAGAAGCCTTTTTACTGTTCAGAATGTGGGAAATGTTTTACACATAAATCATATTTTGTGAACCATCAGAGAACCCACACAGGGGAAAAGCCTTTTTCATGTTCAGAATGTGGGAAATGTTTTAACTATAAGAGGGATCTTGAGCAACATCAAAGAATTCACACAGGGGAGAAGCCTTTTTTATGTTCAGTATGTGGGAAATGTTTTAGCCGGAAAGTGCTTCTTGTTACACACCAGAGAATTCACACAGGGGAGAAGCCTTTTTCATGTTCAGAATGTGGGAAATGTTTTAACTATAAGAGGGATCTTGAGCAACATCAAAGAATTCACACAGGGGAGAAGCCTTTTTTATGTTCAGTATGTGGGAAATGTTTTACCCGGAAAGTGCTTCTTGTTACACACCAGAGAACTCACACAGGGGAAAAGCCTTTTTCATGTTCAGAATGTGGGAAATGTTTTAACTATAAGAGGGATCTTGAGCAACATCAAAGAATTCACACAGGGGAGAAGCCTTTTTTATGTTCAGTATGTGGGAAATGTTTTAGCCGGAAAGTGCTTCTTGTTACACACCAGAGAATTCACACAGGGGAGAAGCCTTTTTCATGTTCAGAATGTGGGAAATGTTTTAACCAGAAATCACATTTGGTTAAGCACCAGAGAACCCACACAGGGGAGAAGCCTTTTTCATGTTCAGAATGTGGGAAATATTTTAACCGGAAAGCGCTTCTTGTTAGACATCAGAGCAGTCACATAAAGAAGGAGCCATTTTCATTTTCTTAATGTGGGAAATATTTTACTTGGAAATCAGTTGTTAATAAACATCAGAGACGTCACATAGGGGAGAAGACTTTTTTATATTCATAATGTTGGAATAGTTTTAACCAAAACTGAATCTTCTTAAATGGGTTGTCTCTTGTCATTCCTCATGTTTGCTGACAAAAGGATAAAACTAAACTTTATTAATTCCAAATGTAAAACTACACCCATAATTCACCCCCTGAAAGTTAATCAGTAGGTGACTAAGAGAAAAAATATGTACCCCACAGTTCAGTGTATAGGGTGAGGTGACGTATACACACTCACTCTCCAAGCCTCTCATCTCTGAGGGTTTCATCGTTCTCTCCAAAGGCGACTCATCAGGAGACTCTTTAATATTGACCTATATTCAAGCGAGACTAGACAAAGAACCCCTGAAACTATATACTGTGTAAGTTTATAAGCCCCTCCAGTGTCAGGAATAGATAGTATGTGACAATACAGTATAATTCTTGTGTTTTCTCCTATAGGGACTGCCCTAGTTTGGTAATGTAACTGCTGATAATTAGTAGTGCAGACAAATTGTCCTAGACTAAACTCAGTCTTCAGACGGCCCAATATGTACCACTCAGGGAAAACTTACCTGCTCCAAAGATCATTAGCAGCTTCTAACTAATGGCCATGCTGCAGTCTGTCAGGGAATGAGTGCAATATCGTTATAGAGACTAGGGATATGTGCAATCATAATGTCTGGGAGATCTGTGCCATTATTTAGTATGAATATGGAAATTATCTCTGACAGGTAAGTGTTCCCTGAGCGGTATATACTGTATTTTCACATACTATCTATTCCTGACACTGGAGGGGCTTATAAACTTACACAGTATATAGTCTGAGGTCGCCCAATATGGGGCTAGTTTTCTGACTGTTTCGGTTAACATGATACATGATTTTAGGGTTTTCTTCGTCTAGTCCCGCTTGAATATAGTTCAATATTAAATAGTCTCCTGATGAATGAATGAATCCAGTGAATATTCATGCCAGCAGGAAGCCGGTGGCTGACACTGCGCGCTACTGAAGAGCAATGAATGCTCACTACTCTCTGTGCGCACAGTCCCGGTGAGTACTCCGGCAGCTGCGCTCTGCTTGAGAACAACGCATGACGTCCCTGCCATGTGCTGCTTACAGGCATAAAGCAGTTGCTGGCATTGGAGCAGACGCTGTGAGGGAGCGCAAGGATAGGTAAGTGTAATGGGTTTTTTTTAATGTCTTCTGATGGGGCCATGCATACCCGGATGGGGGTGGTGGCCAATTATAAGGATTGGGCCATACATACCAGGACCACAATGGGGGCCAATCATACCATAATAGGGATGGGGCCCTGCATATCAGGATAGGGATGGGGCCATGCATAATAGTATAGGGATGAGGGCGATAATTACTGCCAGGATAGGGATGAGGAGGCATGCATAATAGGATGGGAATGAGGAGTCATGCATACCAGGGTAGGGATGAGGGGGCCATGCATACCAGGATAGGGATGAGGGGGTCATGTATACCAGGATAGGGAAGAGGGGGTCATGCATACCAGGGTAGAGATGAGGGGGCCATGCATACCAGGGTAGGGATGAGGGGTCCATGCATAACAGGGTAGAGATGAGGGGGCCATGCATACCAGGATAGGGAAGAGGGGGTCATGCATACCAGGGTAGGGATGAGGGGGCAATGCATACCAGGATAGAGATGAGGGGGCCATGCATACCAGGATAGGGAAGAGGGGGTCATGCATACCAGGGTAGGGATGAAGGGGCCATGCATGCCAGGATAGGGATGAGGGATCCATGCATACCAGGATAGGGATGAGGGATCCATGCATGCCAGGATAGGGATGAGGGGGCATGTATACCAGGGTAGGGAAGAGGGGACCGTATATACCAGGATAGGGGATATTAAGTAAAGAATTTACTACATTTTTTACCTAATTTCCTCCTCTAAAACCTAGGTGCATCCTATAGTCCACAAAATACAGTATATATATTTTTTTTTTCTCAGTGAGCTCATTCCTCATGTTTGGCCTCAATAAAATAAAAACACACATACTCCACTGGCTGACACTGCGTGCTACTGAAGAGCAATGAATACTTACTGCTCTCTGCAATGAACCGTCCCGGTGAGTACTCTGGCAGCTGTGCTCTGCTTGTGAGCATTGCATGACGTCCCTGCCATGTGATGCTTACAAGCATAAAGCAGTTGCTGGCACTGGAGCAGACGCTGTGAGGGAGCGCAGGATAGGTAAGTGTAATATTTTGTTGTTTTTAATGTTTTCTGATGGGGCCATGCATACCAGGATGGGGGTGGTGGCCAATTATAAGGATTAGGCCATGCATGCCAGAACCGAGATGGGTGCCAATCATACCAGAATAGGGATGGGGGCCCTGCGTACCAGGACGAGATGAGGGCCCTGTATACCAGGATAGGGATGGGGCCATGCATACTAGTATAGGATGAGAGTGATAATTCCAGCCAGGATAGGGATGAGGGATCCATGCATACCTGGGTAGGGATGAGGGGGCCATGCATACCAGGGTAGGGATGAGGGGGCCATGCATACCAGGGTAGGGATGAGGGGGCCATGCATACCAGGATACGGGATATTAAGTACAGAATTAACATTTTTTGCTTCAATTTTTTTCCTAATTTCCTCCTCTAAAACCTAGGTGCGTCCTATAGTCCCAAAAATACGGTATATATATCTTTTTTTCTCAGTGAGCTCAGTCCTCATGTTTGGCCTCATTAAAATAAAAACACTCATACTCCGCTGGTATGCCGGCTCCACTTCAGTGATGTCGAGACTCACTGTCCCGGGGCTTATGTGAGGTTGTTACATCACACGAGCCCTGCACCCAATCAGCGGCAGTATTCTGACTCTTCCTGCTGGCTGTGAATCCCAAGGGTTCTTACTATCAGCTTCTTAGATAATTGTATAACTCGTACTCACACCACCAGGCGTTTTCAGGTCGTTTTAACTCCACCGGCAATGCAACTGTAGAAAGACCAAGAATACCTCTTTGTGGCGTTTTGACTTTTTTTTCTCATTACGCCGTTTAGCAATCAGGTTAATTTTTTTTTTATATTGATAGATCAAGAAATTCTGAACGTGTTGATACCAAATATGTGCATGTTTTTTTTAATTGTTTTATTTTGAATGGGGCGAAATGGGGGTAATTTGAACTTTTATATTTTTTTATTATTTTTAAAAACATTTTTTACTTTTGGCATTGTGAAGATATACAGCATTGTATCTTAATTAACCAGATGACTATTTTTATCAAACGAAGAATAATAGAATGTTATCTGTATGTTGGCTTTAAATTAAGTGTTGATTTCTGGTTGGTCAAGAAAACAGACTTTTGTTTGTGTAAGCCGGTAATATTGACTTTATTGTGCGCTTATCCTTGATCACTAGTGATGATTGCTGATACGCTAATTATACATTGCATTATGGAGCCAGTTTGATGACTTCTAAAGCAGAGAGGGAAAAACTAAGTAATGCTATAATAATCTCATCTCCATTCTTACCCTTTATGTAAATACTGAATGAGGGACACTTGTTAAGTCTAAAAATAGGTTACATGCCTCTGTATAAAGAGACAGAGAGAGAGACAGCCAGAGAGATTCTGCCAAGACATCTATACATCTCAAAAGGACCAGAGACAGGACAGCAGCCTTTTTAGATCATGGCACCATTACGAGGGACACAGATCTATGATTCTACAGGAAACAACCTAGGGGTTTTCAGCCTCGGTTGGAAGAATACAGATCTGCTGCATTGACCATCGCTGAACCATAGATACGTTTGGAGAAGTCAGGTTGTGATTCTCGGATCAACTGGTCTTGTATGGACTGTCGTCTTCTTACGCTTATCATTACCTCCTCTATGTGCATGCCATAGGTGCGGTAGTGACTCTGGAAGATCTGAAGTCACAGCTGCTATTATCCCGGCAGGTCAGTGGAAGGGTGAGACTCTGTAATGTGCCCCATCTTGGGTACTGTGCTGGGACTGTTCTATGTGTTATCTGCCTGTTTTGTGGCTCAGTAAAGCATTGCCCACACTGTGTTACCCTCACCCTGTGTTGCCTGAGTAGCATTTTCCCCATGTTAAAAGGAGAGCGGGAGTTTGGCAGGATGATCCCTGGTCCATGCATTTTCGGCTAGCGGGCAGCGCTCATAGAAATAGACTTCTGCTGGAGACCTCTGGTTGTCATGCTAACCCATCAGTGATCCACAATCGTGACGGGGTCACTGAAGGGCGGGATTTCCGGCGCGCTTGCTGGCATGTGCCAGAAAAGATGTGGACTCAGCGCTGGAGCAGACATCAAAGGGAGGGAGCCCGACATCCGCATACATTTACACCCGATGTCAGAAAGGGTTAAAGGGGATTGTTTTTACAGAGACAGAAGTGGTAATCAATCATGTATACATACAGATAATTACAGAAATACACAGCTTCTAATGGTAAATAGTATAGAGTTACCACAAGAAAATATAATTTGTGTAAATCATGTATAGAGATAAAAATTCAGGCAAATGTCAAATGTAGCGCCATCTAGTGGCCATGTGCAAAAGTGCCATCATAGAGTAACATGTATCCTAAGAGAGCGTCACTATCAAGGTGGAAATGAGATGAAAGGGAAGGTGCCGTGATTTTTGATAATTTATTGTAAAAATGAAAATGATCTAAGAATATGATTTCATCTAAGCTTGACTCTGTTATGTTTATTTTTTACTCTTTTAGTGCAGCCACTGGGCGCTGCCATTTTACCTTGCAGGTCTGTAATGGCTGCTGAACGACACTTTCCATCCTCAAATACGGCAGTCCCTGGGCATAGCAGACATCAGTCGGACACCGACCCTATCTCTAACATTGCAGCCGCATCAGCTGTGACCTGGGTACGCCTCTGTGGGCTGCTCAATTCACAGCTGTATGTGGGGCCAGACGCCATTTTATTAGAGACCAGCGCTATCCGCTAAGCTCCATTTACACTCTATCACAAGCCCTATTATGCCGGATGCTGTACTGTTCACTGCCAGCATAATAGGTCTTGGATGGTCACGTTGCACTTACCGGAGGAGCTGCAGGAGATCAGGACAGGATACCGGAGGAGCTCCTGGAATCCTGACGAGCTGCTGCCTGCTGTAGACCCGACGAGCTGCTGCCTGCTGTAGACCCGACGAGCTGCTGCCTGCTGTAGACCCGACGAGCTGCTGCCTGCTGTAGACCCGACGAGCTGCTGCCTGCTGTAGACCCGACGAGCTGCTGCCTGCTGTAGACCCGACGAGCTGCTGCCTGCTGTAGACCCGACGAGCTGCTGCCTGCTGTAGACCCGACGAGCTGCTGCCTGCTGTAGACCCCACGAGCTGCTGCCTGCTGTAGACCCGACGAGCTGCTGCCTACTGAAGACCCGACAAGCTGCTGGAGACAAGATGACCTGCTGTATACCAGGTGTGTTGCAGCAAGGAAGGGAGTGGGGTGGTGACATCATCCATTGGTAACTATCAGGGCTGCAGAGGTGAAGGGCCAGGAAAACTGCTTTTTGTACAGAGGCAAAAATATGAGAGGTGGTTGATGGTATATGTCAGGGGGGAAGTAGCATATGGAGGTTGTGCGTGGCATATACAGGGGGAGCTGGCATATGGAGGTTGTGCATGGCATATACAGGGTGATCTGGCATATGGAGGTTGTGCGTGGCATATACAGGGTGATCTGGCATATGGAGGTTGTGTGTGGCATATACAGGGGGGAAGTAGCATATGGAGGTTGTGCGTGGCATATACAGGGGTGAGCTGGCATATGGAGGTTGTGTGTGGCATATACAGGGGTGAGCAGGCATATGGAGGTTGTGCGTGGCATGTACAGGGTGAGCTGGCATATGGAGGTTGTGTGTGGCATATACAGGGGGAGCTGGCATATGGAGGTTGTGTGTGGCATATACAGGGGTGAGCTGGCATATGGAGGTTGTCTGTGGCATATACAGGGGGAGCTGGCATATGGAGGTTGTGTGTGGCATATACAGGGGTGAGCTGGCGTATGGAGGTTGTGTGTGGCATATACAGGGGTGAGCAGGCATATGGAGGTTGTGTGTGGCATATACAGGGGGAGCTGGCATATGGAGGTTGTGTGTGGCATATACAGGGGTGAGCTGGCATATGGAGGTTGTGTGTGGCATATACAGGGGTGAGCTGGCATATGGAGGTTGTGTGTGGCATATACAGGGGTGAGCTGGCATATGGAGGTTGTCTGTGGCATATACAGGGGTGAGCTGGCGTATGGAGGTTGTGTGTGGCATATACAGGGGTGAGCAGGCATATGGAGGTTGTGCGTGGCATGTACAGGGTGAGCTGGCATATGGAGGTTGTGTGTGGCATATACAGGGGGAGCTGGCATATGGAGGTTGTCTGTGGCATATACAGGGGTGAGCTGGCGTATGGAGGTTGTGCGTGGCATATACAGGGGTGAGCTGGGATATGGTGGTTGTGTGTGGCATATACAGGGGGGAGCTGGGATATGGTGGATGTGTGTGGCATATACAGGGGGGAGTTGGCTTATGGAGTTTGTGCATGGCATATACAGGGGTGATCTGGCATATGGAGGTTGTGCGTGGCATATACAGGGGGGAGTTGGCTTATGGAGTTTGTGCATGGCATATACAGGGGTGATCTGGCATATGGAGGTTGTGCGTGGCATATACAGGGGTGAGCTGGGATATGGTGGTTGTGTGTGGCATATACAGGGGTGAGCTGGGATATGGTGGTTGTGTGGCATATACAGGGGGGAGCTGGCATATGAAGGTTGTGCGTGGCATATACAGGGGTGAGCTGGCATATGGAGTTTGTGCATGGCATGTAAAGGGGTGATCTGGCATATGGAGGTTGTGTGTGGCATATACAGGGGTGAGCTGGCATATGGAGTTTGTGCATGGCATATACAGGGGTGATCTGGCATATGGAGGCTGTGCATGGCATATACAGGGGGGAGCTGGCATATGGAGGTTGTGTGTGGCATATACTCCTCACACAATGTGCCCATACAATACCCAACACGTGCACAGTAGGATGACTCTACAGTGTCCCTAGCACGGTATGATGCAGCAACCGTGTCCACACCATAGTATCATGTCCCCACAACCACTAACACAGTATAATGCTGCAACCGTGTCCACAACATAGTATCATGCCCCCACAACCACTAACACAGTATGATGCTGCAACCGTGTCCACAACATAGTATCATGCCCCCACAACCACTAACGCAGTATGATGCTGCAACCGTGTCCACAACATAGTATCATGCCCCCACAACCACTAACACAGTATGAGGCAGCAACTGTGTCCACAACATAGTGTCATGCCCCCACAACCACTAATGCAGTATGATGCTGCAACCGTGTCCACAACATAGTATCATGCCCCCTCAACCATTAGCGCAGTATGATGCAGCAACCGTGTCCACAACATAGTATCATGCTCCCACAACCACTAATGCAGTATGAGGCAGCAACTGTGTCCACAACATAGTATCATGCCCCCACAACCATTAGCGCAGTATGATGCAGCAACCGTGTCCACAACATAGTATCATGCCCCCTCAACCATTAGCGCAGTATGATGCAGCAACCGTGTCCACAACATAGTATCATGCTCCCACAACCACTAATGCAGTATGAGGCAGCAACTGTGTCCACAACATAGTATCATGCCCCCTCAACCATTAGCGCAGTATGATGCAGCAACCGTGTCCACAACATAGTATCATGCTCCCACAACCACTAATGCAGTATGATGCTGCAACCGTGTCCACAACATCGTATCATGCCCCCACTAACACAGTATGATGCAGCAACAATGTCCACAACATAGTATCATGCCCCCACAACCACTAACACAGTATGATGCAGCAACATTGTCCACAACATAGTATCATGCCCCCACAACCATTAGCGCAGTATGATGCTGCAACCGTGTCCACACCATGTTATGATGCCCCCAGAACCATTAGCGCAGTATGATGCAGCAACCGTGTCCACAACATAGTATCATGCTCCCACAACCACTAATGCAGTATGATGCTGCAACCGTGTCCACAACATAGTATCATGCCCCCACTAACACAGTATGATGCAGCAACAATGTCCACAACAGAGTATCATGCCCCCACAACCATTAGCACAGTATGATGCAGCAACAATGTCCATAACATAGTATCATGCTCCCACAACCATTAGCACAGTATGATGCAGCAACTGTGTCCACAGCATAGTATCATGCCCACACAACCATTAGCACAGTATGATGCAGCAACCATGTCCACAACATAGTATCATGCCCCCACAACCACTAACACAGTATGATGCTGCAACAATGTCCATAACATAGTATCATGCCCCCACAACCATTAGCACAGTATGATGCAGCAACAATGTCCACAACATAGTATCATGCCCCACAACCATTAGCACAGTATGATGCTGCAACAATGTCCACAACATAGTATCATGCTCCCACAACCACTAACACAGTATGATGCAGCAACCGTGTCCACAACATAGTATCATGCCCCCACAACCATTAGCACAGTATGATGCTGCAACAATGTCCACAACATAGTATCATGCCCCCACAACCATTAGCACAGTATGATGCAGCAACCGTGTCCACACCATATTATGATGCCCCCAGAACCATTAGCGCAGTACGATGCAGCAACCGTGTCCACAACATAGTATCATGCCCCCACAACCACTAATGCAGTATGATGCTGCAACCGTGTCCACAACATAGTATCATGCCCCCACAACCATTAGCGTAGTATGAGGCAGCAACCGTGTCCACACCATATTATGATGCCCCCAGAACCATTAGCAGAGTATGATGCTGCAATCGTGTATACAGCATAGTATCATGCCCCCACAACCACTAACATAGTATGATGTGACCATTGCACACCCCATTCATTATGATACTGCAACAGCCCCCTCCAATGCAGTATGTTGTCCCCACAGTGCCCCCAACACCGTATGATGCCAACAGTCTTCCCCCACATACATTATGAGGCCCCTACACTGTAAGAATCTTCTACATCCCCCCACACAGTATGATGCCTCCACAGCCCCACAAAACAGTATGATGGCCCCACAGTACCCCATACACAATGTGATGGCCCCCAAAGTCTCACACACCGTATGATGGTCCCAGCTGCCTCCAATATAAAGTATGATTTCCCCCACAGTTCCCTACATAGTTTGATTACCCATACAGTCCCCTCACACAAAATTGAGGCCCCCACACATAGCATGATGTCCTCATAACTATGTCCAAGAAGTATCATTTCTCCTTGCGGAGAATGACATGCTAAGCATGTCGAGGTGAGGAGACTTAAAGCCGCAATGCTCCTCTGGGAAATATGCTAATTATGCAAATTGTCTCTTCAGAGAGGAAGAGGACTAGAACTCTAGTGCCACCTATTGGAGGTAGCAATCCTAAAAGTCAATGTTGACCCTTTAACGAGCCTAGTTACATGACTTAGGATAAAAGCCAAGCCAGAATCTCCATTTGCAGACACTGTGTTTCAGGGTACTGCCCCTCATCAGTGCAAAGTGGGAGAAGATCTGGTTTGGCTGTGAGAGAGGCATCTGACCGATATCCAAGAAGTATCATTTCTCCTTGCGGAGAATGACATGCTAAGCATGTACCCCGAAGCACAGTGTCTGCAAATGGAGATTCTGGCTTGGCTTTTATCCTAAGTCATGTAACTAGGCTCGTTAAAGGGTCAACATTGCCTTTTAGGATTGCTACCTCCAATAGGTGGCACTAGAGTTCTAGTCCCATAACTATGTACACAGTATGGTGACCCCCACAATTCCATCCACAGCACACACAGTATGATTGCTCCTACTCAGCATGCTCGCTCCATTCCAAAAGAATTGACTGACAAAATTGTTTAAAAATGTTCTCACGCAGCCCAATTCCTCCAGTGCCCTTCACCCGTCTGTGCAGGCTCGATCTAGTCTCATCATTGTGCCTTCTGGCTGACACTCAGATCTACAGACTGAATACAGTTCTACCATTGAATTCCACTGTATTGGCCTCGGAAGCAGATACTGGTGAAATGTAGCCACCAGCACAGGGAGGGCAATGTTGCTTGACACCACGCCCCCCACACACTCACGGCTCCCATCATGGCTGCATGGTTTGCCGCTGTTAGCTTGAAGCGGGTGGCATACTGCTATCATTTAGACACTTTTGTCTATGAATGATTACTTTGTGATCGGTGGGGGTCCAACTACTAAAAGCAGGGTTCTGCAATGAGCCATCAGAATGGAGCGGTGGCGGCACATGCGTTCCACCGCTTCTTGTATTGTCTATAGGATTGCTAGAGAGAATCAAGTAGAGCTGTACGCATGTGACGGCCATCCAGGCAAAAAATTGAGTGATGGAGGCCACAACTGTTTCATCGTCCTGTTCTCTGGATCTATGGGGATCCAATCTGTCCGACTCCCACCAATCACAATGACCAATCCTGTGGAAAATGTGAAGCTAAAGACTGTTTATAGATGGACGGTAGTTTGCTGCGAGGTCAGGTGGATCTTCTGCATTGTCTCTAATGCGCCATCCAGTTGTTAGCGAAGGTAGAAATTACCATTCTCGACCAATAGAAACTTTACAGCATACTAGACTTCTATTGTAGAAAAATAAAAGTCTAGTTGTTATGCGTCTCCATTGCTTTTCTGTACAAGTTAAAAGAAAGTATACCAATGCGTATACATCAAACGTGATGATAACACAGCCCTAAACCTGAACTCCAATGCAGTTTCACATTGAAGAGCAGTTTTATAGTTACACGTAGCTAGAATTTACAGGAAACATTGGAAATTTATTGAGGCTTTTGTTTCAGTTTTCGCGCATAAAAAAAAATCACAAAGTTTGTACCGTTTCGTGCAGCACTGAAAATTTGGTGCAAAGTACAATAATGCAGCCCGAAAAGCAACTGACTTCAAGCTTCAATTCATCTCATTAATATTATTATTATTATTATTATACATTTTATAGCGCCATTTATTCCATGGCACTTTACATGTGAAATGGGCAAATATGGACAAGTATAATAAACATGAGCAAAACAAGGTGCACACAAGTACAGAAGGAGAGAGGACCCTGCCCGCGAGGGCTCCCCATCTACAGGACACGGGTGAGGGTACAGTAGGAGAGAGTAGAGCTGGTCGTGTGGCGGTTCAGTAGACTGAGGATCACCGCAGGTTGCAGGCTTGTCGGAAGAGGTGGGTCTTCAGGTTCTTTTTGAAGGTTTCCGTCGTAGGGGAAAGTCTGATGTGTTGAGGTAGAAAGTTCCAGAGTATGGGGGAAGCACGGGAGAAGTCTTGTATGCGGTTGTGCGTAGAAGAGATAAGAGGGGAGTAGAGAAGGAGATCTTGAGAGGATCGAAGGTTGTGTGTGGGTAAGTACCGGGAGACCATGTCACAGATGTATAGAGGAGACAGGTTGTGGATGGCTTTGTATGTCATAGTTAGGGTTTTGAACTGGAGCCTCTGGTCTATAGGAAACCAGTGAAAGGCTTGGCATAGAGGAGAGGCTAAAGAATAACAGGGAGATAGGTGGATTAGTTGGGCAGAAGAGTGTAGGATGGATTAGATTGGTGCTAGAGGGGAGGCCAGAGAGTAGGAGGTAGCAGTAGTCGAGGCGGGAGATGGTAAGGGCATGCGCTAGTGGTTTTGTGGCTTCATAGTCAAGGATTGTATGGATCCGGGAAATATTTTTGAGTTTGTGTCAGTAGGAGGAGGCAAGGACTTGGATATGTGGCTTGAAAGAGAGGGCAGAGTCGAGGATCACCCCGAGGCATTGAGCATGCGGGACTGGGGAAAGTTTATCTCATGACAAATTCCCTCTTGTAAGTCACTTTGTAAGGACATTATTTTGTCATGTGCATATCTTATATATACTCTCCTCTCCGTAGCTCAGATTTGCTTGTCTTGTGTCAAAAGCGAGCTCCTTCTGGTAAGTTTTATATATGTCCTAGTTTAGTCTTTATCCTGTGACATAATCTCTCCCAGAATGCAGAGCAGAAGACATTAGATTAGCCCACCAAGGGATGTGTCTGTCTACAGATGGTAAGCTGTTTTAGGGGCAATCAGCAGAAATGTACTACAACCAGACTTTCTGTAGTTCAGGATCATTAGACCCTTAATTACTGCTGTAGAAACCTTATGGGTTCTTCTAATGAGTGCACCAGTGTTACAGGACGATGCTTCAGAAGAAGACTACAGCGCTGTGTCCTGCACTGTACAGATGCTCAGGCTGATGCTTGCAGCATTGAGCATTAACAATGATCGGAGTCCAAATTGGTCTAGGATCATGTAACCCCTTAGATGCCAAAATGAATGGTGACTGCCAAAAAGTATAATAAAAAAACACAAGTTCTCATAAAGCTATGTTGAAAGAAAGATGAAAAAATTGTGGATCTTGACATGCAATGATAAAAAATGGAGAAAATGGTTGGTTCTTGGAGCCATATTCTTGGTATCAGAAGGCACAGATCCTACTGACAGCTGTCAGTGACGGTAATTCATACATGTCTATGAGGCAGACAGAGAAGCTGCATAATGTGCCGTGTAGAGGACAGGCAGTCACCTGCGTCCTCCAAGTTTGTGAAGTCGACTCATTTGTATTGATGTCAGAGGAGAATGCAACTTTTGTTTTATTTCATTTTGGCAGTGATCCCACCGGCTTTGTCTTTTTGGTGGTAATGGCTATTTTCTGAGGCTTCAAATGCTTTGGCTTCCTATTTAAAAAAAACACTTAAGTGTGAACAGCAATATATAAATTATGTCATGTTTAAGCTCCAGTAACAGAGGCGTATCTAGGCTTTCTGGCACCCGGGGCAAGAATTTGGTTCGGCGCCCCCCCCAGTACATATGCGACTTGCAAGTACCCACAAGCCGCTCTCCCTAATGCTCTCAATGTTCAGTAAAAAACTGAAAGCAGGAAGAGAAGCTCGTTGTCACAGGACCATAACTATGAAAATCGCATATGAGTGAAGTGTCCATGTGATGACTACTGGAACCTGCAGAGCTGAATCCTGACATTTCAGCTTCTGAATTCTCACAACGAATGCACTGCACACTTTTATGATCCTCCCTTGCCGATATACAGTCATGTCAGCACAAGTATGCGAGTTATATACTTCTGGCCACATTCCGACTAGACGTGCCTGGCCCCGCTCTGTTCATTTTCATTGAGTGAGGCCACACATGTCTAGTCAGCATGTGACCGTATGTATGTAAATTACCGGCACGAGAGAATCCTGACAGTGTTCAGTGAGCACTGTGAGAATTCAGAAGTCTGCAGTCACATAGAATGACTGCAGACTCAGCACAAACCTGGACAACCCCTGTAATGCTCCTAACAAATAAAAACATGAGAATAAGTCAGTATCACAGATAATATATACATCCAGGTACCTTATAGATGACGGCGTCTCTGGAGTCGTTCTCCTTCTTTTCTTCTTCTTGTCCAGACCCCATGATGAGTTTTCTCATCCACAGCTGTCTCTGTAGACTTCCATCTTCTCCGTTCTTCTGCACCAATTCTCCACGCGATGCCTTAAAGATTGAAGTGTCATTATAATGCCCCTAAATACAAATATCTGCAATATACTGTCGCCTCACACTATTCCCCTCCCTCCTCATACTGTCTCCTCTATCATCCTCCTGTTCACCATACTGTCTCCTCATATATTTACCCCCTCACTCTCTATACTGTCTGCTCACACATACCCCTGACTCCCCATACTGTGTCTGCACACATCCCATCACCCTCACTCCCCATACTGTGCCCACATACATTTTTCCCATCACTCCCCATACTGTGTCCACATACATTCACCCGTTCGCACCCCTTACTGTCTGCACCCATCCCCCAATACTGTTTCCTCATACATGCCTCGGCACACAAAATTTATGAAATATAATGCTCAACTTTATAAGACTAAAGCAATTCTGATAAAGTTATTTCAATACATATACTGTATGCTGATACAAAGAAAGTACCTCAGATTACCACCACCGAGATAAGCAATACTGTGGTAATCTGAGGTACTTTCTTTGTATCAGCATATATGTATTGAAATAACTTTATCAGAATTGCTTTAGTCTTATAAACTTGAGCATTATATTTCATAAATTTTGTGTGCCGAAGTTTTTCTACTGTACAATATATGTCTTTTAACTCTGAGCACCTAAATTGGCAGTGAGCACCCCATTCTCTACAGTATTCCTCATAAATACTCTTCATTTTGTGTCCTCAAATCACCCCACACACATTAAATCCCATCCCCACTCCAAATCCCCCCACATTAAGTATTCCCCATCCCCACTCAATAACCCCCGTCCCAACACCCAAATCCCCACACACACTCATTATGTAGCCCCCACTCATTATGTACCCCCACTCATTATGTACCCCCACACATTAACCCCCATCCCCACTCATTAACCCCCCCACACATTAACCCCCATCCCCACTCATTAACCCCCCACACATTAACCCCCATCCCCACTCATTAACCCCCCACACATTAACCCCCATCCCCACTCATTAACCCCCCTCACATATTAACCCTCATCCCCACTCATTAACCCCCCACACAATAACCCCCATCCCCACTCATTAACGCTCCACACATAAACCCCCATCCCCACTCATTAACCCCCCACACATTAACCACATCCCCACTCATTAACCCCCCACACATTAACCCCCATCTCCACTCATTAACCCCCACACATTAACCCCCATCTCCACTCATTAACCCCTCAACTCATTTACCCCATCCCCACTCATTAACCCCCATCTCCACTTATTAACCCCCATCTCCACTTATTAACCCCCATCCCCACTCATTAACCCCCATCCCCACTCATTAACCCCCCACTCATTAAACCCCATCCCCACATTAACCCCCATCTCCACTCATTAACCCCAAACATTAACCCCCATCCCCACTCATTAACCCCCCACTCATTAAACCCCATCAAAGGTTAGAAGGGGTACCGTATCCCCGGATAACATGTATGGATAGCGTACACATTCAAAATATATGTCTATACAGCATGAGGCAGGCTCAGACGGTGTTAGGCCCAGTATGGATTGCACGTCATTGCACAAAGGTTAGAAAGGGTACCGTATCCCCGGATAACATGTATGGATAGCGTACACATTCAAAATATATGTCTCAGGAGGCAGGCTCAGACGGTGTCAGGCACAGTATGGATTTGACGGCCCAGATTACACAGTGGAGGAGCAGGGAGAGGTAAAGATTGCAAATGCTGGGGCCCTGGCCAAGCAAGGGGGGCCCACTAGTGGGCGTCGGTACTGGCACTGGGCCCCTCATAGTACAGCGGTGTGTCTGACGGCGGGTGTGCACCACCACCGTCAGAGACACTTGATTGCACTATGAGGGACCCTGTGCCAGTGCCCGCGCCCAAGAGTCGGCCTACCCACCTGTCCAGGGCAACGGCACTCGCACGGTGTCGTGCGCTAGGTGGTGACCCCGGCCATGGGGGGGGAGGCAGCACAGTTAGGGAGTTTTAGAAAGTGGCATATGTTGATGTTGGACATTCAACTGATGCAAAAGGCGAAATAGGTGAAGTACCAGGAAGAGGTGGACCAAAGCAAGCCATTTTTCTGTCACCCTATGTGTCATCAGGGGAAGGTGGGACAAAATCCTTGGAAACCCATGCGTGGTTCATTTTATTGAAGGTTAGATCATCCACATTTTGGGTTGACAGACGGGTCCTTTTTTCTGTCAGGATTGATCCAGCTGCACTGAAGACTCTTTCCGATAGCACACTTGCAGCTGGGCAAGCGAGCTCCTGTAAGGCATATTGGGCCAATTCAGGCCAGGTGTCCAGTTTAGCGGCCCAATAGTCAAAGGGGAATGACCTGTGTGGGAGAACATCGATATGGGAGGAAAAGTAGTTTGTAACCATAGTTGACAACTGCTGTCTCCTGTCACTTTCCATCGATGCAGTATTACCAGTTGTGTGAGCGGTATTTGAAAAATCAGTCAACAACATTGTCATGAAACCCCTGTCTCCAACGCCACTTCTGCTGTGTGCACCACGAACACCTCTGCCAAGCTGCCCCCGGCCCGTACGGCTCGTGTGAGAACCATCACCGCTGCTGTGTGCTGGGAATGCCTCAAGCAACCGATTTACCAGAGTTGCTTGTTTATTAGCCAATATTAGGTCAAGGTTCTCCTGTGGCATGATGTTTTGTAATTTGCCTTTATAGCGTGGATCCAGGATGCTGGCCAACCAGTAGTCGTCATCGTTCATCATTTTGGCAATGCGGGGGTCCCTTTTTAGGATCCGCAAGGCATAATCTGACATGTGGGCCAATGTTCCCGGTGTCAATGATGCACTGCGAGTGCTGGGTGGAGGAGCACTTTCTGGCAAATCCACATCCCTCCAGTCACGCACAAACCCTGTACCAGACCTTGCCACGCCAACATTTTCACTTGCCCCACGAGATGCATCCTCCTCCCCTAAGTAATCATCCCCATCATCCTCCTCTTCCTCCTCCTCTTCTTCCTCCACCTCGTCCAGGAGAGGTCCCTGAGCAGACAATGGCTGAATGTCATCAAGGATTCCCTCCTCCTCTTCCTCCTCATCAACATTGGCTGCAGACGCCTGCTCCTTAAGGTGCGTCAAAGTTTGCATGAGCAGACGCATAAGTGGGATGCTCATGCTTAGGATGGCGTCGTCTGCGCTTACCAGCCGTGTGCATTCCTCAAAACACTGAAGGACTTTACAAAGGTCTTTCAGCTTCTACCACTGCACGCCTGTCATAGAATCATAGAATCATAGAATCGTAGAGTTGGAAGGGACCTCCTGGGCCATCTGGTCCAACCCCCTGCTCAAAGCAGGATTCGCTAAATCATCCCAGTCAGATGTCTGTCCAGCCTCTGTTTGAAGACTTCCATTGAAGGAGAACTCACCACTTCTCGTGGCAGCCTGTTCCACTCATTTATCACTCTAACTGTCAAAAAGTTTTTTCTAATATCTAATCTGTGTCTCTTCCCATTCAGTTTCATCCCATTGCTTCTAGTCTTTCCTTGTGCAAATGAGAATAAAGTTGATCCTTCTACAATGTGACAGCACTTTAGATATTTGTAGACAGCTATTAAGTCTCCTCTCAGTCTTCTCTTTTGCAAACTAAACATTCCCAAATCCTGCAACCTTTCCTCATAAGACAGGGTTTGCAGACCGGTCACCATTCTGGTCGCTCTTTTCTGAACTTGCTCCAGTTTGTTGATGTCTTTTTTAAAATGTGGTGCCCAAAACTGGACACAATATTCCAGATGAGGTCTGACCAAAGAGGAGTAGAGGGAAATAATGACTTCACGTGATCTAGACTGTATGCTTCTGTTAATACATCCTAGAATTGCATTTGCCTTTTTTGCTGCTGCATCACACTGTTGACTCATATTCAGTCTGTGATCTATTAGTATACCCAAGTCTTTTTCACATGTGCTGTCACTTAGCCCTATTCCTCCCATTCTATATATGCTTTTTTCATTTTTATTGCCCAGATGTAGTACTTTGCATTTCTCCCTGTTAAAAACCATTCTGTTAGTTGCTGCCCACTTCTCCAGTTTATTTAAATCTTTTTGAATCCTCTCTCTCTCTTCTCTAGTATTAGCTATCCCTCCTAGCTTTGTGTCATCAGCAAATTTAATCAGTTTACCCTCAATTCCTTCATCTAAATCGTTGATAAAGATGTTGAACAATACAGGGCCCAGGACAGAGCCCTGTGGTACCCCACTTGAGACATTCTTCCAACTGGATGTGCAGCCATTTACGACCACTCTTTGGGTCCGATCACTAAGCCAGTTATGAATCCACCTAACAGTTGCCTTGTCCATTCCATACTTAGTCATTTTTTCAATAAGGATTGTATGAGAGACTTTGTCAAATGCTTTGCTGAAGTCAAGATATACTATATCTACAGCATTTCCTTGATCCACCCAATCAGTGATACCGTCATAGAAGGAAATTAAGTTAGTCTGACATGACTTATTAGTTAGAAACCCATGCTGACTCTGTTTAATCACTTCATTCTTATCCAGGTATTGACATACATGTTGTTTAATAATTTGTTCAAAGATCTTTCCTGGTATAGAAGTCAGACTCACCGGCCTATAGTTGCCTGGGTCCACCTTCTTCCCCTTTTTGAAGATAGGAACAACATTTGCTCTTCTCCAGTCTTCTGGCACTTCTCCTGTTCTCCAAGAATTTTCAAAGATTATGGAGAGGGGTTCAAAAATTTCTTCTGCTATCTCCTTCAGTACTCTGGGGTGTAATTCATCTGGACCTGGAGACTTGAATTCATTTAGGTTAGCTAAGTGTTTCCTCACTATCTTTCTGTTTATAGATATCCTGGATTCTTCTATTCCCTTAATGGGACAGTGAATAACAGTTGATGTTGCATTTCCTTTCTGAGAGAAAACAGATGCAAAATAGGAATTTAAAAGTTCAGCCTTCTCAACATCCTGTCTTACCATTTCATCATTTTCATCCTGTAAAAATCCTATAGCATCTTTGACTTTTCTTTTACTTTTGACATATCCCCAAAATCCTTTATTATTGCTTTTGACATCTCTTGCAAGCCTCAGTTCATTTTCAGCTTTAGCTAATCTGATTTGTGCCCTGCAGGTTCTGCAGACAGCATTATATTCTTCTTTAGATATGCCTCCCTCTTTCCATTTTATAAACATTTTTTTCTTCCTTTTTAGTATGTGCTTAAGTTCTGTGTTCATCCATCCTGGTTTCCTTAAATGCTTCCTATTCTTCCCTCTTTTCGGAATTGTTAACAACTGTGCTTTGAGAATTTCATTTTTCAAGATTTCCCATCCTTCCTGGACATTTTTGTCTTTAAGGATATCCAGCCATTGGATCCCTCCAATTCTCTTTCTGAATCCCTTAAAATCTGCCTTTCTGAAATCTAACCTTGACGTCTGAGTCTTCACAGGTCTTCCACCTCTAGTAATCCAAAATTCTAAAATAGCATGGTCGCTACCTCCTAGGGTCCCAGCCACTTTTACCTCCTCAACCATTTCCTCCCTGTTTATAAGGATTAGATCCAAGGTAGCAGTTCCCCTTGTTTTCTCCCTTACCTTTTGGAAGATAAAGTTGTCAGCAAGAGAGGATAAGAATTTCCTTGACCTGTTAGTTTTGCCTGAGTGAGATTCCCAACAAATGTCTGGATAGTTGAAATCTCCCATGACAACTATGTCATATTTTTTGGAGAACTTGGCCATCTGATGCATAAAGAGTTCATCTATATCTTCGGCTTGCACAGGCGGCCTGTAGTAAATGCCTACAATGGTGTCCTTTCCATTGTTCTGTCCTTGTATTCTTACCCAAACAGTTTCCACAGAACTCCCAGTCTCTGAAGCTTCAATCTCTGTGCAGATATACGCGTTTCGAACATACAATGCGACACCCCCTCCTCGTTTATCAAGTCTGTTTCTTGCAAATAAGTTGTATCCTTCTAGTCTTGTATTCCAATCATGTGTATTGTCCCACCAAGTTTCAGTGATTCCAATTACATCATATTTCTGTTCCTGTGTTAGTAGTTCCAATTCTCCTTGTTTGTTGCCCATGCTTTGTGCATTAGTATAGAAACATTTTAGTTTGTGATTGGTTTCTCTTTCTCCAATATTTTTATTAATTAGATTCTTTCGTCTTTGTTCTTCCTTTCCACTTCTAATAGCAGAGTTCTCAATAGCATTTGTCAGGTGTATGGCTTTTTCTGGTCTTTTGCTTCCCTTCCCATGTTGTTCTAGTTTAAAGCTCTCCTTGTCTGCTCTCAAAGTGCCTGGCCGTGTATCCTCCCACAAATGCATTATGGCCTGCCTCTGCTCGCACAGCCGCTCCACCGTGTGCAGGGTGGAGTTCCACCTTGTTGCAATGTCGATAATGAGGCGGTGGTTGGGAAGGTGGCGCAATCGCTGCAGCTTCTGCATACGAACGGAGTGTACAGACGACCGGCGGATGTACGCGCACAGTCTTCGCACCTTCTGGAGCAGGGCTGTTAACTCCGGATAATTTTTGAGGAAGCACTGCACCACCAGGTTCAAGGTGTGAGCCAAGCAAGGTATGTGGCTGAGTTTTGAAAGGGCTATGGCTGCCACAAAATTACGGCCGTTATCACTAACTACCTTGCCTGCCTCAAGATGTACACTGCCCAGCCATGACTCAGTTTGTCGCTTCAAGTACTCGGCCAGCACCTCGGCGGTGTGTCTGTCGCCCAAACACATCATCTGCAACACAGCCTGCTGACGCTTTCCACTAGCTGCTCGATAGGGGGACACATCGTGTGCAACAGTGGCAGCTGCAGATGGAGTGCTCGTACGACTGCGCTCTGTGGACGAGCTGTCGCTTCTGGAGGAGGAGGAGGGTCGAACGCCTACAGCCAACTGTTTCCTATACCGTGGGCTAGGCAGCACTGTCCCACCACCGCTGTCCCCTGTGGACCCTGCATCCACCACATTAACCCAGTGCGCAGTGATGGACACGTAACGGCCCTGGCCATGCCGACTGGACCATGCATCAGTTGTGAGGTGCACCTTTCCGCTCACTGACTGTTTGAGTGCATGGACAATGCGGTCTTTCACATGATGGTGGAGGGCTGGGATGGCTTTGCGAGAGAAGTGGCGACTGGGTAGGTCATAGCGTGGTACTGCATAGGCCATGAGTTCGCGGAAAGCTGTGCTTTCCACCAACCGAAAGGGCATCATCTCAAACGAGATTAGTTTGGCAATGTGGGCGTTCAAACCCAGTGTACGCGGATGAGAGACTGAGTACTTTCTTGACCTACTCATAGTGTCTGGGAGGGTGAGCTGGACTTGAGAGCTGCATATGGTGGAAGTAGCGGTGGACAGGGCGGACTGAGAGAGGGTTGATGATGGTGATGGAGTTGGTGTTCTTTCTGATGGCCTAGAATCAGTCTTTCGTTGATATAACAGTGGGATTCCCTGACTGCTGTGGCCTTGCAACGACACCTCAACATTTGCTGCTGTGCTAACCGGTGGGCTTACAGTGGGGGAAACAATGTAGCGTTGCTGACTACCTTCGTTGTGATCAGTTGCACATGTGGCACTTGAGGTTTGGTGTTGTGTCCACGCTTGCAAGTGCATGCTGGTTAAATGTCTAAGCATGCAACTGGTATTCAAATTTTTCAGATTTTTCCCTCGGCTAAAGGTCTTTGCGCACTTCTTACAGATAACCTTGGCCTGATCATGAGGATTTTGTTCAAAAAAGTGCCACACTGCACTCTTCCTACTTTGGCAGACATTTTGCGGCCTAGCACGCTGTGATCTTTTGACCCTCTGGACAAGCTGTCCAGCAACTCTTTTGATGTTTGGAACCTGTCTTTGGAGTGCTCCGGGCCTGCCAGATAACAGCTGTTGCGATGTCGATGTCTGCTGTGGATGCTCCTCATCTGAGCTATTGGAAGCAGCACCCTCTTCCCCCAATGGATGCCAATCTGGGTCAACAACTGGGTCATCCATCACCTCCTCTTCTATGTCATGTGCACCTTTCTCTGTGTCACCGTGTATGGTGGTATAGTGTGCGGGAAGGGGCACCTGAGTCTCATCAGGGTCAAAATCTGGCTCTGTACACTGCGAGGACAATGTAGTGCTCTGAGTGAATGTACCAGCAGAATCATCCATCAGCGGCTGTGCATCAGTGCACTCCATGTCAGATTCATCTTGGCCTGGGTAATTCACCATTTGACTTGATAATCCAGGCATGGTATGTGAAAACAGCTCCATGGAGTAATCAGTAGTATGGCCTGCGTCATCCTTCAATCTTGGTTGGGGTGAAGGACACAAGGAAAGGTGTGGTTCATGAACATGAGCCTCCAATGACGACTCAGTGCTTTTACTTTTTACAACTGAAGAAGAGGAGGCGATAGAGCTGGAGGCTGAGTCAGCAATGTAAGACAAAACTTTTTCCTGATGCTCTGCCTTTAAAAGCGGTTTGCCAACTCCTAGAAAACTAAGCGTTCGAGTCCTTATGTAGCCAGACGATGACGCAGGGTCAGCACCTCCTGCATTCGGTCCTATTTTGCTCTTGCCACTACCATCAGATCCACCACCAACACCATCATTACCAGCTGCCAACCCCCGCCTAATTCCACGGCCTCTTCCACCAGCCTTCCTCATTTTTGGTAGAAATGTAGACAAAATCCAACAAACTATATAGTAATGTAAAACAAGGTACAAGGTGTCTATAGGACAGGGGAGTTTTACAATTTCTGCACACACTTGTGGACAGTGGACACTTGTGGATTGTGTGCGGCCCACTGATATCTGAGCGCTATGTGACACGCTCGATGGCACAGCTGCCTGTGACCAAAGTGACGAGAGGATAATGGAGATTTTGAATCTCTGCGTACACTTTTGGACAGTGGACACTTGTGGATTGTGTGCGGCCCACTGATATCTGAGCGCTATGTGACACGCTCGATGGCACAGCTGCCTATGACCAAAGTGACGAGAGGATAATGGAGATTTTGAATCTCTGCGTACACTTGTGGACAGTGGACACTTGTGGATTGTGTGCGGCCCACTGATATCTGAGCGCTATGTGACACGCTCGATGGCACAGCTGCCTGTGACCAAAGTGACGAGAGGATAATGGAGATTTTGAATCTCTGCGTACACTTGTGGACACTGGACACTTGTGGATTGTGTGCGGCCCACTGATATCTGAGCGCTATGTGACACGCTCGATGGCACAGCTGCCTGTGACCAAAGTGACGAGAGGATAATGGAGATTTTGAATCTCTGCGTACACTTTTGGACACTGGACACTTGTGGATTGTGTGCGGCCCACTGATATCTGAGCGCTATGTGACACGCTCGATGGCACAGCTGCCTGTGACCAAATTGACGAGAGGATAATGGAGATTTTGAATCTCTGCGTACACTTTTGGACAGTGGACACTTGTGGATTGTGTGCGGCCCACTGATATCTGAGCGCTATGTGACACGCTCGATGGCACAGCTGCCTGTGACCAAAGTGACGAGAGGATAATGGAGATTTTGAATCTCTGCGTACACTTGTGGACAGTGGACACTTGTGGATTGTGTGCGGCCCACTGATATCTGAGCGCTATGTGACACGCTCGATGGCACAGCTGCCTGTGACCAAAGTGACGAGAGGATAATGGAGATTTTGAATCTCTGCGTACACTTGTGGACAGTGGACACTTGTGGATTGTGTGCGGCCCACTGATATCTGAGCGCTATGTGACACGCTCGATGGCACAGCTGCCTGTGACCAAAGTGACGAGAGGATAATGGAGATTTTGAATCTCTGCGTACACTTGTGGACAGTGGACACTTGTGGATTGTGTGCGGCCCACTGATATCTGAGCGCTATGTGACACGCTCGGTGGCACAGCTGCCTGTGACCAAAGTGACGAGAGGATAATGGAGATTTTGAATCTCTGCGTACACTTTTGGACACTGGACACTTGTGGATTGTGTGCGGCCCACTGATATCTGAGCGCTATGTGACACGCTCGATGGCACAGCTGCCTGTGACCAAAGTGACGAGAGGATAATGGAGATTTTGAATCTCTGCGTACACTTTTGGACACTGGACACTTGTGGATTGTGTGCGGCCCACTGATATCTGAGCGCTATGTGACACGCTCGATGGCACAGCTGCCTGTGACCAAAGTGACGAGAGGATAATGGAGATTTTGAATCTCTGCGTACACTTGTGGACAGTGGACACTTGTGGATTGTGTGCGGCCCACTGATATCTGAGCGCTATGTGACACGCTCGATGGCACAGCTGCCTGTGACCAAAGTGACGAGAGGATAATGGAGATTTTGAATCTCTGCGTACACTTGTGGACACTGGACACTTGTGGATTGTGTGCGGCCCACTGATATCTGAGCACTATGTGACACGCTCGATGGCACAGCTGCCTGTGACCAAAGTGACGAGAGGATAATGGAGATTTTGAATCTCTGCGTACACTTGTGGACAGTGGACACTTGTGGATTGTGTGCGGCCCACTGATATCTGAGCGCTATGTGACACGCTCGATGGCACAGCTGCCTGTGACCAAAGTGACGAGAGGATAATGGAGATTTTGAATCTCTGCGTACACTTGTGGACAGTGGACACTTGTGGATTGTGTGCGGCCCACTGATATCTGAGCGCTATGTGACACGCTCGGTGGCACAGCTGCCTGTGACCAAAGTGACGAGAGGATAATGGAGATTTTGAATCTCTGCGTACACTTTTGGACACTGGACACTTGTGGATTGTGTGCGGCCCACTGATATCTGAGCGCTATGTGACACGCTCGATGGCACAGCTGCCTGTGACCAAAGTGACGAGAGGATAATGGAGATTTTGAATCTCTGCGTACACTTTTGGACACTGGACACTTGTGGATTGTGTGCGGCCCACTGATATCTGAGCGCTATGTGACACGCTCGATGGCACAGCTGCCTGTGACCAAAGTGACGAGAGGATAATGGAGATTTTGAATCTCTGCGTACACTTGTGGACAGTGGACACTTGTGGATTGTGTGCGGCCCACTGATATCTGAGCGCTATGTGACACGCTCGATGGCACAGCTGCCTGTGACCAAAGTGACGAGAGGATAATGGAGATTTTGAATCTCTGCGTACACTTGTGGACACTGGACACTTGTGGATTGTGTGCGGCCCACTGATATCTGAGCACTATGTGACACGCTCGATGGCACAGCTGCCTGTGACCAAAGTGACGAGAGGATAATGGAGATTTTGAATCTCTGCGTACACTTGTGGACAGTGGACACTTGTGGATTGTGTGCGGCCCACTGATATCTGAGCGCTATGTGACACGCTCGATGGCACAGCTGCCTGTGACCAAAGTGACGAGAGGATAATGGAGATTTTGAATCTCTGCGTACACTTTTGGACAGTGGACACTTGTGGATTGTGTGCGGCCCACTGATATCTGAGCGCTATGTGACACGCTCGATGGCACAGCTGCCTGTGACCAAAGTGACGAGAGGATAATGGAGATTTTGAATCTCTGCGTACACTTGTGGACAGTGGACACTTGTGGATTGTGTGCGGCCCACTGATATCTGAGCGCTATGTGACACGCTCGATGGCACAGCTGCCTGTGACCAAAGTGACGAGAGGATAAGGGAGATTGGATTGCTTTTAAAAAAGCAGTTTGCGGAGCAGTGGGTAAACAGCAATGCCAGCGTGTCAGGAAGCCTTAAAAGGCAGCCCAACAACCAACACCACTGATACACCACAATATAGCCTCCCCTTGCACTGCACACACAGTGACTTGTGTGTTGTGCAGGCCAAATCGCTAGCAGCAGAAGCAGTTTTTTTGTCTTCTTCCCTGCCTAACGCTCTCCCTACAGAATCAGCAGCATCCTCTCCCTATACTAAGATCGGCAGAAGTAAGATGGCGGTCGGCGTGCACGCCCTTTTATACCCCCTGTGACGCCCACCAAAGCAAGCCAATCACTTGCATGCCCTTCTGAAAGATGGTGGTGACCCGTGCCTATGTCATCACGTTGCCCACAGTGTCCGTGGATCCTGATTGGCTGAAAAAGAGCGCAAAACAAACTTTTGAAACGCGACTTTGGCGTGTAAGTCGCCGACCTCGTGGCCGACCTCATCGTAGGGTCGGGTTTCGTTTCATGAAACCCGACTTTGCCAAAAGTCGGCGACTTTTGAATTTTTTCGACCCGTTTCGCTCAACTCTACTCACCATACATATTCATTCACATTACTAAAAAGGACCCTTCACCGGATCAAAAGCAGACAGTTTTGCTCTTATTTTATTGAATGGTCCATTTTTTTGGTTTTGCTTAAATCTGCCATACGGTTCCAAATGGAGGGGCCTTTTCATTTACTGCTAATTTTTGTATCTTTCCCAAGGGTGCGTGTCTCACAGGATTCTCTAGGGACGTGTCTTTAGGCTGCTATGGAATGTTACCCTGTGAGCCATACCCATTTGATAAAGACCATATTTTGCACTGAATAAAAACACCAAAATCTCTGGAACCATTTTGGCGAATTAAAAAAATAAAAATAAAAAACCCTGCATATTCAAGGGAGCAGCGGAAGTAAAATAGGAGCAAAAACTGTCCACCTTTGACCTGGTGGAGGTCTTCTGTAATTAGTCTAGTACTCAGTTATGGAGAAACATTCAGCATTTCTGTGAGTTCTCTGAAGACGTATGTATCTAAATGTCTGAGTTCTCGTACAACTCACAAGGTTGGTGCGGCATACATGGCCCCTTCTGTGCATTATTCTAGTAGAAGATCTGGATCATATTTATGGGTGAGGAGCTTTGGTAAGATGGTTTTGATTTTTGACAGTGGGATATGTTAATAGGTATGATGCTTATGTAATACCATGGCCGCCGGGGGATAGCTTCTGCGGCCGCTCCAGTACTTACTGTGCTGGAGGCTGTTACATCACCCATATGCTGTTCACTTTGGGGACCCGATTGACTGCAGACAGAGGCTGGAAGCAACTTTAACAACTCAGCTTTATTCTCTTCAGGGCACAGCATATCCACTATGGCTACAGGACTCTTTACTCGGTAACAGCAATACATCTTCATCTACAGCAGTACGTCACTTCTTCCTTCACTTCACACATAAGCACCACACAGGCAAGCTGACACGTCACATGGAGCACGATGAACACGGAACTCTTCCCTTCTTCCAGAGCCCGACTTCAGCCCACAAAGGTACCCGACTTTTCTGTTACAGCTCACACCCTAAAGGCACTGTTGCTCCTGTTCGTGTCCTAGATTCACAGCTCACTAAACTCTCCACAAAGCTCCCGTACTCCAGCTGCTACTCCCACAGACCTCCCTGGCTTGCAATTCTCCAGACATGGGCTGGACTCAATAGACTGGCTTGGGTTGTCACTTCAGCTCTTCCTTGCTAGCTGACTTGACCGACGAGACTCCTTCTTCTGTCTCGCTAGCCTTACAGTCCCCAGTCCCTGACTGCAAGGCCTCCAACACCACAACGTGCCAGGTAATGCTGTAGGCAATCTGCTGTTCTTCACTCTCCTCCTGTCCTGTTCGCTACCCCCAGCTCAACTAACTCTTGGAGGGAAATCTATCTCCTTTCCTCCTGTCTAGCCACTCCTCTAAGTTAACCCCTAAGCAGTCTTCTCACTAGTTGAGCTCAGTGCCCCCATCTAGTGGCCCTTTTCTAATATTCTAATATAACACCTATCTAACTATTGTTGTGTGGACGCAAACACACACACACAACATACATACATACAGATAATACACATTAGGCGGGGGTCACACTGGCGAGGAATACGGCCGAGTGAGAGGCGCTAAAAGCACGCATTACACACGGACCAATGATTCTCTATGGGGTTCCTCGCACCAGCCGTATATTTCTCATCCGTATTCTACGCTCCGTGCCACTCGCAGCATGCTGCGATTGTCAGCGTACTACGCCTGTAATACGCCAATGCAAGTCTATGGGCGCGCAAAAAATACGGATTACACACGGACCACACATGTGACTTGTGAGAAATACGCACCCGGTGTCTTTTAGCAAAGCCGGCAATTCAGTGCGCGATACAGTAAACTGACACTGACAGGTTTAATAAAGAAACCAAAGAATAGATATAGACACATAGAATACATATATATATATATACATACATTCTATGTGTATATATCTATTCTTTGGTTTATGTTATAAACCCTGTCATAGGGCTCCATTATATGTCCATTTTGCAAGGCGGCGAGAAAATCTCACCATACGGATGCCATACGGATTACATACGGATGCTGACATGCGCAAAATACGCGACCACACCTTGATTACGGATGACATACGGAGCACTATTTAGGGGTCATTCATCCGTATTACGCCTGTAAACTACTGACCGTATTTTGCGTCGGTTAGTGTTACCCCGGCCTTAATGTTACTATTTACAGGGCGAGGCCCTTGACCTCATTACAATTAATGCATCAACCCCCATGCACATTAGAGCAAAATCGGCCAAAACCATCTTTTTTTTTTTTTTACGGTCCTGACCTGAGGCCCACTGACATCCTCAAATAGATAGTGTACGGAGAAAGAAGGATCGGGCATGTTGTGTCTTAACACCTGATCTATTTGCTCTTAGAAAAGTTAGTCCACCAGTGGCCAAACTACGTATATATGTGTAAGGGAGGTCAGTAGGAATAAAGGTATATGGCAACCTTTAGCCATAAATGAAGGATGGACCAAATAAGTGGTCATAAACTTGTAAATAACTCATGAAAGAATAAAGTTACATTAAAACCAAGCACACCATTGTTTTTCTTGTGAAATTCTCAATAAGTTTGATGTGTCACATGACCCTCTTCCCATTGGAAAAAATAAAGTTGGATCCAAAATGACCGACTTCAAAATTGCCGCCATGGTCAACACCCATCTTGAAAAGTTTCCCCCTTCCCATATACTAATGTGCCCCAGAAAGGAAGTTGATATCACCAACCATTCCCATTTTATTTAGGTGTATCCATATCAATGGCCCACCCTGTACAAGCCAGGAGAACGGATGGTTCCAAAATGGCATTCTGTCTATCTGCAGTCACCACTAGAGGGAGCTTAGGAGCTCACGGCATCAATACTATACAGTGAGCTCCTTCCAGTGGTGGCGGCAGGGGATTTGGAACTTTGCATCAGGTAAAAAAAGAAGCCACCTAAAAAGGCGCAACTATATACAAGAAAGTTTGTGATGCATTCCAAGTTCATGATCACTGCAGTTCAATTTTTCATAATAAATGCTGCCAACGCAACTAGGCAAACTGAAGAAAACTGGAAGAAAACATGATGAACAAAACAAACAGGCACAATGGTGCTAATACCCTCCTGGGTAACAGTTATTTATCTGGGGACTGTTCTTTAATGTGGGTCTCCTCCTGGGATGGTGGAAGCTGGTTTCTTGGGCTGCTTCCAGGGGAGAACTTCTGATTTTCCTGTTCCTGCTGGTTGTTCACAAATTGCATGTATTCCTTCTCCCAAGGAGTGAGGTTAGTGGTTGCCTGTGTAGATGGAGTGGCAGCTGATGTAACCGCTGAAACTGTTGCCTGAGGTTCTGCAGGGGTTGCAGGCGATACCAGTGACTGGTGCACTTCAACTTCTACAATAACTAGCGGTACTGCTACCTGTCGTTGCTGGCATGGTGCAACTTGAATGTTGCCACTTGGGTTCGGAACAAGCATAGGACTATTTCTGTCCACAGGCACAGTTCCTAGCACCAGGATCATGGCAGGAGCGGTGATCATACTTGGCGCCTCCCAGTGATATTCTGGCTCCGGTGTAGGTACAGGTTGGCGAACAGTGGCAGCTGCAACCTCCGAGGCTGCCTGGTGAGCTGGCGGCAGCTGGGTCCGAGCTGGTACAGGATTGGGGCACGCCGGTAGGAGCCTGCGCTGCCACGTCAGGTCCAGGCTGGGACTCAGCCCCGGTCCCACTGTCTGCTCCAGGACTCTCATGTACCTTCTCCAGACAGGTCGCATCCAGTGACAGTACCGGCTTGGAGGTAGTGGCGGGCGCTGTAAAGGGTATCTCAGCAGCCGTATGCTCCGCAGGTGCTGTCTGGGGGAGAGTGGTTTCTCCCCACTGTTTTTTCCTGGCCTCTGTCTTTCTTCCATCATGGCGTTCTGGCGTTCTCTCTCCTTCCCGGGCTCCTTTCCCGCCACAGGATCTCGCTCCTCCTTCCTACTCCATACAAAGCCAGTATACGAACCCCTCTGGGGGTGGGCCATGTTGCTGTAGCATAGAAGTTTAGGCAGGGGAGGCCCAGGACAGTTTGCGCTCTTTTCTTAGGTCCACCTATGTTGTCACGCCCTTCTTCACCGCCCCGGCAGCTATTTTGAGAGTCCATTTTACAGTCTATCAATTTGGTTATTCTGCACATTCTCAGCAATGTTTAAGTCCAATAAATCTTCGGCACACAGAACCCGGTGGCACCGGGCTTCGTCATTCTGTTCGTGACGCCAAAAATGGAACACTTGCCAGGGCCGGTGGGGGTTCTCGGTACCGGGTCCATCAATCTCAATGGGAGTTGTCACGGCAGCCGTGGCCCTGGGCATCCATTGTAAAAGGGGAATGTTAAGTGTGCTAGTAATGATGATTAAAGTTTATGAGTGAATGATTCGTGACGCCACCTGTGGTGTTCGGCAAGGGAGGTGTTAAGCCGACGCTGCAAGCAGATCCTCTGGGACAGATGGTGTGGTGCAGCAATGATGTTGTGGCCCTCCACAGGTAGGGCTCTAGTCCCAGGGCAGTGTAGATGAAGAGATAGTCAAGCGATAGGGGAGAGATATAGATGGTGCAGTGCCAGGCACAGAGATGTAGCAGTGCTGAACATGTTGGCGCAGGAATAACTGGAGGACACCAGGGAATGTAGTTCCAAAGCTTTACTCACAGTCTGTTGGGCATACAGGTACCCGCATCCATGACGTGTCCTCCGGGTCAGGGGCTCAGTCAACCTCCAAGATAGGTGAAGCACTCCGTTCCAACACTCCGCCAACATGTGCCTTTTCTGAACGTCCCCCTCTTAGGGCCTAGGTGAAGTACTCACAGTACTGAGTTACACTGGAGTTCCTCCTTTCAGATGTTCCTATGAACTCTACTTGTACGGCAGACAGCTGTAGCCTGCTTCAGGGACTCCTGGCTACTAAGTCCCAGCTCACTCACGATGCTGTTGTGCCCCCAAGTCTTGTGTGGGAATAAAGTGGTCACTACTTCTATTCCTCCGGTGTCTGCTGCAGGACCATTAGTATCCATACAACCTCGGGGACCGGACCCCGGCCTTGCGCTCAGAACTTGGGGAAGGTTTCTCTTCTAACCCTAATCCTTAGTCCTCTCCTTCCGTTCAAAACTATCTTTCTTATGGAGAATCAGGCTTTCTGAATATGTCTTTTTCCACAGTTTCTTCCTCAAACGTGGATTCACACTTTATTCAGGTGCAAGGCATAACAGGGAATCAGGTGCAGGGCACAAACAGTGAAACATGGCAGGATGCGTGCAAGGGGACGCCAAATGTTCCAGGCATAACACGTGCACGAAAACATACCAGGGTCCAGGACAGGATACGTGATAGGGATCACACAAGAGTTCCTAGAAGGGATGCATGCTAGGACACGCCAGGATCCAAGACGGGGTGCGATGGCATCGGACTCCGGACTACTGGCAACGACCGACAGGGTCCAGGCATCGGGCTGCAGACATCAGCTCGCAGTCATCTGGTTCCGGACCTCTGGCAATGGTCGACAGGTTACGGGAATCCGGCAGGCAAGCCAAGGTTCAAGGCAGGGTGCGTGCTTGGAGCCACGACAGGATTCAAGGCAGGGTGCGTGCTTGGAGACACGCCAGGGTTCAAGGCAGGGTGCGTGCTTGGAGACACGCCAGGGTTCAAGGCAGGGTGCATGCTTGGAGACACGCCAGGGTTCAAGGCAGGGTGCGTGCTTGGAGACACGCCAGGGTTCAAGGCAGGGTGCGTGCTTGGAGACACGCCAGGGTACAAGGCAGTGTGTAGAGACACGCCAAGGCACGAGGCTCAAGACAGAGTGCGTGTGTAGAGACACGCCAAGGTCAGGGTTCCAGGACAGGGTTAGGGCCTGTGCGTACAAGAGGGCACGACAGGGAACATGGCAAAGCCTGCGCGTACTTTTACAAAAGCACGGGGAGGTATGCCATGGATAGGCGAGGGCCTGCGCGTGCTTTAGAGAGCACGCAGAGCACAGTGCGGAAACAGCGTGAAGTGCAAGGGAGCACAAAGGGCACGGCTGCGGCACTGACAGACGGGCAAGACTCCAGCGAACCCGGCTGAGGCATGGCAGGTGACACAGCTGTCACTGACCGACGAGCACGGCTGAGGAACAAGCAGGCGGGCACGGCTAGGGCAGGCGCATGCAAAGAGCATACGAAGAAACAGAGCAAGGGAAGACAAGAAGAGAAAAAAGGCAGGGCTTAAGCAGAGCACAGAACCAGGAAAGTAAGCATAGGCAGAAACACAGAACAAGAACAGAACAAGAACAGAGCAAGAACAGAGCTAGCAGCGGAGCGTAGGCAGAAGCCCAGAGCCGGGCCAAGGGAGAACCTTGGGACTAGCCTAGAAACGTGCAAGAGAGCATAATAGGAAAGAGTCTAGCAGCGGAGAGTAGGCTGAAACCCAGAGCCGGGCCAAGGCAGAGCCTTGGGACTAGACATGGAAAAGAGCACAAACGGAAAGAGAGGAGGAATGGTGCGTGTGCCAGGGAGCACTACAGAGCACCATAGGAGAGAGCGAGGCAGAGCAAGCAAAGACTGAGACCATAGGGAGGAACAAGGCAAGGTATGAAACAAGGCATAGCGAAAACAGGCAAGGCAGAGAATAACAGAAGGACTACAAGTCCAAGCAGGACATGGACAAACATGGCACAACGGACAAACATAAGACAAAGCACGGAACAAGAGATGGAGTACGAGCACAGAGCGTGTGCAGAGACGCACGACAGAGAAGAGTGCAAGGGCACAGAATAGAGGCAGCACCCCACAGACCAAGCAGCCATGCAGGGACACCACACAATACTCAGGCCCTGAGCATAGGAAGGGGCGGTCTTATAGAGGGCATAGCACCTCCTCTTCCGGGTCAGGACCAGGGGAGAACTTCCTAGTTCAGATGCTCCAGGATCACAGAGTGCGGTCACATGATCAGGGTTTCAGACATGACGAGATGATCACAGAACCAGACAGTGCAGGATCTTAGGAAACGTCACATGATCAAGGTTTCAGACATGACGAGGTGATTGCAGAACCAGACAGTGCAGGATCCTAGGAAACGTCACATGATCAAGGTTTCAGACATGACGAGATGATTGCAGGACCAGACAGTGCAGGATCTTAGGAAACGTCACATGATCAAGGCTTCAGACATGACGAGATGATCACAGAAGGCAAAGCAAAAACACAGGCATCTTGCAGCTCAGCAGACATAAGGTGAGTGTGCACACTGCTCTAGGGTCATGAGGTAAAATAGACATGGCGGACATAACAGACATGGCAAGCATGACAGTACCCCCCTCCTTAAGCCCTCTCTTACCGGGGCTGGAAAGAAGAAAAAAAAATTCTTCGGCAGAATCCAGAGTTAGTACAAACCACTCCAACAACGTTGATCCGACATCTGAAACGGACACCTGCACCGGTCAAGACACAGGATCCGCGGACGAGACACAGGGATCCAGTGGGGAGGACTGCGGGTAGACAAGCAAGTCTTCTTACTCTGGCTGCCATCATTTCCAAACAAGTTCAGAGGTCAAGGGCCGGGTCTGATTTGCATCAGAAGAGTGGCCGGGGTACCGCCATTATCAAGCGAGTTCAGGAGACAGGGCAGATTCTTCATCAGACGGGTGGCCGAGGTACCAGCGGAGTCCATGGCCTGAGTATTCTGTTACGGACTCGGCTTCTGCTGAGCCCATCTTCCTTTTTAGAGTGGACCCTCTGGGCCGTGGCACCCACCCACCTAGGGCGAGCTGACCTAGTGAGAACCCACCCCCTGTACAGGGAGTGTCAGGGGCAAGACCAAGGGGGTGAGCCACCACGACTGCTGGGACCAGACGGCCGGCTCAAGGAGACACTATTGAGTGTCTGACAACAGGACGGACAGGATACCAAAGATAAAGCAAAGTCACACAGTTTCTTCCTCAAACGTGGATTCACACTTTATTCAGGTGCAAGGCATAACAGGGAATCAGGTGCAGGGCACAAACAGTGAAACACGGCAGGATGCGTGCAAGGGGACGCCAAATGTTCCAGGCATAACACGTGCACGAAAACATACCAGGGTCCAGGACAGGATACGTGATAGGGATCACACAAGAGTTCCTAGAAGGGATGCATGCTAGGACATGCCAGGATCCAAGACGGGGTGCGATGGCATTGGACTCCGGACTACTGGCAACGACCGACAGGGTCCAGGCATTGGGCTGCGGACATCAGCTCCGGACATCAGGCCGCAGTCATCTGGTTCCGGACCTCTGGCAACGGTCGGCAGGTTACGGGAATCCGGCAGGAAAGCCAAGGTTCAAGGCAGGGTGCATGCTTGGAGCCACGCCAGGGTTCAAGGCAGGGTGCGTGCTTGGAGACACGCCAGGGTTCAAGGCAGGGTGCGTGCTTGGAGACACGCCAGGGTTCAAGGCAGGGTGCGTGCTTGGAGACACGCCAGGGTTCAAGGCAGGGTGCGTGCTTGGAGACACGCCAGGGTTCAAGGCAGGGTGCGTGCTTGGAGACACGCCAGGGTTCAAAGCAGGGTGCGTGCTTGGAGACACGCCAGGGTTCAAGGCAGGGTGCGTGCTTGGAGACAGGCCAGGGTTCAAGGCAGGGTGCGTGCTTGGAGACAGGCCAGGGTTCAAGGCAGGGTGCGTGCTTGGAGACACGCCAGGGTTCAAGGCAGGGTGCGTGCTTGGAGACACGCCAGGGTTCAAGGCAGGGTGCGTGCTTGGAGACACGCCAGGGTTCAAGGCAGGGTGCGTGCTTGGAGACACGCCAAGGCACAAGGCTCAAGACAGAGTGCGTGTGTAGAGACACGCCAAGGTCAGGGTTCCAGGACAGGGTTAGGGCCTGTGCGTACAAGAGGGCACGACAGGGAACATGGCAAAGCCTGCGCGTACTTTTACAAAAGCACGGGGAGGTATGCCATGGGCAGGCGATGGCCTGCGCGTGCTTTAGAGAGCACAGTGCGGAAACAGCGTGAAGTGCAAGGGAGCACAGAGGGCACGGCTGGGGCACTGGCTAGCTGATCGGGCTGCGGCACTGACAGACAGGCAAGACTCCAGCGAACCCGACTGAGGCATGGCAGGCGACACAGCTGTCACTGACCGACGAGCACGGCTGAGGCACAAGCAGGCGGGCACGGCTAGGGCAGGCGCATGCAAAGAGCATACAAAGAAACAGAGCAAGGGAAGACAAGACGAGAAAAAAGGCAGGGCTTAAGCAGAGTACAGAACCAGGAAAGTAAGCATAGGCAGAAACACAGAACAAGAACAGAGCTAGCAGCGGAGCGTAGGCAGAAGCCCAGAGCCGGGCCAAGGGAGAACCTTGGGACTAGCCTAGAAACGTGCAAGAGAGCATAATAGGAAAGAGTCTAGCAGCGGAGCATAGGCCAAAGCCCAGAGCCGGGCGAAGGCAGAGCCTTGGGACTAGACATGGAAAAGAGCACAAACGGAAAGAGAGGAGGAATGGTGCGTGTGCCAGGGAGCACTACAGAGCACCATAGGAGAGAGCGAGGCAGAGCAAGCAAAGACTGAGACCATAGGGAGGAACAAGGCAGAACAAGGCAAGGTACGGAACAAGGCACAGCGAAAACAGGCAAGGCAGAGAATAACAGAAGGACTACAAGTCCAAGCAGGACAAGGACAAACATGGCACAACGGACAAACATAAGACAAAGCACGGAACAAGAGATGGAGTACGAGCACAGAGCGTGTGCAGAGATGCACCACAGAGCAGAGTGCAAGGGCACAGAATAGAGGGAGCGCCCCACAGACCATGCAGCCATGCAGGGACACCACACAATACTCAGGCCCTGAGCATAGGAAGGGGCGGTCTAATAGAGGGCATAGCACCTCCTCTTCCGGGTCAGGACCAGGGGAGAACTTCCTAGTTCAGATGCTCCAGGATCACAGAGTGCAGTCACATGATCAAGGTTTCAGACATGACGAGGTGATTGCAGAACCAGACAGTGCAGGATCCTAGGAAACGTCACATGATGAAGGTTTCAGACATGACGAGATGATTGCAGAACCAGACAGTGCAGGATCCTAGGAAAGGTCACATGATCAGAGTTTCAGACATGACGAGATGATTGCAGGACCAGACAGTGCAGGATCTTATGAAACGTCACATGATCAAGGCTTCAGACAAGACGAGATGATTGCAGAACCAGACAGTGCAGGATCCTAGGAAAGACATGATCAGGGATTCTAGACATGACGAGAAGATCACAGAAGGCAAAGCAGAAACGCAGGCATTTTGCAGCTCAGCAGACATAAGGTGAGTGTGCACACTGCTCTAGGGTCATGAGGTAAAACAGACATGGCAGACATAACAGACATGGCGAGCATGACAGATGGAGGATATGTATGATGGGTATATGGGCACTGGACTATGGGATAGAGGATATAATGGGTATATGGGCACTGGACTATGGGATGGAGGATATGTATGACGGGTATATGGGCACTGGACTATGGGATGGAGGATATGTATGATGGGTATATGGGCACTGGACTATGGGATGGAGGATATGTATGACGGGTATATGGGCACTGGACTATGGGATGGAGGATATGTATGACGGGTATATGGGCACTGGACTATGGGATGGAGGATATGTATGATGGGTATATGGGCACTGGACTATGGGATGGAGGATATGTATGACGGGTATATGGGCACTGGACTATGGGATGGAGGATATGTATGATGGGTATATGGGCACTGGACTATGGGATGGAGGATATGTATGATGGGTATATGGGCACGGGACTATAGGATGGAGGATGTATGATGTGTATATGGGCACGGGACTATAGGATGGAGGATATGTATGACGGGTATATGGGAACTGGACTATGGGATGGAGGATATGTATGATGGGTATATGGGCACTGGACTATGGGATGGAGGATATGTATGATGGGTATATGGGCACTGGACTATGGGATGGAGGATATGTATGATGGGTATATGGGCACTGGACTATGGGATGGAGGATATGTATGATGGGTATATGGGCACGGGACTATAGGATGGAGGATGTATGATGGGTATATGGGCACGGGACTATAGGATGGAGGATATGTATGACGGGTATATGGGAACTGGACTATGGGATGGAGGATATGTATGATGGGTATATGGGCACGGGACTATGGGATGGAGGATATGTATGACGGGTATATGGGCACGGGACTATGGGATGGAGGATATGTATGATGGGTATATGGGCACGGGACTATGGGATGGAGGATGTGTATGAATATTGTGTCCAGTTTTGGGCACCACATTTTAAAAAAGACATCAACAAACTGGAGCAAGTTCAGAAAAGAGCGACCAGAATGGTGACCGGTCTGCAAACCCTGTCTTATGAGGAAAGGTTGCAGGATTTGGGAATGTTTAGTTTGCAAAAGAGAAGACTGAGAGGAGACTTAATAGCTGTCTACAAATATCTCAAGGGCTGTCACATTGTAGAAGGATCAACTTTATTCTCATTTGCACAAGGAAAGACTAGAAGCAATGGGATGAAACTGAATGGGAGGAGACACAGATTAGATATTAGAAAAAACTTTTTGACAGTTAGAGTGATCAATGAGTGGAACAGGCTGCCACGAGAAGTGGTGAGTTCTCCTTCAATGGAAGTCTTCAAACAGAGGCTGGACAGACATCTGACTGGGATGATTTAGCAAATCCTGCTTTGAGCAGGGGGTTGGACCAGATGGCCCAGGAGGTCCCTTCCAACTCTACGATTCTATGATTCTATGATTCTATGACGGGTATATGGGAACTGGACTATGGGATGGAGGATATGTATGATGGGTATATGGGCACTGGACTAAGGGATGGAGGATATGTATGATGGGTATATGGGCACTGGACTATGGGATGGAGGATGCGTGATGGGTATATGGGCACTGGACTAAGGGATGGAGGATATGTATGATGGGTATATGGGCACTGGACTATTGGATGGAGGATACTGTATATATGATGGGTATATGGGCACAGGACTTTGGGATGGAAGATATGTATGATGGGTATATGGGCACAGGACTATGGGATGGAGGATATGTATGATGGATATATGGGCACGGGACTATTGGATGGAGGATATATACGATGGGTATATGGGCACAGGACTATGGGATGGAGGATATGTATGATGGATATATGGGCACTGGACTATGGGATGGCGGATATGTATGGTGGGTATATGGGCACTGGACTATGGGATGGAGGATATGTATGATGGGTATATGGGCACTGGACTATGGGATGGAGGATATGTATGATGGGTATATGGGCACTGGATTATGGGATGGAGGATAATCATTACAATTTGTTATAACTAACCACAGTTAGTTACTATGCCTGGGCAACGCCGGGCTCTTCAGCTAGTGACATGATAATGAGGGGCAGGGCTTGATACACACACATACACACACACACATACATACATTTGTTTTTATATATATATGGATTAACCATTGGGTTACGTATTTGTCTTCTAGTTCAATGGTTTCTTTTCCAATAATCCTATGTTTTCAGTCCGATGCTGATCCATCAAGCTCACTAGTGGTGCACAGCTTTACACCACTATACCTGTGACTTCAGAAACTTACAGAACACCAGCTCACATCTCATATAGGAAACTACTGACACAACTAAATAACACCATTAATAAATGATTTATTTACGGGCAGAACTTATTCATTCATTTCACATTCATGTTTATTCATTCTTTTACGTGACCTTTTTTGTTTTTTCATGAACCATAATTTATCTTTGTGTGACAAACTTTCTCATGAACTTTGACATATCGTGCTTTGTTGGAGTGTTTTTTTTTTTTTCAAAAAGACTGTATATAAAACGTTCCAAGCTTGACATGTTTATCCGCTATCAGGTTTCGTCCTGAGGAAGACGTCCTGCGTGACTGTGAAATGCGTTGACTTTGAAAACCTATTTGAATAAATGTTTTTAAGGAAAATCTCCATCTTCGATCATCTCCATCAGCAGCGCAGGTACAGATACATTATACCCGGATCAGCTCTTCTGCTCGGTCTTTGGCCCCTTGTCCTGCAGCAGCTGGTTTATGCATTGAGCATGGTGTAAAGGTGCCGCTCCATCAGGTGAGTGTAATACTCCCCTACTCTCATTATATCTGGTTATCAGGTAAGACCCTATTTTTCGCTTGTTTGTTCCTCAGTATCACGACTAAAAGAAATCTCTTTAACACTTTCAGGTCACTTGGATAAAACCAATGAAGGGACTGCTGGGACCGTAACGGGGTCCATCTGAGACCCCAATGCAGAAGCCACATGTCCTGAGAACTGGACCTGCTGGACCATAAATTGTAATTTCTCCAGGGTACCAAATAAATAGTTGTCACGTAGAACCTGGAGAACCTGTCTGACATGCTCAGCATGCTCCTCCAGAGGACGGGAGTAACTCACTATATCATCCAGGAAAATTACCACAAATCTACCAATCAGTGAGAAAAATATAATTACTGACATTGTCACAGACTGCCGGAACATTGGTTACCCCGAATGGCAGCATCAGGTTTTATATCTGCCCCTCAGGTATATTGAATGTGGTCTTCCATTCGTCCCCCTGACGTACACTTATAAGGTTATATTCCCCTCTCACGTTAAGTTTGTAAAACCATTTAGCTCCAGATAATTGGATAAACAGGTCGGGTATAAGGGGTAAAGGATAGGGATGTGGAACCGTGACTCACAGGCCCAACCCTCCATCCTTCTACCAAACCCCCCACGGTGACTGGAGAGGAGCATGGCCGTATATGAGCCTCAGCCGGACTCTGGAAGGGAGGAAATAAATGAGATTTGGGCATTTTAGCTCCTGGTGTGGAGTCGACAGCACAATCATATGCCGCCATATAGTAGACGGCCAGTAACCGGTGAGAATTCCCTCCTGTGTGGGGTCTATTTGTCTCCAGAGAAATCACACGTTACATTCCACACATAACACTGAGTAGAAAAGGCGGCGCGGGGTAATTGTGCCAGTAGTGAGGGGCGAATAATGGCGGGAATGTCACTGACTGAGAAGTCTCCATGGAGCCTCTTCACTCCGGAGATCATGTGACCCCTGACTCCTCCCCTCCTGTGGCCTCATCACAGGTCCTGTGCACAGAGCAGCCATATATGTGGAGTGCGGCTCTGCAGGTGGAGGTATGTGGAGATTCCCCCCCATTACTGAGCGCTTTAATGCTAGAAATATATTGCACAGGGGATATCACAGCCAATTCCCACAAGAAGAATCCTGGAAACATCGACTCATCTTCTTCTCATTCAGGTCTCTACAATATCGGATCCTCTCAGTGAAGATCATCCACAAAAGAGAATTTTCCTGATTTACCCATCAAGGATGGATATGGACAGAGACAAGATGGCGGAGAGGATACTACACCTCACCCTAGAGATCCTCTTCCGTCTCACTGGAGAGGTGAGAGATTCTGATGACGTCACATTACATCATTCTTATCTATGGGAATAACGGATGGACAGAACTGGAGAGGTGAGGACTCTGGGAATGTCTGTAGTGAGATTTATTTATGTGTCTCTCCAAAACCAGGATTACACAGTGGTGAAGAAGACCTCTAGTGATCGCTGTCAGGACCCTGTGTCTGAGGGATGTGGGAGACCCCTGAGCCCAAACATGGGGCCTCCACCTCACCCCCTGATCCATGAGGACATCAATGACCAGAAGATCCTAGAACTCATCTACAAGATGATTGAGCTGCTGACTGGAGAGGTGACACTGCTGGGAATGCTGGGACATTATACAGTAACACTATGAAGGGATTGGGGGGATGACGGTATCATTGTATGTGTCAGGTTCCTATAAGGTGTCAGGATGTCGCCGTCTATTTCTCCATGGAGGAATGGGAGTATTTAGAAGGACACAGGGATCTGTACAAGAACGTCATAATGGAGGTTCCCCAGCCCCTCACATCACCAGGTAATAGACAGGGCTAAATACACACGGCCTATAATTATCTGTATGTAGAGAATGAATTCAGTCCCTGTATGTATTTCCTCCAGATCTATCCAGTAAGAGGACAACACCAGAGAGATGTCCCCGTCCTCTTCTTCCACAGGACTGTAACCAAGAAGATCCCAGTGCTCCTCAGGATCATCAGGTAGATGGAGAGAAGGTGTCAGGAGATCTCCCCTATGATGTGTAGACGGCTGTGAAGGTCTTGTGCTCAGTCTTGTTTTATCCACCAGTATTATATGTTTTATACTTGTGTAATGAGAACGGTGGAGATGGCAGGATTAGAGCTGATCATAGACGGGACTTCTCCATCTGTCTGTGACTTTTACAATATTTGTTTCAGGGTGAAGATCTGACCCATATTAATACTACAGAGACATATGTGAGGGGTGATGAGCGGTGTAAAGAGGAGATTCCCACATATGACTGCCCAGGTGAGTAGTAACCACTGAATGCAGAGAAGTCACAGATTCCTCTCAGTCACCGGCTGTGGCTGCTTTATCGGTGGTGTAGTCCGGCCGTATTGCCATGATCATCATTTTGCCTCTAGACCACAACATTCTCCTCCACCCAAAACTGTTGAAATGACTTTGGGCATTGAAAGCCCTTTTCTATAGAACTTACAACCTGGAGGATCCATCTACCACCTGGGTTGAGGAGACGCTGACCGTTACCTGCCCAGATCTGTAACTATAAAGCCAATTGACAGTGTACATAGAATGTGCTGACAAGTTAGAAAATCAGTTGAAGAAAAATCTTATGCTGGGCCTGTAAGAGAAAGCGGAGGGTAATGATGCTGTTCGCTTCCTAGAACCCTGAGATCTTATCGGATGAATCTTCTCTCCCTTCTGTACTGCTGAATGTCTCATGGTCCCTACAAGACCAGGTCCAGTCTTTCTGGCTAAACTTCACTTATATGATCGCCAACATTAAGTGTACAGTGACACCTGCGCTGATTGGGCGCTGGGCATCACTTGTCATTCCACCGCATCGCAGTCTCAATGCAGCGAGTGCCAACATCGCTGGAAGGGAGCCAGATGGGCAGGTGAGTATAAGCTTTATCATTTTATCGGGGACGAACATTTAGTTTAAGAAATGCTTGTCCTAGTACTGGACAACCTCTTTAACCCCTTTACCCCCAAGGGTTATTTGCAGTTAGTGACAGGGATAATTTTACAATTCTGACCACTGTCCCTTTATGAGGAGGTAACTCTGAAACGCTTCCATGGATCCTGGTGATTCTGACATTGTTTTCTCATGACATATTGTACTTCATGTTAGTGGTAAAATTTAATTCATATAACTTGCGTTTATTTGTGAAAAATGGAAATTTGACGAAAATTTAGAAAATTTCACAATTTTCCAACTTTGAATTTTCGCGCCCTTAAATCACAGATATGTCACACAAAATACTTAAGAAGTAACATTTCCCACATGTTTACTTTACATCAGCACAATTTTGGAACCAATATTTTTTTTTGTTAGGAAGTTATAAGGGTTAAAAGTTGATCAGCGATTTCTCATTATTACAACACCATTTTTTTTCAGGGGCCACATCACATTTGAAGTCACTTTGAGGGGTCTATATGATAGAAAATACCCAAAAGTGACACCATTCTAAAAACTGCACCCATGAAGGTGCTCAAAACCACATTCAAGAAGTTTATTAACCCTTCAGGTGCTTCACAGGAATTTTTTGAATCTTTAAAAAATGAACATTTAACTTTTTTTCACAATAAAATTACTTCAGGTCCATTTTTTTTATTTTAACAAGGGTAACAAGGAGAAATTGGACCATAAAAGTTATTGTGCAATTTGTCTTGAGTAGGCTGTTACCTGATATGTTGGGTGGAACCATTGTTTCGGCGCATGGCAGCGCTCAGAAGGGAAGGAGCGCCGCTTAACTTTTTCAGAGCAAAATTGGCTGGAATTGAGATCAGACGCCATGTTGCGTTTGGAGAGCCCCTGATGTGCCCAAACAGTGGAAACCCCCCATAAGTGACCCCATTTTGGAAACTAGACCCCCAAGGGACTTATCTAGATGCGTGGTGAGATCTTTGAACCCCCAAGCGCTTCACAGAAGTGTATAACGTACAGCCGTAAAATTATAAAATCATATTTTTTCCACAAAAATGATCTTTTCACCCCAATATTTATCTTCCTAAGGGAAACAGGACCACAATAGTTATTGTGTAATTTGTCCTGAGTACGCAGATACCCCATATGTGGGGGTAAACCACTGTGTGGGTGCATGGCAGAGCTCAGAAGGGAAGGAGCGCCGTTTGACTTTTTCAACGCGAAATTGGCTGGAATTGAAATCATACGCCATGTTGCATTTGGAGAGCCCCTGATGTGCCTGAACAGTGGAAACCCCCCACAAGTGACCCCATTTTGGAAACTAGACCCCCCAAGGAACTTATCTAGATGTTTAGTGAGCATTTTGAACCCCCAAGTGCTTCACAGAAGCTTATAACGCCCTGGCGTGAAAATAAAAAAATCATATTTTTTCAACAAACATGATCTTTTAGTCCCCAATTATTTTATTTTTCCAAGGGTAAGAGGAGAAATTGGACCCCAAAAGTTGTCCAATTTGTCCTGAGTACGCTGGTACCCCATATGTGGTAGAAAACAATTGTATGGGCACACGTCATGGCTCGGAAGGGAAGTAGTGACATTTTTTACTGCAGACTTTGATGGAATGGTCTGCGGTTGTCATGTCCCGTTTGGAGAGCCCCTGATGTGCCTAAACAGTGGAACCCCCCACAAGTGACCCCATTTTGGAAACTAGACCCCCCAAGGAACTTATCTAGATGTGTGGTGAGCACTTTGAACCCACAAGTGCTACACAAAATTTCATAACGTAGAGCCATAAAAATAAATAAATCATATTTTTTTTCCACAAAAATGATTTTTCACCCCCAATATTTTATTTTTGCAAGGGTAACAGGAGAAATTGGACCCCAAAAGTTGTTGTGCAATTTGTCCTGAGTAGGCTGATACCCTATATGTGGGGGTAGTCACTGTTTGGGCACATGGCAGAGCTTGTAAGGGAAGGAGCACCGTTTGACTTTTTCAACGCAGAATTGGCTGGAATTGAGATCAGACACCATGTCACGTTTGGAGAGCACCTGATGTGCCCAAACAGTGGAAACACCCAATTCTACCTACAACACTAACCCCAACACACCCCTAACCCTAATGGGAAAATGGAAATAAATACATTTTTTTATTTTATTATTTTTCCCTAACTAAGGGGGTGATAACGGGGGGTTTGATTTACTATTTATGGTGGTTTTTATGTTTGGCAGCTGTCACACGCTAAAAAATGCTTTTTATTGTAAAAATAGATTTTGCATCACCACATTTTGAGAGCTATAACTTTTCCGTATTTTGACCCACTAAGTCATGTGATGTCTTATTTTTTGCGGGACGAGTTGACATTTTTATTGGTACCATTTACAGGCACGTGACATTTTTTGATCGCTTTTTATTCCAATTTTTGGGAAGCAGAATGAACAAAAACCAGCATTTCATTAATTTCTTTTGGGGGGGCGTTTATACCGTTCCGTGTGTGGTAAAATTGATAAAGCGGTTTTATTCTTCGGATCAGTACGATTGCAGCAATACCTGATTTATTTTTTGTTATGTTTTGGCGCTTTTATACAATAAAAACAATTTTATATAAATAATTGTTTCTGCATCTGCGAGCTATAACTTTTTACTTTTTTTCGCTGATGATGCTGTATGGCGGGTCATTTTTTGCGGAACAAGATGACTTTTCAGCGGTACCATTTTTATTTATATCCGTCTTTTTGATTGCGCGTTATTGCACTTTTTGTTCGGTGGTATGATGATAAAGCATTGTTTTTTGCCTTTTTTTGAAGGGGTTCACTAAAGGGGTTAACTAGTGGGACAGTTTTATAGGGCGGGTCGTTACGGACGCGGCAATACTAAATATATGTACCGTATTTTTCGCTTTATAAGACGCTCCGGATTATAAGACGCACCCCAAATTTTGAGGAGAAAAATAGGAAAAAAACTTTATTTTTAATAAAATGGTGGTGCATCTTATAATCCATGCGTCTTATTGCTTTCCAGGGGTGGTGATGGAGGAGGCCGGAGTGGAACATTGCTGCTGGGATGAGGGGGTGTTTTGATGTGCAGCGTGCCGCTGCCGGTGTCTGTTACTGCCGCCGCCCTCTGTCCCCTGATGCTTGCCACCACCGCCACGCTCTGTCCCCCGGTGCCTGCTTGCCACCACCGCCGCACTCTGTCCCCCAGTGCTTGCCACCACCGCCACGCTGTCCCCCGGTGCCTGCTTGCCACCACCGCCGCGCTCTCCCCCGGTTCTTACCGCCACCACCGCGCTCTGTCCCCCCGGTGTTTGCCGCCATCGCCGCGCTCTGTCCCGTTCTGAGGGTACTTGCCGCGGCACTCTGTGCCCTGATGCTGCCGCTGCGCTGTCCGCCACCGCCGCGCTCCTGTCCCCCGGTGGTTTCTTCCGCCCCACCGCCGCCGCCGCTCTCTGTCCCGTTCAGCGTGGGGGGGTCTCTGTCGCTCCATGCCTGCTTTCTTCCTGGAAAATGGCCGCCGCGCATGCGCAGATCCATGTGTAGTCCTATGTGTGCACATATAGAGATGAGATTTCAGCGCTGAAATCTCATCTCCCGAGATTTCAGTGCCGAGATTTACTGCATCTCCCGAGATTTCAGTGCCGAGATGTCCGTCTGCGCATGCGCGGCGGCCATTTTCCAGGAAGAAAGCAGGCATGGAGCGACAGAGACCCCCCCACGCTGAACGGGACAGAGCGCGGCGGCGGCGGCGGGGCGGAAGAAACCACCGGGGGACAGGAGCGCGGCGGTGGCGGACAGCGCAGCGGCAGCATCAGGGCACAGAGTGCCGCGGCAAGTACCCTCAGTGGCAGCGCAAATGTATATCCTCTTTGTAAGACGCACCCCCTTTTTCCCCTCAATTTTGGGGGAAAAAAGTGCGTCTTACAAAGCGGAAAATACGGTACTTTTGTTTTTTGTTATTTACAAAAAAAAGAAATTATTAGGAAATTTTTTTTAAATTTATTTAGGAATTTTCTAAAAATTATTTTTACGCGTTTTTTTTTCTTTATTACGTTGTCCCAGGGGGGGACATCACTATACAGTGTCAGATCGCTGATCTGACATTTTGCAATGCACTGTGTCATCAGCGATCTGACAGGCAGTGCAGGTGGCTTCTCAGCGCCTGCTCTCAGCAGGCACTGAGAAGCCACCTCCCTTCAGGACCCAGAACGCCCCCGTGGCCATCTTGGATCCAGGGGCCTGAAGTGAGGAGGCCCTCAGAACAACACGAGCACATTGCTTTGTTCTGAGGGTCTCAGGGAAGCGCACAGGGAGCCCGCTCCCTGCACGATTCTCCCTTATGCTCCGGGAAAATCTGCGATCATATTTGATCGCAGTGTGATGGGGGTTATTGTGCTGGGAGCGGTCTGTGACCGCTCCTGGCACTTAGTGCCGGTTGACATCTGTGATAATCGCCCCGTGGGCGCAGCTGATCACAATGGTGTACTATCCCAATCGGTCATACGGGTCCGGGTTACCTGGATGGGATAGTACGTCATATGTCAGGAAGGGGTTAAGAAATACTATAGATATGTGCTAAATACACTAAATGACACTGATATATGCATTACTAAACGTCTATGTGTATGGCTGGGCAGAGTAGTCAGGGGCACCCATACACTTAAGGAGATGATTAAATCGATAATGAAGCCATACTGTGTCTTGGATATATACTGTGTAGGATGATGCAGAGTCAGCAGCGTTCAGGCCGGCTGCGCTGATCCTAACACCTGCTTGAAAAGGAAAGAGCTGCCGCCCTATGTCTGCGTGATGTCACTACACTGCCGGCTCTCTTCTATTGCAGAAAAGAGTGATATTATCCAATGCGTTTCTGAGGCTTCGGTGTCCTTCATCAGGGATCCCTTCTTTTTTGCAGTAGAAGAGCCGGCAGTGTAGTGACATCACACAGACATAGGGCGGCAGCTTTTTCCTTTTCAAGCAGGTGGCAGGAACATAGTGCAAATCCAGGACACAGTACGGCTTCATAATCATGATCACCTCCTTAAGTGTACGTGTGCCCCAGCCTGCTCTACCCAGCCATACATGTAGACGTTCAGTAATTCATAGATCAGGGTCATCTGTGTATGTAGGGCATATCTGCTGTATATATTTACTGCATTTCTACACGTTAAGCCATAGAGCAGGCAGGTGCTGTATGCAGATTCTTGACCCTGTCACGCAGTGGTAATGCCAGTGCATTCATCAAATTTACGTCCCTGTAATATACATTTATTCCCGCCTGCAGGAGATGTGTTCAATAGAAAAAATAAAGACGCGCACTCGTGCTGTAGGAGGAGGTGCTGACTGAACGTGGATATACCACAGGTAAAAGTCAACGGGTAGACAGTCGCACTCAAAATTGAATGTCACTTGCATCAGAGTCATTAAAGGAATTATTATGATTTTTATTAATTTTTTTTCAATAAATCAAGAAAAGTGAAAAAACACCGCAAACAGAGATCAGATTCCAAACATGAGTATTACACGGTTACGTTTCGACCTATACCTAGGTCTTTCTCAAACCATACTGCAAGATAAAAATGCAAAGAAAAATTATTTACCACACTAAACAAAGTGATCAAGATAATGTACAAAAGGCTAGAGACATAGTGGACATAAATATATACAAAATTAATAAAATTTAAAAAGGGTGTATGCTGAAAAACCCTATAGATACAAAATATATAAACATCTATATGTGCACACATAGGACTACACATGGATCTGCGCAATAACAGGAATGCAGTGTAAGACAAGAAGATGGTCATAGGAGATATTGCAGACTATTGGCAAACAAATATACAGTACTAATCATAATGTGCTTGGATAAATGGAAAACGAAGCTGGGTGGTGGAGAAAGGAAAGTATAGCAAACATGAGATACTAACCTCAATAGGAGTGTCAAGGTATATGGAAAGAGGACAATTTTTCAGAGTCCCAAAGTAAGGGCTGTGGGGAAAAAAAAAAAGGAGAGATCATAAGAAAAAAGGAACAGAGGGTAAGCAAGGCGCCAGGGGGTGCTGCTGTACTGACCTGTGGCAAGAGAGCGGCCTCCTCCCAGCCTCATAGTGACTCTCAACATATATAAACCGAGGCATTCTTGCCTCCACCCACAACACTGCAGATCCCTGCCGCTCTCTTGCCACAGGTCAGTACAGCAGCACCCCCTGGCGCCTTGCTTACCCTCTGTTCCTTTTTTCTTATGATCTCTCCTTTTTTTTTTTTTCCCCACAGCCCTTACTTTGGGACTCTGAAAAATTGTCCTCTTTCCATATACCTTGACACTCCTATTGAGGTTAGTATCTCATGTTTGCTATACTTTCCTTTCTCCACCACCCAGCTTCGTTTTCCATTTATCCAAGCACATTATGATTAGTACTGTATATTTGTTTGCCAATAGTCTGCAATATCTCCTATGACCATCTTCTTGTCTTACACTGCATTCCTGTTATTGCGCAGATCCATGTGTAGTCCTATGTGTGCACATATAGATGTTTATATATTTTGTATCTATAGGGTTTTTCAGCATACACCCTTTTTAAATTTTATTAATTTTGTATATATTTATGTCCACTATGTCTCTAGCCTTTTGTACATTATCTTGATCACTTTGTTTAGTGTGGTAAATAATTTTTCTTTGCATGTTTATCTTGCAGTATGGTTTGAGAAAGACCTAGGTATAGGTCGAAACGTAACCGTGTAGTACTCATGTTTGGAATCTGATCTCTGTTTGCGGTGTTTTTTCACTTTTCTTGATTTATTGAAAAAAAAATTAATAAAAATCATAATAATTCCTTTAATGACTCTGATGCAAGTGACACTCAATTTTGAGTGCGACTGTCTACCCGTTGACTTTCACCTGTAGGAAATGTCTTGGCATGGCTCCAGCCCTGGTGTCATGGAGTCACTCCACGTCATAAATTACATTATTTTTGATCCTAAGGAATTCAGATTACTGCACAATCTCTCCTGAAATGGGGAGCAATATTATTTTCTGTAATCTTCTGGTCAGGATCCATAGTAGCTCCAATGGTCCACCATAAATGAGGGCAACTCTGGTTTACTGTTGTTGGGGATGCAATTTTTTTTTTATTCTTTGCTGATTGGGTTACAGTTCTTCGCTTTGTATGATTTGTGGAGGGATCGGCCTGTCTCACTTATGTGAGTCTGTAACTCCCTCATAGTCTTTAACATAAGCTCTCCATTACCTCTTCCAAATGCCCGAGATCTAAATTCAAGACATCTCAGCTCTGCACTATTATACACAGTTCTCTATAAATGTGTAATATTTCTTCTTGAAACTCATCTGACAGAAAATATTGGAGCTTACGATAGTTTAGATTGTGACGTCACCGAGCCCCATACTCTAATTACCCCAGAGAGGTTTCACCACTAGCTGCTCATTTATTACTGATGGAGACTGTGGAGTTAGGCAATAATACATCTACTGAAATGATCAATCTTCAGTTTTCGACTACAGTAGTTAGTGCCCAAAATGCTGATTTAACCACTTCTCGCAGCCAGTTTTGTCTTCCTAATCAGACCCCAATTTTCAAATCTGACATGTATCAATTTATATGGTGATAACGGTGAAATTCTTCACAAAGGATAATAGGAAACAAATTGACATTACAAGTTATTTTCCAACTTCTCTTGAATGCGACAAAACCCTATATACGGTTGTACACTACTGTCTGGGCACATGGCAGGGTTAAAAAGGGAAAGAGCGCCATTTAGCTGTATGAAGGCAAATTTTGCTGGAATAGTTTGCCGACAAAATTTATTGGGGGCATTGTACGTGGTCAATTGGCAGCTCAAAAGATGTCCACCATGAAGAGGCTTGGCGCTATCTACTCCATTTTCCAGATCCAAGGGATTGTCTTGCTCATCACCCTTTAACCCTTCTACATGGATCTGGACTTACACAAAGACCCCTAGGCTTGGGCGATGGTGTTACCTGCTGTTTTGTGGTGTGAAATAGCAAGAAGAATAGATAGTCGAGTCAGGACCAGGAGAGGAGAGAAAATAAAAAGTTATAAGATGCAAGAGTAGTCCGTAAACAGAGCGGGTTCATAACAGGAAGCAAATGCACAATCCGGGAGCTGACCCCCGAGGACTGAACCGGAGCAGGCCAAGGCTGTATCTGACAGCCTTCGGTAATATGCTTCAAGCTTTAGTACGGTGCGGTGCTTTCCAATTGGCTGAAGCAGGGAGCAGATAACTTCACCTGGACAGCACCCACACATACTGCCAGACTGGCCGGTACTACTGGTCCCAGGCACCCTAATCTTAGTGGCTGAACAGTGCCTGTGCCGCCTACAGCTTCTGTTTCTAATGTCGCCTCCATCACCGGTGCAGCCTGCAGAATGAATAAGATGGGACCTGGTGACAGAAGCAGACGTCACAGGAGCAGATCCTGGAGAAAATGGGACATACCGTTTGCGGAAGTCTCAATATGACAAAATGTCAGAAATCCAGAGCAGTAGAAATCCTCATAAAGTGACTACATTTTGGAAATTATAACCCTCGGTCAAGTAATCGATAAGAGTAGTGACTATTTTGACTTCACAGGGACTTTGCGGAAATTAGCACACAGTGGATGTTGGAGAGTGAAGATTAGAAATATGCCATATTATTGCCCAGCACATAATGCCCGGATTGTGCTCCACTAGACACGCACATAGAAAACTAAGTGGGTCCTTCTCATTGCAGTGATGCCAAATACAGGGATGGTAAATGTGGTTTAGGTACACTGCAAAGCTCAGAAGCGAGGGGGAGATTTGACTTGGAAAGAGTGCATTTTGCTGGCTTTGTTTATGGAAGCCATGTTGCTTTTCAAGAGTCTTTGAGCCATTAGTAATGTGGACATCTGTTTTTTCAATGACAGATGATGGACCTGAGTGGGAACTTGTTTTATGTGAGATGAGTAGGAGTTGTTATTGGTGGTATTTTCGCCTACATATCATTGATGGGTTGCTTTTTATTTGTTATATTTGGGAGGCAGAATGAACAAACAGTTGAACACCACACACTACTGGTTCATCCTCTAACTTTTTGTATTAGACTGTGAACTGTCATTGACTTAGACAGTCATTCAATAATTTTACATAACTTGCCATTTTTACAGACAGTTTAAGTAGCCATTTTCAAAAATATAAAATTCTAGGATATTATATTCAAAATAATTGTTTTTTTCTTAGCAGATGACTCTACCAGGAGATCAGGACAGCTGATATCTTCAATTTTTAAATCAGATGATCGCAAAATCCCACAGGATGCAACTGAAGTCATTGCCATTGCTCCAGATATACCAGCATCCCTTTACAGTAAAGATCTGTCATCTGATCCTATGAAACAGGTCCCATCTTCTGATTCATTACTGACTACTAAGGAAAATCAAAGTCACAAAAGAGGCATTAAAAAACAAACTGCTCCTAAAGCAAAGAAGTCATTTTCACATTCAGAATATAGAAATAGTTTTCCCCTCAAAAAGTCGTTTCTTAAACATCAACAAAATCACACAACGGAGAAGAGATTTTCTTGCTCCAAGTGTGGGAAATGCTTTAACTGGAATTCAGAACTTGTTAGGCATGAGAGAACTCACACAGAGGAGAAACATTTTTCCTGTTCAGAATGTGGGAAATATTTTAAACATAAACCTAATCTTGTTAGACACCAGAGAACTCACACAGGGGAGAAGCCTTTTTCCTGTTCAGAATGTGGAAAGTATTTTAACCAGAGATCATCTTTGATTAAGCACCAGAGAATTCACACAGGGGAGAAGCCTTTTTCCTGTTCTGAATGTGGGAAATGTTTTATACAGAAATCAGATTTTGTTAATCACCAGAGAAGTCACACACGGGAGAAGCCTTTTTGCTGTTCAGAATGTGGGATGTGTTTTCACCAGAAATCAAGTCTAGTTATTCACCAGCGAACCCACATAGGGGAGAAGCCTTTTTCCTGTTCAGAATGTGGGAAGTGTTTTAACCAGAATTCAGATTTGGTTAATCACCATAGAACTCACACAGGGGAGAAGCCGTTTTCCTGTTCAGAATGTGGGAAGTGTTTTATCCAGAATTCAGATTTGGTTAATCACCATAGAACTCACACAGGGGAGAAGCCTTTTTCCTGTTCAGAATGTGGGAAATGGTTTACACATAAATCAAATGTTGTTAGGCACCAGAGAACTCACACAAGGGAGTAGCCATTTTCCTGTTCATAATAATAATAATAATCGTTATTTATATAGCGCCAACATATTCCACAGCGTTGACAGTTTAACAGTTTCAAACACAACAGTCGTAACAACGTTAACAATAATACAATAATTAAAGCAAAATAAAACGACCCTGCTCATGAGAGCTTACAATCTACAGGGTGGGCCATTTATATGGATACACCTAAATAAAATGGGAATGATTGGTGACCCAGAGCGGCTCACTGAATTTGCAGAATGGGCAAAGCAAAAATTGGAACAGGACCCTCAGTTTACACAGAACATTATGTTCAGTGATGAGGCAAACTTTTTTGGGTGGGCCATTTATATGGATACACCTAAATAAAACAGGAATGGTGACAGTTTTCTTGCTTATGGTGTCTTGCATTGAAATCTGCTGCAGTGACCCCGGTAAGGCGTTCAACAGACATCAACACAATTTCTATCAGCTCCTCACGTGTTAACCTTTGCAACATGTCAATGGCTGTAAACAAAGAGAAACTTGAAAATAACTCATGAAAGAATAAAGTTATGTTAAAACCAAGAACACTATTGTTTTTCTTGTGAAATTCTCAATAAGATTGATGTGTCACATGACCCTCTTCCCATTGAAAAAAATAAAGTTGGATCCAAAATGGCCACCATGGTCACCACCCATCTTGAAAAGTTTTCCACCTCCCATATACTAATGTGCCACAAACAGGAAGCTGATATCACCAACCATTCCCATTTTATTTAGGTGTATCCATATAAATGGCCCACCCTGTACAATGAGGTGAGGGAGATACAAAGTACAGGTGTATATTTACAATGATAGTCCAGTCATCTTGAGGGAGTGGCGGTTAGATAGAGATAGTGAATTGGCTACATACGCACACTTACAAATAAAATGGTTTTTGATTAGGGAATGTGATAGGCTGCTCTGAACAAATGTGTTTTGAGGGAATGCCTAAAACTGGGCAAGTTGTGGCTGGTCCAAATTTCTTGTGGTAGAGCATTCTAGAGGATTGGCGCAACAAGGGAGAAATCTTGGAGTTGGGAGTGGGAGGTACGGATTAGTGCAGAGGTTAGTCAAAAGTCATTTAAAGAGCACAGCGATCGGCTAGGCCGATAGACAGAAATGAAGCAGGAGATGTAAGGGGGTGCCGCACTGTGGAGAGCTTTGTGGGTGAGAACAAGTATTTTGAATTGGATCCTATAATGAATGGGCAGCCAGTATAACGACTGGCGAAGAGCGGACGCGTCCGAGTACCTATTAGCCAGATGGACAACCCTGGCTTCTGCATTAAGGATGGATTGGAGAGGGGAAAGTCAAGTGAGGGGGAGGCCAATTAATAGAGCATTACAGTAGACCAGGCGGGAGTGTATCAGGGCGACAGTGAGGGTTTCTATTGTTTCCATGTTGAGAAAAGTGCGGATTCTAGAGATGCTCTTTAGGTGTAAGCGGCAAGAGCGGGCAAGAGATTGTATATGGGAGGTGACGGAGAGATTGGTGTCAAACATAACACCCAGACAGCACGCCTGCTGCTGGGGTATAATTATAGTGCCACCCACGGAGAGGGAAATGTCAGATTTAAGGAGTTTAGTAGACAGTGGGAGCGGAAGAGTTCAGTTTTGGAAAGGTTGAGTTTCAGATAGAGAGCGGACATGATGTTGGAGACTGTGGACAGACAGTCACTGGCGTTCTGTAGTACAGCGGGGGTAAGGTCAGGGGATGACATGTATAGTTGTGTGTCATCAGCATAAAGATGGTACTGAAACCCAAATCTGCTTATAGTCTATCCAATTGGGGCCGTGTAGAGAGAGAAGCAAAGGGGGCCAAGTACTGAGCCCTGAGGTACCCCAACAGTGAGAGGAAGAGGAGATAAAGTGGAGCCAGCGAACAAAACACTGAAGGAGCGGTCAGAGAGATAGGAAGAGAACCAGGAGAGAGCAGTGTCATTAATGCCTTGTGACTGGAGTCTAGAGAGTAGGAGATGGTGGTCAACAGTGTCGAAAGTTGCAGAAAGGTAAAGAAAAATGAGCAGAGAGTGGTCACCGTTACATTTTGCCATCAGAAGGTCATTGGTCACTTTAATGAGTGCAGTTTCTATCGAATGTAGGGGGCAGAAGCCGGACTGTGAAGGGTCTAGAAGGGAGTGAATGGAGAGGTAACAGGTTAGGTGGGAGTAGACCATGCGCTTCAAGAGTTTAGAGATGAAGGGGAGATTGGAGACTGGTCTGTAGTTGTTTGTGGAGGATGGGTCGAGAGCGGGTTTCTTTAATAATGGAATAATGATAGTGTGTTTGAAAGAGGAGGGGAAAATGTCCGAGGAGAGGGAGAGATTAAAGATTGTAGTTGGGTGGCTTGTGACGTCTAGAGAGAGAGACTGGAGTAGATGTGAGGGAATGGGGTCAGTAGTTCACGTAGTTGCACAAGAAGAGAGGAGCCTGGAGACGACTTCTTCTGTGATGGGATCAAATGTGGAGAGTGAGCCAGGGGAAATGCAGGGAGGGATGAGACTCACAGCACCTGGTGTCTGGGAGCGGATTTCCTGATGTATTATCTATTTTCTCTGTAAAGTGGGAGGCCAGGTCATCAGCACAAATGTCTGTGATAAGGGCTTGTGCTTTCGGCCTGAGGAGGGAGTGAAAGGGGTCAAAAAGTTTCTTGGGGTTGTCGGATAGTGAGGAGATCAGGGTGGTGAAGTAGGGCTGATTGGCGAGGTGAAGGTCAGAGCTATAGGTTCTTAACATAAATTTGAAGTGGATGAAGTCTTCTGGTGGGAGAGTTTTCCTCCATAAGGGATGGTGGACCAGGGTTGGAGAAGATGTCCCCTAAAATCAGTAGGAGTAGGAAGATAAAGAGCAAGTAGTTATTGGAATTGTCAGAAGTTTTTTTGTGCGATGTGTTTAGGCAAGATGGGCTGAGGTTTTTCAGGAAGTTGAGAATTGCATGGGAGCTGTACATGCAGTGGCGGATTATAATGAGGTCAATTTGGGCAGTTGCCCCGGGCCCAGTGGGGTTAAGGGGCCCACAGCCCAGGCCAGTAAATTACCCCATTATAATCCGCCACCGCGCAGGGCCGGATTATAGGCAGGGCAGGCGGGGCTTCAGCCCCGGGGCCCCCACCACAAGAGCTTCTAAGGGGGCCCCCACCACATTCCTGCTGGCTGCTGCAATGGCACTCCATCTTCTCCCCACCTAAAAGTGAGTGACCGTGGGGGCGGCATTATGTGCTCTGCTACCAGCAGCATCTACAAGTAGCGTGAACGCTGATGCTGCTGGTAGCGTGCAAAGGCTTGTGATGAGATCACAGGAGGTAAGGTGTCAGGACCCCCGATCATGTGATCCCTGACTCCTCCCCTCCTGTGACCTCATCACAGGTCCTGTGCGCACAGCACAGAGCACTGAGAGCAGCCATGTATGTGGAGTGCGGCTCTGCGGGTGGAGGTCGGTGCTGGAGGCTCCATTATTCTCTATGTGGAGTGCGGCTCTGCGGGTGGAGGTCGGTGCTGGAGGCTCCATTATTCTCTATGTGGAGTGCGGCTCTGCGGGTGGAGGTCGGTGCTGGAGGCTCCATTATTCTCTATGTGGAGTGCGGCTCTGCGGGTGGAGGTCGGTGCTGGAGGCTCCATTATTCTCTATGTGGAGTGCGGCTCTGCGGGTGGAGGTCGGTGCTGGAGGCTCCATTATTCTCTATGTGGAGTGCGGCTCTGCGGGTGGAGGTCAGTGCTGGAGGCTCCATTATTCTCTATGTGGAGTGCGGCTCTGCGGGTGGAGGTCAGTGCTGGAGGCTCCATTATTCTCTATGTGGAGTGTGGCTCTGCGGGTGGAGGTCGGTGCTGGAGGCCCCATTATTCTCTATGTGGAGTGCGGGTGGAGGTCGGTGCTGGAGGCCCCATTATTCTCTATGTGGAGTGCGGCTCTGCGGGTGGAGGTCGGTGCTGGAGGCCCCATTATTCTCTATGTGGAGTGCGGCTCTGCGGGTGGAGGTCGGTGCTGGAGGCCCCATTATTCTCTATGTGGAGTGCGGGTGGAGGTCGGTGCTGGAGGCCCCATTATTCTCTATGTGGAGTGCGGCTCTGCGGGTGGAGGTCGGTGCTGGAGGCCCCATTATTCTCTATGTGGAGTGTGGCTCTGCGGGTGGAGGTCGGTGCTGGAGGCTCCATTATTCTCTATGTGGAGTGCGGCTCTGCGGGTGGAGGTCAGTGCTGGAGGCTCCATTATTCTCTATGTGGAGTGTGGCTCTGCGGGTGGAGGTCGGTGCTGGAGGCCCCATTATTCTCTATGTGGAGTGCGGGTGGAGGTCGGTGCTGGAGGCCCCATTATTCTCTATGTGGAGTGCGGCTCTGCGGGTGGAGGTCGGTGCTGGAGGCCCCATTATTCTCTATGTGGAGTGCGGCTCTGCGGGTGGAGGTCGGTGCTGGAGGCCCCATTATTCTCTATGTGGAGTGCGGGTGGAGGTCGGTGCTGGAGGCCCCATTATTCTCTATGTGGAGTGCGGCTCTGCGGGTGGAGGTCGGTGCTGGAGGCCCCATTATTCTCTATGTGGAGTGTGGCTCTGCGGGTGGAGGTCGGTGCTGGAGGCTCCATTATTCTCTATGTGGAGTGCGGCTCTGCGGGTGGAGGTCGGTGCTGGAGGCTCCATTATTCTCTATGTGGAGTGCGGCTCTGCGGGTGGAGGTCAGTGCCGGAGGCTCCATTATTCTCTATGTGGAGTGTGGCTCTGCGGGTGGAGGTCGGTGCTGGAGGCTCCATTATTCTCTATATGGAGTGCGGCTCTGCGGGTGGAGGTCAGTGCTGGAGGCCCCATTATTCTCTATGTGGAGTGCGGCTCTGCGGGTGGAGGTCGGTGCTGGAGGCTCCATTATTCTCTATGTGGAGTGCGGCTCTGCGGGTGGAGGTCGGTGCTGGAGGCTCCATTATTCTCTATGTGGAGTGCGGCTCTGCGGGTGGAGGTCGGTGCTGGAGGCTCCATTCTCTATGTGGAGTGCGGCTCTGTGGGTGGAGGTCGGTGCTGGAGGCTCCATTATTCTCTATGTGGAGTGCGGCTCTGCGGGTGGAGGTCGGTGCTAGAGGCTCCATTATTCTCTATGTGGAGTGCGGCTCTGCGGGTGGAGGTCGGTGCTGGAGGCTCCATTATTCTCTATGTGGAGTGTGGCTCTGCGGGTGGAGGTCGGTGCTGGAGGCTCCATTATTCTCTATGTGGAGTGGGGCTCTGCAGGTGGAGGTCGGTGCTGGAGGCTCCATTATTCTCTATGTGGAGTGGGGCTCTGCAGGTGGAGGTCGGTGCTGGAGGCTCCATTATTCTCTATGTGGAGTGCGGCTCTGCGGGTGGAGGTCGGTGCTGGAGGCCCCATTATTCTCTATGTGGAGTGCGGCTCTGTGGGTGGAGGCCGGTGCTGGAGGCTCCATTATTCTCTATGTGGAGTGCGGCTCTGCGGGTGGAGGTCGGTGCTGGAGGCCCCATTATTCTCTATGTAGAGTGTGGCTCTACGATTCGTGACCCCCGTCACGTGACGAGGGGGGCCCACAGAGTCTGAACTGCCCCGGGCCCTGGCTACCCTTAATCCACCCCTGTGTACATGGGAGAGGGAAGTATATAGGGGCTGATGTGTATGAGTCTTGATGGAGGGGGATGGGGCAATGAATGTGGATGGCAAGGGAACACAGGGGGATAGAAATAAAGCACATGGCTAAAAGGGAGAGCAAAGTGTGAGTTACCTGGCTCCTGCCCTGACTAACTGCCATGGATTAACTGCTTCATCTAGAGGCTTAGCTGCTGGGATGCTTTGCTGAGGAGATGCGTGCACCCCACACTGCGTGCACACCTTAGAATGCTTCTAAATTTATAGGCCACACTACAGGGTCAGGAGAGAGGGATTGTGGGAGCTCATTTGGGATAATTTAGCAGCTGTTTCAACACCAGGGGGTGGATAGATGATAAAAACACTTGTCCTGGCACCATCTCTATGCTATAACACCTTTCCCAAGATAATATCTACAATGACCCCAGCCATGGATGTACAGCAGTGAGTATTGAGTACAATGTAACAGATGAATTATAGAAATAATTCAGCAAGCAAAGTTCTATGTTATATGCCATTAAAGTTGTTACAGGATAACTTGGCAGTAGTTGATAGCAGAGTTCTATGTTCTATACCATTAAAAGAAATGTTGCAGGATGATAAACAGCAGAGGACAGCAAGCAGAGGTTGTACCATTAAAAGAAATGTTGCAGGATGATAAACAGCAGAGGACAGCAAGCAGAGGTTGTACCATTTAAAGAAATGTTGCAGGATGATAAACAGCGGAGAACAGCAAGCAGAGGTTGTACCTGTGTGAAGAGAGAAGATGGATGTTAATTCCCTACCATGGATTAATTGCTTCTTCTAGATGTTTAGCTGCTGGAATGCTTTGCTGAGGGAATGCGTGCACCCACAGAATGTGGGAAATGTTTTACACAGAAATTAAATTTTGTTAAGCACCAGAGAACTCACACAGGGGAGAAGCCATTTTTCCTGTTTAGAATGCGGGAAATGTTTTAGCCAAAAACCAGATTTTGTTATGCAGCAGAGAACCCACACAGGATAGAAGCCTTTTTCATGTTCAGAATGTGGGAAATGTTTTAACCGGAAAGCGCATCTGGATGGCCACTAGAGAACTCACACAGGGGAGAAGCCTTTTTCATGTTCAGAATGTGGGAAATTTTTCTTTTATTTTTTATATGTATTTAACTGTTTTTATTGATTTGGAAGTTTTAATAAGGGGAGGAGTGAGGAGAGAAATGTAAGGTTTTAGGAAAAGGGGGAGGGGGTACAATAAGGAGAGGGGGAGGAAAGGGAAGGGAAATGGGGTGACAATAAAAGCTAGAAAACTCCAAATATACATTTCCATAGCTTTGCATATGAAATTTATGCAGATGTAAACTGTATAAGCTTTATCTAACATAAGTTTATATCATGAAAAGACTGTTGGCACTTAATGATCAGTATAAAAAAAAAAAAAGGTTATATGTTGACCAGATCTGTTGGAGTATTCCATCAGCCGTACCGTAGCGCAGATGTTTATTATTTGGACAATAAAGTATATCTTTGGTTTAAGCCGTAACAGGAATTGATTTCCATTTGTCCCATTTCTTTGCGTGTTTCTTTAAGTTATCATTAATAATAGCGAAGCGTAGTTCCAAAGAGTAGTGCGAAGAGATTTTCTCCAAAATGTCTGAAAACTTTGGCACATCCACTCTTTTCCAGTACAATGCCCGGGAATTCCTAACCACCAGGAAAATATGTATTATAACAAACCTTATTGAAGGGTCGAACTCTTCAAGGTCAATAGAGAGAAGAGCGGCCTTTGGAGTTAACGGGTAATGCCTCTTGAGAAGGGAGTCCATATATATCGATACCTGTTCCACAGGCTTTTAACTTTAGAAGATTACCATGTAGTCCGCGATTTCTCCAACATAAGGGTGAGTTCTTTTGGTCAATATGAGCTAGGTGAGAAGGGGTGTAACGCCATCTAACGAGGGTTTTATAGGAAGCCTCGTGAAGGATCATAGAAATATTGGACGAATATGAGTTTCTGATAGCGTTTTCCCATTGTTCGTGGTTAATAGAATATTTAGTTCTGATTCCCACTTTACCATATACGAGTTTTTATGGAAGGTATTATCTTTATTTAAAAAACTATAAAGATTTTTGGTGCTCCATAAAAATTTATTATTAGATTTTCTAATAATATGGCAATAATTTCTGCCTTCGGATTTTTGTTGCTTATAAATTTACCAATGCTATCTTTTAAAGTTAAAAAGAACATAAAGGGACACTTATAAATCACAAGACTCACCGCGTGCAGAGAAACACAGGGGAAGAGCTCAGGGAGCTGGGGGGCAACAGGGTGAAGACACTGACAACAGATCAGCAGGCAAGGCTGAGATACAAAGGAACACATTGCCACCCGCTCTCCAAACACTAAAGGCACGGAGCTGCAGCAGCTGTAACAGAAGGATTGAAGTGCACGGCAGTCCTGTACTCGAGCTGTCCTCGCTGAGACAGTAAGACAACAAACGCTGTGCTATCTGAATAATCGCACATTGGCCTTAAGAGAAATACAGCATCAAACATAATCCCCTCGAGATATTAACCAAAACCCATCTCTAGTTGCATAACTTTCATGTAATTCTCGTTACTTTTACTGAACTCTCGATATATAATTTTGCTGAAATCTCGTCACATAATTCTTTATATAACCCTTACTGATCGCCCGGACATTTAAAGGGCAGGTGTCTGTTAAGTAAAACTTGACTCTCGGGGCCTTCGGGAGGCAGAGCTTGAAGATGGCCGCATTTTAATAGAGCTCCGTGACGGCAGATTGAATCCGCTGCCATCACACCGCAGCACTGAGCGGGCAGCAGGGATAAGGCCCGGGCAAGGTTCCCCTGATAGCGGGACCAGCTCTCCGGGAATCCCAGAGGTCCTAGGCGCAGGCGGCGCTGACATCCACGCGAAACGTGGATTCCAATACATGGGGCACACGCTGGAGTGCTCACCGCAGCATCACCGGACTGCAAGGTAACCGGGGCAGTTACATGTGAGGCAGATATTCAATAGCGACGCCACTGCCAAACCTACACAAGCTCATCAGGTCTCTTTTTCACTATGGAAAAATTCATAGCCAAATCTGGAAAATCCAATAGATCCTCGACTAGGGACCAGAATACTACCTCCCCACCTAAGATGACCGCTGATGCAAAAAGAAGGTGTTTGCTATAATTTAGTAAATATTTATGCACCTAATGGTCCAGACTCGCAGTTTCAGACTCAGTTACTCTCTAAGTTGGCGGGTTGGGACACAACCAATTTGATAATTGGGGGGGACTTTAATGAAGCACATGATATGTCTATAGATAGATCAGGATTACACAACCATGGAGCTACAATACATGAAGGTTCCACCCGTTGTTGGAACTAGTTAAAGCTAAGTTTGCGTCTTGGAGTAGGCTCCCATTATCTGTGGCTGGACGCATTAACCTGACTAAAATGATATTACTCCCTAAATTTAGCTACTCCCTTCAGCACAGTGCGGTAGCCGTGCCCAAGTCCTTTTTTGTTACTCTTAATTCTCTAGTCACGTCCTTTGTTTGGGGGAAAACTAGGCCCAAACTTAAATTGTCAACTCTACAAAGACCAAAGAGGGGAGGTGGGGCGGCGTTACCAGATTTTTTCCTATACTACGTAGCTGGGCAGGCTAAAGCTTTAAATAACTGGATGCTGGGTAGTTGCCTCTCTAACTCTGAAAGCCACCTGCTTCACGCTGCATAAGCGGATTGCCTATTAGGTTTCCTTGAGTTGGAAAAAACTAATGCCCCACGTCTATTACCCCTGCTCCGGCTGGCTCGATTGATATGGAGACAAATCAAGAATGTAATAGGGTTTAAAGATGTTATAGCTGAAATGCCCCTGTGGAGTAATAACTATTTTCCAGGGCTACTGAATCACCCATCCGCCATTTTTTGGACCCAGTGTGGCGTCTCTTCAGTGGGAGACTTGTATGACCAGGGGACCTTAAAGTCTTTTGAACAATTGCAGGATACACATGATATTCCGAGGTCTCAATGTTTTCGCTATCTGCAGCTGAGATCTGCTCTTCAGTCACACATGAGGGATGGGGGTGTGGACCGTACTATTTCATCGTTACCTCTAATAGGAATTCTTAAGTCACAGGGTCCCCAGGGTCTCATATCCTCCTTGTACACATATATGCTGTCAGTAGGGGCAGATTCGGCCATAAGCTCTTTAAAGATGACGTGGGAACGACTCATTCCTGAAGTGCAAGGAGAGGAGTTGGAGGAGATTCTGAAATCTCCGATTGGAGTATCACCATCTGTTAACAACAGAATGATACAACTGTATATAATTAATCAATCATATTTAACGCCGTTGCGACTTTTTAGGATGGGTCGGCTTCAATCATCAGAATGTTTGCAATGTCACTCGCCAGATGCTGATTTTATCCATATGGTATGGCAATGTCCCACTATCCTACATTACTGGAAAGAGGTGACTACACTACTGACATCCCTGGTGCAAGCCCCTGTCCCTCTAGAGCCATTGGTCTGCTTGTTTGGGGTGTGGGAGGAGGAGATTTGGGATCGCTATACTGGGGTCTTCCTGCGCGAGACACTGTTTATGGCATGAAAGGTGTTGGCACTGCGGTGGATGGGGGGCTCATGTCCTTCCCTTAGGTTTTGGATCGAGCTGGTGAACTCAATTGTCCCATATGAGCGCTCGTTATACAAAACAGGGGATACCCGGGTAAATTTGAAAAGATCTGGGAGAGGTGGAATTCCTCTCACCTCACGTTGCAAGACTGAGACATCACAGGCGACACAATATGATATAGGAAACCAGGCTGCGGAAATAGTAGATATTAGTTGATGTAGTGGTAGTTGTAGTTTAGGAGTTTTAGTTAATTCCTACGGTTGCATGATATGACAAGGTTTGTGAAATTGGATTGATACACATGTGGGAAAATACATAAAGCATTGTCCTTTACATATGCTAGAAGGAAATATACATGTTACCTTGTTTATCTATAAGAATGTGCAATTTCTTTGTATTACATTTTATTATGGACGGAGACGTGTGCTTTATATAATGCCTGTTATCATTAGTCATTGTGTATGTTGTACATTCTTTGTATCCTGGTGCTTAACAAACAAATTTTAAAATAAAACAATACATGAAGGTCTCATCCAGAGGCTGATGGATCATTTGGGGTTGACGTATATTTGGAGGTGGCAGCATCCCACTGATAAAGATTTCTCGCACTGCACTCATGTTCATAATACACATGCAAGATTAGACTATTGGTTATTGGGATTATTGATGGTGTCCCTTGTTCTATCGACAGATATCTTGGATGTTCAGATATCTGATCACGCCCCGGTGGTTTTCAAATCTAGATTGGTAAATCTGGCATGCAAGGAAAAGAGGTGGAGGTTTCCCTCTTAACTATACTCGTCTGATGAGTTTAAGGCTTATTTGCAGATGTCGTGGAACACATACAAAGAAGACAATAGGGAGCACTGTGCTGATCCTCATTTATTTTGGGCCGCCTCTAAGGCAGTTTTAAGGGGACAAGTCATCTCTTATGTCGGGAATAAATGGAAAAAATTATTAGAGGCCATGTTGGCAGCTCAGGAAGAATTAACCCAGGCTTATAAAAATTTAAAATGTTCTAATACCCCCACAAATAAACAAAAATTCATAGAGGCTAAAGAGACTGCTGAAAATATTGAGCACGAGAGAGCGCTGTACAGTCTAGATTATCAAAAACACAAATACTTTAAATGGGGGAACAGGCCGGGAAGGTTACTGGCCTCTCTCGCTAAACCTTTTAGACAAGCAACTAGGATTGCCAGAATTTGTAATCAAAGTGGCACGGTCACAGCGGACAATGAACAAATAGAGGAATCTAGATTTTTTTTTATCTTTGTATGCAGGAGGGGAAGAGGAGATTTTGGAGGCATCATGTTTCTTTGGGGATGGGGTGGCTCCTAGTATTACGGAGGATCAGAGAAACCTCCTTAATTTACCCATTACCATTACGGAAGTTCTGTCGGCCATCTCTACTCTTAAGATTTCTAAGGCACTGGGTCCAGATGGGTTTAGTAGAGAATATTATAAGATCTTAGGCCCATGGGTAGGTCCATACCTAGGTGAGTTATTTAATGGAATCATAGAAAAGGGTTATATTCCAGATAGATTTAATGAGGCTTGCATCAATATGCTTCCTAAGCCTGGGAAGGATCCACTGCAAGTGGAGGGATACCGCCCAATCTCACTGCTCAATGCAGATTTTAAACTCTTGACAAAAATATTGGCATCCAGGGTTCAGCAGATTATTCCCAAGTTAATTTCACCACATTAGATGGAGTTTGTACATGGGAAATCGATAACCTTTAATATAAGAACAGCAATAGGTACTATATCTAGTTGTAGAGTCAATAAGGGCAAAAGGAACATAGTGGTGGGTCTTGATGCATATAAGGCCTTTGACAGGGTCTCCTGGAATTATTTACATAAGTTGTTGGAGCTCAGAGGGTTTGGGTCATGGTTCTGCAATGCTATTAAATTGTTATATAGGGACCCCACATCTAGGCTTTTTATAAACAACACCCTGTCGGTGCCCTTTGCCATTTGGAGGGGCACGAGGCAGGGATGCCCATTGTCTCCATTATTGTTTAATTTAGCATTAGATCCCTTGTTGATAACTCTTCAAAATATGCCGGATTTTCATGGGATTCCTACAGGGAACACGGAAACAAAATTATTGGCACTCTGCGGAAGGAATGGTCTTGGGATGCTAAAACCTCGGGTCCGGCGAGATGGATAAAGGATATGGAGGGGTTGGAAGTTACTATATATATATTAGAAGCTACTGAGACACAAAGGAAAGTTATTCCATATAATAGTTATACCAATATGGCCATATTATTACTACATAGAGCTTATATTACCCAGTACGTCCAATCCAGAATGTCTCCTACAAATTCTTATCAATGTGTTAAATGTGGTTTACATAATACTGACATCTACCATCATATGTGGGGTTGCCCCAAAATTCAAAAGTTATGGCGTGATATTCATTCTGAGTTACAACAATTGAGTGGTTTTGAGTTCCCTCTTACCCCGCAATGGGATATTTTTAATATTCTAGCAGAGATCCCAAGAGTATTACCAAAGCACACCACTGTTGTGAGTTCATTTTTCCCTTCACCATTGAGGTCTGATGAACTCCCTCCTCTGGTGAAGGAAGGTAGTGAGGCTGATTACCAAACACCTGGGCAGCTAGATGATGACTGGGTGGCTGGAATTGAGGACTGGATATAAGGCTGCCGACACCCTTCTTCCTGGCTGGTGATTTTCCTGCTGGATTCTTGGAGACCAGTCTGATTCCTGCATCTCAAAGCTAAGTTTTTCTGCTCTGCTTTGCACGCTTCAGTTTTGTTTTTGTTTTGCCTTGTTTTTTGGGAGTTCTGCCATCCCCGGCCGGGGGTGAGCTGAATTCCATTTTTGTCTCTGATCTGTTGATCTTTTGCTCTGTCTTCAGAATATACCTGAGTGCTGATATAGTCTTTTGAAGCCTAGCGACTTCAGGGCCTGTTTTTCCTATCAGTCGGTTGGCTCATTTTGCGGATGGCAGACAGCAGCTTTCCTATCCTGTCCTGTGTAGTTAGCTTGGGCCCCATCATTTGCTCAGCCTATCTTTCTATCTGTGTTGGTGTTTTCATCTTGCTTCACCGTCATTATATGTTGGGGGCTGCCTATTGCTTTGGGGTCTGCTCTGGGGCAGTTTAGTTTTTCCCTCTTTCTGTCTTTAGGCTATGTAGCTCTCCGGCTGTGATCGAGGGGTCTAGGGCACCGTAGGAACCCCCTACGGCTACTGCTAGTTGTTGTGGATAGGTTCAGAGGTCTGCAATCTGATAGCTGCCAACCTCTCTGGTTTTTCTGGACTTTTTTTTTTGGGGAATTTTTCTCTCAATGGAGATGAAGCAATTGTCTGATCGTGTGGAGCAGCTCGCTGCTGAAGTGCGGGGAATTTCCGCCTATCTTGCTCATTCACATGCTGCTGAACCAAAGATTCCTACTCCTGATGTGTTTTTGGGGATTGGTCTAAATTCTTGAATTTCAAGAATAATTGTAAATTATTTTTTGCCTTGAAGCCTAACTCGTCGGGGAACTCCACGCAGCAGGTTAAAATTGTCATCTCTTTGCTGCGCGGCGATCCCCAGGATTGGGCGTTTTCTTTGAAACCTGATGATCCTATTCTGAATAATGTGAACGCATTTTTTCAAGCCTTGGGGTTGTTGTATGATGAACCTAATGCTATTGATCAGGCTGAAAAGACCCTGTTGGCATTAAGCCAGGGTCGGGATTCGGCAGAGTTGTACTGTCAAAAATTCCGAAAGTGGGCGGTCCTTACTACCTGGAATGATGGTGCCTTGGCAGCCCTCTTTCGGAAGGGTTTGTCAGAAACTGTAAAAGATACTATGGTGGGATTTCCTGTTCCCTCTGGTCTTGACGATTCTATGTCATTAGCCATTCAGGTGGATCTGCGTTTACGTGAACGCAAAACTACACGAGAGATGTTGCCACCTGTTGAAGAAATGTCTGAACCTATGCAATGTGATAGAGTTTTATCTAGGGTGCAACGTCAGGAGTTCAGAAGGCGTAATAAGCTGTGTTTTTTTTGTGGAGATACCTCGCATATTATTTCTGTCTGCCCTAAACGAGAGAAACGTTGTGCACACACGTTTTCTGTGGGTGGTGTTCAACCTAAGTTTCTTATGGCAATTACTCTGATCTGCTCCCTGTCCACATTTTCCGCCAAGGCTTTTGTGGATTCAGGAGCAGCTCTGAACCTGATGGACTTGGATTTTGCTAAATGCTGTGGATTTCCTGTGACACCTCTGCGGACGCCTATCCCTTTGAGGGGTATTGATGCTACTCCTTTGGCGAAGAATAAACCTCAGCTTTGGACCCAGGTGGTAATGCGGGTTGCCCCAGACCATCAAGAAAATTGCATATTTTTGGTGTTGCATAATTTGCATGATACCATTGTTCTGGGGTTTCCCTGGTTGCAAATCCATAATCCAGTTCTGGATTGGAAATCTTTCTCTGGGGTGAGTTGGGGTTGTCGGTGTGCCCTTAGTGATGCTCCTGTTTTCTCCACCTCTCCCCAGTCGCATGATGTTCCTGACTATTTGGCTGACTTTTATGATGTATTTAGTGAGAATGAGTCTGCGTCTTTGCCTCCTCATAGGAGTTATGACTGTGCAATTGAGCTGAACCCGGGGTGCAAATTCCCCAAGGGTCGGCTTTTCAATTTATCTGTACCCGAGCACGAGGCTATGCGATCCTATATTAAGGAGGCATTGGAGAAGGGTCATATTAGACCATCCTCTTCACCCTTAGGTGCTGGTTTTTTTTCGTGGCTAAAAAGGATGGTTCATTAAGGCCTTGTATTGACTATCGTGCCCTCAACAAAATTGCTGTTAAATATCAGTATCCGTTACCCCTGATTTCTGATCTATTCTCCAGAGTTAAAGGTGCTTGCTGGTTTACCAAGCTTGACCTCAGGGGGCGTATAATCTTATTCGCATTAAGCATGGGGATGAATGGAAGACGGCGTTTAATGCTCCGGAGGGACATTTTGAGTACCTGGTGATGCCTTTTGGGCTCACTAATGCCCCTTCTGTCTTCCAGTGCTTCATGAACAATATATTCCGAGACTTTGTGGATAAATTTTTGATTATCTATCTGGATGATATTTTGATCTTCTCCAAGAATTGGGACTCTCATGTGGAACATGTTCGGACTGTGTTCCGGATTTTGAGGGAGAATTCCCTGTATGTCAAGGGATCGAAATGCCTTTTTGGGGTACAGAGGGTTTCATTTTTGGGATTTATTTTGTCTCCGTCAACTATTGAAATGGACCCGGCAAAGGTACAGGCCATTTATGATTGGGTTCAGCCCACTTCTTTGAAGGCCCTCCAGAAGTTTTTGAGTTTTGCTAATTTTTATCGGAAATTTATAGCTATTTTTTCTGGTATTGCCAAGCCATTGACGGATTTGACTAGGAAGGGTGCTGATGTGCTGAATTGGTCTCCGGAGACTGTTTCTTCCTTTCAGGAGCTGAAGCGAAGATTCACTTCTGCTCCGGTTTTGCGGCAACCTGATGACTCACTCCCGTTTCAGGTGGAGGTGGACGCTTCTGAGATTGGTGCAGGAGCGGTGTTGTCCCAAAAAGATCCTGTGACATCTAAAATGAATCCTTGTGCTTTCTTTTCCCGAAAGTTCTCCCCATCCGAACGTAACTATGATGTGGGGAATCGGGAACTGTTGGCCATGAAATGGGCATTTGAGGAGTGGAGACATTGGTTGGAGGGAGCCAAACACCAAGTCGTGGTCCTTACTGACTACAAGAATTTGATTTACCTGGAGTCGGCCAAGCGCTTGAATCCTAGACAGGCTAGGTGGGCCTTGTTTTTCACACGTTTTGATTTTGTGGTCTCTTTTCTTCCGGGCACTAAGAATGTCAAGGCAGACGCCCTCTCTAGGAGTTTCCTTGCTGATTCTCCTGTTGTGACTAAGCCTGCTACCATTGCTACCATCTTAGGCGAGGGGGTAGTTCTTTCTGCCATCTCGCCCGATTTGAGACGTGCTCTGGAAGAGTTTCAGGAGGACAAACCTAAGCATTGTCCCAGTGGAAAGTTGTATGTTCCTGACCAGTGGAGGAAGAGAGTGATGTCTGAAGTTCATTGCTCTGCATTGGCTGGTCATCCAGGTATTTTTGGTACTAGAGATCTGGTGAGTCGGTCTTTTTGGTGGCCCGCCTTGTCTCATGATGTCAGGAATTCTGTGCAGTCCTGTGGGACTTGCTCCCGGTCTAAACCTTGTTCTCGGTCTAGTGGCTTGTTGATGCCTTTGCCGGTGCCCAGGAGGCCATGGACCCATATTTCAATGGATTTTATCTCTGATATGCCTGTCTCTCAGAGAATGACTGTTATTTGGGTGATTTGTGATAGATTCTCTAAGATGGTCCATCTTGTACCACTCCCTAAGTTGCCATCTTCCTCTGAGTTGGTGCCCTTGTTTTTGCAACAGGTGGTTTGCTTGCACGGGATTCCTGAGAACATTGTATCTGACAGAGGAGTTCAGTTTGTGTCTAGATTTTGGAGGACTTTCTGTTCTAAGCTGGGAATTCAGTTGTCCTTCTCCTCTGCATTTCACCCTCAGACCAATGGGCAGACGGAGAGAACAAGCCAGACTTTGGAGTCGTATTTGAGATGTTTTATTTCTGCCGATCAGGATGATTGGGTTTCATTTTTGCCCTTGGCCGAATTTGCTTTAAATAATAGAGCTAGTTCTGCCACTTTGATGTCACCTTTTTTTTGTAACTTTGGTTTTCACCCTCGATTTTCTTCAGGGCAGGTGGAGCTTTCTGCCTGCCCAGGTGTTGACACTGTGGTGGAGAGAATGCACCTGATCTGGGACCAAGTAGTGGATAAGTTGTCTCTCTCCCAGGAAAAGGCCCAGCGGTTTTCCAACTGGCGTAGGACCGTTGGTCTCCTGTTTAAGGTGGGTGATATGGTTTGGTTGTCATCAAAAAATATCGCTATGAAGGTGGCTTCTCCTAAGTTTAAGCCTAGATTTATTGGACCTTACAAGATTTTGGAGATTATTAATCCAGTCTCTTTTCGGTTGGCTCTTCCTGTCACATTTAAAATTCATAATGTGTTTCATAAGTCCTTGTTGAAGAGGTTTGTTGAACCAGTAGTTCCTGTGGTGGCACCTCCTGACCCTATATTGGTTGAAGGTAACATGGAATATGAGGTAGAGAAGATACTGGATTCCCGTCTGGCTAGACAAAGACTCCAGTATTTGGTTAAGTGGAAGGGTTATGGTCAGGAGGATAATTCCTGGGTCTCTGCCTCTGATATTCATGCCGAAAGATTGGTGCGTGCCTTTCATCGGGCTCACCCGGATCGCCCTGGTGACATGGATGAGGGTTCGGTGACCCCTCCTCAAGGGGGAGGTACTGTTGTGAGTTCATTTTTCCCTTCACCATTGAGGTCTGATGAACTCCCTCCTCTGGTGAAGGAAGGTAGTGAGACTGATTACCAAACACCTGGGCAGCTAAATGATAACTGGGTGGCTGGAATTTAGGACTGGATATAAGGCTGCCGACGCCCTTCTTCCTGGCTGGTGATTTTCCTGCTGGATTCTTGGAGACCAGTCTGATTCCTGCGTCTCAAAGCTAAGTTTTTCTGCTCTGCTTTGTACTCTTCAGTTTTGTTTTTGTTTTGCCTTGTTTCTTGGGAGTTCTGCCATCCCCGGCCGGGGGTGAGCTGAATTCCATTTTTGTATCTGATCTGTTGATCTTTTGCTCTGTCTTCAGAATATACCTGAGTGCTGATATAGTCTTTTGAAGCCTAGCGACTTCAGGGCCTGTTTTTCCTATCAGTCGGTTGGCTCATTTTGATAGGGTTTTTGCGGATGGCAGACAGCAGCTTTCCTATCCTGTCCTATGTAGTTAGCTTGGGCCCCATCATTTGCTCAACCTATCTTCATAATTTTCAGGGTCACTTTTAGAGCCTTTTTTGAATATTGGTACAACATTTGCTATGTGCCAGTTCTGTGGAACAGACCCCGTCGCTATATTGTCTCTAAATATAAGAAATAATGGTTTGTCTATTACATTACTTAGTTCTCTTAGTACTCGTGGGTGTATGCCATCCGGACCCGGAGATTTATCTTTTGCAATCTTATTTAGCCGGTTTTGCACCTCTTTTTGGGTTAGATTGGTGACCCTTAATATCGGGTTTTCTTTGTCTCTCGGCATTTCACCTAGCATTTCATTTTCCACCGTGAATACCGTGGAGAAGAAGGTGTTTAATATATTAGCTTTTTCCTCATCATCTACAACCATACTTTCCTCACAATTTTTTAATGGGCCTACACTGTCACTTTTGATTCTTTTACTATTGATATAGTTGAAGAACAGCTTGGGATTAGTGCTACTCTCCTTAGCAATGCGCTTCTCTGTTTCGTTTTTGGCAACTTTAGTTTTTTAGATAAAGTATTTTTCTCCTTATAGTTTTTAGATCCTCAGCGGTGCCATCCTGCTTTAGTAGTGTAAATGCTTTCTTTTTACTGGTAATTGTCCCTCTTACTTCTTTGTTTAGCCACATTGGGTTTTTCCTGTTTCTTGTCCTTTTATTCCCACAAGGTATAAACCGCTTACAGCGCCTATTAAGGATGTTCTCAAACATTTCCCACTTATTTTCTGTATTCTTATTTCTGAGGACATTGTCCCAGTCACCAGATTAAGGGCATCTCTAAGCTGGTCAGACTTTGCCTTCCTAAAGCTCAGTGTTTTTGTGACTCCCTGACATGTCCCCCTAGCGAAACACAAGTGACACTGTACAATATTGTGGTCGCTATTTCCTAGATGCCCAACAACCTGCAGATTTGTTATTCTATCAGGTCTGTTAGATAGTATTAGGTGTAAAGTGCGGCTCCTCTGGTCGGATTCTGCACCAATTGTGAGAGATAATTTTTCTTGGCTATTAGCAGAAACCTGTCGCCTTTATGGGTTTCGCAGGTCTCTGTTTCTCAGTTAATATCCGGGTAAAGTCCCCCATAACAAGGACCTCATTATGGGTTGCAGCTTCATCTATCTGCTTTAGTAGTAAACTTTCCATGATTTCTGTTATATTTGGGGTTTGTAACAGACCCCAAAGAGAATTTTGTTACTATTTTTCCCTCCATGTATTTCGACCCATATGGACCCAACATCCTCATTCCCTTCGCTAATATCCTCCCTCAAAGTGGACTTTAGATAAGACTTTACATAAAGACAAACCCCCAATGTCTTTCATTCCCATGCAACTAACAAAAAAAGAGGAGCAGTAATCGCGATAAAGAACACCGTCACCTTCCAGCTAATTACCAGCGTAGTGGACGACGAGGGCAGATACGTCATCCTAGTCTGCACCATAAATAACAAGACCTACACTATTGTCTCTAGTTATGCCCCTAACTCAAAGCAGATCTCATTTCTTAAAGACCACCCAGGCGGTAGTAGCAAAGGTTAAAAAAGGCGCCTTGTTAGTCTGCGGGGACTTTACCATCACCCGATATCAGAAAACAGCAAAAGAGCAAAAAGGCCATAGTGTGAACAGTGCCACATACAAGTTTTTTATTGTGCATTAACATACCAGGCAACCGCCCCTCCATGTATTGGTAGGCTGTGAGCGGTTGTTTCATCTGTATTCTTGCACCTGTGTTGCCATCTTAATTATGTGGGTCCACTGCATCCTGATAGTGCATTTGTCTGGAGGCCTGGACAGGTAAGCCTTTTTGCTCTTTTGCTGTTTTCTATATTGGTGGATTTTTAAGTCCTCTTTCTGTGCTGTTTCAGCATCACCCGATGTCCTAAAATTGATAAATCGGTACCCCATCAAAAGAAAGAAAACACCCGATAACTCTCTCAGACTCTTCTAGCAGAAGAACTCTATGATGTCTGGCGGGTTCTACATGCCTCCGAGCGGGATTACACCTTCTACTCACACTCCAATAGAGGTGACTCCAGAATTGACCTAATGGTCACAGATAAATGGTTATTACAAGACATCCAAAAGGCCACGATAGGGAACATAACCTGGTCGAACCACGCCCCGGTCTCTGGTCAAATTATAGAGGGATACAACTATCCGACATATTCCCCATGGAGAGTGAATAACTACCGAATCACATCCCATAAAATCAGGCCCCAATTGCAGGAAGCATTATCAGAATATTTCACAAATAATAACACACCTGATGTGTCCGTATCTACAGTATGGTGCGACCACAAGGCCGACATCCGGGGTAAAATATCGTCCCAGAATAAAAAAGCGACACCACGCCAAATAGAGGAAATTAATCACAACATAGCGCACTAGAAGAGGCACACAAACGTAGCCACACAAACAATCCTCCAAACATTACAGAAACTAAGGAATGAACTATACCAACTGCTCCAACACAAATACGAGCACAATCTACGGAAAAGTAAAGCCAAATATTACTGGCAGGGAAACAAACGGGCAAAATTTTAGCCAACAAAATCACAGCCAAAATGACCAAAGATTGTCCCACATACAGGGCGACCAAAAAATATAATATATAACCCTAAGGAAATTGCGAACACCTTCTCACAATACTATTCCTCCCTCTATAATCTGCAGGAAAATACCGCAATACCACAACCCCCACCCCCAACTAATAAATCAGTTCTTAGAGAGCGTAAAGCTTCCTAAAATACCGGAAGACTAATTACACATGTTGAATCAACCAATATCCCAAACAGAAATACAGCAATTAGAGGAATGAAAAATAATAAGTCTCCCGGCCCGACGGTCTAACGAGCGAGTACTTCAAAATATTACAAGATATACTAACCCCTCACATGACATCAATTTTCCAAAATTTTATGCAAACCGGGATAATTCCAAAATAAATGATTCAGGCAACAATTATACCCATCCCCAAACCAGGAAAAAACCCTGATCGAACCATCAATTTTAGGCCAATTTCATTGTTGAACACAGACCTTAAAATTTACACCAATTTCCTAGCTAATAGGATCTCAAAAATAATCCCTTCCATAGTGCATAAAGACAAGTGGGACTTGTTAAGTCTAGACAGACCCTGGATGGTACGAGGAGGATGATTGTTATCATACATGTAGCCAGAGGGAGGCAAACCCTCTCGATGCTTCTCTCTTTCGATGCCAAAAGGCGTTTGATCGGGTGCATTAGGGGTTCTTATTTGAAGTGTTATCCAGATTTGGGTTTGCTGGTAATATACTCCGAGCAATCACCCCTCTATACTCTAACCTGTCAGCCTCAGTTCTCATTTCTGAAAATATGTCAGATATATTTGATATCACTATTGGAACGAGGCAGGGGTGCCCACTCTCTCCCCTAATATTTGCATTAATAATCGAATCCTTAGCTGAAAAAATCAGATCACACCCTGGGATAGCTGGTATTAACCCCTCCTGACATCAGACGTACTATCCCGTCCATGGGACCGGGCCCCTATGCCCATGGACGGGATAGTACGTCTGCCGCGATCAGCGGCGCCCACGTGGTGAGCGCCGCTGATCGTGGCTGGGTGTCAGCTGATTATCACAGCTGACACCCGGCACTATGTGTCAGGGGCGGTCACGGACCGCCCCCGACACGTTAACCCCTTGCACACCGCGATCAAACATGATCGCGGTGTACCGGGGGTTAAAGGGAAGCATCGGCAGGGAGGGGGCTCCCTCCGTGCTTCCCTGAGCCCCCCACGGCAGCGCAATGTGCAGCGCTGCTGCGGGGGGCTCTTTCCCTACAGGCCCCCGAATCCAAGATGGCGACGGGGGCCTTCGGGGACCTGTAGGGAGCTGACTTCCTCACTGCCTGCAAAGCGCAGGCATGAGGAAGTCTGCAGAACTGCCTGTGACAGATTGCTGATCTGTCACAGTGATCTGTGATGTGACAGATCAGCGATCTGTCACAGGACAGTGATGTCCCACCTGGGACTATGTAATAAAGTTAAAAAAAAAAGTTAAAATAATTTTAAAAAATCGCCAAATTAGAAAAAAAAAAAAAAATTCCCCCAATAAATCCATTTTTTTTAAATAAAAACAAAACAAAACAATAAAAGTACACATATTAGGTATCGCCGCGTCCGTAACGACCTGCCCTATAAAACTATCCCATTAGTTAACCCCTTTAGTGAACCCCTTAAAAAATAAAAAACAAAGCAAAACAATGATTTATTATCATACCGCCAAACAAAAAGTGCAATAACGCGCGATCAAAAAGACGCATATAAATAGCCATGGTACTGCTGAAAACGTCATCTTGTCCCGCAAAAAACGAGCTGCCATACAGCGTCATCCGCGAAAAAATAAAAAAGTTATAGCTTGCAGAATAAGGCGATACAAAAATAATTATTTTTTATATAAAATAGTTTTCATTGCATAAAACCGACAAAACATAAAAAAACGACCTAAATGAGGTATCGCTGTAACCGTACTGACCCGAAGAATAAACCTGCTTTATCAATTTTACCGCACGCGGAACGGTGTAAATGCACCCCCCCAAAAGATATTCATGAAATGCTGGTTTTTGTTCATTCTGCGTCCCAAAAATCGGAATAAAAAGCGATCAAAAAATGTCACATTCCCGAAAATAAAAACGTCAACTCTTCCAGCAAAAAATAAGACCTCACATGACTCGGTGGGTCAAAATACGGAAAAATTATAGCTTTCAATATGTGGTGATGCAAAAACTATTTTTACAATAAAAAGCGTCTTTTAGCATGCGACAGCCGCCAAAAATAAATACCGCCATAAATAGTAAATCAAACCCCCCCGTTATCACCCCCTTAGTTAGGGAAAAATAATAAAATTAAAAGAAAATGTATTTATTTCCATTTTCCCATTAGGGTTAGGGCTAGGGTTAGGGCCAGGGTTAGGGTTAGGGCTAGGGTTAGGGTTAGGGCTAGGGTTAGGGCTGAGATTAGGGTTAGGGGTGTGTTGGCGTTAGGGTTGGAGTTAGAATTGGGGGTTTCCACTGTTTGGGCACATCAGGTGCTCTCCAAATGCAACATGGCCTCTGATCTCAATTCCTGCCAATTCTGAGTTAAAAAAGTCAAATGGTGCTCCTTCCCTTTCAAGTTCTGCCATGCGCCCAAACAGTGTTTTACCCCCACATGTAGGGTATCAGCCTACTCAGGACAAATTGCAAAACAACTTTTGGGGTCCAATTTCTCCTGTTACCGTTAGGAAAATAAAAAATTAGGGGCAAAAATATCATTTTTGTGGAAAAAAATGATTTTTTTTATTTTCACGCCCGGGCGTTATAAACTTCTGTGAAGCCCTTGGGGGTTCAAAGTGCTCACCACACATCTAGATAAGTTCCGTGGGGGGGTCACAAGTTTCCAAAATGGGGTCACTTGTGGGGAGTTTCAACAGTTTAGGCACATCAGAGGCTCTCCAAACGCAACATGACACCCGCAAACCATTCTATCAAAGTCTGCATTCCAAAACGTCACTACTTCCCTTCCGAGCCCCGACGTGTGTCCATACAGTAGTTTTCTCCCACATATGGGGTATCAGGGTACTCAGGACAAATTGGACAACAACTTTTGGGGTCCAATCTCTCCTGTTACCCTTGGGAAAATAAAAAAATTGGGGACTAAAAGATCATGTTTGTGGAAAAAATATGATTTATTATTTTCATGCCTGGGCGTTATAGGCTTCTGTGAAGCACTGGGGGGTTCAAAGTGCTCACCACACATTTAGATAAGTTCCTTAGGGGATCTAGTTTCCTAAATGGTGTCATTTATGGGAGGTTTCCACTGTTTAGGCACATCAGGGGCTTTCCAAACGTGGCATGGCGTCCAATCCCAATTCCAGCCAAAAAAGTCAAATGGCACTGCTTCCCTTCCGAGCTCTGCCATGCGCCCAAATAGTGGTTTACCCCCACATATGGGGTATCAGCGTACTCAGGACAAATTGCACAATAACTTTTCGGGTCCTGTTACCTTTGAACAAAATAAAAATTGAGGATGAAAAGATCATTTTTGTGGAAAAAATATGATTTTTTTAATTGTACGGCTATATGTTATAAACTTCTGTGAAGCCCTTGGGGGTTCAAAGTTCTCACCACACATCCAGATAAGTTCCTTGGGGGGTCTAGTTTCCAAAATGGTGTCATTTGTGGGGGGTTTCCACTGTTTTGGTACATCAGGGGCTTTCCAAACGTGACACGGTGTCCGATCTCAATTCCAGCCAAAAAAGTAAAATGGCGGTGCTTCCCTTCCGAGCTCTGCCATGCGCCCAAATAGTCATTTACATCCACATATGGGGTATCAGTGTACTCAGGACAAATTGCACAATAACTTTTAGGGTCCTGTTACCCTTGTGAAAATAAAAATTGGGGGTGAAAAGATCATTTTGTGGAAAAAATGATTTTTTAATTGTACGGCTGTACGTTATAAACTTCTGTGAAGCCCTTGTGAATTCAAAGTTCTCACCACATATCTAGATAAGTTCCTTGGGGGGTCTAGTTTCCAAAATGGGGTCACTTGTGGGGGTTTCCACTGTTTAGGTACATCAGGGTCTCTCCAAACGTGACATGGCGTCTGATCTGAATTCCAGTCAATTTTGCATTGAAAAAGTCAAACGGCGCTCCTTCCCTTCTGAGCTCTGCCATGCGCCGAAACAGTGGTTCCCCCCACATATCAGGTATCAGCGTACTCAGGACAAATTGCGCAATAACTTTTGCAGTCTAATTTCTCCTGTTACCCTTGGTAAAATAAAAAAAAAATTGAACCTGAAGAAATTTTTTTTGTGAAAAAAAGTTAAATGTTCATTTTTTTTAAACATTCAAAAAATTCCTGTGAAGCACCTGAAGGGTTAATAAACTTCTTGAATGTGGTTTTGAGCACCTTGAGGGGTGAAGTTTTTAGAATAGTGTCACTTTTGGGGATTTTCTATCATATAGACCCCTCAAAGTGACTTCAAATGTGATGTGGTCCGTAAAAATAAAATGGTGTTGCAAAAATGAGAAATCGCTGGTTAAATTTTAACCCTTATAACTTTCTAACAAAAAAAATTTTGGTTCCAAAATTGTGCTGATGTAAAGTAAATATGTGGGAAATGTTACTTATTAAGTTTTTTGTTTGCCATATCTCTGTGATTTAAGGGCATAAAAATTCAAAGTTGGAAAATTGCGAAATTTTCACCAAATTTCCGTTTTTTTCACAAATAAACGCAAGTTATTTGAATGAAATTTTACCACTAACATGAAGTACAATATGTCACGAGAAAACAATGTCATAATCACCAGGATCCATGGAAGCGTTTCAGAGTTATTACCTTATAATGGGACAGTGGTCAGAATTGTAAAAAGTGGCCCGGTCATGAATGTGCAAACCACCCTTGGGGGTAAAGGGGTTAAGAAAATGAAAAAGGCTTCTCCCCTGTGTGACTGGTCTGATGTTTAACAAGATGTGTTTTCCGGTTAAAATATTTCCCACATTCTGAACAGGAAAAAAGCTTCTCCCCTGTGTAAGTTCTCTGGTGAGGTGGCTCAGTGGTTAGCACTGCTGCCTTGCAGTGCTGTAGTCCTGGGTTCAACTCCCACCAAGGAGAACATCTGCAAGGAATTTGGATGTTCTCCCCGTGTTTCCATGGGTTTCCTCCCACATTCCTAAGACATACTGATAGGGAATTTACATTGTGAACCCCATTGGGGACAGCTATGATAATGTGTGCAAACTGTAGAGGGCTGCAGAATATGTTAGTGCTAAATAAAAAGAAAGATTATTATTAGTAAGATTCCATTTCTGGTTAAAACATTATGAACAGGAAAAATGGCTTCTCTGATGTGATCAAGATTTATTTTCCTTTTACCATTAAAGAAGTTTCTCCCCTGTGTGAGTTATTTGGTGTGGAACAAGACTCCCTTTCTGGTTAAAAATTGTTTCACATTGTGAACATGAAAAAGGCTTCTCACCTTGTGTGAGTTCTCTGGTGCCTAACACAATCTGATTTAGTGCAAAAACATTTCCCACATTCTGAACATGAAAAAGGCTTCTCCCCTGTGTGAGTTCTCTTGTGGGTAACAAATTGTGATTTCTGTGCAAAACATTTCCCTCATTCTGAACAGGAAAAAGGCTTCTCCCCTGTGTGAGTTCTATGGTGATTAACCAAATCTAATTTCCGGTTAAAACATTTCCCACATTCTGAACAGGAGAAAGGCTTCTCCCCTGTGTGAGTTCTATGGTGATTAACCAAATTTGATTTCCGGTTAAAACATTTCCCACATTCTGAACAGGAAAAAGGCTTCTCCCCTGTGTGAGTTCTCTGGTGAGTAACAAAACATAATTTCTGTATAAAACATTTCCCACATTCTGAACAGGAAAAAGGCTTCTCCCCTGTGTGAGTTCTCTGGTGATTAACCAAATCTGATTTCTGGTTAAAACATTTCCCACATTCTGAACAGGAAAAAGGCTTCTCCCCTGTGTGAGTTCTCTGGTGCCTAACCAAATCTGATTTCTGGTTAAAACATTTCCCACATTCTGAACAGGAAAAAGGCTTCTCCCCTGTGTGAGTTCTTCTGTGTGTAACAAAACGTGATTTCCATGTAAAACATTTCCCACATTCTGAACATGAGAATGACTTCTTTGCTTTAGTAGCAGTTTGTTTTTTAATGCCCCTTTTGTGACATTGATTTCCCTTATTAGTCAGTAATGAATCAGAAGATGGGACCTGTTTCATAGGATCAGATGACAGATCTTTGCTGTGAATGGATGATGATATATCTGGAGTAACAGCAATCACTTCAGTTGTATCTTGTAGGATCTCAAGATCATCAGATTTAAAAATTGAAAATGTCAGCTGTCCCTCTGATCTCCTGGTACAGTCATCTGCTAAGATAGAAAACAATTATTATTTATTAATAAAATATCCTTTAGTTTTATATTTTTGAACATTTCTACTTAAACTGTCCATAAAAGTGGCAAGCTATGTAAAAAACTTTAATTATTTACCAAGACAATGACAGTTCACAGTCTAATAGAAAACCTTGTTGGATGAGCCAGTAGTGTGCGGTGTTCAACTGTTTGTTCATTCTGCCTCCCAAATAACGAATATAAAGAAACCAATCAATGTTATGTAGGCGAAAATAATACCAATTCTCATCTCACAAAAAACAAGTCCCCACTCAGGTCCATCATCTGTCATTGGAAAAACAGAGGTTCCCACACTATTAGTGGCTCAAAGGCTGTTGAAAAGCGACAAGGTTTCCATAAACCAATCCAGCAAAATCCGCTCTCACTTCGGAGTCTTGCAGTGTGCGCAAACAACATTTAGGATCCCTGTATTTAGCAATATTATAGTGAGAAGAACCCACTTAATTTGCGGTGTCTCCTGGAGCACAATCTGGGCACTATGTGCTGGGTAATAAAATGGCAAATGTGTAATTTTCACTCCAACATCCACTGCGTGTTAATTTCCAGAAAGTTGCTGTGGAGTCAAATTATTCACTCCTCCTACACACGTAGTTAGAGTTGTTGGTACCCCTCGTTTAATGACAGAAAAACCCACAATGGTCACAGAAATAACTTTAATCTGACAAAAGTAAAAATAATTAAAAAAAATCTATCAAAATGAACAACTGAAAGTCAGACATTGCTTTTCAGCCATGCTTCCACAGAATTTTTAAAAAATAAAACTCATGAAATAGGCCTGGACAGAAATGATGGTTCCCTTAAGTAAAATATTTGCTGCACAACCTTTTGAGGCAATTGCTGAAATTAAATGATTCCTGTAACTGTCAATGAGACTTCTGCACCTCTCGACAGGTATTTTGGCCCACTCTTCAAGAGCAACTGCTCCAGTTGTCTCGTGTGTGAAGGTTGCCTTTTCCAGACGGCATGTTCCAGCTCTTTCCAAAGATGCTCATTAGGATTTAGGTCAGGGCTCATAGAAGGCCACTTCAGAATAGTCCAATGTTTTCCTCTTAGCCATTCTTGCGTGTTTTTAGCTGTGTATTGTGTGTCATTATCCTGTTGCAAGACCCATGACCTGCGACTGAGACCATGCTTTCTGACACTGGGCAGCACATTTCTCTCTAGAATCCCTTGATAGTCTTGAGATTTCATTGTACCCTGCAGATTCTAGACACCCTGTGCCAGATGCAGCAAAGCAGCCACAGAACAGTGTCTCCTCCATGTTTCACAGTAGGGACAGTGTTCTTTTTGTGATATGCCTCATTTTTCTATCTGAGAACATAGAGCTGATGTGTCTTGCCAGAAAGTTCCATTTTTGTCTCATCTGTCCATAGGACATTCTCCCAGAAGCTTTGTAGCTTGTCAACATGTAGGTTGGCAAATTCCAGTCTGTTTTTTTATGATTTTTTTTCAACAATGGTGTCCTCCTTGGTCGCCTCCCATGAAGTCGATTTTGGCTCATACGACAGATGGTGGGATCTGACACTGATGTTCCTTTAGCTTCAAGTTCACCTTTAATCTGTTTACAAGTTATTCTGGGCTATATTACCATTCATATTATCTGTCACTTTGATTTGTCATCAATTTTCCTCCTGCGGCCACGTCCAGGGAGGTTGGCTACAGTCCTATGGATATTAAATTTCTGAATAACATGTGCAACTTTAGCCACAAGAATATGAAGCTGCTTGGAGATGGTCTTATAACTTTTACCTGTAACATGTTTGTCTATAATTTTCTAATCTCCTGAGACAACTCTTTCCTTCGCTTCCTCTGGGCCATGTTGAGTGTGATACACACCATGTCACCACACAGCACAGTGAGTATCTGTAGGCTCTATACAGGCCACTCACTGATTCCAGGATTGTAGACACCTGTGATGCTAATTAGTGGACACACTGCGATTTACACATTCTGTGGAAGCTTGATTGAAAAGCAATGTCTGACTTTCATTTGTTCATTTTCATAGATTTTTTATTTATTATTACTTTTGTCAGATTCAAGTTATTTCTGTGACCATTGTGGGTTTTTCTGTCATTAAACGAGGGGTACCAACAATTTTGACCACGTGTGTATAGTTTACAACCATCAGTGAATTAATTAATAACATGGAATCACTTTATGGGGATTTCGACTATTCTGGTTTTCAGTCATTTAGTTATATTAGGGCTTCTGCATATGGTGTGACCAATCTCATCTGGGATCTGTTCCTGCTGTCCAGCTGGAGTAATCTGCTCCCTACTTCAGCCAATTGGAAAGTACCACACCCTACTAAAGCGCAAAGCACATGGCCGGAATCTGCCAGATACAGCGCTGTTCTCCTCTGGTTCAGTCCTCTGTGCTCAGCTTGTGGCTTGTGTATTTGTTTCCTGCTGTGACCGTGGCCCGTGTACTGACTACTCTTGTGTCTTCTGATTCTGTATTCTGTCCTTCTGGTTCTGACCCAGCTACCTGACTATTCTTCTTGCCATCTAACACCACAGAATAGCAGGTAACACCATGGTCCAAGCTTAGGGGTCCCAGTGTAAGTCCATATTCCATGTAAGGGTGTTATAGGATGATGAGCAAGGCAATCCTTGGGATATGGAAAGCAGAGTAGAGCCAAGCATGTTCATGGTGGACATCTTTTGAGCTGCCAGGTGACCATGAACAGTGCTCCCAATACATTGTGTCTGCAAACTATTCCAGCTAGATCTGCATTCAAATAGCTAAATGGCGCTCCTTCCCTTCTGAACACTGCTATGTGCCCAGACAGTAGTGTACAACCGTATGTAGGGTATAGTGCGAAGCTGGAAAATAATTTGTAAGATCCATCTGTTTCCTATTATCCTTTGTGAATAATTTATCACCACATAAAGTGACACACGTCAGATATTAATAATGGGGCCTGATTAAGAACACAAATCTGGCTGCAGGAAGAGGTTAAATCAGAGGATTTTGGACACTACTGTAATCAAACACTGTGACTATAGACAATAACATCTACTGAAATGATCAAACTCCACAGTCTCCATCAGTAATAAATGAGCAGCTAGTGGTGAAACCTCTCTGGGGTAATTAGAATATGGGGCTCAGTGACGTCACAATCTAAACTATCGTAAGGTCCAATATTTTCTGTCAGATGAGATTCATGAAGAAATATTACACATTTATAGAGAACTGTGAATAATAGTGCAGAGCTGAGATCTCTTAAAGGGAACCTGTCAGCAGGATTGTGCTCAGTAACCTACAGACACTGTCAGGTCAGCGCCGTTATACTGATTACAATGATACCTGGTGATGAAATCCGTCTTGTGGTTGTTATTTAATCTGTATTTGAAGTTTTCAGTTAATGATATTTCCTGCTCGGGGGTGGGGCTAAGGGTGGGGCTGTGGGCGGGGCTGTGGGTGGGGCTTTATGTGGTGCTCTGATTACATATTCATCTTTATTAGCTTATGACAGGTCGCTGACCCCTCACTGACCTGCCCCCATTATTACATAATGCATATAATAACACTGATATTGTTGGTGATAATGCCTATAATATTGTCGCTATTGTGAGGCTTAGAAAAAAATTACATCCAGCAAAATGACACCAGCGGCGCCTGCGCAGTAGCCTCTATCTCTTACTTATAGATACTACTGCGCAGGCGCCGCCATCACCGGTGACATTTTGCTGCATGTAATACAGATGAATATGTAATCAGAGTACCACATAAAGCACATATTTTTCTTTAATTGATTTTCTATCTTGTCAGCACATTCTACGTACGCTGTCATTTGGCTTTATAGTTACAGATCTGGGCAGGTAACGGTCAGCGTCTCCTAATGTGAAGGAGAGAATGGCTAATGAAATCAATTATTAAACCTTATATAAGTCAGTTCAGATATGGTGTACCAAGATGGTGTCTGTGTCTTCAGACAACACCCTGGAAGGAATCCTTGGAATGCAGAAGCTGAGATACTGGATACCATATATGGAAGTGAAGCTGAAATGGACCTATCATAGACTGACACTGGCTACTCAGAAGATTGTGTGACACATTTCCTGTCTCTTTGTCTTGAGAATAAACTTCAGTTGTGTGCAAGCCTTTGCTGAGAAAGGAGTAGACATCTAACTCTGTGTTCAGTGTGACTCTTTAAGCGCGCACTCAAGTCAGGTACAAGCAATAATATAGATCTTGCTTTAAGGGATCACCCTCACACTAATACCAGGGGGTAGGTGGATCCTCCAGGTTGTAAGTTCTACAGAAAAGGACTTTCAATGACAAAAGTCATTTAAACAGTTTTGGGTGGAGGAGAATATTGTGGTCTAGAGGCAAAATGGTGATCATGGTAATACGGCCGGACTACACCACCGATAAAGCAGCCACAGCCGGTGACTGAGAGGAATCTGTGACTTCTCTGCAGTCAGTGGTTACTACTCACCTGGGTAGTCATATGTGGGAATCTCCTCTTTACACCACTCATCATCTCTCACATATGTCTTCGTAGTATTAATATGGGTCAGATCTTCACCCTGAAACAAATATTGTAAAAGTCACAGACAGATGGAGAAGTCCCATCTATGATCAGCTCTATTCCTGCCATCTCCACCCTTCTCATTACACAAGTATAAAACATATAATACTGGTGGATAAAACAAGACTGAGCACAAGACCTTCACAGCCGTCTACACATCACAGGGGAGATCTCCTGACACCTTCTCTCCATCTACCTGATGATCCTGAGGAGCACTGGGATCTTCTTGGTTGCAGTCCTGTGGAAGAATAGGACGGGGACATCTCTCTGGTGTTGTCCTCTTACTGGATAGATCTGGAGGAAACACATACAGGGACTGAATTCATTCTCTACATACAGATAATTATAGGCCGTGTGTATTTAGTCCTGTCTATTACCTGGTGATGTGAGGGGCTGGGGAACCTCCATTATGACGTCCTTGTAGAGATCTCTGTGTCCTTCTAAATACTCCCACTCCTCCATGGAGAAATAGACAGCGACATCCTGACACCTTATAGGAACCTGACACATACAATGATACTGTCATCCCCCCGATCCCTTCATAGTGTTACTGTATAATGTCCCAGCATTCCCAGCAGTGTCACCTCTCCAGTCAGCAGCTCAATCATCTTGTAGGTGAGTTCTAGGATCTTGGGGTCATTGATGTCCTCATGGATCAGGGGGTGAGGTGGAGGCCCTGTGATTGGGCTCACGGGTCTTCCCCATCCCTCAGACACAGGGTCCTGACAGCGATCACTAGAGGTCTTCTTCACCACTGTGTAATCCTGGTTATGGAGAGACACATTAATAAATCTCACTACAGACATTCCCAGAGTCCTCACCTCTCCAGTTCTGTCCATCTGTTATTCCCATAGATAAGAATGATGTAATGTGACGTCATCAGAATCTCTCACCTCTCCAGTGAGACGGAAGAGGATCTCTAGGGTGAGGTGTAACATCCTCTCCGCCATCTTGTCTCTGTCCATATCCGTCCTTGATGGGTAAATCAGGAAAATTCTCTTTTGTAGAAGATCTTCCCTGAGAGGATCCGATATTGTAGAGACCTGAATGAGAAGAAGATGATCCGATGTAACATCATAAGAATCCTGTGTAATAATACAATTACTGGAGATAATAAGGGAAACATATGAGGAGATTTATTATCTTACAGGGTTTAGTTTTCTTCCCTGACATCTACTAATAAAACCTATATATTTAGGCCACAGACAACAAGCAGTTTCCTCCTCGGAGTCGGCAGCTGAACACATTCCTCATAGACTCATCTTCCATAACGCTAATTCTCGTCTCATTACCGACACTGGAATCGGCATTAGCAATACTGCAGGAGATATTCATTACACGCGACATGAGAAATAACTCCTTCATGATGAGGACGACATCTTCATCTCCTACTACGGCTCTGGAAACAGATTTGGCCAGAGTCGGCCACTGACTCCATCCCCACCGGCCGTCTATATGAAGGTTTCCCGTCTTCCCCGCACTGGAATCTTCCATCACGTTAGATCTCAGCTCTGAGTCACACACAGAAGTTTGAGGCTTTTAGAAAATATTTTTAGTTTCCACAAACACAACGGACAGAAATGATCTGATCCCAAAGTCTCCATGTACAGTGATTTATGGGGTTTATTTCTGGCCTTAGGCTTTCCTATATTACAAGAAAAACTCCAGGAAAAGCCGATATTAAAATGTTTCTAAAGAAAATTGGCTCCAACAATTCTTGTAAGAAAAAAATAAGAAAAAAGTAGAAGACACATTTTATTATATTTCAACAAGTGAAACATTTTTTTTGCAAATTAACTCTTCTGGTCCCCAGAACATAGATGTACACCGCAGGGATGGCACAGATGAGGCTTCAACAAATCCCTGACAGTTTAACCACTTGCTGCTGTGAAAAGCAAACATGGCATCTAAGAAGAGTCCGGCTGAATGCCCCCCGCCTCCAAGTACTCAATAGTATGGGGCGGCCTAGTTACTTTGATACCTACATGCCTAATAATGGGGTCTGGGCTGCAATGTATGAAGGTCTATTAGGCCGGGCCAGAGGCAGCGTCCAATAAGTTACCTTATAACGCCCCCATACATATTAGACTAACGTTCCATGAAAGCACTGATTTCGGGGGGTTTGGCCGACCATATAATGTATTTGGGGGCCTCCCGACAGATGATGTCAGGGCAGAGAAGGATCCGGCATCCTGAATTTCAGAAGATAATCCATTTGTTTTTTCTATATACACTGCTCAAAAAAATAAGGGGAACACTTAAACAACAGAATATAACTCCAAGTAAATCAAACTTCTGTGAAATCAAGCTGTGCACTTAGGAAGCAACACTGATTGACAATCAATTTCACATGCTGCTGTGCAAATGGAATAGACAACAGATGGAAATTATTGGCAATTATCAAGACACCCTCAATAAAGGAGTGGTTCTGCAGGTGGGGACCATATACCACATCTCAGTACCAATGCTTCTGACTGATGTTTTGGTCACTTTTGAATGTTGGTTGTGCTTTCACACTCGTGGTAGCATGAGACGGCCTCTACAACACACACAAGTGGCTCAGGTAGTGCAGCTCATCCAGGATGGCACATCAATGCAAGCTGTGGCAAGAAGGTTTGCTGTGTCTTTCAGCGTAGTGTCCAGAGGCTGGAGTCGCTACCAGGAGACAGGCCAGTACACCAGCAGATGTGGAGGGGGCCGTAGGAGGGCAACAACCCAGCAGTAGGACCACTACTTCCACCTTTAAGCAAGGAGGAACAGGAGGAGCACTGCCAGAGCCCTGCAAAATGATCTTCAGCAGGCCACAAATGTTCTGTGTCTGCACAAATGGTTAGAAACTGACTCCATGAGGATGGTCTGAGGGCCCGACGTCCTCAGATGGGGGTTGTGCTCACAGCCCAACACCGTACAGGATGCCACAGAACACCAGGATTGGCAAATTCGCCGCTGGCGCCATGTGCTCTTCACAGATGGAAGCAGGTTCACACTGAGCACATGTGACAGCAGTGACAGAGTCTGGAGACGCCGTGGAGAGCGATCTGCTGCCTGCAACATCCTTCAGCATGACCGGTTTGGCAGTGGTCAGTAATGGTGCGGGGTGGCATTTCTTTGGAGGGTCACACGATGTTGGGCTGTGAGCACAACCCCCATGGAGACACAATTGCGCCTTTACCTGGAGATAAATTCCCAGTGGGGGCAATTTCCAAAATGCAATAACTTAAGTGGGGAATTCAGCTCTTTTCACACTTAAGGGATCTGTATATGGAGTCTACAAACTACAGTGGGGGAATAAGGATTTGTTACGCGGCCAATTTTTGGGCTAAAGTCACATTTTTGTGAGGAAATAAAGTAAAATTGTCATTTTTTCCTTCCACATTGCTGAAATCCCTGTTACACTGTCCGAATTCAGATATTGTCCTGGTCAGAAAGGAGAATACAGGGAGCGAAAGGGTTAATAGGACTCACAGGAGGAACCGGCCCAGAAAGCAGAAGATCCAGGAGTGTCCGCCACATATATGACTGCTCTGTGCACAGGACCTGTGATGAGGTCACAGGAGGGGAGGAGTCAGGGGTCACATGATCGGGGCCTCAGTGTGTGCAGGACTCAGTGTGCTGGAGCGCTCCCGATAATCAGCTGCGTGTGTCGCGCTGTGTGATAGTCACAGCACCTGCATGGAGGGCGACACATGCAGCTGATTATCGGGAGCGCTCCAGGGATCCGAGGTCCCGATGCAGCTATTCGGTAAGTGATATTAGCCAATAACAACTTCTCCGACGATATTCGCTCATCTCTAGTAATAACAGCTCAAAGACATTCACCGAACTTTTCATTAAGTTTAATAGTAAGACCCTATTAAATACTGAGCACCAGCGGGATGAAGCATTGACAGCTGCATGTAAAAGTGTGGGCGCCCCTGGTCAAAATGACTGTTATTGTGAGCAGTAGTAAGATGAAGATGAAATGATCTCTAAAAGGCCGAACCTCTAAGATGGCACATGGCCTTTGTATTTTAGGCAAAAATAATAATAAAACATATATATAGAGACTTTTTTACAATTTCATAATTGCAAAAAGGAAAAAGGGCGATGCAAAACTTTGGGCACCCGGGGAGATTTGTGTACTGAGATAATTTTGACCAAGATTTCACACCTTAATTAGCTTGTTAGGGTTATGGTGAGATCACATGGTGACTAGGAGCTACAGTCTGAGGAAATAGCTAAAAAGCCTTCACTAGACCCCAGTACAGCTGTATAATGAGGCCCAGGCTTTATAGTGAAGAGACAGGAGTGAGGTCCTGTTCCCAGGAGCTACAGTCTGAGGAAAGGGCTAAAAAGCCTTCACTAGACCCCTGTACAGCTGTATAATGAGGCCCAGGCTTTATAGTGAAGGGACAGGAGTGAGGGCCTGTTCCCAGGAGCTACAGTCTGAGGAAAGAGCTAAAAAGCCTTCGCTAGACCCCTGTACAGCTGTATAATGAGGCCCAGGCTTTATAGTGAAGGGACAGGAGTGAGGGCCTGTTTCCAGGAGCTACAGTCTGAGGAAAGAGCTAAAAAGCCTTCACTAGACCCCTGTACAGCTGTATAATGAGGCCCAGGTTTTATAGTGAAGGGACAGGAGTGAGGGCCTGTTCCCAGGAGCTACAGTCTGAGGAAAGAGCTAAAAAGCCTTCACTAGACACCAGTACAGCTGTATAATGAGGCCCAGGCTTTATAGTGAAGGGACAGGAGTGAGGGCCTGTTCCCAGGAGCTACAGTCTGAGGAAAGGGCTAAAAAGCCTTCACTAGACCCCTGTACAGCTGTATAATGAAGACCAGGCTTTATAGTGAAGGGACAGGAGTGAGGGCCTGTGCCCAGGGGCTACAGTCTCTGGAAAGGGCTAAAAAGCCTTCACTATACCCCTGTACAGCTGTATAATAAAGACCAGGCTTTATAGTGAAGGGACAGGAGTGAGGGCCTGTGCCCAGGGGCTACAGTCTCTGGAAAGGGCTAAAAAGCCTTCACTATACCCCTGTACAGCTGTATAATGAGGCCCAGGCTTTATAGTGAAGGGACAGGAGTGAGGGCCTGTTCCCAGGAGCTACAGACTGAGGAAAGGGCTAAAAAGCCTTCACTAGACCCCTGTACAGCTGTATAATGAGGCCCAGGCTTTATAGTGAAGGTACAGGAGTGAGGGCCTGTGCCCAGGAGCTACAGTCTGAGGAAAGGGCTAAAAAGCCTTCACTAGACCCCTGTACAGCTGTATAATGAGGCCCAGGCTTTATAGAGAAGGGACAGGAGGGGGGCCTGTTCCCAGGAGCTACAGTCTGAGGAAAGGGCTAAAAAGCCTTCACTAGACCCCTGTACAGCTGTATAATGAGGCCCAGGCGTTATAGTGAAGGGACAGAAGTGAGGGCCTGTGCCCAGGAACTACAGTCTGAGGAAAGGGCTAAAAAGCCTTCACTAGACCCCTGTACAGCTGTATAATGAGGCCCAGGCTTTATAGTGAAGGGACAGGAGTGAGGGCCTGTGCCCAGGAGCTACAGTCTGAGGAAAGGGCTATAAAGCCTTCACTAGACCCCTGTACAGCTGTATAATGAGGCCCAGGCTTTATAGTGAAGGGACAGGAGTGAGGGCCTGTGCCCAGGAGCTACAGTCTGAGGAAAGGACTAAAAAGCCTTCACTAGACCCCTGTACAGCTGTATAATGAAGACCAGGCTTTATAGTGAAGGGACAGGAGTGAGGGCCTGTGCCCAGGGGCTACAGTCTCTGGAAAGGGCTAAAAAGCCTTCACTATACCCCTGTACAGCTGTATAATGAGGCCCAGGCTTTATAGTGAAGGGATAGGAGTGAGGGCCTGTTCCCAGGAGCTACAGTCTGAGGAAAGAGCTAAAAAGCCTTCACTAGACCCCTGTACAGCTGTATAATGAGGCCCAGGCTTTATAGTGAAGGGACAGGAGTGAGGGCCTGTTCCCAGGAGCTACAGTCTGAGGAAAGAGCTAAAAAGCCTTCACTAGACCCCTGTACAGCTGTATAATGAGGCCCAGGCTTTATAGTGAAGGGACAGGAGTGAGGGCCTGTTCCCAGGAGCTACAGTCTGAGGAAAGAGCTAAAAAGCCTTCACTAGACCCCTGTACAGCTGTATAATGAGGCCCAGGCTTTGTAGTGAAGGGACAGGAGTGAGGGCCTTTTCCCAAGAGCTATTGTCTGAGGAAAGGGCTAAAAAGCCTTCACTAGACCCCTGTACAGCTGTATAATGAGGCCCAGGCTTTAAAGAGAAGGGACAGGAGTGAGGGCCTGTTCCCAGGAGCTACAGTCTGAGGAAAGGGCTAAAAAGACTTCACTAGACCCCTGTACAGCTGTATAATGAGGCCCAGGCTTTATAGTGAAGGGACAGGAGTGAGGGCCTGTGCCCAGGAGCTACAGTCTGAGGAAAGGACTAAAAAGCCTTCACTAGACCCCTGTACAGCTGTATAATGAAGACCAGGCTTTATAGTGAAGGGACAGGAGTGAGGGCCTGTGTCCAGGAGCTACAGTCTGAGGAAAGGGCTAAAAAGCCTTCACTAGACCCCTGTACAGCTGTATAATGAGGCCCAGGCTTTATAGTGAAGGGACAGGAGTGAGGGCCTGTTCCCAGGAGCTACAGTCTGAGGAAAGGGCTAAAAAGCCTTCACTAGACCCCTGTACAGCTGTATAATGAGGCCCAGGCTTTATAGTGAAGGGACAGGAGTGAGGGCCTGTTCCCAGGAGCTACGGTCTGAGGAAAGGGCTAAAAAGCCTTCACTAGACCCCTGTACAGCTGTATAATGAGGCCCAGGCTTTATAGTGAAGGGACAGGAGTGAGGGCCTGTTCCCAGGAGCTAGTCTGAGGAAAGGGCTAAAAAGTCTTCACTAGACCCCTGTACAGCTGTATAATGAGGCCCAGGCTTTATAGTGAAGGGACAGGAGTGAGGGCCTGTTCCCAGGAGCTAATCTGACGAAAGGGCTAAAGAGCCTTCACTAGACCCCTGTACAGCTGTATAATGAGGCCCAAGCTTTATAGTGAAGGGACAGGAGTGAGGGCCTGTGCCCAGGAGCTACGGTCTGAGGAAAGGGCTAAAAAGCCTTCACTAGACCCCTGTACAGCTGTATAATGAGGCCCAGGCTTTATAGTGAAGGGACAGGAGTGAGGGCCTGTTCCCAGGAGCTACGGTCTGAGGAAAGGGCTAAAAAGCCTTCACTAGACCCCTGTACAGCTGTATAATGAGGCCCAGGCTTTATAGTGAAGGGACAGGAGTGAGGGCCTGTTCCCAGGAGCTAGTCTGAGGAAAGGGCTAAAAAGCCTTCACTAGACCCCTGTACAGCTGTATAATGAGGCCCAGGCTTTATAGTGAAGGGACAGGAGTGAGGGCCTGTTCCCAGGAGCTAATCTGACGAAAGGGCTAAAGAGCCTTCACTAGACCCCTGTACAGCCGTATAATGAGGCCCAAGCTTTATAGTGAAGGGACAGGAGTGAGGGCCTGTTCCCAGGAGCTACAGTCTGAGGAAAGGGCTAAAAAGCCTTCACTAGACCCCTGTACAGCTGTATAATGAGGCCCAGGCTTTATAGTGAAGGGACAGGAGGGAGAAAAGTGGGGAAAGGAGCCAGAAGAGCCAGACTGCCCATCACTAATCTGCAGAGCCGCACTCCACATATCTGGCTGCTCTGTGCACAGGACCTGTGATGAGGTCACAGGAGGGGAGGAGTCAGGGGTCACATGATCTCCGGAGTGAAGACGCTCCATGGAGCCTTCTCCTCAGTCAGTGACATTCCCGCCATTATTTCCCCTCACTACTGGCACAATTACCCCGCGCCGCCTTCTCTGCACAGTGTTATGTGTGGAGTGTAACGTGTGATTTCTCTGGAGGGAAATAGACCCCACACATGAGGGAATTCTCATCAGTTACCGGCCGTCTACTATATGGCGGCATATGATTGTGCTATCGACTCCACACCAGGAGCTAAAATGCCCAAATCTCGGTTATTTCCCCCTTCCAGAGTCCGGCTGAGGCCGGGGTCACATTTGGGAGAAACTCGCCCGAGTCTCGCTCCTCAGTGCCCTTGTGGATTAGCCTCTGTAGGGGAAACGACACCGGCTGTCAGGGACAGGGGGCCCCAACATAAATCCAATATTCATTGTAAGAAAACCCAACCTGATGCCGCCATTCGGGGTAACCAATGCTCCGGCAGTCTGTGACAATGTCAGTAATTATATTTTTCTCACTGATTGGTAGATTTGTGGTAATTTTCCTGGATGATATAGTGAGTTACTTGCGTCCTCTGGAGGAGCATGCTGAGCATGTCAGACATGTTCTCCAGTTTCTATGTGACAACTATGTATTTGGAATCCTGGAGAAATGACAATTTGTGGTCCAGCAGGTCCAGTTCTCAGGACATTTGGCTTCTGCATTGGGGGTTCAGATGGACCCCGTTACGGTCCCAGCAGTCCCTTCATTGGTTTGGACTATAAGCCGCACTGGACCATAAGACGCACCCCAAATTTTCAGAAGGAAAATAGGGAATAAGTTCATGCGTCAAATGGGGGTCTGTCCCACAGTCTGAATTCAGTAAACCCGGGGGCGTGGATCGGCAGCGCTGGTGGAGCCGGGTCACAGGAGGTGTTCGGTGATCCGGCGATGATCTGACTTATCCCAGGCTGGTGCAGCAGGAGCCTCTGTAACATCTGTAATCTCACTGAGGCCGTTTGGAGTAAGGGGGTTTAGTTTATAAATCCAGAAGATTTCTTCCCGATGTAGTTGTCCAATGCGATTCTGACCCTGTGGGGGAATCTCCTCTGTGGGGAATATTTTCAGTTGTGTGGAATCTTTCTTGTGTTTGATGGTGCAGTGACGTGAAAGCCCATGTTGGAGAAAACTCTATGGAGTATTGGAACGGTGTGAGTTCAGCCTTTTGTGGAGGGGTTGGGTCGTCCTTCCCACATATAATTTCTGGTATGAGCATATAATCACGTATGTAACATAACTGGTGGAACATGACATGGGAGCTTTGATCAGGAAAATTTCACCAGTAGAAATAAGGGTGAATTCATAGAGACCATGGCAGATAATATTCACACCTAAGAAATCTAAGTTATTCTGTGCAAATTGTGAATAAATCTCATATTAACCTTATTCTCCACGTTCATATATTTAATGAAATCATTAACCCCTTTCTGTACCAGCCCACACCAGAAACACATCATACACGTACCGGTGGTCCACACGGAGGTGTCAGGTGGGTTTACACTATAAATATATTTATTTTCAAAGTCTGGCAAGAACAAATTAGTGAAACTGCAGCATCCGGCGCCCCCATCGCTGTCCCCGTCATCTGGGTGGACCAGCTGCTCCCAAAAGAGAAGGCCTTATGGGACAATATAACATTCAGGCTTTCCAGGATGATATAGTCATCTGTTTCAGCAGTTTTTTCCATAGATTTTTTATTGCTTCCAGTCCTGTGATTTGTGGAATTCGTGCGTACAAGCTCCCGACGTCGATCAAAGCCAATCTATAACCCTCCTGCCAATCTATACCGGACACAGTTCTCTATAAATCTCCGGTGTCCTTGATGTGAGCAGGTGCTATTCTCAGTAATGGTCTCACACACCGGTCTATAAATGTAGATAAAGATTCTGTTACTGATCCGACCCCGCACACTATCGGGCGACCTGATGGGGGCGCTGCGTCTTTGTGGACTTTAGGAATATAATACCAATGCGGCTTGTGTGGAAATTCAGGGAAGAGTTTCTCTGGTATTCCTTAGACAATCGTCCCTTCTCTATGTGAAATCTCAGAGAAGATCTTAGTTGTTCCTTCTCGTTATTTGTGGGATCAGCGCTTGTTTTTCTCTGTGCTGCTCTCTGATCGCTGTCTTTCTGCTCCTTACTATATTGTCCATTGCTACTAACACTACATTATTGCCTTTATCGGCTTCTCTAATAACAGGATCTTGGCAGTTTTTATCTCCTTCGGTGCTCGCTGTTCTTTTTTGTTACATTATCTGTTGTTTTTGTACAGCACTGCCTGTGTGTCTTTTACCCCTCTGTAAAAAACATAAAAACAATTAACCCGATCAGTAAACACCGGAAATAGAAAAAAGTGAGAATGACAAAATTACGTATTTATGGATGGCACAATTCCACAAAAAATGCTGTAACGAGCGATCACAATTGTACTAATAAAAACGTTATCTCGTCCTGCAGAAAATAATCCATCATACAGCTCCACCGGAGGAAAGTAACAATGTTACGGGGCTCGGGAAATGGAGAAACTGCTCCAAAAATGTTTCTTTGCAAACCTCAGATTTTTTTTCTCCACTAAAAGAATAATAAAAACTGGACATGTTTGGTGTTGCCGTAATCATAGTGATGAGGAGAATCATATTACATGGTCAATTATACCACAAAATGTACAAAAACAATTCACAATAAACAATGTTAGAATTGTTTTTTCACAATTTCACCGCACTTGGAATTTTTTCCTCGTTTTTGAGTACACTATGTGGTAAAATTAAGGGAGTCATTGAAAAGTACAACTCGCCCCGCAAACATCAAGCCCTCATGTCTATGTGGACAGAGAGATAAAGAGTTATGGCTCTGGGAAGAAGGGAAGGGAAAAATAGAAACAAAAAAACGAAAATGGGCCGCAGCATGAAGGGGTTAATTGCGTCTTTCTGCCGCTTACAGGGAAAGTTAGAAATTAGTTGTGTCAGGTCAGCGTTATGTTCATGGCTTCTGATTTAGAGGAGTTGACTATAAAACACATACCTGTGATTCCAGCTTACTCCGTGTCTCTGGCACCGATAGGGTCCTGGTTACCAATAGGGGGCGACTGGGAAAAGATCTGGTCATAATTAGAGACTAAATGGATCCGGCGATTAAACCCCTGACATCCCAATGGTGTAGATGAAGTTCTCAGCTTCTCCCCTTTCCTATAGGGGGTTTGGTGGAATTCGTTCTCTGCACTCTTTATTACATAGAACAGTTTTCTCTGATCTCAATGTGTCTTATTTGTTTCTTATTTCCCCATAATACAACGGTCACAAGATCGCCGATCTGCACTTTACTCTCCGATGGTGACGATCCTCTAGACATCCGGACAGTCAGGAGCATTGGATCCCATCTGTGTCTCCCCACTATTCTAACAATGGACGCTCTCTCCGCCATCATTTCCTCCTCTATACGGTTATTACGGGGAATGACGCTGTGATGACTTCTCTTCTGGGAGAGACACAGATCACATGTGACTAATATTGCAGTGTGAAGAGAAACTTATATTTCCGGTATTTTTCTGCCCTTACATTGTGGGTTATGAGGTGTTTGGGGCTTGTTTTTTGTTCCGCCCTTTTCCCTTTGTTTTATCTTTCCAGTTGGTAATTGGGATTCTAATATAAGCCCATATATCCCGGGAAGTGTCAGGTGCTGGGATCTCATTATAGTATTAATAACAATTTCATTCCCGATTATTCCCGTCATTTATTGCTCGTTACATTCTCTCTATATAATAACAGATTCCTCTTTGTTACACGTCCTAATACTGATCATTTATATCTCTATATTGTAGAGGAAACATTTCTAGGAGTGTATACACTTCACCACAAACACTTCCCATAGATTTTATTATCCATCACTGTTATTAAGCTGCTTTTCTCTTTATATCTTTACCATATCACTGTTTATTCTCTTTTCTTACCCGTTGCACAGTTGCACTCTCACTGGTCACTTGGTGGGGTCACATTTGGCTCTTTTCACCTGCATTGTTTTGTTTTCGGACCCCCTCACTATCACTTCACCTGATTGGTCGCTACCAGATGGCTCTATGCAGCATTATTCATCTTGGTCTTACCAACAGGTTTTCATCCTGAACCTCCTGCTTCACTGGGGAAGATGTGACCGGGGAACAGCCCCAATTCCTTTAGAATCACCCCCACTTTACCCCAGAGTTACTCCCCTTGCCTGGATTAGTGCAGGACCTTGGTGTGTTGGAAACACTTATCCGTACCCTCTGAGGAAGCTGACGGGGCGAAACGCCAGTAAGAGGGAATAGTGGTGACTCTGCCATCTTTCTCTGTACACTCCCGGCATGTCGTCTGTAGGATCTGTAATCCCCATCTCTTGTTAGGATGGTTCCTCCTTTACACTATATGGGCTGTGCTGTATTCCTGGGATATCCCATATAGCACTGGCTGCACTTTATATCTCCTCTCTGTACTCCAGGGATGTAATGCGCTGTCAGCTCTTTATTCTCTCACTATTTATACCCTTTGCTCTGTGTCCTCTCATTATATAAGCTATTCATCTATAAGTGCACAGGATCTATTCCCCTTATACACTGATATCCAGTGATAGATCTACAATCCGGTTACATATATCTATGTAAGGATTTATCTTACACTCAATAAATACGGTGCACTTATCTCATCTCCACCTTGATAGTGACGCTCTCTTAGGATACATGTTACTGTATGGTGGCACTTTTGCACATGGCCACTAGATGGCGCTACAACATCTGACATTTGCCTGAATTTTTATATCTATACATGGTTTACACAAATTATATTTTCTTGTGGTAACTCTATACTATTTACCATTAGGAGCTGTGTATTTCTGTAATTATTTGTATGTATACATGATTAATTACCACTTCTGTCTCTGTAAAAATTATCCCCTTTAACCCTTTCTGACCTCGGGTGTAAATGTACTTCCTCCCTTTGATGTGGGCTCCGGCGGTGAGCTCACATCTTTTCCGGCACATGTCAGCTGTTTTGAACATCTGCCATTTTCCCCGAACAGCCTCTGACAGCGGCATTCAATACGCACTTCCAGCAAGCGTGCCGGAAATCCCGCCCATCGGTGACCCCGTCACATGATCATGGGTCACCGATGGGTTGGCATGATAACCAGAGGTCTCCAGTAGACCTCTATGATTGTCACTGCCGGAATGCTATGAGCACCGCCCACTAGCCAAAACCACATGGACCAGGGATCGTCCCACCGAACCTTGCTCCACTTTTAACATGGGCAAAACGCTACTCAGACAACACAGGGTGAGGGTAACACAGTGTGGGCAATGCTTTATTGTACCACAGAACAGGCAGATAACACATAGAACAGTCCCAGCACAGGACCCAAGATGGGGCACATTACAGAGTCTCACCCTTTCGCTGATCTGCTGGGATAATAGCAGCTGTGACTTCAGATCTTCCAGGGTCACTACCCAGCTGTGGCACACACAGAGAGGAGGTAACGACAAGCGTAGGGAGATGACAGTCCATACAAGGTAAAAGACCAATTGATCTGAGGATCACAACCTGGTTTCTCCAAACGTATCCATGGTTCAGCGATGGTCAATGGAGCAGATCTGTATTCTTCCAACCGAGGCTGAAAACCCCTAGGTTATTTCCTATAGAATAATCGATCCGTGTTTCTCATAATGGAGTCATGATGTAAAATGGCTGCTGTCCTGTCTCTTGTCCTTTTGAGATGCATGGATTCCTTGGCAGAATCTCTCTGTTTCTTTCTCTCAGTCTCTTTATACAGAGGCATGTAACCTATTTTTAGACTTAACAAGTGTCCCTCATTCAGTATTTACATGAAGGGTAAGAATGGAGATGAGATTATTATAGCATTACTTGATTATTTAAACCAGGGATCTCAAACTCGGCAGAGTAAATGGGCCGCACATAAAAAAAATTTGAGCTGGGGGGCCGCATTCCTTTCAAACTTAATACACCCTGTACACGCACAGCTCCGCTTCGTACACCTTGTACACACAGGGCTCCGCTCCGTACACCTTGTACACACACGGCTCCGCTCCGTACACCTCGTACACACAGGGCTCCGCTCCGTACACCTCATACACACAGGGTTCCGCTCCATACACCTCGTACACACAGGGCTCCGCTCCGTACACCTCGTACACACACGGCTCCGCTCCGTACACCTCGTACACAAGCGGCTCCGCTCCGTACACCTCGTACACACACGGCTCCGCTCCGTACTCCTCGTACACACAGGGCTCCGCTCCGTACACCTCGTACACACGCGGCTCCGCTCCGTACACCTCATACATCCACGGCTCTGCTCCGTACACCTCGTACACACACGACTCCACTCCATACACATCGTGCACACACGGCTCCGCTCCGTACACCTCGTACACACGCGGCTCCGCTCCGTACACCTCGTACACACGCGGCTCCGCTCCGTACACCTCGTACACACGTGGCTCCGCTCCGTACACCTCGTACACACGCGGCTCCGCTCCGTACACCTCGTACACACACGGCTCCGCTCCGTACACCTCGTACACACACGGCTCCACTCCGTACACCTCGTACACACACGGCTCCACTCCGTACACCTCGTACACACACGGCCCCGCTCCTTACACGTCGTACACACACGGCTCCGCTCCGTACACCTCGTACACACGTGGCTCCGCTCCGTACACCTCGTACACACGTGGCTCCGCTCCGTACACCTCGTACACACACGGCTCCGCTCCGTACACCTCGTACACACACGGCTCCGCTCCGTACACCTCGTACACACACCGCTCCGCTCCGTACACCTCGTACACACACCGCTCCGCTCCGTACACCTCGTACACACACCGCTCCGCTCCGTACACCTCAATCACACACGGCTCTGCTCCATCCATCCTGTAAACTCCTCCTGAACCCACGCATAAACTTACCTTCATCCAGCACCATGACAACCACCACACAGACAGCAGTGTCCATCCTGCACACACTGAGGCCCCTGATCATGTGACCCCTGACTCCTCCCCCTCCTGTGACCTCATCACAGGTCCTGTGCAGTGTGTGCACACAGAACAGCCAATGCCATTGCCGCTCCTGAATGCATGCCTTCCCCTTGCCTCGGGAGTGAGACATGTGGTGCACCGCGGCCGCATGTTTGAGACCCCTGATTTAAACTATTTGTATAGTTTTTCCTTTTTTGCTTTAGCAGTCAACAAACTGGCTCCATAACACAATCAATTTCGTGATTCAAACCTGCTGGGGCTAGAGTGTCCAGGGTAAAAATCCATCTGGATTCCATATTGTATGTAGGCAGAACTAAGAGACCTCTGCAAGTGAGGATCAAGGAGCACCTTAACAACATTAGAAAGGGATATAAGGGACATCCATTGTCCCGCCACTTTGCAGACATGCACAATCGATCACGCAGAGGTGTCTCCTATATGGGCATACAATTAGTTAAGCCAAATCATAGAAGGGGCGACTATCTCAAAGCAATGTCCCGAGTGGAATCCAGATGGATTTTTACCCTGGACACTAGCCCCAGCAGGTTTGAATCACGAAATTGAGCTCTATGCGTTCTAGTTTTTTCCTCACTTTGTGGTACAAGTTCTAAGCCCCAAACAAAAGGGCTTAAAAGTGAAGCTACATCAGAAGTATGGACATGATTTCATATGAATGTCGGACCTTTTGATCAGCCCATAAATGAAAAACAGGGCCCGATAAAATGGGGCTTTTTGAAATATGCACATACTTTTTATTTTAATTTTTATATTTTTTCCTATTTTTAGTATTATTCTTGATATATATATTTTTTATATATATTTGCATTCTCATTTTTTAATCTATTTTAATTATGTTAATAAATAAAGGTTACACCACATGCATATTTTATTTATGTCTTTCTTAATCTCATCATTCATTCCCTTTTATATACACATATTCTCGATGTCCATCCATTTGGATTCAGTCTCATGCAACCTCTACTTGCTTTAGGGTTAGATGCAGACACTGCCGTCCTCCCCTCCTCCCTTTGATTCTCACTGAATCCACAATCTCTCCTCCTAATGAGGCTTTCTTATCAGGCAGCTGTGGGTCAGGTGATTACTCTGCAGGGCTTCAGGATACTTTATAAGGACGCTCTATGCAATGACAGGCACAACCCTGATGAAGAGAGACGTTCTCTCGAAACGCGTTGGTTTTGTGCCATTAGCCAGCCACCGTCCTTTCCCAGTGTGACGTCACGCTACACCCTGCCCCCACCACACGCCGACCTCCTCAGCGTCGCTCACGGCCGGAGCACGCAAGGTAGCGGCGATCCGCACTGCTTCACTGCCCCGCAGCAGCGGTCATCACCCACCCCACCTAGCACGCTTGACTGCACCACCGACCACCAGCTTCCAAGTAAGTGCCACCCTCCCTGCACTATACCAGCCAGCACAAGCCTCCTCTAACCCTCACCCATGTCACAGGTCTGCCTCTGCATAGAACAGTCTAGTACCAGGTGCTCTTGATTTATCTAAGGATATTCAGCCACAAGCATTCGGCAAGGTTAGCCTCAGCCTCCACCCCAACCATCTATCATTATTCCTTGGTACCTTTTGGCTTTTTTTCTGATATTCAAATCTTTTTTTTTTATTAGTAATTATATTTAAACCAGGATTAGGGGACATGTGCCAGCCAATATCCCAGTAACAGTTCCAAGGTTGGATGCATTATGGTCGGATTCATTAATAAGTAAGTCTAGCAGAATCTCTTTTAACCCTTAAGGGTTTGCCCCCCCTTTTTTGTAAGATAAGCGTACTCTACTTCTTTATTTATTCATTCACTTTATTGGCAGCTACTTACATTTTCAAGACAAAGCGATCAGCCTTAAGGACATTGCGTTTTTTCTATACACTAACAAGTAAGTAGCTTATTTTCTAAAACAAAACCAAAAAAAAAAAAAATAGGCTTTATTTATTTATTCATTCATTTATTCATCTCACTTTTTGTGCCAGCTATCCATATTTCCAAGACCAGGCAACCAGCCTCCAGGACATCTTGTTTTTTCTATACATTATCAAGTGAGTAGTCTAATGTTAACCCTTGTCTTTCCCAGTATAGCGCGCTGTAATTACTATTTTAAGCTTGTCTCTTTTTAGCAGGTATTAGCACAGAACCTGTCAATCACCAGCAGCATCTGGGAACGCCCAATTTTTTATTCTGGGCCAAGTAGACTAGCGCCAGTGTGTCACTCTATTATTTAAGATATATACCGTATTTTTTGGACTATAAACACACACCTAGGTTTAGAGGAGGAAATTAGGAAAAAAATTGAAGTAAAAAATGTGGTCAATTCTGTACTTAATATCCCCTATCCTGGTATATATGGCCCCCTCATCCCTATCCTGATACACATGGCCCCTTCATCCCTACCCTGGTATACATGGATCCCTCATCCCTATCCTGGTATGCATGGATCCCTCATCCCCTATCCTGGTATGCATGGATCCCTCATCCCCTACCCTGGTATGCATGGATCCCTCATCCCTATCCTGGTATGCATGGATCCCTCATCCCCTATCCTGGTATGCATGGATCCCTCATCCCTATCCTGGTATGCATGGATCCCTCATCCCCTATCCTGGTATGCATGGATCCCTCATCCCCTACCCTGGTATGCATGGATCCCTCATCCCTATCCTGGTATGCATGGATCCCTCATCCCCTATCCTGGTATGCATGGATCCCTCATCCCTATCCTGACAGGAATGATCGCCTTCATCCCTATACTAGTATGCAGGGCCTCCATTTCACCCTGGTACGCAGGGCCCCATCTCTATTCTGGTACGATTGGCCCCCATCCCGATCCTGTTATGTATGGCCCCATCCCTATTGCCCCCACCCCCATCCTGGTATGCATGGCCCCATCAGAAAACAAAAAAAATATTATATTTGCCAGAGTACTCGCCAGGACTGTTCCTCAAAGATCACGGTGAGTATTCATTGCTCTTCAGTAGAGTGCAGTATCAGCCCCCGGCTTCCTGCTGCTGCCGGCAGTCACATGTGCTGCTACTTAAGAGAAATGAATATTCATTGGATTCATCATTCATTCATCAGGAGATTATTTAATATTGAACTATATTCAAGCGGGACTAGATGAAGAAAACCCTAAAATCATGTATCATGTTATCCGAAACAGTCAGAAAACTAGCCAGATATTGGCAGATCCCAGACCTCAAACTATATACTGTGTAAGTTTATAAGCCCCTCCAGTGTCAGGAATAGATAGTATGTGAAAATACCGTATATACCGCTCAGGGAACACTTACCTTATTCATACTAAATAATGGCACACATCTCCCAGACATTATGATTGCACATATCCCTAGTCTTTATACCGATATTGCACTCATTCCCTGACAGACCGCAGCATGGCCATTAGTTAGAAGCTGCTAATGATCTTTGGAGCAGGTAAGTTTTCCCTGAGTGGTACATATTGGGCCGTCTGAAGACTGAGTTTAGTCTAGGACAATTTGTTTGCACTACTAATTAACAGCAGTTACATTACCAAACTAGGGCAGTCCCTATAGGAGAAAAACACAAGAATTATACTGTATTTTCACATAATATCTATTCCTGACACTGGAGTGGGTTATAAACTTACACAGTATATAGTTTGAGGTCTGGGATCTGCCAATATGGGGCTAGTTTTCTGACTGTTTCGGATAACATGATACATGATTTTAGTTTTTTTCCATCTAGTCTGGCTTGAATATAGATAAATATTAAATGTAGTCTGCTGATGAGTCGCCTTTGGTGAGGATGACAAAACTCACAGAAATGAGAGGCTTGGAGAGTGAGTGTGTATACCCTATCACCCTATCTACTGAAACGTGGGGTACATGTTTTTTCTATTAGTCATCTTCTGACTAACCTTCAGGGGGTAAATTTATGGGTATAGTTTTACATTTTGAGTTAATAAAGTTTAGTTTTATCCTTTTGTCAGCAAACATGAGGAATGACAAGAGACAACCCCTTTAAGAAGATCTAATTTTGGTTAAAACGTTTCCAACATTCTGAACATAAAAAAGGCTTCTCCCCTATGTGACATCTCTGATGTTTATTAACAGTTGATTTCCAAGTAAAACATTTCCCACATTAAGAAAATGAAAAAGGCTTCTCCCCTGTGTGAGTTCTCTGATGGCGATCAAGACTTACTTTCCATTTAAAACATTTCCCACATTCTGAACATGAATATGGCTTCTCTGCTGTGTGAATTCTCTGATGTCTAACAAGATTTGAATTATGAGTAAAACATTTCCCACATTCTGAACAGGAAAAAGGCTTCTCCCCTGTGTGAGTTCTCTGATGGCTTTCAAGACTTACTTTCCATTTAAAATATTTCCGACATTCTGAACATGAATATGGCTTCTCTGCTGTGTGAATTCTCTGATGTGTAACAAGATTTGGTTTCTGAGTAAAACATTTCCCACATTCTGAACATGAAAAAAGCTTCTCTCCTGTGTGAGTTCTCTGGTGATTAATAAGATGCTCTTTCTGGTTAAAACATTTCCTACATTCTGAGCAGGAAAAAGGTTTCTCCCCTGTGTGAGTTCTCTGGTGATTAATAAGATGCTCTTTCCGGCTAAAACATTTCCCACATTATGAACAGGAAAAAGGCTTCTCCCCTGTGTGAGTTCTCTGATGGCTATCAAGACTTACTTTCCATTTAAAATATTTCTCACATTCTGAACATGAATATGGCTTCTCTGCTGTGTGAATTCTTTGATGTGTAATGAGATTTGGTTTCTGAGTAAAACATTTCCCACATTAAGAAAATGAAAAAGGCTTCTCCCCTGTGTGAGTTCTCTGATGGCGATCAAGACTTACTTTCCATTTAAAACATTTCCCACATTCTGAACATGAATATGGCTTCTCTGCTGTGTGAATTCTCTGATGTCTAACAAGATTTGAATTATGAGTAAAACATTTCCCACATTCTGAACAGGAAAAAGGCTTCTCCCCTGTGTGAGTTCTCTGATGGCGATCAAGACTTACTTTCCATTTAAAATATTTCCCACATTCTGAACATGAATATGGCTTCTCTGCTGTGTGAATTCTCTGATGTGTAACAAGATTTGGTTTCTGAGTAAAACATTTCCCACATTCTGAACATGAAAAAAGCTTCTCCCCTGTGTGAGTTCTCTGGTGATTAATAAGATGCTCTTTCTGTTTAAAACATTTCCCACATTCTGAACAGGAAAACGGCTTCTCCCCTGTGTGAGTTCTCTGGTGATTAATAAGATGCTCTTTCCGGCTAAAACATTTCCCACATTCTGAACAGGAAAAAGGCTTCTCCCCTGTGTGAGTCCTATGGTGATTAACCAATTGTGATTTCGTGTTAAAACATTTCCCACATTCTGAACATGAAAATGGCTTCTTTGCTTTAGGAGCAGTTTGTTTTTTAATGTCTCTTTTGTGACTTTGAATTTCCTTAGTAATCGGTAAAGAATCAGAAGATGTGACTTGTTTCATAGGATCAGATGACAGATCTTTACTGTGAATAGGTGATGATATATCTGGAGTAATAGCATTCACTTCAGTTGTATCTTGTAGGATCTCAAGATCATTAGATTTAAAAATTGAAGATGTCAGCTGTCCCTCTGATCGCTTGGTACAGTCATCTTCTAGGATAAAAAAACAATTTTTTTAATAAAATATCCTTGAGTTTTATATTTTTGAACATTTCTACTTAAACTGTCCATAAAAATGGCAAACTATGTAAAAAACTTTAATTATTTACCAAGACAATGACAGTTCACAGTCTAATAGAAAACCTTGTTGGATGAGCCAGTAGTGTGTGGTGTTCAACTGTTTGTTCATTCTGCCTCCCAAATATCAAATATAAAGAAACCAATCAATGTTACATAGGCAAAAATAATTGGAAGAAGTTCTCCAGCTCCACGATGTTGTGAAAACAGATTTCTTTATTCACATCAGACGTTACAAAGAGGAAGTTAAAATGCCTGCATAGAAAATACAGATGCTTGCATTCTCAACGCATTTCTAGAGTCTCAGCACCCTTAGTCAAGGCAGGTTAGAGTTAATGCTATAGTTAGGGTTAGTGTTGGGGCTAAAGTAAGAGTACTGTCACGCTTGGCGATGCACCAGCGATCCCGACAATGATATGACCTAATAGGAATCGCTGGTGCATCGCTACATGGTCGCTGGTGAGATGTCAAAGTCAGATCTCACAGCGACGCAGCAGCGATATAGAATGATACGACAGTCGTTGGGATCCGGTCTCTCAGACCTGTAGTACTGAGGTCATTCCTCATTGTCCCTGTCAAACACAGCGATGCATGCTGGCCCGCGGGACACCAGCGATCAAAAAATGGCCCAGGACATTCGAGCATGATCAGCAACACCGCAGCAGGGGCCCAATCGCCGCTATGTGTCACAAGTAGCGAGAACGCAGGTGAGATCGCTGATGCATCACAAAATCGATCTCGCTATGTGAGACGGGGGCTAAAGGGTTCCTGTCAGGCGAAAGTTAAGGTTACTATTAGGCAAAAGTTGGGTTACTGTTAGGCAAAAGTTGGGTTACTGTTAGGCAAAAGTTGGGTTACTGTTAGGCAAAAGTTGGGGTTACTGATAGGCAAAAGTTAGGGTTACTGTTAGGCTAAAGTTAGGGTTACTGTTAGGCAAAAGTTAGGGTTACTGTTAGGCTAAAGTTAGGGTTTATTCTACAGTTAGGGGTAGGCTAAAGAATTAGGCTTTTCTCAATTGTCTCCCCAATAATTTGGTCACGTCAGTCATGTTACGTGAGAGTTTTCTATTTCCGGAGAAAAAAAAACTATAAACGAATAAAATGGCCCGTCAGTATTATAGTGCAGAGGAGGCTTATGCACTTTTATGTTCTGACAGTGAAGAAAGTGCAGTGTCAGATGGCGATGTGGATTTCGAGGGTTTTAGTAGCAGCGACAGTGATAGCTCAGAAATGAGCAGTGATTCTGGTCCATCCTCACACACAAGGACCAGTACAACAAGAAGGACAAATAGCGCTTCTGGAGAAATGTCTCCAACTCAGGGAACAAAGCCCAGTACTAGCGCTGTCCCTAGTGCTCGTGAATTGGCGCACACCAATGTCCAAGGGGCTTTGCCTCTTGATGTAGCATTTCCCAGATGGGAGGCTTCGGATTCGGCTACTCCATTCATCCCTAATTTTAATGCCATTCCTGGTATAAATGTGGAGGTGGAAAATTTTGGAACGATTATTTTTTTAATTTGTTTCTGACAGATAGCTTGCTAGAGCATATTGTCCTACAAATTTATATGTGTCCCAATTCATCAGCCAGAATCCACGATCCTATTATGCTAGGTCAAATTTATGGAACCAACTAATGTCCTAGAAAGGAAAACATTTTTAGGACTTACATTCAATATGGAACTTGTTAAAAAAAATAACCATTCGGTCCTATTGGTCCAACTGCCCTGTTCAAGCCACCCCTATGTTTTCTGCTGTTCTTCGTAGGACCCATTATGAAATGCTCATGAGATTTTGTCATTTTAACGACAATAGTCAATGCCTGCCCAGAAATGTCCCTGAACATGACAGACTATTCAAAATCAGACCCATCATCACAGAAAAGGAAAAGGAAGACTGCACCTCAAGCAATTTATTCCTTCTAAGAGGGCAATTTTTGGAATAAGGCTCTATAAAATGTGCGAGAGTCCAACCGGATACACATCAGCTTTTCGCATTTATGAGGAGAAAGATAGCCAACTAAACCCACCAGGAGGCCCTACTTATCTGGGGACATAGGGAAAAATCATTTGGGAGCTGATAACGCCATTTTTACAAAAAGGCTACAATCTGTATGTTGACAACTTCTACACCAGCATACCCCTATTTAAAAGTCTGGTTGAACATAACATAGGGGCTTGTGGGACTATTCGCAAAAACCGTCAGGTGTTTCCACAATCATTGGTCAGCAAAAAGTTCCGAAAGGGGCAGTCAGGGGCTTTACACAATGGAGAGCTGCTTGCCCTTAAGTATAAGGATAAAGATATTTTTATCCTGAGCTCGATCCACACAGATTCCACAAGGGCCACTGCAGACCAACAGGGATCCACTACTCCAAAACCTGTGTCTGTCATTGACTACAACAAATATATGGGGGTGTGGACCTTGCAGATCAGGTTCTACAGCCATACCAGGAATCAAGAAAATCATATATCTGGTATAAAAAGTTAGTCATGTATTTGTTTCAGGTGGCCACATATAATTCTTTTGTGTTATACAAAAAAGCCGGAAATGCAGATATTTTCCTTGATTATCAGGAAAAGGTCACTGAAAATCTTGTTTTTGAGAATTTTGTCCCCGCCAATCCTTTATAATCTGAAGACGTCAGAAGACTCACTGAGTGACATTTTATTGCACTCATCCCAGTAACTGAAACAAGAAAGAACCCCCAGAGAAGATGTCGTGTATGTTCCTAGAGAGGAATGAGGCATGATACCCGCTATTATTACCCACAATGCCCATCATTGCCAGCCTTATGCCTCCATGATGGCTTTACAATCTTCCACACAGAACCCCGTCTTTGAACTGTTTTGACATTCAAGCATTTGGTTTATTTAGTGACAGACACATTTGAGTAGAGCTGACTTAACAATTTCCGGTGGTAGGTGGGGGGGTCTCCAGAGACACAAGCTGGGCACAATATATTGGGCACTACAATGACATTTTTTCAATTTTTGCTCTAAAACTTCCACTACGAGTTTCTGGAAATCATCCATGTAGAGAAAATGTTCACTATATTCATAGATGAATTCCCAGAGGGGTGTCATTTCCAAAATGGGGTCACTTCAGGGGGGGATTCTGTTGTTCTAGCACTTAGCGGCTCTCCAAAGTGCCACAACAGCAGAATCCCCCCTGAAGTGACCCCATTTTAGAAATGACACCCCTCTGGGAATTAGAAATGACCCCCCTCTGTGAATTCATCTCTGGGTTTAGTGACCATTTACCTATCTACCTAATTTCCAATGTAATATCTGGGGTTAAAACAACATTTTAGTGATAAAAATGTACCATATTTTTCAGACTATAAGACGCACTTTTTGCCAAAAAATTTAGTGGGGAAATAGGGATGCGTCTTATAGTAGGAATTTACTTACAAATGCTGTGGCGGCGGCGCTCTGTGCTGCGTGGAGGGCTCCACTGGAATTTTGTCAAAGTCCAGAGACCCCTGCAGTTTCATTGCTACGATGCGGTGGTCTCCAGAAAAATGGCCGCTGGGAACGGCGCATGCTCAGATTCAGATCTCGCCCCGAGATCTCGTTGCCGAGATCTAAATCTGAGCATGTGCCGCCCCCACCTGCCATTCTCCCGGAGGCCATCGCATCACAGCAATGGAGCTGCAGGGGCTTAAGGCTTTGACAAAATGGCGGCAAAGCCCCCCACGCAGCACAGGGTGCCGCTGCCCCAGCACAGAGCGCTGCCGCCGCCACAGGTGGAGCGCTGCTGACCCAACGCAGAGCACTTCCACCCAAGCACAGAGCACCGCTGCCACACCAGCCTGGAATGGGAGCTTCCGGAAGCCACCGCACCAGCCTGGACCACCGAACAACGTCTGTGACCACTCTTGCACCTGTGCTGATTCCACCCCCCCGGTAAGCTGAATTCGGATGTAAGATGGACCCCCATTTTGCACATTTTTCTCCCCTATTTTCCTTTTGAAAATTTGGGGTGCGTCTTATAGTCCAAAAAATACAGTAATTATTTTTTCTTCACTGCCCAATGGTATAATTTTCTATGGAACAGCAGTGGTGTCAGTATGCTCACTGCACCACTAGAAGAACTCATTCAGGGAAGTATTTGGTAAAATGCAGTCACTTTTGGGGGATTTTGCTGTTCTGGCACCTCAGGGGCTCTGACAATGTGACATGTCACCCACAAACACTTCCAGCAAAATCTGCTCTCCAATACAGCGCTCCTTCCCTTCCAAGCCCTGCCATGCGCCGAAACAGTAGTATTCTCCCACATGTGGGGTATCGGCGAGCTCAGGAGAAATTGCACAACAAATTGTATGGAGCAATTTCTCCCGTTACCCTTATGAAAATGCAAAATATGGAGCTAAAAAGATTTGTGAAAAATCGTATTTTTTTTTTATTTGCATGGCGCCATGTTATAAACTTCTGTGAAGCACCTGTGGGTTGAAGGTGCTCAATACACATCTGGATAAGTTCCCTAAGAGGTCTAGTTTCTAAAATGGTGTCACTTGTTGGTGGTTTCCACTGTTTAGGCATATCAGGGGCTCTCCAAACACGACATGGCAACCGCTAATTATTACAGTATATTTTACATTCAAAAAATCAAATGGAGCGCCTTCCCTTCCGAGCCCTGCCGTGCACCCAAACAGTAGATTTCCCTCACATATGGGGTATCGGCATGCTCAGGAGAAATTGCACAACAAAATGTATAGTCCATTTTCTCCTGTTACCCTGGCGAAACTAAAAAAAAAATAGGTCTAAAGGAAAATTTTTGTGAAAGAAAATTAAAGTAAATGTTTATTTTTTCCTTCCACATTCCATTCATTTCAGTGAAGCACCTGAAGGGTTAAGTAACTTCTTGAATGTAGTTTTGAGTAGCATGAGGGGTGCAGTTTTTAGAATGGTGTCACTTTTGGGTATTTTCTGTCATATTGACCCCCCAAACTCATTTCAAATGTGAGGTGGTCCCTAAAAAAATGGTTTTGTAAATTTTGTTGTAAAAATGAGAAATCGCTGTTTAACTTTTAACCCTTATAACTTCCTAACAAAAAAATTTGATATAGTTGATATAGATGCTACTGCGCAGGCGCCGCCATCGCCGGTGACATTGTGCTGGATGTAATTTCTTTCTAAGCCTCACAATAGCCACAATATTATAGGCATTATCACCAATAACATCAATGCTATTATATGCATCTAGAGTTGAGCGAAACGGGTCGAAAAAATTCAAAAGTCGCCGACTTTTAGCAAAGTCGGGTTTCATGAAACGAAACCCGACCCTAGGATGAGGTCGGCCACAAGGTCGGCGACTTACGCGCCAAAGTCGCGTTTCAAAAGTTTGTTTTGCGCTCTTTTTCAGCCAATCAGGATCCACGGACACTGTGGGCAACGTGATGACATAGGCACGGGTCACCACCATCTTTCAGAAGGGCATGCAAGTGATTGGCTTGCTTTGGTGGGTGTTACAGGGGGTATAAAAGGGCGTGCACGCCGACCGCCATCTTACTTCTGCCGATCTCAGTATAGGGAGAGGTTGCTGCTGATTCTGTAGGGAGAGCGTTAGGCAGGGAAGAAGACAAAAAAACTGCTTCTGCTGCTAGCGATTTGGCCTGCACAACACACCAGTCACTGTGTGTGCAGTGCAAGGGGAGGCTATATAGTGGTGTATCAGTGGTGTTGGTTGTTAGGCTGCCTTCTAAGGCTTCCTGACAGGCTGGCATTGCTGTTTACCCACTGCTCCGCAAACTGCTTTTTTAAAAGCAATCCAATCTCCCTTATCCTCTAGTCACTTTGGTCACAGCTGTGCCATCGAGCCTGTCACATAGCACTCAGATATTCATTGGGCCTCAAACTGCTTTTTTAAAAGCAATCCCAATTTTTTTTTTTTGTCCTGCTGAGAAGAAAAAAAAACTGCTTCTGCTGCTGATAGCAATTTGGCCTGCACAACACACCAGTCACTGTGTGTGCAGTGCAAGGGGAGGCTATATTGTGGTGTATCAGTGGTTTTGGTTGTTGGGCTGCCTTTTAAGGCTTCCTGACAGGCTGGCATTGCTGTTTACCCACTGCTCCACAAACTGCTTTTTTAAAAGCAATCCAATCTCCCTTATCCTCTAGTCACTTAGGTCACAGCTGTGCCATCGAGCCTGTCACATAGCGCTCAGATATCAGTGGGCCTCACACAATCCAAAAGTGTCCAGTGTCCAAAAGTGTGTGCAGAGATTCAAAATCTCACTTATCCTCTAGTCACTTAGGTCACAGCTGTGCCATCGAGCCTGTCACATAGCGCTCAGATATTCATTGGGCCTCACACAATCCAAAAGTGTCCAGTGTCCAAAAGTGTGTGCAGAGATTCAAAATCTCACTTATCCTCTAGTCACTTAGGTCACAGCTGTGCCATCGAGCCTGTCACATAGCGCTCAGATATTCATTGGGCCTCACACAATCCAAAAGTGTCCAGTGTCCAAAAGTGTGTGCAGAGATTCAAAATCTCACTTATCCTCTAGTCACTTGGGTCACAGCTGTGCCATCGAGCCTGTCACATAGCGCTCAGATATTCATTGGGCCTCACACAATCCAAAAGTGTCCAGTGTCCAAAAGTGTGTGCAGAGATTCAAAATCTCACTTATCCTCTAGTCACTTAGGTCACAGCTGTGCCATCGAGCCTGTCACATAGCGCTCAGATATTCATTGGGCCTCATACAATCCAAAAGTGTCCAGTGTCCAAAAGTGTGTGCAGAGATTCAAAATCTCACTTATCCTCTAGTCACTTAGGTCACAGCTGTGCCATCGAGCCTGTCACATAGCGCTCAGATATTCATTGGGCCTCACACAATCCAAAAGTGTCCAGTGTCCAAAAGTGTGTGCAGAGATTCAAAATCTCACTTATCCTCTAGTCACTTAGGTCACAGCTGTGCCATCGAGCCTGTCACATAGCGCTCAGATATTCATTGGGCCTCACACAATCCAAAAGTGTCCAGTGTCCAAAAGTGTGTGCAGAGATTCAAAATCTCACTTATCCTCTAGTCACTTAGGTCACAGCTGTGCCATCGAGCCTGTCACATAGCGCTCAGATATTCATTGGGCCTCACACAATCCAAAAGTGTCCAGTGTCCAAAAGTGTGTGCAGAGATTCAAAATCTCACTTATCCTCTAGTCACTTAGGTCACAGCTGTGCCATCGAGCCTGTCACATAGCGCTCAGATATTCATTGGGCCTCACACAATCCAAAAGTGTCCAGTGTCCAAAAGTGTGTGCAGAAATTCAAAATCTCCCCTGTCCTATAGACACCTTATACCTTGTTTTACATGCTATATAGTTTGTTGGATTTTGTCTACATTTCTACCAAAAATGAGGAAGGCTGGTGGAAGAGGCCGTGGAATTGGGCGGGGGTTGGCAGCTGGTAATGATGGTGTTGGTGGTGGATCTGATGGTAGTGGCAAGAGCAAAATAGGACCGAATGCAGGAGGTGTTGAGCCTGCGTCATTGTCTGGCTACATAAGGCCTCGAACGCTTAGTTTTCTAGGAGTTGGCAAACCGCTTTTAAAGCCAGAGCATCAGGAAAAAGTTTTGTCTTACATTGCTGACTCAGCCTCCAGCTCTATCGCCTCCTCTTCTTCAGTTGTAAAAAGTAAAAGCACTGAGTCGTCATTGGAGGCTCATGTTCATGAACCACACCTTTCCTTGTGTCCTTCACCCCAACCAAGATTGAAGGATGACGCAGGCCATACTACTGATTACTCCATGGAGCTGTTTTCACATACCATGCCTGGATTATCAAGTGAAATGGTGAATTACCCAGGCCAAGATGAATCTGACATGGAGTGCACTGATGCACAGCCGCTGATGGATGATTCTGCTGGTACATTCACTCAGAGCACTACATTGTCCTCGCAGTGTACAGAGCCAGATTCTGACCCTGATGAGACTCAGGTGCCCCTTCCCGCACACTATACCACCATACACGGTGACACAGAGGAAGGTGCACATGACATAGAAGAGGAGGTGATGGATGACCCAGTTGTTGACCCAGATTGGCATCCATTGGGGGAAGAGGGTGCTGCTTCCAATAGCTCAGATGAGGAGCATCCACAGCAGACATCGACATCGCAACAGCTGTTATCTGGCAGGCCCGGAGCACTCCAAAGACAGGTTCCAAACATCAAAAGAGTTGCTGGACAGCTTGTCCAGAGGGTCAAAAGATCACAGCGTGCTAGGCCGCAAAATGTCTGCCAAAGTAGGAAGAGTGCAGTGTGGCACTTTTTTGAACAAAATCCTCATGATCAGGCCAAGGTTATCTGTAAGAAGTGCGCCAAGACCTTTAGCCGAGGGAAAAATCTGAAAAATTTGAATACCAGTTGCATGCTTAGACATTTAACCAGCATGCACTTGCAAGCGTGGACACAACACCAAACCTCAAGTGCCACATGTGCAACTGATCACAACGAAGGTAGTCATCAACGCTACATTGTTTCCCCCACTGTAAGCCCACCGGTTAGCACAGCAGCAAATGTTGAGGTGTCGTTGTAAGGCCACAGCAGTTAGGGAATCCCACTGTTATATCAACGAAAGACTGATTCTAGGCCATCAGAAAGAACACCAACTCCATCACCATCATCAACCCTCTCTCAGTCCGCCCTGTCCACCGCTACTTCCACCATATGCAGCTCTCAAGTCCAGCTCACCCTCCCAGACACTATGAGTAGGTCAAGAAAGTACTCAGTCTCTCATCCGCGTACACTGGGTTTGAACGCCCACATTGCCAAACTAATCTCGTTTGAGATGATGCCCTTTCGGTTGGTGGAAAGGACAGCTTTCCGCGAACTCATGGCCTATGCAGTACCACGCTATGACCTACCCAGTCGCCACTTCTTCTCTCGCAAAGCCATCCCAGCCCTCCACCATCATGTGAAAGACCGCATTGTCCATGCACTCAAGCAGTCAGTGAGCGGAAAGGTGCACCTCACAACTGATGCATGGTCCAGTCGGCATGGCCAGGGCTGTTACGTGTCCATCACTGCGCACTGGGTTAATGTGGTGGATGCAGGGTCCACAGGGGACAGCGGTGGTGGGACAGTGCTGCCTAGCCCACGGTATAGGAAACAGTTGGCTGTAGGCGTTCCACCCTCCTCCTCCTCCTCCAGAAGCGAAAGCTCGTCCACAGAGCGCAGTCATACGAGCACTCCATCTGCAGCTGCCACTGTTGCACACGATGTGTCCCCCTATCGAGCAGCTAGTGGAAAGCGTCAGCAGGCTGTGTTGCAGATGATGTGTTTGGGCGACAGACATACCGCCGAGGTGCTGGCCGAGTACTTGAAGCGACAAACTGAGTCATGGCTGGGCAGTGTACATCTTGAGGCAGGCAAGGTAGTTAGTGATAATGGCCGTAATTTTGTGGCAGTCATAGCCCTTTCAAAACTCAGCCACATACCTTGCTTGGCTCACACCTTGAATCTGGTGGTGCAGTGCTTCCTCAAAAATTATCCGGAGTTAACAGCCCTGCTCCAGAAGGTGCGAAGACTGTGCGCACACATCCGCCGGTCGCCTGTACACTCCGTTCGTATGCAGAAGCTGCAGCGATTGCTCCACCTTCCCAACCACCACCTCATTATCGACATTGCAATAAGGTGGAACTCCACCCTGCACATGGTGGAGCGGCTGTGCGAGCAGAGGCAGGCCATAATGCATTTGTGGGAGGATACACGGCCAGGCACTTTGAGAGCAGACATGGAGTTGACAGGTGTGCAGTGGTCGAAGCTGAAAGACCTCTGTAAAGTCCTTCAGTGTTTTGAGGAATGCACACGGCTGGTAAGCGCAGACGACGCCATCCTAAGCATGAGCATCCCACTTATGCGTCTGCTCATGCAAACTTTGACGCACCTTAAGGAGCAGGCGTCTGCAGCCAATGTTGATGAGGAGGAAGAGGAGGAGGGAATCCTTGATGACATTCAGCCATTGTCTGCTCAGGGACCTCTCCTGGACGAGGTGGAGGAAGAAGAGGAGGAGGAGGATGATGATGGGGATGATTACTTAGGGGAGGAGGATGCATCTCGTGGGGCAAGTGAAAATGTTGGCGTGGCAAGGTCTGGTACAGGGTTTGTGCGTGACTGGAGGGATGTGGATTTGCCAGAAAGTGCTCTTCCAACCAGCACTCGCAGTGCATCATTGACACCGGGAACATTGGCCCACATGTCAGATTATGCCTTGCGGATCCTAAAAAGGGACCCCCGCATTGCAAAATGATGAACGATGACGACTACAGGTTGGCCAGCATCCTGGATCCACGCTATAAAGGCAAATTACAAAACATCATGCCACAGGAGAACCTTGACCTAATATTGGCTAATAAACAAGCAACTCTGGTAAATCGGTTGCTTGAGGCATTCCCAGCACACAGCAGCGGTGATGGTTCTCACACGAGCCTTACGGGCCGGGGGCAGCTTGGCAGAGGTGTTCGTGGTGCACACAGCAGAAGTGGCGTTGGAGACAGGGGTTTCATGACAATGTTATGGACTGATTTTTCAAATACCGCTCACACAACTGGTAATACTGCATCGATGGAAAGTGACAGGAGACAGCAGTTGTCAACCATGGTTACAAACTACTTTTCCTCCCATATCGATGTTCTCCCACACAGGTCATTCCCCTTTGACTATTGGGCCGCTAAACTGGACACCTGGCCTGAATTGGCACAATATGCCTTACAGGAGCTCGCTTGCCCAGCTGCAAGTGTGCTATCGGAAAGAGTCTTCAGTGCAGCTGGATCAATCCTGACAGAAAAAAGGACCCGTCTGTCAACCCAAAATGTGGATGATCTAACCTTCATTAAAATTAACCATGCATGGGTTTCCAAGGATTTTGTCCCACCTTCCCCTGATGACACATAGGGTGACAGAAAAATGGCTTGCTTTGGTCCACCTCTTCCTGGGACTTGACCTATTTCGCCTTTTGCATCAGCTGAATGTCCAACATCAACATATGCCACTTTCTAAAACTCCCTAACTGTGCTGCCTCCCCCCCATGTCCGGGGTCACCACCTAGCGCACGACACCGTGCGAGTGCCGTTGCCCTGGACAGGTGGGTAGGCCGACTCTTGGGCGCGGGCACTGGCACAGGGTCCCTCATAGTGCAATCAAGTGTCTCTGACGGTGGTAGTGCACACCCGCCGTCAGACACACCGCTGTACTATGAGGGGCCCAGTGCCAGTACCGACGCCCACGAGTGGGCCCCCCTTGCTTGGGCAGGGCCCCAGCATTTGCAATCTTTACCTCTCCCTGCTCCTCCGCTGTGTAATCTGGGCCGTCAAATCCATACCGTGCCTGACACCGTCTGAGCCTGCCTCCTGAGACATATATTTTGAATGTGTATGCTATCCATACATGTTATCCGGGGATACGGTACCCTTTCTAACCTTTGTGCAATCCCGTCAAATCCATACTGGGCCTGACACCGTCTGAGCCTGCCTCCTGAGACATATATTTTGAATGTGTACGCTATCCATACATGTTATCCGGGGATACGGTACCCTTTCTAACCTTTATGCAATCACGTGCAATCCATACTGGGCCTAACACCGTCTGAGCCTGCCTCCTGAGACATATATTTTGAATGTGTATGCTATCCATACATGTTATCCGGGGATACGGTACCCTTTCTAACCTTTGTGCAATCACGTGCAATCCATACAGGGCCTAACACCGTCTGAGCCTGCCTCCTGAGACATATATTTTGAATGTGTACGCTATCCATACATGTTATCCGGGATACGGTACCCTTTCTAACCTTTGTGCAATCACGTGCAATCCATACTGGGCCTAACACCGTCTGAGCCTGCCTCCTGAGACATATATTTTGAATGTGTACGCTATCCATACATGTTATCCGGGGATACGGTACCCTTTCTAACCTTTGTGCAATCACGTGCAATCCATACTGGGCCTAACACCGTCTGAGCCTGCCTCCTGAGACATATATTTTGAATGTGTACGCTATCCATACATGTTATCCGGGGATACGGTACCCTTTCTAACCTTTGTGCAATCACGTGCAATCCATACTGGGCCTAACACCGTCTGAGCCTGCCTCCTGAGACATATATTTTGAATGTGTACGCTATCCCTACATGTTATCCGGGGATACGGTACCCTTTCTAACCTTTGTGCAATCACGTGCAATCCATACTGGGCCTAACACCGTCTGAGCCTGCCTCCTGAGACATATATTTTGAATGTGTACGCTATCCATACATGTTATCCGGGGATACGGTACCCTTTCTAACCTTTGTGCAATCACGTGCAATCCATACTGGGCCTAACACCGTCTGAGCCTGCCTCCTGAGACATATATTTTGAATGTGTATGCTATCCATACATGTTATCTGGGGATACGGTACCCTTTCTAACCTTTGTGCAATCACGTGTAATCCATACTGGGTGTGAGAACGGCTGGCGAGCTGTTAAGCAAGCTACAGCACCTGTGGTTTGCACACGTAAGTTTTTCATGTTTTCAGGAATGACGGTTAGGCCTAATTCCGGAACTGCAGTTGACCTGCACTTACTGGGAAATCATTGTTCGCGGGTAATAATTGTAATCAGTGATCCCCATCACTAACGTTGTTCAGCGGGTTATCTGCACCTGTAAGCGACAAACGCTCGCCTTTTCAGTGTAGCGCACATGCAGCCATGGACATGTAAGGGCATGACACACCAGTTATTGGCCAATCTCATGTTCCAGAGCCTCACGTGTCCCTCTAGTAAGCCGGACTCGGACCGCGGGGCATGACGGAGTCTCGTTCGTTAACGGAATTAAGCTTGCAATGTGTGCATCTGTTCTGTAGCTGGCATGGTTGAGGTTTCCCAGGTGGAGTCGAATTTAACCGTAGGCTCTACTCCTGGTGGTGCCCTTCTGGACATTCCTTTAAGGTTCAGCTTTGCAACCATACTGCCCACGTAAAACAAACACTTTGCCTTCATGAACGCTGTTTGGAGGGTCATGACTCGTGGTAATAACGCCGCCCAATCAGTTAACCTGCTAGAGAGATCCTTCGTTGCTCCCAAGCATGACATCACACTCCCTAGGAGGAAGGTAATGCCACTGTGGCGACCGTACTCCTGGGGGCGACACAAGTGCACTGATGCCCAGCCACTGCTCGATGAATCTGCTGGTACATTGACCCAGACCACTACATTCCCCTCGCACGCTACACGGCCTGAATCTGACCCTGATGAACTCAGGTTACCCTTCCCATATACAGTTCCATCTTACACGGTGACAAAGAGGAAGCTGCAGATGAAAGTGCAGGTTCGGCCCACCCGCCATCAGACACACCACCGTACTATCAGGGGCCCTGTGCCAGTGCCGTCACCAACGAGTGGGCCCCCCCTGCTTGCTCAGGATCACAGCACTTGCAAGGTTGAAATACTGTGCAGTGAGATGGAAGATGGGGACGACGAGGAGTCCAGACTAGTACAGGGATTCCCTAGCGAGGAGACTTATTTGATTGTTTTCAATGTTCGGGACAGCAATTTTTGGGGAGCACGTTACTCTGGAGAATGATAGATGGGGCCCACCATACACTGGAACATTCCAAAGGTGGACATCAGACACTGGAGCAGCATTTACAGGGCCCATTATACACTAGAGCATTAGAAATGGGGCCCATTATGTTTGGAGCATTATTTGGGCCCATAAGACAGTGGAGCTTCATCCATGGGGACCAACATATACTGTAGCATTATGTGGAGCTCATCATATACTGCTTCAAACATTATATGGGACCAATGATTCTGTATGGAGAAATAGATGGGCCTCGTCATGAGATGTAAAAAGTGAAGTATTTTTCATTGTACTATACCGCTATTTCTCTGCCGTATCGGAGCATGATGAGTTGTGGTATGTGTTAAAGGGGCGCTCTTTCGCCCAGGGCACATGAAAACCTGCAGCCAGCCCTCCCCCCCCCACAACTTTAGCCAAATAACCCCCATTTTTCAGTGCGTAACTTGTATTATGAAGTTAATTAAGGTTGACAAGCTTAAGTAAGAAGAATTGATGCTTTTGGCATTCAAATGGGCACTGTAGGTGTGTTTCCTGTCCTCCTCTCACTGCCGACTTTTATTCCCCATTGACTTACATTGGGTTTCTTGCTTCGGGACGACCCCGACTTTTCCCTATAATCGGACGATCTTGCTCGACCCGACTTTTGGAAAAGTCGGGTTTCACGAAACGAAACGCGACCCTAAAAAACCAAAAGTCGCTCAACTCTATATGCATCATGTAATAATGGGGGGCAGGTCAGTGAGGGGTCAGCGACCTGTCATAAGCCAATACAGATGAATATGTAATCAGAGCACCACATAAAGCCCCGCCCACAGCCCCACCCACAGCCCCGCCCCAGAGCACGAGAATCTCATTAACTGAAAACTACAAATACAGATTAGACAACAGTAAACCAGAGTTGCCCTCATTTATGGTGGACCATTGGAGCTACTATGAATCCTGACCAGAAGATTAGAGAAAATAATATTGCTCCCCATTTCAGGAGAGATTGTGCAGTAATCTGAATTCCTTAGGATCGAAAACAATGTAATTGGTTGTAAGTTCTATAGAAAAGGGCTTTCAATGCCCAAAGTCATTTGAACAGTTTTGGGTGGAGGAGAATGTTGTGGTCTAGAGGGAAAATGGTGATCATGGTAATACGGCCGGACTACACCACCGATAAAGCAGCCACAGCCGGTGACTGAGAGGAATCTGTGACTTCTCTGCATTCAGTGGTTACTACTCACCTGGGTAGTCATATGTGGGAATCTCCTCTTTACACCGCTCATCACCCCTCACATATGTCTCTGTAGTATTAATATGGGTCAGATCTTCACCCTGAAACAAATATTGTAAAAGTCACCGACAGATGGAGAAGTCCCATCTATGATCAGCTCTAATCCTGCCATCTCCACCGTTCTCATTACACAAGTATAAAACATATAATACTGGTGGATAAAACAAGACTGAGCACAAGACCTTCACAGCCGTCTACACATCATAGGGGAGATCTCCTGACACCTTCTCTCCATCTACCTGATGATCCTGAGGAGCACTGGGATCTTCTTGTTTCCAGTCCTGTGGAAGAAGAGGACGGGGACATCTCTCTGGTGTTGTCGTCTTACTGGATAGATCTGGAGGAAACACATACAGGGACTGAACTCATTCTCTACATACAGATAATTATAGGCCGTGTGTATTTAGTCCTGTCTATTACCTGGAGATGTGAGGGGCTGGGGAACCTCCATTATGATGTTCCTGTACAGATCTCTGTGTCCTTCTAAATACTCCCACTCCTCCATGGAGAAATAGACAGCAACATCCTGACACCTTATAGGAACCTGACACATACAATGATACCGTCATCCCCCGATCCCTTCATAGTGTTACTGTATATTGTCCCAGCATTCCCAGCAGTGTCACCTCTCCAGTCAGCAGCTCAATCATCTTGTAGGTGAGTTCTAGGATCTTCTGGTCATTGATGTCCTCATGGATCAGGGGGTGAGGTGGAGGCCCCGTGATTGGGCTCAGGGGTCTTCCACATCCCTCAGACACAGGGTCCTGACAGCGGTCACTAGAGGTCTTCTTCACCACTGTGTAATCCTGGTTATGGAGAGACACATTAATAAATCTCACTACAGACATTTCCAGAGTCCTCACCTCTCCAGTTCTGTCCATCTGTTATTCCCATAGATAAGAATGATGTTATGTGACGTCATCAGAATCTCTCACCTCTCCAGTGAGACGGAAGAGGATCTCTAGGGTGAGGTGTAATATCCTCCCTGCCATCTTGTCTCTGTCCATATCCATCCTTGATGGGTAAATCAGGAAAATTCTCTTCTGTAGAAGATCTTCACTGAGAGGATCCGATATTGTAGAGACCTGAATGAGAAGAAGATGATCCGATGTAACATCATAAGAATCCTGTGTAATAATACACTTACTGGAGATAATAAGGGAAACATATGAGGAGATTTATTATCTTACAGGGTTTAGTTTTCTCCCCTGACATCTACTAATAAAACCTATATATTTAGACCACAGACAACAAGCAGTTTCCTCCTCGGAGTCGGCAGCTGAACACGTTCCTCATAGACTCATCTTCCATAACGCTAATTCTCGTCTCATTTACCGACACTGGAATCGGCATTAGCAATACTGCAGGAGATATTCATTACACGCGACATGAGAAATAACTCCTTCATGATGAGGACGACATCTTCATCTTCTACTGCGGCTCTAGAGACAGATGTGGCCAGAGTCGGTCACTGCCTCCATCCCCACCGGCCGTCTATATGAAGGTTTCCCGTCTTCCCCGCACTGGAATCTTCTCTCATGTTAGATCTCAGCTCTGAGTCACACACAGAAGTTTGAGGCTTTTCTGGAAGAACAGGACAGGAGAGATCTGAGGCCGATGTCTCCATGTACAGGGATTCCCCTCGGGATAAGAGGCTTTTCTATCCCTTTCCCCCAATTAGAGGGGACACCTGTGGATATCGGGGTCTTTACCGGCTGCAGTCCTGGGGGGGATTTACTCGGTAACGTGGACGTTGGACAAACGTCACCATCAATTCCCATCAGAGTGAAGGAACATCGCTCCTCTATTCAGCTCTATGGATCCAGGATGAAATCCACTGCGGCCCCTGCAAGAAAAGAGCGAAGTCTGGTGAGACCCCCGAGGCCGGAGATTTCTACAGCTGCTCTGTGCGCACAGGACCTGTGATGAGGTCACAGGAGAGGCGGAGTCAGGGGTCACATGATCAGGGGCCTCAGTGTGGGCAGGACTCTGCTGTGCTGGTTGTCATGGTGCTGGATGAGGGGAAGTTTATGTGTGGGGTCAGGAGGGGTTTACAGGGTGGATGTAGCAGAGCCGCGTGTGTACGAGGTGTACGGAGCGGAGCCGTGTGTGTACGAGGTGTACGGAGCGGAGCCGCGTGTGTACGAGGTGTACGGAGCGGAGCCATGTGTGTACGAGGTGTACGGAGCGGAGCCGTGTGTGTACGAGGTGTACGGAGCGGAGCCGTGTGTGTACGAGGTGAATGGAGCGGAGTCGTGTGTGTACGAGGTGTACGGAGCGGAGCCGTGTGTGTACGAGGTGTACGGAGCGGAGCCGTGTGTGTACGAGGTGTACGGAGCGGAGCCGTGTGTGTACGAGGTGAATGGAGCGGAGTCGTGTGTGTACGAGGTGTACGGAGCGGAGCCGTGTGTGTACGAGGTGTACGGAGCGGAGCCGTGTGTGTACGAGGTGTACGGAGCGGAGCCGTGTGTGTACGAGGTGTACGGAGCGGAGCCGTGTGTGTACGAGGTGAATGGAGCGGAGCCGTGTGTGTACGAGGTGTACGGAGCAGAGCCGTGTGTGTACGAGGTGTACGGAGCGGAGCCGTGTGTGTACGAGGTGTACGGAGCGGAGCCGTGTGTGTATGAGGTGTATGGAGCGGAGCCGTGTGTGTACGAGGTGTACGGAGCGGAGCCGTGTGTGTACGAGGTGTACGGAGCGGAGCCGTGTGTGTACGGAGGGGACCACTCTGTGTACTCTGTATTCCCCTATCTTCAGTCACAGACCCCTCTGTGAACGCTGTATACACCTGTATTCCCTCAGCTTCCGTCACAGACTCCCATGTACGCGGTATACACCCATATACCCACAGCTTCAGTCGCAGACCCCTCTGTGTACACTGTATATGTGGCGCCCCTGGGGCTCGGTCGCCACAGATGTACTGCATCTTCTCCTAAGGTGTAGTGCCCCACCACCTAGGTAAGTTGGGAACTCCTTTCCACGCTCCAACACCTGAACCCACACACAGGATAGTTCAGCAATGGACCAGATTGCAGCTCCACGCTTAGAGTATAGCAGAGCACCTTTCGTGGGTCCTTGCTTTGTAACACGAGATGGTTGGGAAGGTTTAGAATGACAGGTCAGTCTGACGGGAGGTCAGGCGGGAGAAGGACAGTCAGTCAGGAGAGACTGAGGATGGGTCCGAGAGAGAGAGAGGAAGGAGTTCTGCAGCTGCCTCAGTGATCTGAGCCAGCTGACACGGGAAGGGAACAGAAGGAGAAGACATAGAACTGCAACCTAAGCTTCCATAAGAGAGAGAAGGAACAGCACGGAACGAAGGAGTAGGAGAACAGAGAGGAGTTGTGGGTTGGAAGAGGAACCCTGCCTATAGGTTCTCAGCGCAAGGCCGGGGCCCGGTCCCCGAGGTTGTATGGACACTTATGTTTCTGCAGAAGACACCGGTAGAGTAGTTGGCTGTAAATGCACTACTCCCATCCAAGACTTGGGGCACAAAAGCAACACGGATAGAGAGCCAGGACTCAGGATAAAGGGAGTCCCCGAGAGAGGCTACAGCTGTCTGCCGTACGAGGAGAGCTGTTAGGAACATCTGACAGGAGGAACTTCAGAGTACCACGGTACTGGAGCTCTTCACACTAAAAGGCACAATAGAGGAGTCATTCAGGAGAGGTACAAGTTGGCGGGGTGTTGGAGAGGAGAATCCTGACTTGCCCGGGAGGTTGATTGAGTCTCTACCCCGGAGGACACGGCACAGAGGCAGGCGCCAGTGTGTACCACGAACTGTGAGTAAAGCTTTGGAACTACAAGCCCTGGTGTCTTCCATTCCTTTGTGCGCCAACACCTTCAGCACTGCTACATCTTGGTACCAACATTCCTCACACCGCCTGCGCCTATACACTGCCCTGGGGTTACATCTTCACCTGTGGGGAGCTACACCATCTATGCTGCAACACACCATCAGCCCCAGAGGATCTGCATGCAGCGTTGGCTTTAACATCTTGCTTGCCAAACACCACAGGTGGCGTCACGAACTATTCCACTTCATTAACAACACACCACCATTGATTTGGGCGCCCAGGGCCACAGACCGGGTCACCGCCGCTGTGACACATCCCGCTGACACCGGTACCGAGTACCCCACAGCCCTGGGATGGGGCGACCCATATACACCTGTATACCCACATGTGCTGCTGGGAAAACACGGACATAAGAGCAGCACCGTATGTCAAATAGGGGACACGTGGCATCTGTGAAAACCATGACAGGTCGTGTGAAGGGGCCGTACAGTCACATAATAGAAAACATTAGCAGAATTGCCGTCATTTTCTAAATCCTACCTCACAAACAGCAGAATAAAAAGTGATTAAAAACAAGTCCTACATGTTCCCCAAACTACTAATGTTATAATAATAGTAATAAAGTCCTTTCTTTTATGTGCATGTATATATATACAGTGGGGCAAAAAAGTATTTAGTCAGTCAGCAATAGTGCAAGTTCCACCACTTAAAAAGATGAGAGGCGTCTGTAATTTACATCATAGGTAGACCTCAACTATGGGAGACAAACTGAGAAAAAAAAATCAAGAAAATCACATTGTCTGTTTTTTTTTTTCATTTTATTTGCATATTATGGTGGAAAATAAGTATTTGGTCAGAAACAAGCAATCAAGATTTCTGGCTCTCACAGACCTGTAACTTCTTCTTTAAGAGTCTCCTCTTTCCTCCACTCATTACCTGTAGTAATGGCACCTGTTTAAACTTGTTATCAGTATAAAAAGACACCTGTGCACACCCTCAAACAGTCTGACTCCAAACTCCACTATGGTGAAGACCAAAGAGCTGTCAAAGGACACCAGAAACAAAATTGTAGCCCTGCACCAGGCTGGGAAGACTGAATCTGCAATAGCCAACCAGCTTGGAGTGAAGAAATCAACTGTGGGAGCAATAATTAGAAAATGGAAGACATACAAGACCACTGATAATCTCCCTCGATCTGGTGCTCCACGCAAAATCCCACCCCGTGGGGTCAGAATGATCACAAGAACGGTGAGCAAAAATACCAGAACCACGCGGGGGGACCTAGTGAATGAACTGCAGAGAGCTGGGACCAATGTAACAAGGCCTACCATAAGTAACACACTACGCCACCATGGACTCAGATCCTGCAGTGCCAGACGTGTCCCACTGCTTAAGCCTGTACATGTCCGGGCCTGTCTGAAGTTTGCTAGAGAGCATTTGGATGATCCAGAGGAGTTTTGGGAGAATGTCCTATGGTCTGATGAAACCAAACTGGAACTGTTTGGTAGAAACACAACTTGTCGTGTTTGGAGGAAAAAGAATACTGAGTTGCATCCATCAAACACCATACCTACTGTAAAGCATGGTGGTGGAAACATCATGCTTTGGGGCTGTTTCTCTGCAAAGGGGCCAGGACGACTGATCCGGGTACATGAAAGAATGAATGGGGCCATGTATCGTGAGATTTTGAGTGCAAACCTCCTTCCATCAGCAAGGGCATTGAATAAGAAACGTGGCTGGGTCTTTCAACATGACAATGATCCAAAGCACACCGCCAGGGCAACGAAGGAGTGGCTTCGTAAGAAGCATTTCAAGGTCCTGGAGTGGCCTAGCCAGTCTCCAGATCTCAACCCTATAGAAAACCTTTGGAGGGAGTTGAAAGTCCGTGTTGCCAAGCGAAAAGCCAAAAACATCACTGCTCTAGAGGAGATCTGCATGGAGGAATGGGCCAACATACCAACAACAGTGTGTGGCAACCTTGTGAAGACTTACAGAAAACGTTTGACCTCTGTCATTGCCAACAAAGGATATATCACAAAGTATTGAGATGAAATTTTGTTTCTGACCAAATACTTATTTTCCACCATAATATGCAAATAAAATGAAAAAAAAACAGACAATGTGATTTTCTGGATTTTTTTTTCTCAGTTTGTCTCCCATAGTTGAGGTCTACCTATGATGTAAATTACAGACGCCTCTCATCTTTTTAAGTGGTGGAACTTGCACTATTGCTGACTGACTAAATACTTTTTTGCCCCACTGTATATATATATGCATACGTGTATGTGTGTGAGTATATATATATACTGTACAGTATATACATGATTGCATATATGCCATTATTATGCCTAGACACTCTTTTCAGCTGATGTAATACTTGGCTGTAATGCTTAGGTTGCTATCCTTATCTAACGTACAAAAATAAAATGTCATACCTTTACTTCTCTGGTAACGTAGATAAGAATTGTTTACAGCTAAGCATATTCCAATGTATGCACTATATTTGAAAATGTAGTATTTTGAACACCCTATTCTTTTCTTATTTAAACTCTAAGAATCTGTATGGAGTCAGACAGATGACTGCCCACAGCTGGTGTGGTTGTCAATCTTTCTCCATGCCGGCATGACAAATAAAGGATCTTACTTATTCAGGTCTGGACGATTTCTAATTGGAAGACTAAAACCACTGACATTTAGTGCGTTGGCCGAGAAATCCAACACCTTTCCCTCACCGGTGAGTACTGTAAACCGTGCACGGGGGAGTAAGTCCTCCGCCTTGACAGTAGGCGTCAACAGGGGCATTATCAGTTATCCCGGTCTGAGGGAAAGTGACGGATTTCGTATAGTCTAAGGATCTCTGGGAATCGTCTGTATCTGAATACAGGTAAGAACATTTACTAGTTTTCATTATATTCGGTAACCTTGTTAATCCAGTATGAATGTTATTCTAGGAATTGAATGGGGACTGTGATTGTGGACTTTTCCAATTGGGGTTTGTGAGAGGCTCCTGTAAGTTGGAAGTTGTTTACATGCAATTGGAGTTATAATAACTCCTGTAAGTTGCGAAGCTCCATAGGAATGGGGTTTGTTCTTGTAAAAAATTCTGTAGAATGGGTACAAAGCCAGTGTGAGAAGGCAACTGTGTGTGCACGTTAAATTGATCTAGATGGGAGAATCGAGGGAGATTCTCGTCGGATTAAGGAATCCGCTGGATTAACCTAAAATAGAACCCAGTATAAGATGAATTTTGCCAGTATTCTGTTTTGTCTTCTGTACTTTGTTGAATGTTGTTTCCTGGTAAGTGTGCTGTTTTGTCTGTCTTTTAAAATTATATAGAACTAAAACGCCATAAATATATGTTTTATGTTACACATGAGACTCCTTGAATGTTATCTTGAGTGAATGTATAAGGATTGGAATATAAAATCCTGACTGTATAGGGGAGTCCAGTAGGCATGGTTAACAGTCACCTGTGGACTGGAGACAAATCATAGGTTATTATAGTGGTATAAATCACCTAGGTACACGCCACCTGATCCCCATAGAGAATATTCTATGTTGTATTGTTATATGTTTTTCTTTTAATAACACAGAGTGACTGAACCCTCCTCGTTTCACTGAGGAGAGTCTGCGCCGGTGGTGCTCTGAATACCTGATATTAAGAACGGGAACGTCTCTGGATATAAAGAGGCGGTGTCATTGGACTTTATCTCAGCAGTTCAGGTTGTAAGAGTATGAGGGAACTTTACTCTCTTGTCTTATATGTCTCTGTGTATGTGTGTATGTCCAGTCCCTAACTGTGAAAATTGTTGTGTGTTTGTACTGTAAAGGGGGTTTTACACATAGCGATATCGCTAGCGATATCGCTATAACATCACCGATTTTGTGACGTTATAGCGATATCGCTACGTCACCGATTTTGTGACATTATAGTGATATCGCTAGCGATATTGCTATGTATGATACTTACCTCCGACCGGCTCCCCCGCTGTCCATCGCTGATCGCGCGAGAATGTCTGGCTCCATTTCTCGTTGTCAGCTTCCTGCTGGGGCTTCCTGCTGGTGCCGACGAGCGACGCGTGGAGGTGGGCGGGAGGACGTCAGGATCGCTGTGTGTGAAAGGTAAGTATCATCCGCTGCGTCGCTGCTGCATCGCTGGTGAGGTCTGCCTGTTCACTAGCGATCATTTAGCGATGCACTAGCGATCCTGACCTGGTCGGATCGCTGGTCAGATCGCTGGTACATCGCTAAATGTAAAGGGCCTTTGCACTAGTCAGAAGTCCTTGTGAGCATATGTATCTTTGTGATATCAGTAGCCATAGTCCTTGGGGCACTTTGTTATTATTACACTGTGTTGTCACACTCGCCCCTTACAGGCCTTCATCGGACGGAGGTGGCACGATATAGATACAAGCTGGTGAATACCTAGGACATAGTGTAATCAGTGAGGATTATTTAGATCCTGGATATTAGTAGCAGTAATTGTATTGTTGCTACTGGTTTATTATCTTCTTGTTGACTTATGAATTTCACTGATATTTGTGAGATTTCATACAAGTGGGTAGAAATCCATTGTGCTCCAGGGTTTATATTGTGTATAGTCCTCATCTTGTTTGTCTTTTGTATTTAAGAATTTCATGTAACATCCTTATGGGACTTTGTCCCATAGCTATATTTTAAGGTCTTGTCCTCATTGTAAAGGTACTGTCACACTTAGCGATGCACCAGCGATCCTGACCGCGTCATATCGCTGGTCGGGATCGCTGGTGCATCGCTAAGTGGTCGCTAGTGAGCTGCCACACAGGCAGATCTCACCAGCAACATCGCAGGGGTCGGGGGTCGTTACTTACCTGTCAGACGAGGCGATCCTGATGTCCTCTCGCCCGCGTCCACGCGTTGCTCGTCGGCGCCAGCAGGAAGCCCAGCAGGAAGCTGACGACGAGAAACGGTCCAGGACGTTCTCGCGCGATCAGCGATAACCAGCGGGGGAGCGGGTTGTAGGTAAGTATCAGACAGCGATATCGCTAGCAATATTGCTATAACGTCATAAAAACCAGTGACGTTATAGCGATATTGCTAGCGATATCGCTTAGTGTGACAGGCCCTTAAGGCAGAATTGTTATTGACCATTTCATCTGATGGCTGGAAAGTTATTAAGATTGTACCAAGAAGGTATCCCTGGAATGAGACCGGATATGGTCCTTTCTCATCAGGTACCCAGAGAGAACAGTCTTCAGATCAGATGTGCAATGTGTCCTTATTGGTAACTTATAGGCCTAACTCTTACATATTATAACAAATAGAGAGTAAACATTCTATATCCCTGACAATGTCTTTTTAATCTTGAAAAACTAGGAGACGGCACCACCCAGAGCAAACAGTCCTGAGGTGGGAGATAAGCTGTGAGCCTGAGGATTGTTGTGGAATGTGGTTGTGGTTTTGAGATAAGAAGGGGCCACTAGAAGAGCTGAGTGTGTCCCCTGACCGATGGGTTGTATTTGATGGTAAACTACTTTGATAAAATGTGAAAATTTGGTACAAGAAATGTGTAATGAGAGGAAATATTTAATTTGGCTAAATTAGAAATACATTTATAAAACACTGTATTTCCAGAAGTAACCGTCCTTGTGGGAAGCCATGAGGTCACTTCTCTTGTTGATTCAGCAGCAGCACTAGAACCTTAGTCCATCCAGAAGAGATACCGACTATTGGACTGTCTGCTGCCTGCATAGTGGTAAAAGGAGCAAGTGGTAAGCCACAGAGGACCATTGTCTACGCAGGCTCGGACTGGCCCACCGGAGAACCGGAGGATTCTCTGGTGGGCCCAGGCACTAACACCTGCTGGCTTACTGGCCAGCAAGTGCCTAGGGCCCCACTGCTCCAAGGGCCCCCACTGCTCGAGGGCCCCCAAGTCAGTGGGTATAGGGCCCCTGAGTCAAGGGGGCCCACCCTGTGCCAGCTAGCAGCAGCAGGAGACAAGTTCCTGTCCCCACTGCTAAAACGAAATGAATATTCACGCTTCTCCATGCCCCTATGGGTGTGGAGAGGCGTGAATACCATTCCTCTTTAATAGTGGGCAGCCCATCCCCAGCACCGCACCACACACACAGCACCGTATCACTCTCACACACAGCACCACACACACTGCACCGTATCACTCTCACACACAGCACCACACACACTGCACCGTATCACTCTCACACACAGCACCACACACACTGCACCGTATCACTCTCACACACAGCACCACACACACAGCACCGTATCACTCTCACACACAGCACCACACACACAGCACCGTATCACTCTCACACACAGCACCACACACACTGCACCGTATCACTCTCACACACAGCACCACACACACTGCACCGTATCACTCTCACACACAGCACCACACACACTGCACCGTATCACTCTCACACACAGCACCACACACACATCACCGTATCACTCTCACACACAGCACCACACACACAGCACCGTATCACTCTCACACACAGCACCACACACACAGCACCGTATCACTCACACACACAGCACCACACACACAGCACCGTATCACTCTCACACACAGCACCACACACACTGCACCGTATCACTCTCACACACAGCACCACACACACTGCACCGTATCACTCTCACACACAGCACCACATACACTGCACCGTATCACTCTCACACACAGCACCACACACACAGCACCGTATCACTCTCACACACAGCACCACACACACTGCACCGTATCACTCTCACACACAGCACCACACACACTGCACCGTATCACTCTCACACACAGCACCACACACACTGCACCGTATCACTCTCACACACAACACCACACACACACATCACCGTATCACTCTCACACACAGCACCACACACACTGCACCGTATCACTCTCACACACAGCACCACACACACTGCACCGTATCACTCTCACACACAGCACCACACACACTGCACGTATCACTCTCACACACAGCACCACACACACAGCACCGTATCACTCTCACACACAGCACCACATACACTGCACCGTATCACTCTCACACACAGCACCACACACACAGCACCGTATCACTCTCACACACAGCACCACACACACACACAGGCACACAGCACATCACACCTCCCCGCAGCCGCAGCACTTCCCGGCTTCCTGCTTTCTGGGCGTTTCCTGTCTGTGACAGCCCAGCGGGATGACATCATCATCCAGTGTTCTGTATCAGAGGGAAAGCTGCCAGAGAGAAAGAGGCTTCCGGGATGTGCTGCTGCGGGGAGGTGAGTTGTGATGTGTGCCTGTGTGTGTGTATGTGGTGCTGTGTGTGTGAGAGTGATGCGGTTCTGTGTGTGTGTGTGTGATGAGTTGCTATGTGAGTGAGTGATGCGGACCGGTGCTGTGTGTATGTGTGTGTGTGTGTGAGGGGTGGTGGGAGGCAATGATGGAGGTGATGGGCAATGATATTGGTGGGGGAAGCAATGATGGAGGTGATGGTCAATGATGGCAGTGGGGGAGACAATGATGGAGGTGATGGGCAATGATGGCAGTGGGGGAGACAATTATGGAGGTGTTGGGCAATGATATTGGTGGGGGAAGCAATGATGGAGGTGATGGACAGTGATATTGGTGGGGGGAGGCAATGATGGCAGTGGGGGAGACAATGCTGGAGGTGATGGGCAATGATATTGTTGGGGGAGGCAATAATGGAGGTGATGGGAAATGGTGGTGGTGGGGGGAGGCAATAATGGAGGTGATGGGCAATTATGGAGGTGATGGACAATGATGGAGGTAATGGGCAATGATGGCAGTGGGGGAGACAATGATGGAGGTGATGGCCAATGGTATTGATGGGGAAGCAATAATGGAGGTGATGGACAATGATGGCGGTGAGGAGGCAATGGCCAATGATGGAGGTGAAGGGTAATGATGGAGGTGATGGGTAATGATGGAGGTGATGGGCAATGATGGAGGTAATGGGCAATGATGGCAGTGGGGGAGACAATGATGGAGGTGATGGGCAATGATATTGGTGGGGGAGGCAATGATGGCAGTGGGGGAGACAATGATGGAGGTGATGGGCAATGATATTGGTGGGGGAGGCAATAATGGAGGTGATGGTTAATGATGGTGGTGGGGGAGGTAATAATGGAGGTGATGGACAATGATGGCGGTGGGGGAGGCAATGATGGAGGTGATGGGCAATGATGGAGGTGATGGGTAATGATGGAGGTGATGGACAATGATGGAGGTAATGGGCAATGATGGTGGTGGGGGAGGCAATGATGGAGGTGATGGGCAATAATGGTGGGGGGAGACAATGATGGAGGTGATGGACAATGATTGGTGGGGAGGCAATGACGGAGGTGATGGGCAATGATGGAGGTGGGGATGCAATGATTGAGGTGGGGAGGCAATAATGGAGGTGATGGACAATGATGGTGGTGGGGAGAGGCAATAATGAAGGTGATGGGCAATGATGGCGGTGGGGGAGGCAATCATGGAGGTGATGGACAATGATGGTGGTGGGGGAGGCAATGATGGAGGTGATAAAATGGACAATGATGGTGGGGAGGAGGCAATGATTGAGGTGATGGAATGAGCAGTGGTGGGGGAGAATGATAGGGATGGTGGGGGAGAAGGAAATGATGGAGGTGGTGATGAGGACAATGATGGGGGTGGAGAGGGGCTGCATTATACTCTATGGGGGGCTGCATTATATTCTGATGGGGATTGCATTATCCTCAGGGGACATTATATTCTGGGGGGCTACATCATACTATATGAGGGGGCTACAGTATACTCTATGGGGGGCTGCATTATATTCTGTGGTGGGGCGGCATTATTCTCTCAGGGGACTACATTATATTCTGGGGGGCTACATCATACTATATGAGGGGGCAGCATTATGCCCTTTTAGGGGGCTACAGTATTCTCTATGGGGAGGCTGCATTATATTCTGTGTTGGTGCTGTATTATACTATATGGGGGGCTGCATTATGCCCTATGAGGGTGCTACGTTATATTCTATGGTGGGGACTGTGTTATACCTTATGAGGGGGTTGCATTATATTTTATGAGGGAGGCTACATTATATTCTAGGGCTACCCCTCTATGATTCTACCCCAACCCCTGCTACATAATTAAGACGTGTACTACCTTATATTATGCCCCGATATTAGCGTGTTTTACCACACAATTGGTGGTTTTGTATTTATTTCTATGTAGCTACATAGTGGGCCCCAAGAATGATTTTCTCTGGTGGGCCCGAGGTGCTCCAGTCCGACGCTGTGTCTCTGCCTGTGGAGTGTTCTTGGACACTCTATACTGGGATCATAAGGGAACTGTGTCGCCAGTTGTAAACTGTCAGAACAAATTAAATTGTTGTTTTTGCTTTTTAGAGGCCCCGTGCCACATGTTTCCCTCTCCAGATGTAAATTAGATCATGGAAATTCCTTGGTGATTTTGTTGGAGTGTAAGGAAAGTAACGATGGGAGGATTTGGGTGATGGCTCATTTTACAATGCCAGACTGCAGGTATATTCACAAGTACTAAAGTGGAACACCATTTCTAAACCCAGTGTCCATCTGCAGCGAGGCAGGGGAATGAGTGAGAAATGCTGATCCTTTCCTAGAATTAGAGGAAGAATTGACCACATACCCAGGATCTTTGTGGTCCTCATGACCTGCAGATGTGGGATTGATAAAAGGGGTGATTATACCCTGTCCAGCTCACCTTCTAACACAGCCTTGTTTCCAGTAGGGAGGGCGCCCCCATCTGTAAGCGAGGCGGTGATAACAAGAGCCCCCACAGTGCCGGACCCCCATACTCTGCTGAATGACTGGAGGCCGGAACATAAGGTCTTTACAGTGATGTCAGTAATGTCTTCAGCATCCTGGTACATCCAGATATCCAGGTTTGGTTTGTACTCACATATAAGGGGAGCAGGTATACAGTCACCGGAATCCCACAAGGGTACTGTGAATCACCTACTATTGTTTCCAGGTAAAATCGGCTAACCTAGCTCAGTGTGAGTCACCAGAAGGAGCCAGATGCTCTTATATGTGGATAACATGCTATTGGCATTAAAAAAAGAATAAAAACAAATTAGTAACCAAAGGGGTTATCTTTAAAGATGCGAAAAGGAGATAAATCCAGCGAGCCAAGTTTGAAGTACTTAAAAAATCTTCTTTATTTCAAACATAGATTAAAAATATTTCTCCATAGCAGCATATTATAGATATAGGCAGAAATAGGAAAAATTACTGCTGTAAAGCGCACGGCAAGACGCGTTTCGGCTAAACCTTTATCATTGCCATAATACACATTGCTATTTTTCTGGGATATAAGAAGGAAAAGATCCTAAGAAGGTGGTGCTATAGTTGATTAAGCGTTAATAGATCACACTTGTGGGCATCAACCTATAAGGTTAACTATTTAAAAACAAGTGTTAACCCTAACAAAAGCTAATACGCTAGCAGTAATTTTTCCATATATTTTACAAATATTTTACAATACATGATATAACAGAATATATTTACAGAGATTTTATTCTCCTGTTGTCCTCCACAATATTTCTATAATATAATTTTTGCTCAAAAAAGTATATTTATAAACTTAGAACAAAGCAGGTTGTAATTATTAACATAAGAATCATAATTTTAGGATTTTTAATAAATTCTAATTAGATCTTCTCTATTGTTTAAGCCAATTGGCATCCTAGTTTCTAAAGTAAAAATGGTAAATAGGAACAATTGGACAGGTGACATGTAAATAGTCACATAACCTGTGTTAGAGCCCCATGGAATAAGCCCTCCTCTAGCAGTGCTTTGAGCTCCCCATTAAATTCAATAGTAGGATCATAGAATATTTCTTGATAAGCTTTAGAGTTCTCGAGGTCTAATAAATTCAACCTTTCATACAATCCTGCATCAAGAATAACTACTCCTCCCCCTTTGTCAGCCTCACGTACTAACAGATCTTTATTACGTATTAAATCCTTTAAAGCCATTCTTTCTTTTGTAGATAAATTATTTCTATTTATAGGATTATTTCTAATTTCCTTATCCAGCTCTATAAGTTCACTTTCCACCAGCTCCTGGAAGGAATCGAGGACTGGTGGATGTGACTTCAGGGGATAAAATTGAGGATTTTTTGTATGAAAGGTTGAGTTCAGATCTATATAGCTATCTGTGCTTTCGCATTGTAGTTTTTTTGCAGACAAAAGTGTTTTTTGTTCTTCATAGGACAACATGATATCTTCATCTATAATAGGAATATCATCATATAACTTTGTAACATTATCATCAGAAAAATGACATTTAATGGTAAAATTGCGTGCCAATTTGTTAACATCTAACAAGGTTTTATATAAATCAAAGTTATACATCGGACAGCAGCCTAGTCCTCTAGATAATAAGGAAATTTGATCTTCCGTTAGTATATAACTAGAGAGGTTCCATATAAGAACCTCTAATACCTCCGATTTTTGTTCCTTTGCGGATTTCTTCTTGCTGGCACTATGGTGTTTCCGCCCGCCTCTTTTCCTCCGTTTTTTGAAACCTATCTAGAATAAAAAGTCCTTTGTTGTATTCCAGGGTTGTATACGCCGTCATTATCTTCAATAGAAGTGAATAAAGATGAAGAATCCAGAGTGTCCTCTGTAGAATTGTATGAAGCGGAATCTGAACTTTTATTCCCATCTGAGAAAGTCACTTTGTTTCTATTCTGTGTATACAGATTTTTCTTTAGTGTAGGGCGTGGATAGGATTGCCAATTATAGACTTTATTTTCTTTGTAGTCTTTCAGATCTCTTTCAAACTTTCTTTTCTTAATATCTGTAATAGAATTTTCCAATTTAACCAAGTTTGATTTCATTCTGTCTTGCAATTTTTGAAAGTCCACATGTTGTGAAAATTTAGCCAGATCATTTTTAAGAGCTTTGATATCTGTCTGTATGGAAGCTGGATAATCAGTTGAATAAGCTTCAAGGAACATGTGCTGAGAATGTTCTCCCATTTTCTCTGGAATTCCTCACTGAAATGAGCTGTAGCTTTTTTCCGTAATCTTAGTCCGCGGGGAATCATCTCCTTTTCAAGATATACATTTAGAGAGTTATGATTCCACCAAGTTTTTATTTTCTTGCTCATTTTATGTTCCAGATTTTTAATAATGGTGGACAGTTCATCAGGAAGTTGCACCCTGTTCGCATTACTGGCTCTAAAGATCTGTGCAGATCTGTCTAGTCTATTGGCATAATCATCCACATCCAAAATTATCTGTTCTGTATTCATGTTAAAGTTCAATCATTAAGATCTTCTGCCTAATAAGGGTAGGCACGGCAAAAAAAACTCTCATGGAACAATAAAAAAGAAAAAATGCCAGCTTACCCGGTTGGTTCAAAAGATAAGCTGCTGTACTGTATAGGCTCGCCGCAGCGGATAAATGACAGGAGCTCTTGCCAACAATAATTGCGAAAAGGAGATGAATCCAGCGAGCCAAGTTTGAAGTACTTAAAAAATCTTTTTCTTTATTTCAAACATAGATTGAAAATATTTATCCATAGCAGCATATTATAGATATAGGCAGAAATAGGAAAAATTACTGCTGTAAAGCGCACGGCAAGACGCGTTTCGGCTAAACCTTTATCATTGCCATAATACACATTGCTATTTTTCTGGGCTATAAGAAGGAAAAGATCCTAAGAAGGTGGTGCTATAGTTGATTAAGCGTTAATAGATCACACTTGTGAGCATCCACCTATAAGATTAACTATTTAAAAACAAGTGTTAACCCTTTCTGCAATAATTTGTTTTAGTTTTAGATCCTGGCTTAACACTGGAATGTATTTCTTTATAATAGAGACTATGTTGCTATACTGAAGACTATATGGAGTAGAGAAAAACATTTTTTTATTATTTGGAAATTGTGGTTTTTTTGTTGTTTTTTTATTTATTATTAAGTCCAAAATTTTTTTCTCTACTCCATATAGTCTTCAGTATAACAACTTAGTCTCTATTATAAAGAAATATGTTCCAGTGTTAAGCCAGGATCCAAAACTAAAACAAATTATTGCAGAAAACCAAATCACTTATGTAGCAAAAAAAGCTCCTACTCTGCAGGATAAACTATCGCCCAGTCTGTATCTGAATTCCTCGCTGGAGACCAGGGACACCTGGCTGAAATTAAAGGGGTTTATAAATGTGGAAATAAGAGATGTACTTGTTGTCAATATGCACATAAAATCAACAAACTTTCCTCATTCCATAGTAACAAAGAATATCCTATTAACAGCTTTCTGAACTGTAATTCCACCTATGTATAATAATAAATGCGCTAAGCAGCTTCCGGTTGTAACAACTTCCGTCCAGTTGTAACCGGTGACGTCACCGCACACCTCTTCCCATGTTAACCCTCAACACACCACTCCTCAACACACACACTCCTCAACACACACTCCTCTCACCTTTCACCATCTCCACTCACGTCCACTCACTCTTTCACTCCACATACGACCCCTTCTCTCACTCCGTCTCTCATACTCACACCGTCATCATCGCTGCTCCACGATCCCCGACATCTTCTTCCGCCGGCGCCATCCTGGATCCAGACGTCCTCCACGCCGGCGACATGTTCTTGCGGCGACGCCATCTTGAGTATCGTGAAATCCCGCGATACTCAAGATGGCATCGCCGCAAGAGCATGTCGCCAGCGTGGATGCCGTCGGGATCCAAAATGGCGTCGGCGAAATCTCGCGAGATTTCGCCGATGCCATTTTGGATCCCGACGGCATCCACGCCGGCGACATGTTCTTGCGGCGATGCCATTTTGGATCGGCGAAATCCCGCGATACTCAAGATGGCGTTGCCGCAAGAACATGTCGCCGGCGAGGACGACGTCGGGATCCAAAATGGCGTCAGCAAAAACTCGCGAGATTTCGCCGATGCCATTTTGGATCTCGACGTTGTCCACGCCGGCGACATGTTTTTCCGGCGACGCCATCTTGAGTATCGCGGGATTTCACGATACTCAAGATGGCGTCGCCGCAAGAACATGTCGCCGGCGTGGAAGGACGTCTGGATCCAGGATGGCGCCGGCGGAAGAAGATGTCGGGGATCGTGGAGCAGCGGCGATGACGGCGTGAGTATGAGAGACGGAGTGAGAGAAGGGGTCGTATGTGGAGTGAAGGAGTGAGTGGACGTGAGTGGAGATGGTGAAAGGTGAGAGGAGTGTGTGTTGAGGAGTGTGTGTGTGTTGAGGGTTAACATGGCAAGAGGTGTGATGCTATCGAATCCTCCCGATGCGATAGCATCGGGCCATAATCTAGTGTAGTACATCATGTTGTAAACAGTATATAGGTTGTACAACGGGAAAACTGAGGAAAAGAATTAGAAGACACATTTCTGATGCCATTAACCCCTCCAGCTTCAATCAATCAGCGGTCTCCAGACATTTTTCACAATATCATTCTGGTAATTTTGATAGCTTCAGGTTTAAAGCAATAGAGTTAGTAACACGGTCTACCAGAGGGGGCGATAGAAGACGTAAACTACTTAACAGAGAATCTGCTTGGATTTTTACTTTGGAAACTAGGATGCCAATTGGCTTAAACAATAGACAAGATCTAATTAGAATTTATTAAAAATCCTAAAATTATGATTCTTATGTTAATAATTACAACCCACTCTGTCCTAAGTTTGTAAATATACTTTTTTGAGCAAAAATTATATTATAGAAATATTGTGGAGGACAACATGAGAATAAAATCTCTGTATATATGTTCTGTTATATCATGTATTGTAAAATATTTGTAAAATATATGGAAAAATTACTGCTAGCGTATTAGCTTTTGTTAGGGTTAACACTTGTTTTTAAATAGTTAATCTTATAGGTGGATGCTCACAAGTGTGATCTATTAACGCTTAATCAACTATAGCACCACCTATCCAAGGATCTTATCCTTCTTATAGCCCAGAAAAATAGCAATGTGTATTATGGCAATGATAAAGGTTTAGCCGAAACGCGTCTTGCCGTGCGCTTTACAGCAGTAATTTTTCCCATCTCTGCCTACATCTATAATATGCTGCTATGGATAAATATTTTTAATCTACGTTTGAAATAAAGAACAAGATTTTTTAAGTACTTCAAACTTGGCTCGCTGGATTCATCTCCTTTTCGCATTTATTGTTGGCAAGAGCTCCTGTCATTTATCCGTTGCTGAGAGACTATACAGTATAGCAGCTTATCTTTTGAACCAACCGGGTAAGCTGGCATTTTTTCTTTCTTATTGTTCGTCACATATTGGTGGCATCAATCACACCATCATCACACCAGCCTGGCCCCCTTTTTTTGTAATATGCCCCAGTCTGGTCCCCTATGTCCCTTGTCCAGCCTGGCCCCAGATATCCATCCCACACCCCCAGCTATACATACTGGCCCTCATATGTCTCTAATCCTGACCTCCATATATCTTTCCTGGACCCCCACATATCTTTCCTGGTCCCTTGCCCTGGCTCCCCCATATTTCCATCCTGGCCCCCCATATATATATATGCTTCATGGTCTCTTGTCCTGCTCCCTGTATATGCAATCAGGCCCCCCCATATATATCCATCCTGGCCCTTCCCCATATATATCCATCCTATCCCCCATGTGTGTCTATCCTGGACCTGCATATGTATCTGTCCTGGCCCCCCATGTGTCTCTATCCTGGCCCTCCATATGTATCCATCCTTTCCCCCTATGTGTATCCATCCTGGCCCCCCATGTGTCTCCATCCTGGCCCCCCATGTATATCCATCCTGGCCCCCATGTGTATCCATCCTTTCCCCCTATGTGTATCCATCTTGGCCCCCCATGTGTATCCATCCTGACTCCCCTATGTGTATCCATCCTGACTTCCCTATGTGTATCCATCCTGACTCCCCTATGTGTAGCCATCCTGACTCCCCTATGTGTATCCATCCTGACTCCCCTATGTGTATCCATCCTGACTCCCCTATGTGTATCCATCCTGACTCTCCTATGTTTATCCATCCTGACTCCCCTATGTGTATCCATCCTGACTCCCCTATGTGTATCCATCCTGACTCCCCTATGTGTATCCATCCTGGCCCCCCCATGTGTATCCATCCTGGCCCCCCCATGTGTATCCATCCTGGCCCCCCATGTGTATCCATCCTGGCCCCCCATGTGTATCCATCCTAGTCCCTTAATGTGTATCCATACTGGCCCCCCCATATGTATCCATCCTGGTCCCCCTAGTGTATTCATCCTGGTCCCCCATGTGTATCCATCCAGACTCTCCCCATGTGTATCCATCCTGACTCCCCTATGTGTATCCATCCTGACTCCCCTATGTGTATCCATCCTGACTCCCCTATGTGTATCCATCCTAGTCCCTTAATGTGTATCCATACTGGCCCCCCCATATGTATCCATCCTGGTCCCCCTAGTGTATTCATCCTGGTCCCCCATGTGTATCCATTCTGCCCCCCCATGTGTATCCATCCAGACTCCCCCCATGTGTATCCATCATGGCCCCCATGTGTATCTGTGTATCCTGCCCCCCCTCATGTGTATCCATCCTGGCTTCCCCATGTGTATCCATCCTGGCTTCCCCATGTGTATCCATCCTGGCCCCCCATGTGTAGCCATCATGACCCCCATGTGTAGCCATCATGACCCCCATGTGTAGCCATCCTGGCACCCTATGTGTATCCATCCTGGCCCGCCATGTGTATCCATCCTGGCACCCCATGTATATCCATCCTGGCCCCGTGTCCTGGCTTCATGTACAGAGAGAGAGAAGACAAAAAAAATCCTCTTACCTTCCTGCGCTTCCAACATCGTGCAGCGCAGTCCTCCTCTGCAGGTCCCGGAGTGCATATAATAAAATGGCCGCCGACATAGCACAGGCCGGCCATTTTTGATCGGGACGTATGCCGCAGTTTTTCAGTTAATGACTGCTACATGCGCGCACCCCTGCACATACTCTGCCTGCGCCTTTAAAGGGCCTGCGCCCCTGAAAACCAGACTTTTTTTATTTTTTTCTACTTCTCCTCCTCCTTCCCACAGCCAAGGGCCCACTGGGGATTCCCCCGATACCCCGCCAGGCCAGTCTGACCCTGTGTGTATATACAGGGGTTGGACAAAATAATGGAAACCTCCAAAAAAAGTTAGTTTAATATGGTGTAGGTCCACCTTTTGCGGCGATTACAGCCTCAATTCTCCGAGGTATGGATTCATACAAGGTGTGAATTGTTTCCAAAGGAATTGTAGCCCATTCTTCAGTTAAAACACACTCTGGTTCTTTGAGCGACGATGGCGGCGGAAATCGACGTCTAACTTGAATCTCTAAAATCGCCTATAAATGCTCAATAATGTTGAGGTCTGGGGATTGTGGGGGCCAGATGAGATGCTCAACTTCATTACAATGTTTCATCGTCCCATGCTTTAACGATTCTAGCTGTATGAATTGGTGCACTATCATCCTGAAAGATGGCGTTCCCCTCCGGGAACAGTGCTTGAACCATAGGATGCACTTGGTCGCCCAAAATGCCTAAATAATCACGGCTGTTAATTCTTCCATGAAGGGATATCATTGGCCCAGCGGATCTCCATGAAATAGCACCCCAGATCATCACAGAACCTCCGCCATGTTTTACGGTTGGGAGAAGGCAGTCTGGATGGAATGCTTCATTCGGCTGTCTCCAAAGGTACACTCGGCCGGAGGTCGGAAATGGGGTAGACGATGATTCGTCTGAGAATATCACGTTTCCACTGCTCGAGGGACCAATTTTGGAGGTTTCTACACCACTCTAAACGCTTGGTAACATTTGTCATTGAGAGCAGCGGTTTTCTAATTGCAGCTCTTCCGTGGAATCCAGATTTGTGCAGCTCCCGACGAACAGTTTTCGTGGAATCTGGGTTCTGTAGGTGTTCATGGAGCTCAGCAGTAATTTTCGGAGCCGTTGTCTTGCGATCCTCTCTCACAATTCGCTTTAGAGTCTAACGGTCTCTCTCAGTCTACTTCAATTTTTGGCCGGACCTGTGCTTTGCTGCTGACGTTTTTCCTTCTCTTTCAAATGCAGTCATTACTTTGGAGACAGTACCTCTTGACACGCCAATCATTCGGGCACTTCGTTACACTAGCGCCTGCCATACGAGCACCAACAATTTGGCCTCTTTGAAAATCCGAGAGGTCTGCCATTAGTATCAGGTTCTCATCAATGTTCTTACAATTCTGCAAAACAAACAGTTAATTTACATACACATATCACATAACACAAATAATCAACTGCAAAACGTTACCATATGTCACGGTTTGCATGTTTATAACATGTTCGAAGATTATGAGGCCAAAACGATAGGTGTTTCCATTATTTTTTCCAACCCCTGTGTGTGTGTGTGTGTATATATATATATATATCAAGAAAAAAGGGCAGCACTACCAAAATAATACAGCAGGTGCAAAACCTATACAGCAGTGTCCAAACAGCCAAAATGACAAAAGGAAAAAAAATAGGCAGCACTCAAATTAAGTGTGAAAAAGTGGATACTTTACTGATCCTCAGATGGCAACATTTCAACGGTGACCCGTCTTTGTCAAGAACGTTGCCATCTGAGGATCAGTAAAATATCCACTTTTTTCACATTTAATTTGAGTGCTGCCTATTTTTTTTCCTTTTATATATATATATATATATATATATATGAAACGTTGCCATCTGAGGATCAGTAAAGTATCCACTTTTTCACATTTAATTTGAGTGCTGCCTATTTTTTTCCATATATATATGTATATATATATATATATATATTAGTGGGTATAGATGGGTATAGAAAGTATTCAGAGCCCTTTGAATTTTTCATTGCAGCCATTTGGTAAATTTAAAAAAGCTCATTTTTTTCCTCATTAATGTGCACTCTGCACCCCATATTAACTGAAAAAAAACAAATTTATTAAAAAGGAAAAAGTAAAATATCACATGGTCATAAGTAGTGTTGAGCGATACCACCCGATACTGAAAAATATCGGATCGGAATGGATCGGCCGATCTAAAAAAAGTATCGGGTATCGCCGATTCCGATCCCGGAAGTCCCATTCAAGTCAATGGAACTGAAATATCGGAATTAAAAAAAACCCTTTCTTTCCCTGTTGGTTAATTCTACATGAAGAAAAACAACTAATAATAATGTAGAATGTATTGTGGGAGGTGGAGGAGACATTAAAGCCATAGAGGTTTAGCCCAATCAAATGGAATAGCAGGAATTAAATTTTTTTTTTTAAAGACGTTCGGAGTTACAAAGATATTGACTATGTTAACCTCTTTTATATTTTGTTAGATATGTATCACTACTTCCATGCTCTTCACCTTTTTTTACTTCTCTCACACTTTCTCCTTCATCATCTTCAGCAGCAGCCAGTATCTTTTTCATCAACTTTTGTTGATCAGAAGACCAAGTCATAGTCATCTTGATTTACAACAACTTTTGTTTCCTCCCTCTTCTAATGTACCTATACCCGACATTGCCATTTCTGTGTGTGGTTCCACTATTGCTCCCCAGCAACAGGCCCGCTGTCTTGGGGTCATACTTGATTCCGAGCTTTCCTTTGCCCCCCACATTCGATCACTGGCTCGCTCTTGTCATCTGCACCTCAAAAACATTTCTAGAATCTGACCTTTTCTTACTTTTGACTCTGCAAAAACTCTTACTGTTTCTCTTATTCACTCTCGTCTCGACTATTGTAACTCTCTTCTAATCGGTCTCCCTCTTACCAAACTCTCCCCTCTCCAATCTGTCTTGAATGCTGCAGCCAGGATCATATTCCTCACCAATCGTTACACCGATGCCTCTACCTTGTGCCAGTCATTACACTGGCTATCCATCCACTCCAGAATTCAGTACAAACTTATTGCCCTCACCCACAAAGCCCTCCATAGCTCAGCACCACCTTACATCTCCTCCCTTGTTTCAGTATACCACCCTACCCGCGCCCTCCGTTCTGCTGATGACCTCAGGTTAGCACCCTCAATAGTCAGAACCTCCCACTCCCGTCTCCAAGACTTTACACGTGCCGCGCCAATTCTTTGGAATGCACTTCCCAGGTCAATACGATTAGTCCCCAATCCCCACAATTTTAAGCGTGCCCTGAAAACGCATTTATTCAGACTGGCCTATCGCCTCAATACATTAACCTAATCTATCCCTGTGTGGCACAGCCAAAAGTTTTACCATAACCAGGTTCCCCGCATCATGTTCCCACATGCTTTATGCATCCATCAGCCCTCTGTGTCTGTACTGTTACACACTTAACATTATGGCTGGTCCATACAATCAGGGCAACTGTTACCACCCACCTTTCGTGTCTCCCTTTTTCCCTCATAGACTGTAAGCTTGCGAGCAGGGCCCTCATTCCTCTTGGTATTTTGTTATAATCTACTGTATGTGATTATTGTTATGCTGTAATGTCTATTGTCTGTACAAATCCCCTCTGAAATGTAAAGTGCTGCGGAATATGTCGGCGCTATAGAAATAAAATTTATTATTATTATTATCAACTTCTTCTTCACCTTCTTCTTCTTTTTTTTTTTTTACATTCTTCATATTCTTCTCATTCAACTATTATTCTGCTTCATATTCAACTTCTTCATCTTCTTCCTATTCTTCTTCTTCATCATATTCTGATTTGTGTCAGGCATTCCTGTAGTTGTTATCTATAAAAGTTTGAAGATTACACCTTACGTTCTGCCTGTCACAAAAGATTTACAACAGGATTTGTCCGCGTTCAGTTTGGTCTGTAGCAGCAGGCCTTTTCCAGGGGCACCACGAGGAGGAATGGACTCACCCCCATACACTGCTTAGTCTTCCTCTGCTTATAAATTAGATAATATCATTTGCTCAGATTTTTAGTCTTATGCTCAAGGTTCTTCTGCTTTTGTTTTTTATGCTTCTTGGTCTTCTGTCTCTTGTTGTTCTGCATCTTGGTGGTTGTCTTCATGTTCTTTGTCCTCTTGGTCATCTTCTTCATAGTCATCTTTTAGGTATTCTTCTGTGTGGTCTTCAGGGTCGTCGTCTTCACAGTCACTGTCAGGGATATCCAGAGTGAGAATCAAAAACCATTTCCACAAGCTTGAACTTGGAAAAGTAGCAGAAGGTACAAGAAGGCTGAGGAACTGCCGAGAACCAGTTGACGGTACTGGAACCCGGATGGGTAGCAGAAGGAACAATAGCAAATGGAACTAGCGAGGACCAGCTGACGGTGCTGGAACCCGGAGGGGCAGCAGAAGGAACAAGAGCCAATAGCACAACCATGGTCCAGCTGACGGTGCTGGAACACGGTTACTACACAGGAGGTACCTGTGCTTTAAAGCACTACCAAGAACCAGCAGACGGTGCTGGAACTCAGATACCGAGAAGGAGGCACCTCGGCCAAAGGCTCTGCCGAGAACCAGCTGACGGTGCGGGAACCCGGATGGGCAGGAGGGAGTACCCGTGCCAAAGACACTGCCGAGAACCAGCTGACAGTGCTGGAATTCAGATGGGTAGCAGAATCCAAAAAATTGCAAGGCCGCGAGCAGGACGCAGTTTCCGAATCCCACAGTCCTACAGGGGGTTCTTGTCCTATTGGCACTACGGAACCAGCCTTTAGTACCAGAACCCGCAGCCCACATAGGAAGCACCGAATCTGCAGGCACCATAGACTCGGCTAACCAAACCGCAACACGACAGGACAACGTATTGGTGGCAAAGTGACGTTGACACTACCCGGAAACAGCTGGCGTGCTGGAACCAGGCTGGGCAGGAGTGAGTACCCATGCCAAAGACACTTCTGAGCAGCAACATGCGATGTTGAAGCCCAGGGGTCAATCATGCAGCAGGCTGAGGCCAACTTGGAGCGAGTTTTATATTGGTTGTACACAACTATTGATTGTAACCGTGCTCCACTTTGGCCTCTGGCTCTACTGTCTCTAGTATTTCCCCTGGCCTCCAACCATACCAGTTGCTGCTCTGCAGTGTTGTCTGCACAATCCACACTTGTTCCTGAGTTACTGGGGATCAGTCACGTCAGTTGATCCCCTGATGTGTGTCCGGCAAGGTCTCCTGCTCTGTCCACATTCCCACTACTATTAATGGGAATGGGGACAGAGCAGGAGACATTAAAAGTTAGTAGTAGTGTGATGTTGGAGGCAGCAGGAGACTTTGCCATCCGCACAGCAGGGGAACAGCTGGTGTTACTGAACCCCACAGACACAGGAGCGAGTGTTTCTATCTGTGCGGACTGCATTTCCAAGCTACAACTGGCTGTGTTGAAGCCCAGGATCAATGCTCCGAGCAGGCTGAGGCCTACTTGGAGCAAGTAGAAAAGATGATGTTGTGTGATGTTGGAGGCAGCAGGAGACTTTGCCATCTACACAGCAGGGGAACAGCTGGCATTACTGAACCCCACTAACACAGGAGCTAGTGTGTGTTTCTCTGTGAAGACGGCACTTCTGAACACCAACTGGCGTTGTTGGAGCCCAGGATGAGGCATGGAGCAGGCTGAGGCCTGATAGGGTTGGCGTGTGGAGGCAGCAGGAGACTTTGCTATCTACACAGCAGGGGAACAGCTGGCATTACTGAACCCCACTAACACAGGAGCTAGTGTGTGTTTCTCTGTGAAGATGGCACTTCTGAACACCAACTGACGTTGTTGGAGCCCAGGATGAGGCATGGAGCAGGCTGAGGCCTGATAGGGTTGGCATGTGGAGGCAGCAGGAGACTTTGCCATCTACACAGCAGGGGAACAGCTGGCATTACTGAACCCCACTAACACAGGAGCTAGTGTGTGTTTCTCTGTGAAGACGGCACTTCTGAACACCAACTGGCGTTGTTGGAGCCCAGGATGAGGCATGGAGCAGGCTGAGGCCTGATAAGGTTGGCATGTGGAGGCAGCAGGAGACTTTGCTATCTACACAGCAGGGGAACAGCTGGCTTTACTGAACCCCACTAACACAGGAGTGTGTGTGTGTGTGTTTCTCTGTGAAGATGGCACTTCTGAACACCAACTGGCGTTGTTGGAGACCAGGATGAGGCATGGAGCAGGCTGAGGCCTGATAGGGTTGGCATGTGGAGGCAGCAGGAGACTTTGCCATCTACACAGCAGGGGAACAGCTGGCATTACTGAACCCCACTAACACAGGAGCTAGTGTGTGTTTCTCTGTGAAGACGACAGTTCTGAACACCAACTGGCGTTGTTGGAGCCCAGGATGAGGCGTGCAGCAGGCTGAAGTTAACTTGCAGCACGTTTTATAGAGGTTGTAGGCTACTACTGATTGTAACCGTGCTCCACTTAGCCTCTGGCTCCACTGTCTCTAGTATTTCCCCTGGCCTCCAACCCCGCCAGTGACAGCTCTGAAGTGGCATCAGCACAATCCACACTTGTTCCTGTGTTACTTTGGCTCAGTCCCGTCAGTTGATCCTCTGATGTGTTTCCGGCAAGGTCTCCTGCTCTGTCCTCATTCACACTACTATTAATGGGAATGGGGACACAGCAGGAGACATTGCCGGACACACATCAGGGGATCAACTGACGTGACTGAGCCCCAGTAACACAGGAATAAGTGTGGATTGTGCAGACGGCACATCAGAGCAGCGACTGGCGGGGTTGGAGGACAGGGGAAATACTAGAGACAGTGCAGCCAGAGGCCTAAGTGGAACACGGTTAAAAGTCAGTAGTAGTGTGATGTTGGAGGCAGCAGGAGACTTTGCCATCCGTACAGCAGGGGAACAGCTGGCGTTACTGAACCCCACAGACACAGGAGCGAGTGTTTCTATCTGTGCGGACGGCACTTCCAAGCTACAACTGGCTGTGTTGAAGCCCAGGATCAATGCTCCGAGCAGGCTGAGGCCTACTTGGAGCAAGTAGAAAAGATGATGTTGTGTGATGTTGGAGGCAGCAGGAGACTTTGCCATCTGCACAGCAGGGGAACAGCTGGCATTACTGAACCCCACTAACACAGGAGCTAGTGTGTGTTTCTCTGTGAAGACGACACTTCTGAACACCAACTGGCGTTGTTGAAGCCCAGGAAGAGGCATGGAGCCGGCTGAGGCCTGATGGTGTTGGCATGTGGAGGCAGCAGGAGACTTTGCCATCTACATAGCAGGGGAACAGCTGGCATTACTGAACCCCACTAACACAGGAGCTAGTGTGTGTTTCTCTGTGAAGACGGCACTTCTGAACACCAACTGACGTTGTTGGAGCCCAGGATGAGGCATGGAGCAGGCTGAGGCCTGATGGGGTTGGCATGTGGAGGCAGCAGGAGACTTTGCCATCTACACAGCAGGGGAACAGCTGACATTACTGAACCCCACTGACACAGGAGCTAGTGTGTGTTTCTCTGTGAAGACAGCACTTCTGAACACCAACTGGCGTTGTTGGAGCCCAGGATGAGGCATGGAGCAGGCTGAGGCCAACTTGCAGCACGTTTTATAGAGGTTGTAGACTACTACTGATTGTAACCGTGCTCCACATAGGCCTCTGGCTCCACTGTCTCTAGTTTTTCCCCTGGCCTCCAACCCCGCCAGTGACAGCTCTGAAGTGGCGTTAGCACAATCCACACTTGTTCCTGTGTTACTTGGCTCAGTTCCGTCAGTTGATCCCCTGATGTGTGTCCGGCAAGGTCTCCTGCTCTGTCCTCATTCACACTACTAGTAATGGGAATGTGGACAGAGCAGGAGACCTTGCCGGACACACATCAGGGGATCAACTGACGTGACCGAGGCCAAGTAACACTGGAACAAGTGTGGATTGTGCAGACGCCACTTAAGAACTGTCACTGGCGGGGTTGGAGGCCAGGGGAAATACTAGAGACAGTGGAGCCAGAGGCCTAAGTGGAGCAGGGTTAAAAATCAGTAGTAGTTTGAATGTGGATGGAGCAGGAGACTTTGCCGTCCACACAGCAGGGGAGCAGCTGGCGTTACTGAACCCCACTAACACAGGAGCTAGTGTTTTTCTCTGTGCAGATGACACACCTGAGCTACAACTGGCTGTGTTGAAGCCCAGGGATTATAGTTCAGGTGGTAGAAACATGAACACAACAGGAGACCTGGATACAGTTGCCAACAAATTATTTAGTCAGGAAGAGGACTGGCAAATTCTGGGGAGATCCAGGCCTTGTTCATTTTCAGAAAAGTAAGCCGGTCGACGTTATTGGAAGAAAGTCGCGTGCGACGGTCTGTTAGTACACCACCTGCGTCACTAAAGACGCGTTCCGATAATACACTGGCAGCAGGGCAAGCCAGCACCTCCAATGCATACTGGCTAAGCTCTGACCATGTATCCAGCTTAGAGACCCAAAACTTGAAGGGGGAAGAGCCGTCTGTGAGTACACTCACAGGGTAAGACATGTAGTCTGTCACCATCTGACGGAAACGTGGCCTCCTGCTGACTGGAGCCGTCAGTGATGGTGTAGACAGTTGTGGAGGACACACAAAACTTTGCCACATTTGGGCCATAGTGGTCTTGCCTTGTGCTGAGGCGCTGCCTCTGCTCCCTCTTTGTGCCGAGTTTCCTCCACTGGCTCGACGCACGGAGGTGCTTTGTAAAGCACTAGCACCACTACTGTCTGGTGGAATGGAAAACATGATGGACTGCAACAGTGTGTCTTGGTACTCCCGCAGTTTACGCTCCCGGTTCAACGTTGGAATGAGGGTTTGCAAGTTGTCCCGATAGCGAGGATCTAGGAGGATGTACACCCAATAATCAGCCGTGTAGAGAATGTGGGCGATGCGGCGGTCGTTTCTCAGGCACTGCAGCATGAAGTCAACCATGTGCTGCAGACTCCCAACTGCCAAAGAACCGCTGTCCCCTGCTTGAGGCGTGATCTCTGCCTGCTCTGAATCACCCCACCCTCGCTGTACATACTGACTAGAGCATTGTGTACCTCCCTCCTCTGGAGAGATGTCTTCCTCCTCCATCGACTCCTCCTCATCCTCCTCACAAAGTGTCCCCTGCCTAGGCCTTTGTGAGGAACCACGTAGCGCAGACTGTCCAGAAGCAGATGGCATTTGGGACTCCTCATCCTCCACCTCTTCCAAAACCTCATCCCTTAGTGCTTGCAGTGTTTTGAAGCAGGCAGATAAGGGGGACAGTCATGCTGACTAGTGCATCATCTGCACTCGCCATCCGTGTGGAATCATCGAAGGCATGCAAAACGAGGCAGATGTCCTTCATAGAGGCCCACTCAGTGGTGCTGAAGTGTGACCGGCGCACATTGCGACTTGTTTGCGCCTGATGCAGCTGGTACTCCATGACTGCTGCCTGCTGCTCACACAACCGCTCCAACATATGTAGCGTAGAATTCCACCTGGTGGGTAGGTCACATATGATGCGATGTTCGGAAGGCGTAATCGGTGCTGCAGAGCAGCAAGGCACGATCTTGCCGTGCTGGAATGACGCAAGTGAGCGCACTCTATGCGGACCTTGTGCAGCAGTGCATCAAGATCCGGATAGTCCCTCAGAAAGCTCTGCACGACCAAGTTGAGCACATGTGCCAGACATGGGATGTGAGTGAGGTTGCCTAGGCCAAGAGCTGCCACCAGATTTCGGCCATTGTCACACACTACCAAGCCTGGCTGGAGATTCGCTGGCACAAACCACACGTCGCTGTCCTGCTTGATGGCATTCCAGAGCTCCTGCGCTGTGTGGCTTCGATTCCCCAAAGAAATTAATTTCAGTACGACCTGTTGACGTTTGGCCATGGCTGTGCTCATATCGGTCATAACAGGCTCCAGCTGCGCTGTTTCAGAGGAACTTGAATAGGAGGAGGAGTCAATGTGTACAGACTGGATTCCTGCAATCCGTGGAGTTGGCAGAACACGTACAGCGCCACTCTCCAGATCTGTACCCGGCTCCACAACATTGACCCAATGGGCAGTGAGGGAAAGGTATCGTTCCTGTCCATGGTTACTGGTCCACGCATCAGTGGTCAGGTGGACCTTGCTACTGACGGCGTTTAGTAGCGCATGTTTTATGTTTGCCTCCACATGTTTCTGCAGGGCAGGGACGGCTCTCCTGCTGAAATAAAAGCTGCTGGGCATGGTGTATTGTGGGACTGCCAATGCCAAGAAGTCCCGGAAGGTGTCAGTCTCCACCAGCCTGAATGAGAGCATTTCAAGTGCCAGTAGTTTGGCAATGCCAGCATTCAGAGCCTGTGCTCGGGGATGGTTTGCCGAGTATGGCCGCCTTTTCTCCCATGCCTGTGCTACCGATGGCTGTCGAGTGGCCTGGGAGTGTGAGGATGACTTGGAACGTGGTGCTGTGGGTGGAATGTCACAGGGTCTCCGGACAACAGTGCCAGAGGTTCTTCCTTGGTGATCCTGTGAGGAAGCCGAACCAGCTGTGTGTGAGCTGGAGGAAGAGGCCCCAACATGAGCTGAAGAGGTGGTAGGTGGTGCTGTACATTGGCCTACGTCTTCAGTGTGTCTGTGGAACTCCACCTTGTGCTTGGTCCGCACATGTTTCCACATATTAGTGGTATTGAAGTTGCTGACATTTTTCCCTCTTTTGACTCTCTGATGACACAGCTTGCATTTGACAAAGCAAATGTCATCTGCAACTGTGTCAAAAAAGGACCACGCACTGCAAGTCTTGGGAGCGCCCGTTTTGCCTTTTGAAAGTGGAATGCTCCTAACAGGTGCCGAAGTGGAGGCTACAGGCAACCAAGTCTGCCCCCTCTGTTATGAATGAGTCACCGTAGGAGGCAAAAACAGAAATACTAGCTAAGTCCAGAAAACCAGAGAAGTTGGCAGCTATCGGATTGCAGACCCCTGAACCTATCAACAAAAACTAGCAGTAGCCATGGGGGGTTCCTACGGTGCCCTAGACCCCTCGATCACAGCCGGAGAACTAAATAGCCTAAAGACAGAAAGGGAAATCTAAACTGCCCCAGAGCAGACCCCAAAGCAATAGGCAGCCCCCAACATATAATGACGGTGAAGCAAGATGAAAAGGCACTCACACAGATAGAAAGATAGGCTGAGCAAATGATGGGGCCCAAGCTAACTAAATAGGACAGGATAGAAAAGCTGCTGTCTGCAATCCACCAAAACCCTATCAAAACAAGAGCCAACAGACTGATAGGGAAAAAAGCCCTGAAGACGCTAGGCTTCAAAAAGACTATATCAGTACTCAGGTATTTTCTGAAGACAGAGCAAAAAGGAATTCAGCCCACCCCAGCAGGGAATGGTAGAAATCCAGAAAAACAAGGCAAAACAAAACCAAAACACAAATGCAAAAAGCAGAGCAGAAAACTTAGCTTTTGAGGAACAGGAATCAAACTGGTCTCCTAGAATCCCTCAGGAAGATCACCAGCAAGGCAGAAGGGCGTCGACTGCCTTATATCCAGTCAGCAATTCCAGTCATCATCATCCTGCTCAGGTGCTTGGTAATCAGCTTCACTACCTTCCTTCAGCAGAAGAGGGAGTTCATCAGACCTCAATGGTGAAGGGGAAAATGAACTCACAACGGTTTTGGCCGTTAGGGGAATCTCTTCCTCAGAGCTGCTCCCACCACCTTCCTGTTCCTCACGCCATGATGGGTCAAGGACCTCATCATCTACACTCCCCTCTTCAAACACCTGCTTCTCCTGGGTTGTCTCGCCAGCACCGTACGCAACAGAAAGTGGCACCTGTGTCTCGTCATCATCTGATGCGTACTGAGGTGTGTTGCCCATAGGCACTGGCCCACCCGCCTCTTCAGATTCAGAGGGACAAAGAAGTTGCGCATCACTGCATACTCCCTCTTCACATTCTGGAATGCTGCTTGGCTGGCCCCCTCTTTCCAAACCAACAGATTCTGAGAACAGAAGTAGAGACTGTGATGGCTCCTGTCCAGGGCTCTCTGACTGCCTGGGCACTTTGGCAGGTGGTGAAGAGACAGGTGGTTGCTCTTCGGTGCTCTGGCCCTGAGAGGATGTGGAAGTAATTGAAGTTGATGCGTTAGCTGCCATCCATCCGACAACGGCTTCAATTTCTTCCTCCCTCAGCAGTGGGGTACGGTGAGGTCCTACAAAGCTGCGCATAAAGGACTGTTGCCTGCTAAAACTGTGGGATGCTGACTCACTGGTGCCAACAGCAGGCACAGAATCCCCACATTCTCTCCCTGCAGAATCCCCACATCCTCTCCCTGCTGAAACTCCATGCCCACGGCCACGTGCCTTGCTCCCTGCCTTCTTCATCTTGCTAGACTGAGAAAGATAAGCAGAAAAGTACAAAGGGGCCCTTAGTGTGCTTATTCCTGAACAGCTGTTTTACGTTATAAGAAACACTAATTTTATGAAGTGTGTGTGTCCACTACACTTTAATGGGAGCTAATGTGGCCTACACAACTTTCAAATGTAGTGTTTGGTGAACTTTGTTGTTTTTTTTTTGGGGAAAAAAAACTCAAAGGATGTGACCAAAGATTTGAAAGTGAGAGTATCACCAACTTTCTGGAGCTATTACAATGCAGGCAGGTAACCTACAATGCAAAAGATGAGGCTCCAAAAAAATTGGGTAATACTAATCTGGCTGCAGCTGAAGGGCACAAGCCAGAAAAAAGGCTCCTCTATCTACTCCTATATAGTGTTTGCAACCAACCAATGTAGATGGATATGGATGGATGCACACTAATAGGAGAAGAAAAAATGAGCTGCAATTAAAGAAAAATATGTGTGAGGCAGTGACGCACGCTGAGCGGCCTACAACCAGACGTAGCTGCAGGACACACTACTCAGCATGAGCTGCACTCACACACAGTCAGAGACCTCTCAGACAGCCTAGAACAGTGCAGCTAAGTGGGCACTAGGACTGACAGGCTGCAGAAAGGCTCCGCTGTCTACTACTAGTGTTTGCAACCAACGTATATGGATACGGATGGAAGCACACTAGATAGAATTTAAGAAAAATAAGCAGCTCAAAAAGAAAAATATGTATGAGGCAGCAGTGATGCACGCTGTGCGTCCTACAACCAGACGTGGCTGAAGGACCCACTCCACAGCGTGAGCTGCACTCACACAGCCCTTGCAGAGAGCTGTGAACACTGCTGCTAGGGAAAAGAAAGCTACAGTGGTGGTTTATGTAGCCTGGGTAAAGCACAATATGTTTAGTAGAATCGCTATTTCTAACTGTCCCTCACAGTCTTCTACAGCAGCCTGTCCCTAACTGAATTCACAGCAGAGTGACCAGAAATGGCGGTGGCTTTTACAGTGCATCATGACATCATTTCAGCAGCCAATCACAGCCATGCCAATAGTTAACATGCCTACATGCCTAACAGGATGTGCCCACACTTCTGAGGATTCCTATTGGCTGAATCAAAGCGAGCGGGCAGATAGCATTATGGGAACTTCCGATTCCGGTATTCAATATGAAAAAAGTATCGGAAGTCAGTATCGGAATTCCGATACAGTGAATATCGGCCGATACCCGATACTTGCGGTATCGGAAAGCTCAACACTAGTCATAAGTATTCAGACTCTTTGCCCAGTATTGAGTAGAAGCACCTTTTGAGTTAGTACAGCCATTAGTCTTCTTAGGAATGATGCAACAAGTTTTTCACAAGTTTTTCACACCTGGATTTTGGGATCCTCTGCCATTCTTCCTTGCAGGTCCTCTCCAGTTCCGTCAGGTTGGATGGTGAACATTGATGGACAGCCATTTTCAGGTCTCTCCAGAGATGATCAATTGAGTTTAGGTCAGGGCTCTGGCTGGACCAGTCATGAATGGTCACAGAGTTGTTCTGAAGCCACTCCTTTGTTATTTTAGCTGCGTAGGGTCATTGTCTTGTTGGAAGGTGAACCTTCAGCCATGTCTGAGGTCCAGAGCACTCTGAAAGAGGTTTTCATCCAGTATATCTCTGTACTTGGCTGCATTCATGTTTCCTTCAATGGCAACCAGTTGTCCTGTCCCTGCAGCTGAAAAACACCCCCATAGCATGATGCTGCCTAATGATCAGTGCCTGGTTTTCTCTGCATATACTGCTTAGAATTATCACCAAAAAGTTCTATCTTATTTCTCATAGTCTGGGAGTTATTCATGTGTTTCTCAGCAAACTCTAAGCGTGCTTTCATATGTCTTGCACTTCTCCCCAATTTCTAAATATCTAGAAAAAATTCTAACACCCCTTATAAAATTAACACCGTCCTTCTTATTGGACACAGGGACCTTTCTAGATATTATTCATAATTTAGGATCTGTTCCACAGGAGGCCATCCTAGTCACATTCGACGTCAAAGACCTGTATACATCCATTCCTCATATGGAGGGTATCCAGTCGGTGCGGAGGCTACTTGAATTGTCTAAATTTCATCCAGAACAAATCAACCTTTTTTGTGAACTACTGTCCATAGTGTTAACAAAGAATTTTTTCCTATTTGAGGATACGTACTATCTACAGACCAAGGGGACCGCTATGGGCTCAAATACTGCACATCCGTATGCAAATTGCTACGTAGCCCACTTGGAGGATTGTGTCATATATTGTGATGATCTCTTCCGCACTTATTCTATAGTGTGGAAGAGATACATTGACGATATTTTCTGTATCTGGGGTGGGCCACTTGATACACTACATTCCTTTTTTTTCCATGTTACAAACATCCTGGCAAGGCCTCAGTTTTACGATGACACATCATACCAATCAGATTAACTTCTTGGACACGTTAGTCATAAAAGACAACTTGGGTCACCTCTCCACCGATCTCTATAGGAAACCAACGGATCGGAATAGCTTGCTCCATTATGAGAGCTTCCATCCGACCAAAATGAAGAATGCAATTCCTAAATCTCAACTTAAAAGGGTTCAGAGGATAGTCTCAAACACAGAGGTTCAAGAAGCACGCATGAATGAGATGCGCACAAAATTTTTAGAGAGGGGTTATCCACCAAATATATTGAATAATTTAGATCTCCTCTCCCCTCCCAAACCCAAGGCAACTAACCGTATTGCATTTGTACATGATTATCATCCTCTAGTCTATCGGATACATTCAAGTATCAGACGCCACTGGCATCTCCTCACGACAGCCCACCCCAATGTAAGGGTCTTCAGAGAACCATTCCTCCCTTGTTTTAGGAGACCCCGCAATGTACGAGATATCCTAATTAAAGCAGATATAGGCTCACCCCGTCCCTCTATACAACAACGCTTTCTTAAAAATCCCAAATTTGGTACCTTCCCTTGCTTACAATGCACGCAGTGCAACAATATTCAGAAAAGAAACAGCTTTTATCACCCCCACACAGGCAAAAAGTATGACATTAGAGAGTATTATACCTATGATAGCTCTTTTGTGATATATATCATCAAATGTCCATGTGGCTTACTCTATGTGGGGGAAACTACACAACATATAAGGGATCGGATAGCTAAACATAAATCCACCATAAGGTGTAAAAATATGCTCCTCCCGGTCCCCCATCATTTTATCACTGCCGGCCATACCATCGCACAACTTAAGTTTCAAGTTGTAGAACAAATCCATCCGTCACGCAGGGGCGGTAACCGGATTAATATGTTAAAAAGAAGAGAGGCCTATTGGATCCACGAGCTGAATACCTTGGCACCCAAGGGGTTAAATAAGGATTATGATGTACAATCATTTCTTCAATCATGATTTAGCTATATCTTTATGCGTGAGCCAGCACATGGCATTAAGGTTGATGAATGAGACAGAGTCTGTCCAGCATTTTCTTTATTGTACTTTGAGACATAGTATACCTTGTACCTGTTCACATTAAGCCTGCTTACCACATTCTAATCTGCTTTTATCTCTATTACAGAACCAACAATTGTGAATGTTCTTGAAATCACCGTCACCAGAACACTGAATTTCCTCTGCCGTCTTCTCTGGCACTTCCTGCAGCGGCGCCCCGGCGGTTACTATGGTAACCAAGGCACTACTCTGCACCTCCCCACATTCCGTCCTATTCTTCAGTGTTCAGCAGCTCATACAGGCAGACGTTCCCTGCTCACGCCCCCTTTCCATCATCACCCAGTGCCTGGAACGCATAATGATGTGAGTGGAGCGCACGCCGGCTCACTTCCGGTTGCACACTTCCACCCAGCCTCCATGTTCTCTCAGGGATATAAACCCTGACGCTCCCCACTGATATTGCGCTATTGATTCGCGGCGGATACCGCGTCCACCTGCCACAACTAAATCACGGTAAGACCTCATGGACACTCTTTTCACATTTACCATTATGGTTACTTAGCTGCTCATTATTATGTTCCCTTCTGTAGAGAGACGGCCTCCTGTGCCTCCTCACCCACCGGTATGTTATCCAGGAACTTCAATGCACACTCTTACCACGTGTTTTTCTTTGAGACTACAACAATACCTTTTCCCCTTAGGATTTTTTCTCTTCATGCCCAGTCTTCCTGAGCTCACAGTACAGCCTTTGGTATGTGTCTCTCTTTATTTGCAGATCTTGGTCTCCACCATTGTTTCTTCTGACTACACATTATATAAACTATGTACACATGTGCTTTAATGTGCTGGATGTCTCTGCATATGATTATGATATATTCTGGTTTATCTACCCAGATACCTTGTATATACTTTCTTTATGTCACCTTTATATTTATTTTACTTTTTATGTTCCAACCCACAGTACATTGATGAAGGTCATAGACTGAAACGTCTGTATGTATGTACTGTATTAAAAATCACCTTTCTGCATCAGAATTCACGAGTGTGTGCCAAGTTTCTGTATTTTGCACTGAGGAGAGGCTTCCGTCGGGCCGCTCTGAAATAAAGGTTTGACTGGTGGAGGGCTTCATTGCTAGTTGATTTGTGGAACTTTCTCCCATCTCCCTACTGCATCTGTGGAGCTCAGCCACAGTGATCTTGGGGTTCTTTATCTCTCTCACCAAGACTCTCTTCCCATGATTGCTCAGTTTGGATGGACGGCCAGGTCTAGGAAGACTTCTGGTGGTCCCAAACTTCTTCCATTTAAGGATTATGGAGGTCACTGTGCTCTCAGGAACCTTGAGTACTGCAGAAATTATTTTGTAACCTTGGCCAGATCTGTGCCTTGCCACAATTTTGTCTGAGCTCCTTGGCCAGTTCCTTTGACCTCATGATTCTCATTTGGTCTGACATGCGCTGTTAGGTCTTATATAGACAGGTGTGCGGCTTTACAAATCAAGTCTTATCAGTTTAATTACACACAGCTGGACTCCAATGAAGGAGTAGAACCATCTCAAGGAGGATCACAAGAAAATGGACAGCATGTTACTTAAATATGAGTGTCTGAGCAAAGGGTCTGAATACTTATGACCATGTGATATTTCAGTTTTTCTTGCAAAAATTTCTACATTTCTGTTTTTTCAGTCAAGATGGGGTGCAGAGTGTACACTGAAGAGAAAAAATGAACTTTTTTGAATTTACCAAATGGCTGCAATGAAACAAAGAGTGAAAAATGTAAAGGGGTGTGAATACTTTCCAAACCCACTGTATGTACATTATAAATATATATATGTTTTCCATATAGTGATGGATATTTCTTGTTGCTGAAACTGATATTTTTTCCACTTTAAACCTTTTTTAAACCCCTCTGATCAGTGCGATCACACAACATACAAGCCTCTGATGGCTCCGGTGATGCCCTGTACTACTGTAGTGCCGTGTATCATCACTGCCTGTCAGTGTAATACTAACGGCCCCATACACATGAGATCAGAGTTGGCTGAACGGTCATTTGGCAGACGGCGATCTCTCCCGACTCCCCCATACACACAAATATTCCAGCTTTCCTGTGGTCTGTATGAGAGAGTCGCCTCCAGACTCCTCTAGAGGAGGATTATCTACAGGAAGAACAGACGGATTATCCTCTGAAATTCAGGATGTCAGATCCTTCTCTGCCCTGACATCATCTGTCGGGAGGCCCCCAAATATATTATATGGTCGGCCAATACCCCCGAAATCAGTGCTTTCATGGAACTTTAGTCTACTGTGTATGGGGGTGTAAGATGGGCGCCGGACGAGTCCTTGAGGGGAGATGTGTCATTGCGGCTCTTAGCTGCGGTGATATGAGCTCGGAAGAATGCTCCAGCACATATAGTGCTGAGAGAGTTATTAGGCCATTCCAGTGATGGGTGGGAATGACTGCTTACATGTCCCATTCCCAGGGGTGTAGTTTGGCAGATAAAATGGAGGATGAGTCTCTCAATCAGTGTCTGGCGCTGGAAATGTGCGGATCTCCTGTGTGTTGGTCTGTGCTAAGGCCTAATGAACTGGACACTATCCTGAGCGGGCATGCTCGAAGTTCGGGATCGCGTGTACGGCGCATGAGCGAACTCCTTACGTGTTCCTTCTGATTAGCTGCATGAGCGCATGCGCGGTTCAACGCATGCTCTGTTGATTTTCTCGGTGGCCATCTTTGAATCTCCCGGCGGTGCCCTCATTACTGACTTTGGGCTGAGCCTGCGCAGATGGAGGCCCTGAGGGACTTCCGCTTGCGTCACACGCCGGCCTCGGCACTTGGACATTATCATGATGATGTTCTCCAGCTGCTCTCTGGCAAATAGCACCATGTTAAGGTATTTATAAGACGCTCTCTCACACACTTTGCATTGCCCCTGATGAAGCCAGGTCTCCTGGGGTAACGCGTCGGGCATCTTTTGGCCCCTGCCTCCCACACTACCCTGCTTATATTCAGCCCTCCCTGGATGTGTTACTCTGTTCAGGCGTATGTCTCCACTCTCTAGGGCTCAGGTTGTATCGGGCAGTCTGTTCTTTTTGCATCTTTGATCTATACTTTATATCTTGTATGTAGCAGCATGCCATTTTGGTGTGTTTTTTTGCAGCCCTGCAGCTTATATAGTATGGTACTCATATAATTTTAGTGTGACTTGACAGGACTGTATTACACCATTATTGGCATGGTTTCCTGACTAAAGTGGTGTACTTGTATATTTATCACCTACAGATGGTTCCAGTGTGGGTTTAAGCAGGGGTTCTTTCTAACCCTTTTGGGGTTTTTTGTATTTCTCTCATTGCCTTGGTGCATTTTTTAATGTTTTTAATGCTTTCAGTGTGTTTTATAGTGTTTCAATAAAGGTGAATTTTACACTTCATTACAATTTGGTAATCCCTGTTGTGTACATGCTCTTTCCTCTTTTTGCATATTGTTATTAGCATGTACAGGTGATCCCTTGCAGTGGTGCCCTCCAGCCCCAGGTTTATACTATCGTAGTAATGTAATAAACTTCCAGTTGCTGGTATGTCACGACGGAACCGAGACAAATCAAAAGTTAAAGGATTTTATTTACAGGGATATGATAATCCTCGCAGGGAGAAAGCACTGGGGGGTTAAACTGGTTTTAAAGCAGTATATCAAACAGTCAAAAAGAGTAACCGTTAGAAACGGGTGTTCTTGGAACTTATCAGTCTGCTGAGTACTGGCTTGTAGGGTCGTCTTCTCCCGCATCGGCACCGTCAGCAGCGGCAGTTGTTGTCTCTCTAGTCGCTGTAGGCTCTGCAGTCTCTAAGGACACACAACAGGGGTCTTGGGGGTTAATGAAGAAGGGCAGGGGGAACAAAAGGCATTCCGGGACCCCCTGCTTTGAGTCTATGCTTCAAAACTAGCAGTCTCTCCGCAGGTACGGTGCTCTGTGTCTCTATAAGTCTCTCAACAGGAGTCAGGGGATCTGCACTGACACCGCAGGTACCGGGGATGAGCACAGGGGTCACTGTCTCTGCACGGGGGTCAGAGCGCACCTCTCCTGTCACTGCAGGCTCTGGTCTCACGTACTCACAAGATGCAGTATCTCTGCACACTTAAAATAGAAAATCTTCTTAAAAGTCGGGGGGTCTTCTTATATGCAGTGTGTCATGTTATATGATGGGTCTGGAGCAATCTGCATATGGCGGGGGAGTGGTCCCGATGACGAAGGGAGGGTGTAAGGGGAGTTATCATCCCCTTTTACCTCATTGGTGGCAGCGGTGCTATCTGCGGTCTCTGTGCTGGGGATTGGCGGCTCCTCCATCTGCAGTGTGGTGGCTCTGTGCTGGGGGTCAGCAGCAGTGGCGGCTCCTCTTTGTCCAGTGCGGGGTCGCTGTGCTGGGGGGCGGCAGCGGCGGCTCTCTGTCCAGCGTCGGGACTCCTCCGGCATTTCCCCAAAGCCCGGAGGCCCAGGCAGCTCCATTGCTGCAATACGGTGGCCTCCGGAAAAATGGCCACCGGAGCCTGTGCATGCTGATTCAGATCTCGTCTCCCGAGATCTCGGGACGAGATCTGAATCTGAGCATACGTGGGCTCCGGCGGCCATTTTCCCCAGGCCACCACATCGCAGCAATGGCGCTGCCTTGGGCCTCCGGGCTTTGGGGAAATGCCGGAGGAGCCCCAACGCTGGACAGAGAGCCGCCGCTGCCGCCCCCCAGCCACGACCCCACGCTGGACAAAGAGGAGCTGCGTCGACCCCCAGCACAGAGCCGCCACACTGCTGAAGGAGGAGCCGCCGCACTGCTGCCACCAGTGAGGTAAAAGAGGGATGGTAACACCACTTACACCCTCCCTTCTTCATCGGGACCACTCCCCCACCATATGCACCCGGTGTATAAGGCGACACCCCGCGTATAAGATGACCCCCGACTTTTTAGAAGATTTTCAGAGGTTAAAAAGTCATCTTATACACCGGAAAATACGATAGTTATTTCTCATGTCGCGTGTAATGAATATCTCCTGCAGTATTGCTAATGCCGATTCCAGTGTCGGTAATGAGACGAGAATGAGGCTAAGTGCACACGTTGCAGAAAATTTCTGCTTAAAAACCTGAATCCCTTCCCAGAAACCGCACCAATTTTTCCGCGGCGGTTTTTGCGCGGTTTTGATGCATTTTTGATGCGTTTTTTTCCGCAGCGGTTTCAAACCGCATGGAAGAAGCCAAAACCGCGGAAAAATCTGCAAAATTAGCATGCTGTGTTTTTTACCGCGATGCGGTTTTTTCGCGGTAAAAAGTGCAAAATGCATAGAAATGACTGGGAAGCTTATTTTTAGTGGTTTTATAGCGGTTTTATAGTGAAAACCGCAGTAAAAACCGCTAAAAAAACGCTGTGTTTGAACACAGCCTTAGCGTTATGGAAGATGAGTCTATGAGGAACGTGTTCAGCTGCCGACTCCGAGGAGGAAACTGCTTGTTGTCTGGGGCCTAAATATATAGGTTTTATTAGTAGATGTCAGGGAAGAAAACTAAACCCTGTAAGATAATAAATCTCCTCATATGTTTCCCTTATTATCTCCAGTAATTGTATTATTACACAGGATTCTTATGGTGTTACATCGGATCATCTTCTTCTCATTCAGGTCTCTACAATATCGGATCCTCTCAGTGAAGATCTTCTACAGAAGAGAATTTTCCTGATTTACCCATCAAGGATGGATATGGACAGAGACAAGATGGCGGAGAGGATGTTACACCTCACCCTAGAGATCCTCTTCCGTCTCACTGGAGAGGTGAGAGATTCTGATGACGTCACATTACATCATTCTTATCTATGGGAATAACAGATGGACAGAACTGGAGAGGTGAGGACTCTGGAAATGTCTGGAGTGAGATTTATTAATGTGTCTCTCCATAACCAGGATTACACAGTGGTGAAGAAGACCTCTAGTGATCGCTGTCAGGACCCTGTGTCTGAGGGATGGGGAAGACCCCTGAGCCCAATCACGGGGCCTCCACCTCACCCCCTGATCCATGAGGACATCAATGACCAGAAGATCCTAGAACTCATCTACAAGATGATTGAGCTGCTGACTGGAGAGGTGACACTGCTGGGAATGCTGGGACATTATACAGTAACACTATGAAGGGATCGGGGGGATGACGGTATCATTGTATGTGTCAGGTTCCTATAAGGTGCCAGGATGTCGCTGTCTATTTCTCCATGGAGGAGTGGGAGTATTTAGAAGGACACAGAGATCTGTACAAGAACGTCATAATGGAGGTTCCCCAGCCCCTCACATCACCAGGTAATAGACAGGACTAAATACACACGGCCTATAATTATCTGTATGTAGAGAATGAATTCAGTCCCTGTATGTGTTTCCTCCAGATCTATCCAGTAAGAGGACAACACCAGAGCGATGTCCCCGTCCTCTTCTTCCACAGGACTGTAACCAAGAAGATCCCAGTGCTCCTCAGGATCATCAGGTAGATGGAGAGAAGGTGTCAGGAGATCTCCCCTATGATGTGTAGACGGCTGTGAAGGTCTTGTGTCCAGTCTTGTTTTATCTCACCATCCTGTTAGCTCTTCTCTGATCTTGCACTCGCTTGTCAATGTTTTTTTGTAAATGAGGTGCCCAGAACTGGACACAGTGTTCCAGAAGAGATCTGACCAAGAAGGAGTAGAAGAGAATAATTATTTGACGTGATGTAGACTCTATACTTCTCTTAATACATCACAGAACTTGTGTTGGCAGTGGAGATTACTCACGATTCTCTCCAAGCGTGTGATAACAGAACTTGTTTTTTCAGGAACAATATATGATAAGCTTAATAGATCAGGAATAAATCATTTGTGTGTCTCTATCTGTGCAGCATCTACAGAAGGCTGCTTTATTCATACACAGACACAGCAGGAAAACAGGAAATACTGTCACATGCTCTCCCTGTGTAAGAGCCTCTGGGAGGTTTTTTTCAACTTTATAAACAGCATACAAAACTAGCAACTAAACACTCATACAACCAAACTCAACAACTACTTAACCCTGTTAGTCACATTGCGGTTCTGAAGTCCACAAACTTGGCTCTTGATAATGGCTTTGTCATGCCATCAGCTATCATCTTGTCAGACTCGCAATAAACAAACTGGAGTACACCACGTTCTACTAAGTCACGTAAGTGGTGATGTTTTACATCGATGTGCTTAGTCCTTGCAATAATCTTCTTACTGCTGGCAAGATAACTGTTGGTTGAGCTAATAGCTTGCCGAAATCTTCTAAAATTGGTTCAACCAAATTACATAAGCATAAGCAGCAGATATATATTCTGCTTCTGTTGAAGATAATGCGAATGACACATGTTTTCTGCTGGACTTCCAACTAAGAAATTGAATTTTCTCCTAACTTGAACCAGTAACCACTTGTTGACTTTCGATCACTTGAATCTCCAGCCCAATCTGCATCTACATAACCTCTGAGTGTGAGATCTCCTGACGCAAATATCTTAACATTTAACCTTTGAGTTTCTTTAAGATGTTGAAGAATTCTCTTAATTGCATTCCACTCTCTTTGGCGTGGCTTGCTTACACGTCTACAGAATTCTGACTGTGGCTGTGATATCCAGACGAGTAGTGGTTGCTATGTACAGAAGCTCCCCCACTGCTTGTCTGTAACTCTCACCCTTTGGCTTCTGACGTTCCAAACTGGTTTAGGATTGTGGAAATTTTAGAGCTTTGGTTGAGAAGAAAACTCCCATCTTCCTCTCTATGGATTTGGATTCCCAAATATGTCAGTTTTCCAAGGTCCTTAGTCTCAAAGTGCTGGTTGAGAATTTCACCTAGCTTTGCAATTTCTTTTTCATCTTGATGAGACATGATTACATCGTCTACATATAGGAGAAGATACATCCACTCCTTCGCTACATTTTTCGTATGCAAACATGGATCAGCTTGAGATCTTTTAAATCCTTCATCCATCAAGACTTTGTTCATATTCGAGTTCCAAGCTCTTGCCGACGGCTTAAGTCCATAGAGAGATTTTTGCATTTTTCAAACAAGGTGCTCTTAAACATAATAACATAGTTAGGCCGAAAAAAGCCATGTGTCCATCCAGTTCAGCCTATATTCCATCAGAATAAATCCCCAGATCTACGTAAAGAACCTAATAACTGTAAGATACAATATTGTTACTCTCCAGGAAGACATCCAGGCCTCTCTTGAACCCCTCGACTGAGTTCACCATCACCACCTCCTCAGGCAAGGAATTCTTCACCCTTTTTAATAAACCCCTTGGGTTGGCTCATGTACAACTCTTCTTCAATGTCACCATGTATTTTTTTTTTTTTTTTGAAAAAATGTTATGTGGTCAATTTGATTAGCACTATGGCAATAGAGCACACTGCAATAAGTAGATAGTAAACAGCCTTTTATTAGACCACTATGCGTTTCGGCAGCGGATCGCTGCCTTCCTCAGGTGGATTTATCAATATCACCATGTAGGAAGGCTGTTTTGATGTCAAAATGTCTCACTGTCATCTGTTGAACTGCAGCTACGGACATTAAAGTTCTGAATATGGTTTGCTTCACAACTGGAGAAAATGTAGCATCATGATCTTCACCATACTTTTGCGACCAATCTTGCCTTAAACCAGTGAACGTTACCTTCATATTACAGTCATATTTGTTTTTGAAGACCCACTTACATCCGATAGCTCTTTTTCCTTGTGGTAGCTCAGTAAGCTCCCATGTCTGGAGTTGGTGAAGGGACTCCATCTCTTCATTAGCAGCATTTATCCACTTCTGCTTCTCGTGGACAGGCAGTTTTTACATCTGTTGCCATGACTTTAGCTCTGGTTCAGGAAGTGTTCTGATCATATAAGAAAGTCATCTAGCTGGGATACCTTTGTTTGGCCTTTCTGATCTCCTGACTGGAGCTTGACTTGGTTTTTCTGTGTCTTCCTTGGTGGCTTCAGAGCTTATCTTTTCGGCATCTGGGTTTGGTGACTGAGATTCTTGTTCTTGCTTCTCAGGTTGAATATCGGGTGTAACTTCATGGAATTTGAGCTTTACAGAGTTTTCATCAATCACTACATCTCTGCTGATTGTTGCTGTGTTGGTCTCTGGGTGTAGGATTCTGTATCCCTTTTGAGTTTCGCTATAGCCCACCAGGACTCCTTGCTTTGCGTGTGATTCCCACTTGGAACGTTTTTCTTTGGAAACATACACAAATGTTTTGCTTCCAAATATCCTGAGGTGCTTCAGGTTAGGCTTCTCGCAGTTCCATAGCTCATATGGAGTTTTATTTGTGGCTTTACCTGGCACTCTGTTTTGAAGATGACAAGCTGTCATGATGACTTCTACCCAATACGTTGTAGGTAGATTCGCATCAAACAACATACTTCTTCCACTTTCACAGAGAGTACGGTTCTTTCTCAATGCAATGCCTTTATGTTCTGAGTTGTATGGAATGGTTGTCTGGAACACGATTCCATCCTTTTTCAAAATGGTTTGCACCTTACCACTTGTATATTCGGTTCCATTTTCGGCACGCACGGTTTTTGGCATTCTTCCAAATTTGTTAAACACTACAGCAAGATATTCTTCAAGTTTCTGTGGAACTTCATCCTTACTGAGAAGCAGGTAGGCGACTGTATATCTGGAGTAGTCATCAATAAATGTGAGAAAATATCTCATCTTGCGAGGAGTTTGAACACTCATTGGACCACATACATCTGTATGTATCAGATCTAGAGGCTGTGCAGATCTAGTGGTGCTTATTTTAGGAAAGGATTTTCTGGACATTTTCCCTGTAAGACAGCTAGTGCACTTCATCATTTGACTACACTGGTTGATTTCAATACCATTTGCAAGATTTGCTAGCTTCCTTACTGCTTCTGGGTTTCTGTGCCAAAAAGACGTCTGTGCCGTACATGGATACAGTTCTTATGCAGATCTTGTCTAGTACTGTACATTCATTCTTTGCATTTTAGCTGATAAAGTTCATGTTGGATTTTTCCTACTGCAAGAGTGTGACCCTTCTTTTAGATGATGCAGCTGTTATCTCTAAAAGTAACTACATTCCCCTTTTGCATGAGCTTCTTTACTGACAGAAGATTGCTTTCAAGGCTGGGAACATAGAGAACATGCTTTTGCCATGATTCAGGTCGGGGTTTGTTTCTTGTTATTCACTCCTCGGCCTGGTCATGCGAGGATTAACTTTCTCTGCCTTGTTTTGGGATCTGTTTGGCTATTTCAGTCTGCTGCTGCCTGCATGCAGCATCAGTTATAGTTCCTGCCCCTGGCTTGAGCGGCTGACCCCGTTACATCCTGATTTGTCCCCTGCCTGTTTACTGAGTTCCCGTGTCTGCCCACTCCTGTTAACTCGCTCATCTTAGTGTTTGTTCCCTGTGCTGTGACCCCTTGGTAACTGACCCAGCTTGATCTTTAACCTGTTTGACTGTCTCATGTCTCTGGCATCTCTGCTCCCGACCATCTCCGTCTTCTCTGGCTTGTATCTGACCACATGTAATGCTATTTCCTCTGGTACTGCGTTTCCTGTCCATTAACGATCCGGCTTGTCTAACCACTCTTTCACCACCTAGTGGCACCTGTGCTGCTGCACTGTGGAGCTAGGCTGTGATTGCAACCTTTTTTCCCTCACCAGCACCCACTGGTGGAGATTGCATGCTACTGCACTGCAGCAGCATTTTACCTTTATTGGGATCTTTCTGCTTTGTGCTGAGGAATATGGACAGTGGAGGTAGCAGTATCCTACTCCTTCTGAAGTCATAGTGACCATTAGCTAAGATGACCTTTTCTGACTTGCTTTCATTAAGGTCAGTGAAGAAATCCTTATTATTTGTCATATTGCTGCTTGCACAAGAATTTATACACCGTATACACTTTGCAGAAGGGCTTGTTCTGACATTAAATGCAGCTTCAGGACATGCAGAATCTTCCTTTACAGCTGTTTTAACCCTTTGATCACTGTTCTGCCTTTTAAGCTAACTCATTCTTGCTTTCCAAATTCTGCAGTCTACTTCATAGAATCATAGAGTTGGAAGGGACCTCCTGGGCCATCTGGTCCAACCCCCTGCTTAAAGCAGGATTCACTAAATCATCCCAGACAGATGTCTGTCCAGCCTCTGTTTTGAAGACTTCTATTGAAGGAGAACTCACCATCTCTCATGGCGGCCTGTTCCACTCATTGATCACTCTAACTGTCAAAAAGATTTTTCTAATATCTAATCTGTGTCTCCTACCATTCAGTTTCATCCCATTGCTTCTAGTCTTTCCTTTTGCAAATGAGAACAAAGATGACCCTTCTACAATGTGACAGCCCTTTAGATATTTGTAGACGGCTATTAAGTCTCCTCTCAGTCTTCTCTTCTGCAAGCTAAACATTCCCAAATCCTGCAATCTTTCCTCATAAGACAGGGTTTGCAGACCGGTCACCATTCTGTTCGCTCTTTTCTGAACTTGCTCCAATTTGTTGATGTCTTTTTTAAAATGTGGTGCCCAAAACTGGACACAATATTCCAGATGAGGTCTTATGAATCCTCCTAACAGTTGCCTTGTCCATTCCATTCTTAGCCATTTTTTCAATAAGGATTGTGTGAGATACTTTGTCAAATGCTTTGCTGAAGTCAAGATATACTATACAGCATTTCCCTGATCCACCCAATCAGTGATTCTGTCATAGAAGGAAATTAAGTTAGTCTGACATGACTTATTAGTTACAAACCCATGCTGACTCTGTTTAATCACTTCATTCTTATCCAGGTACTTACATACATGTTGTTTAATGATTTGTTCAAAGCTCTTTCCTGGTATAGAAGTCAGACTCACCGGCCTATAGTTGCCTGCGCCCACCTTCTTCCCCTTTTTGAAGATAGGAACAACATTTGCTCTTCTCCAGTCTTCTGGGACTTCTCCTGTTCTCCAAGAATTTTCAAAGATTATGGAGAGGGGTTCAAAAATTTCTTCTACTATCTCCTTTAGTACTCTCGGGTGAAATTCATCTGGACCTGGAGACTTGAATACATTTAGGTTAGCTAAGTGTTTCCTCACTATCTTTCTGTTTATAGATATCCTGGATTCTTCTATTCCCTTAATAGGACAGTGAAGATCAGTTGATATGACATTTCCATTCTGAGAGAAAATAGATGCAAAGTAGGAATTTAAAAGTTCGGCCTTCTCAACATCCTGTTTTACGATTTCATCATTTTCATCCTGTAAAAATCCTACAGCATCTTTGACTTTTCTTTTACTTTTGACATATCCCCAAAATCCTTTATTATTGCTTTTGATGTCTCTTGCAAGCATCAATTCATTGTCAGCGTCAATAATCTGATTTGTGCCCTGCAAGTTCTGCAGACAGCATTATATTCTTCTTTAGATATGCCTCCCTCTTTCCATTTTATAAACATTTGTTTCTTCCTTTTTAGCATGTGCTTAAGTTCTGTGTTCCACAATCCTGGTTTCCCTAAATGCTTCCTATTCTTCACTCTTTTCGGAATTGTCAACAATTGTGCTTTGAGAATTTCATTTTTCAAGATTTCCCATCCTTCCTGGACATTTTTGTCCTTAAGGATATCCAGCCATTGGATCCCTCCAATTCTCTCTCTGAATCCCTCAAAATCTGCCTTTCTTAAATCTAACCTTGACGTCTGAGTCTTCACAGGTCTTTCCTCCTCTAGTTATTCAAAATTCTAAAATAGCATGATCGCTACCTCCTAGGGTCCCAGCCGCTTTTACCTCCTCAACCATTTCCTCTCTGTTTTATAAGGATTTGATCCAAGGTAGCAGATCACTTTAAGGTGTCCGGGCTTTTTACAGACAAAACAGTCACGAGTTTCTCTTAGATTGCTCTTATAGTTAGGGAAATCCTGTGTCTTTAATGTTGTTTCTGCTCTGGATTCATTACTGCTGCTTACATGCTGTGTCTTTCTCTTGAATTCATCCACAAGTTTGCCTTTAACATACTCTAGTGTCAGCTCATCATCTGGCCGTGCATCTAGTGCAGTCACGAGTGTGTCATAACTCTCTGGAAGACCACTTAATAGAAATGCAGCAGCATTTCTTCTCCAAAACCCCTGAGATGATCCACAATCTCTTGGATGTTTCTTATATAGTCCTGCATATTCTGTCCATCACTTAGCTTATACAAATACAAACAGAGGAAAAAGTGACCCAATATCAGTGCACTATGATATTATATGTGTCAATTGTAAAGTGCTCACCGAAAAAATGGACACTTGTAAACTACTGGACAATTGGAAAACAAACTACAAAAAAAAAACAAGGAAAAAAAATGATATTCAGTTCATATAATGTAGAAATATTAATTTTTATTAGTATCACAGGTTAAAAAACAATTAAAAATCAATGTCAGATACATTCTCCATGATATCAGTATACTTATATAAGGGCGCAAATGTCCAATTGCACATATAAAAATAAAAGTGATATGGTTGAATACAAAAATGAATAAAAAAGTGTAAAGAATATAAAAAAGTGCATATAAAAAGGTGTACCGTAAAGTCTACAAATTATGTGAGCAACAAGTGTTGGTGAAGTATTATAAAAAACGGTGTGTGTATTTAGATAAACATTGAGTGAAACCAAATCTAAAGTGAAATGTGCAAAAGACACCACCGGGTATAGGGGGAACCACATACTATAATGTGTGACCATGGAGTACGTAAATACAGAAAAATTATATAGGTATAATAGATGTCAAAAAAGAAACTTACAAGATAAGGACTCCTGGTCTCCTGAACAAACGCCCTCCCCAATGCGCGTTTCGGCACGCTGTCTTCGTCAGGGGGCACTTTTTTATTCATTTTTTAAATTCATTTTTGTATTCATCCATATCACTTTTATTTTTTATGTGGAATTGGACATTTGCGCCCTTATATAAGTATACTGATTTCATGGGGAATGTATCTGACATTGATTTTTAATTGTTTTTTAACCTGTGATACTAATAAAAATTAATATTTCTACATTATATGGACTGAAGATCGTTTTTTTCTTGCCATTTTTTATCACTTAGCTTAGATTGATACAGCTTTATCTTGAGATAAAGCTTATTGCTGAGATTTGATCTTTCATGCACTTTCTGTAACTCATCCCACATCTCTCTTGCAGTTGCACACTTGCATATATGCACAATCTGATTATCATCTACACTGAGCTTTGTGCTTTCTGATCCTTCTCTAGCCAATCATCTGGTAATGGATGAGGCACTTGATCCAGAGTGCACTTCCACGTACCTTCTCTTATGAGCAGCATCTTCCCCTTGAATTTCCAGGACTGGTAGTTCTGATTAGTGAGGCTTGGCACTGACAAATTGACAGGATTGCTGCTAGTGGACATCTTCTCTATTGCTCTGTGCTGCTTTTGCTTTGGGCTATAGTTGCTGTGTTACTCTGGGGTTCTATGTCACTCTGGGCCCATAACCTGTTGGCGGATTACTCACGATTCTCTCCAAGCATGTGACAACAGAACTTGTTTATTCAGGAACAATATATGATAAGCTTAATAGAAAAGGGATAAATCATTTGTGTATCTCTATCTGTGCAGCATCTACAACAGGCTGCTTCTCTCATACTCAGACTCAGCAGGAAAACATGAAGTACAGTCACATGCTATTCCTGTGTGAGCCTCTGGGAGATTTTTTTAAACTCTACAGTATAAACAGCATACAAATTTAGCAGTTAAACACTAATAGACAGGAATGGAGTTATTGCACCAAACCTATCCCAACAACTTGTGTAATGAGAACGGTGGAGATGGCAGGATTAGAACTGTTCATAGATGTAACTCTCCATCTGTCTGTGACTTTTACAATATTTGTTTCAGGGTGAAGTTCTGACCCATATTAATACTACAGAGACATATGTGAGGGGTGATGAGTGGTGTAAAGAGGAGATTCCCACATATGACTACCCAGGTGAGTAGTAACCACTGAATGCAGAGAAGTCACAGATTCCTCTCAGTCACCGGCTGTGGCTGCTTTATCGGTGGTGTAGTCCGGCCGTATTACCATGATCACCATTTGCCTCTAGACCACAACATTCTCCTCCACCCAAAACTGTTCAAATGACTTTGGGCATTGAAAGCCCTTTTCTATAGAACTTACAACCTGGAGGATCCACCTACCCCCTGGGATTAGGAGATGTTGTTTCCTGCCCAGATCTGTAAACTATAAAGCCAAATGACAGCGTACGTAGAATGTGCTGACAAGATAGAAAATCACTTGAAGAAAAATCGTATGCTGGGCCTGTAAGAGAAAGTGGAGAGTAATGATGCTGTTGGCTTCCTAGAATCCTGAGATCTAATTTCAGGGCTGAAATCTCATATCCCAAGATCTTGATACCGAGATCTCCATCTGTGCATGCGCCGCCCCCCGGCAGCCATGTTCACAGTCCTCCACACAGGAGGAAACCAAGGACATGCGGGGGGTCCGGCCTTTCAAGAAATGTCGGCGGACACCCCGGGCAGCAGCAGCGGAGGCGGCCATTGTGGGCAGCAGCGGAAGCCCCGGGCAACAGTGCCAGGCACCCCAGCAGCACAAAACACTCGCAGCGGTGCACTGCACATCGGACACCCCCCCATCCCACCCTGTGGTCTGCAGCATCACCCCACCCCTGCTTCCTCCAGCAACTACCCTGGGACCCCGCTTCACCACAGCAATAAGACGCATGGATTATAAGAAGCACCACAATTTTAATAAAAACAAATTTTTTCCTATTTTTCTCCTCAACATTTGGGGTGCATTTTATAATCCAAAAATACGGTAACATTTTTTTTATTCTAGTTCTTTTTGTACAGATTCATTTTGTATGGTAGTCTGATGATGGTGGGATCGGCCTGCCTCACTTACGTGAGTCTGCAACTACCTGGTAGCCTTTAAAATAAGGTCTCCATTACCTCTGCCAAATGCCTGAGATCTAAATTTAAGACACCTCAGCTCTGCACTATTATAAAAAGTTCTCTATGAATATCTAATCTTTCTTCTTGAAACTCATCTGACAGAAAATATTGGCCCTTACGATAGTTTAGATTGCCAAGAGCCACCGAGCCCCATACTCTAATTACCCAGAGAGTTTTCACCAGGATAATAGGAAACAAATGGACCTTTCAAATTATTTCCCAATGTCTCTTGAATCCAACAATCCCCTATATATGGTTGTACACTACTTTCTGGGCACATGGTAGGGTTAAGAAAGGAAGGAGCACCATTTAGCTATTCGTACACAGATCTTGATGGAATAGTTTGCAGACACGATGTATTGGGAGCACTGTTAGTGATCACCTGTCAGATGAAAAGATGGCCACCACGAGAAGGCTTGGCTCTATCTACTCTATTTTCCAGATCCCAGTGATTGCCTTGCTCATCATCCTTTAACCCCTCTTCATGGATCTGGACTTACAGAGACCCCTAGGCTTGGGCCATGGTGTTACCTGCTACTCTGTGGAGTGAGATGGCAAGAAGAATAGTCAGGTAGCTGGCCATAACCAGGAGGGCAGAGAATGTACAAATTCAGAAGACATAAGTGTAGTCAGTAAGCGGGCTGGGATTACACCAGGAAACAAATACACCAGCTGAGCACAGAGGACTGAACCAGAGGAGAACAAGGCTGTATCTGGCAGATTCCGGGAATAGGCTTCAAGCTTTAGTAGGGTTTGGTGCTTTCTAATTGGCTTAAGCAGGTAGCAGATTGCTACCAGATTGCTGGACAGCACACAAACCCATACTGCCAGGCTGGGTGAAACTACTGGTCTCAGGCACCCTAATCATAGCGGCTGGACAGAGCCAGCGCCACCCAGAGCTTCTGGTTTTGACGTCTCTTCTATTACCAGCAACGCCTGCACAATAAATAAGGCGCTGCTTGGTGATGGAATCAAACATCGCAGGAGCAGATTCCAGTGGAGAGGGGACACACCATCTGCAGATGCCCTAATATAACACAATTACAGGAAACTAAAGCAGTAGAAATCCCCATAAAGTGACTCCATTATGGAAAATATAACCCTCAGTGAATTATTCTATGGGAGTAGTGACACTTTACGGAAATTAGCTCGCACTGGATGTTGCAACATGAAAATTGCAATTTGCCATTTTATTACCCAACACATAATGCCCAGATTGTGCTCCAGGAGACACACACCGTAAATTAAGTGGATTCTTCTCACTATAGTAATGCCACATATATGGATGCTAAATATGGTTTGGGCGCACTACAAGGCTCAGAAGAGAGTGGATATTTGACTTTGGGAGAGCGGATATTGCTGGATCGGTTTATGGAAGCCATGTTGCTTTTCAAGAGCTTTTGAGCCACAAATATTGTGGAAACCTTTTGGTTTTCCTCTGTCTGATGATGGACCTTAGTGGTGTCTTGTGTTTCCGTGAGATGAGTAGAAGTTTTATTGGTATAATTTTCGCCTATATAACATTGTTTGGTGGCTTTTTATTCCATGTTTGGGAGGCAGAATGAACAAACCATTGAACACCATGATGCACTGGTTCATGCTATGAGGCTTTCCATTAGACTGTGAACTGTCATTGTCTTGGTGAATAATTTAATATTTTTAAAAAGCTTGTATCTTTTATGGACAACTTAGGCCTCTTTCACACTTCAGTTTTTTGCATCAGTTATAATCTGCCAAAAAGGCGGACAAGCGGATCCGTTCTCAACTGATGTGAACGGATGGCACAGGATCCGTTTTCAGACGGATCCTGAAAATGAAGAAATTTAAAGGAATCGCTGGCCGGGGGGGGGGGGAGAGAGAGAGAGAGAGAGAATTTTTTTTTTTTTATTTTGTCCGGCACCCAGAAAGAATTTCGGGTTAAATGAGTGTCTGGAGGATCCGCCAGAGAAAAAAACGTTACAAGCTCCGTTTTGAAATCTTTGAGGATGGTGACGGACAGCAACTTTTGGCGGATCCTCACAAAAGACGGATGAAACGGATAGCAATCCGTCACAATCCGCCATTAATGCAAGTCAATGGGAAAAAAACGGATCCTCAAAAAAAAATTGAGGATCCGTTTTTTTTAAAAACCTGGCGGATTGTGACTGATTGTAAAAAACGGAAGTGTGAAAGAGGCCTTAAGTAGAAATGTCCAAAAGTATAAAATTTGAGGATATTTTATTCAAAATTATTAATTGGTTTTATTTTTAGCAGATGACTGCACCAGGAGGTCAGAGGGAACGCTGACATCTTCTATTTTTAAATGTGATTATCTTGAGATCTCACAGGATCCAATTGAAGTTAATGCCATTACTCCAGATATACCATCATCCCTTCATAGCCAAGATCTGTCATCTGATCCTATGAAACAGGTCCCATCTTTAGGCTCATTACCAACTACTAAGGAAAATCAAAGTCACGATATAAGCATTGAAAAATTAATTGATTCTAAAGGAAAGGAGCCATTTTCATATTCAGAATATGGAAATAGTTATCTTGAAAAGACTTTTCTTAAACATGAAAAAATTCACATAACAGAGAATAGATTTTCCTGTTCAGAATGTAGGAAATGTTTTACTCAGAATTCACATCTTGTTACACATGAGAGAATTCACACAGCAGAGAAGCCATATTCATGTTCAGAATGTGGGAAAGGTTTTAGCCAGAAATCAAATTGTGTTAAGCACCAGAGAACTCACACAGGGGAGAAACCTTTTTCCTGTTCAGAATGTGGGAAATGCTTTTCTCAGAATTCATATCTTGTTACACATAAGAGAATTCATACAGGAATGAAGCCATATTCATGTTCAGAATGTGGGAAATGTTTTAGGCAGAAATCAGATTTGGTTAGGCACCACAGAACTCACACAGGGGAGAAGCCTTTTTCCTGTTCAGAATGTGGGAAATGTTTTAGCAGTAAATCAGATTGTGTTAATCACCAGAGAACTCACACAGGGGAGAAGCCATTTTCCTGTTCAGAATGTGGGAAATGTTTTAGCAATAAATCAGATTGTGTTAATCACCAGAGAACTCACACGGGGGAGAAGCCTTTTTCCTGTTCAGAATGTGGGAAATGTTTTAGCAATAAATCAGATTGTGTTAAGCACCAAAGAACTCACACAGGGGAGAAACGTTTTTCATGTTCAGAATGTGGGAAATGTTTTAACCAGAAATGTCATCTTGTTAGTCACCAGAGAACTCACACAGGGGAGAAGCCTTTTCCCTGTTCAGAATGTGGGAAATGTTTTAATCAGAAATCAGATTTGGTTACTCACCATAGAACTCATACAGAGGAGAAGCCTTTTGCCTGTTCTGAATGTGGGAAATGTTTTAATCAGAAATCAGGTTTAGTTCATCACCATAGAACTCACACAGGGGAGAAGCCTTTTTCCTGCTCAGAATGTGGGAAATGTTTTAACTGTAAATCATATTTGTTTAAGCACCAAAGAACTCACACAGGGGAGAAGCCTTTTTCCTGTTCAGAATGTGGGAAATGTTTTGTGAAGAAATCATCTCTTCTTAGTCACCAAAAAACTCACACAGGGGAGAATCCTGTATCATATTCTTAATGTGGGAAATGTTTTCTACCGAAATCAACTCCTAAAAAATATCAGGGAAGTCATACGGGGAGAAGCTTTTTTCATGTTCAAAATGTTGGAAATATTTTAACTCAAAATTGTATCTTCTTAAAGGTTTTGACCACTACTAGGACAACCCCTTGTTATTCCTCATGTTTGGCCATGTTACAATAAAAACACTCATTGTGCGAGAATGATCAGTACTAAATATATTGAACAGCCATGTCGGGCTGAGCTGCCATCTTGGAAAAACATTCGCTAACTAACTTTGCAGCTAATGAGATGACCTTATGGGAGCTCTAGCCAGAATGGAGACATAAAATGACATCAGAGCCATTAGCAGGTATGGTTGGCATACACAAAAGTTAATAGGAGTAGCTGCAGGGCATTGTGAGAGTAAATAATGGTGTCATACTGTAGTAAGTAGTGTCTGTGATGAGGACAATACAGTAGTCAATATGTGAAGAGTTATGTGAGTAAGGACATTAGATAAAAGGGACATGGGGATTTGTTGATTGTAACGGAGTTTGGTGAAATACTCCAAAATATTGTCATTTTGTGTTATCACTTTCTTTAGTATTCTAGAATACATGTCTTCCCTGCAGTATGAGGTTATCATGTATACACCTTTTGCCGCTCTATGTAGTTTGTTTGTCTAACCATATATATATATATATATATATATATATATATATATATACACACTCACTGGCCACTTTATTAGGTACACCATGCTAGTAACGGGTTGGACCCCCTTTTGCCTTCAGAACTGCCTCAATTCTTCGTGGCAGAGATTCAACAAGGTGCTGGAAGCATTCCTCAGAGATTTTGGACCATATTGACATGATGGCATCACACAGTTGGCGCAGATTTGTCGGCTGCACATCCCTGATGCGAATCTCCCGTTCCACCACATCCCAAAGATGCTCTATTGGATTGAGATCTGGTGACTGAGGAGGCCATTTGAGTACAGTGAACTCATTGTCATGTTCAAGAAACCAATCTGAGATGATTCAAGCTTTATGACATGGCGCATTATCCTGCTGAAAGTAGCCATCAGATGTTGGGTACATTGTGGTCATAAAGGGATGGACATGGTCAGCAACAATACTCAGGTAGGCTGTGGCATTGCAACGATGCTCAATTGGTACCAAGGGGCCCAAAGAGTGCCAAGAAAAAATTCCCCACACCATGACACCACCACCACCAGCCTGAACCGTTGATACAAGGCAGGATGGATCCATGCTTTCATGTTGTTTACGCCAAATTCTGACCCTACCATCCGAATGTCGCAGCAGAAATCGAGACTCATCAGACCAGGCAACGTTTTTCCAATCTTCTACTGTCCAATTTCGATGAGCTTGTGCAAATTGTAGCCTCAGTTTCCTGTTCTTAGCTGAGAGGAGTGGTACCCGGTGTGGTCTTCTGCTGCTGTAGCCCATCTGCCTCAAAGTTCGACGCACTGTGCGTTCAGAGATGCTCTTCTGCCTACCTTGGTTGTAACGGCTGGCAATTTGAGTCACTGTTGCCTTTCTATCAGCTCGAACCAGTCTGCCCATTCTCCTCTGACCTCTGGCATCAACAAGGCATTTCCGGCCACAGAACTGCCGCTCACTGGATTTTTTTTCTTTTTCGGACCATTCTCTGTAAACCCTAGAGATGGTTGTGCGTGAAAATCCCAGTAGATCAGCAGTTTCTGAAATACTCAGACCAGCCCTTCTGGCACCAACAATCATGCCACGTTCAAAGGCACTCAAATCACCTTTCTTCCCCATACTGATGCTCGGTTTGAACTGCAGGAGATTGTCTTGACCATGTCTACATGCCTAAATGCACTGAGTTGCCGCCATGTGATTGGCAGATTAGAAATTAAGTCTAAACACACAGTTGGACAGGTGTACCTAATAAAGTGGCCAGTGAGTGTATATATATATATATATATATATAAAAAGCCCAAATGAGGTCCTCCATATATTCAGAAGTAGAAATCAACAACATAGCCTACAAGCGTTACTCCCATAAACAGAATGTCAGTATGAAATAAATATTTATTTCAACAAAACACATAAAAAAATGTAAAAAGAAGAGATTATGCATAGAAAAATCATCAGGTATGTATATAAAACGTATCTAAATCTGTCCCAAAGTATAGTTTAGATAAATCCTTTACATATATATAATTGTAAGTGGAAAGACCATATGGAAGAAGTATAACAATTACAGTGTCTCGCGAAAGTATTCAGCTCCCTGGAACTTTTCAACCTTTTCCCACATATCATGCTTCAAACATAAAGATACCAAATGTAAATTTTTGGTGGAGAATCAACAACAAGTGGGACACAATTGTGAAGTTGACCGAAATTTATTGGTTATTTTAAATTTTTGTGGAAATTCAAAAACTGTAAAGTGGGACGTGCAAAATTATTTGGCCCCTTTACTTTCAGTGCAGCAAACTCACTTCAGAAGTTCATTGTGGATCTCTGAATGATCCAATGTTGTCCTAAAAGACTAATGATGATAAATATAATCCACCTGTGTGTAATCAAGTCTCCGTATAAATGCACCTGCTCTGTGATAGTCTCACGATTCTGTTTGAAGCACAGAGAGCATCATGAAGACCATGGAACACAACAGGCAGGTCTGTGATACTGTTGTGGAGAAGTTTACAGCTGGATTTGGATACAAAATGATTTCCAAAACTTTAAACATCCCAAGGAGCACATATTGAAATGGAAGGAGTATCATACCACTGCAAATCTACCAAGACCCAGCGGTCCCTCTAAACTTTCATCTCAAACAAGGAGAAGACTGATCACAGATGCAGCCAAGAGGCCCATGATCACTCTGGATGAACTGCAGAGATCTACAGCTGAGGTGGGACAGTCTGTCCATAGGACAACAATCAGTCGTACACTGCACAAATCTGGCCTTTATGGAAGAGTGGCAAGAAGAAAGCCATTTCTCAAAGATATCCATAAAAAGTGTCATTTAAAGTTTGCAACAAGCCACCTGGGAGACACACCAAACATGTGGAAGAAGGTGCTCTGGTCAGATGAAACCAAAATCGAACTTTTTGGCAACAATGCCAAACGATATGTTTGGTGTAAAGGCAACACAGCTCATCACCCTGAACACACCATCCCCACTGTCAAACATGGTGGTGGCAGCATCATGGTTTTGGCCTGCTTTTCTTTAGCAGGGACAGGGAAGCTGGTTAAAATTGATGGGAACATGGATGGAGCCTAACTACAGGACCATTCTTGAAGAAAACCTGTTGGAGTCTCCAAAAGATCTGAGACTGGGACGGAGATTTGTCTTCCAACAAGACAATGATTGCAAACATAAAGCAAAATATACAATGGAATGGTTCACAAATAAACATATCCAGACAGGTGTTAGAATGGTCAAGTCAAAGTCCAGACGTGAATCCAATCGAGAATCTGTGGAAAGAGCTGAAAACTGCTTGCTGTTCACAAACGATCTCCATCCAACCTCATTGAGCTCGAGCTGTTTGCCAAGGAAGAATGGGCAAGAATTTCAGTCTCTCGATGTACAAAACTGATAGAGACATACCCCAAGCGACTTGCAGCTGTAATCACAGCAAAAGGTGGCGCAGCAAAGTATTAAGTTATAGGGGCCGAATAATATTGCATGCCCCACTTTTCAGTTTTTGTATTTCCACAAACATTTAAAATAACCAATAAATTTCATTCACAACAAAATGGGGTTTCTGAGGAAGCATTACAAGCGAAACGTGCTTAAAAGAGCGCCTCTGGGTAATGTAATCATCTTTATAGACCTGTCTTGTCTGTGTATGCCTCTTTGGTATGTGGACATTGTGGGGTTTGCCACGTTCTCCTGCTTCTTGATTTATGCACTAGCAATGAAGACTCTATGTGAAGCAGTGACCGGGTCACAATACTATTTTGTCTTCACACACTCACTCCCTGTGATTGTGTGGATGTGTCTGGCCTAAGAGAGACAATCAGCAAGTGAGTTATAAATTAGTTATAAATATAATATATATGATCAAATATATTTTAGTTCCCCCTTCTTTCTCTCCAATAAGAAGATTCTTGCCAGTAGAATCAGTACGGATGAGCACCTACTGTGCTCTCTCCCTGGCCACAATTCCCCATCTTCCATACTCACCCTTTCCCCCTAGCCATCTTTTGCCATCTAGATATATACTGTATATCTACCATCCGACTATAGTGATAAACTATCTGCAGATTAATTATATACTGTGACGGACTCAGTTTCTGCTGAGCCCATTTTTTGAGTGGACCCTCTGGGTCATGGTACCCACCCACCGAGGGCGAGCTTACCTTATGAGAATCCACCACACAGGGAGTGTCAGGGGCAAGACCAAGGGGGTGAGCCACCACGACTGCTGGGACCAGACGGACGGCTCAGGGGGACACTATGGGAGTGTCTGACGACCAGGGACAAGCAGGAAACAAGACAAGACAAGAGGTAAGTGCAAGGTATCTTCATTAAGATGTTCAGGATCACATTCAGTGCAAATGTGAAAACAAGCAAAACGTGCAAGGTGCGCGCGTGGGCACGCCAAGGTCTATAGCATAGTACGTGCCAGGTGGCACGCCTAGGTACAGGTAAAGGCACAATGGCATTGGACTCCGGACCGCTGGCAACGATCGACATGATCAAGGCATCAGGCTGCGGAGAACTGCTCCGGACATCAGGCCGCAGTCATCCAGCTTATGATCTCTGGCAGCCATCGGCAGGTTCCGGGCATCCGGCAGGCAAACCAGGGTTCAGGCAAGGAGGCACGACAGATATCCAGGCATGGTGCATGTTAGGGAACACGCCAAGGTCCAAGGCAAGGTGCATGTGTAGGGGACACACCAGGGTTCAAGGCAAGGTGCGTGTGTAGGGGACACGCCAGGGTTCAAAGTGAGGTGCAAAGCAAGGTGCGTGTGTAGGGGACACGCCAGGGTTCACAAAACGAGACAGGGTGCGTGTGTAGAGACACGCCAAAGCACAAGGTACAAGACAGTGCGTGTGTAGAGACACGCCAAAGCACAAGGTACAAGACAGAGTGCGTGTGTAGAGTCACTCCAAGGTCAGGGTTCAAGGCAGAGTCCTGCGCATGCAGAGGGCACGCCAGGGTTAGGGTTCAAGGCAGGGTGCGTGCTAGGAGCCACGCCAGAGTTCAGGGCAGGACACGTGCAAGGAGCCACGCAGGAGGCACGCCTCACTGGCCAGTGCACACGGCTGTACTCAAACACGAGGCACTTAGCACGGCACAGGAGACAGCCAAGGGGAACCCACGCCGGGGTTCAAAACAAGGACAAGGCAAGAAACAAGGCAAGACAAGGTACGGAACACGGAGCGGAACATAGGCACAGACAGAGCCAGGACAGAGCGAGCGGAGCGTAGGCCGAAGCCCAAGAGAGCACCATAGGACAGAGTACGGAAAACCAGGCAGAAAGAAGAAACATGAGAAGTACTACAAGGCTCAGAATAGCAAAGGCCAGACATAGCGAAACAGGCAAGGCAGAGAACAGAGGAAGGACTACAAGTCAAAGAATAGCTAAGGCGAGACATAGCAAAACAGACTAAGACAGAGAACAGCGGAAGTACTACAAAGCAAAGCAAAGCAAGGACAAACATGGCACGAGAGACAACACAAGACATGGCACGAGACAAGAGGCAGAGTACGAGCACGGAGCGTGTGCAGAGATGCACGACAGGGCAGAGTGCACGGGCACAGAATAGAGGGAGCGACCCAGCAGACCAAGCAGCCATGCAGGGAAGCAACACAATACTCAGGCCCTGAGCATAGGAAGGAGCGGTCTGATATAGGGCATAGCACCTCCACTTCCGAGTCAGGACCAGGGAAGTACTTCCAGTTCAGGTCCTCCAGGATCACAGGGAGCAGTCACATGATCAGGATTCCAGACAAGCAGGAATGATTGCAGAACCAGCGCTGAAACCTAGGCAGGTCACATGATCAGAATTCCAGACATGCAGAGATGATTGCAGATCCAGCCTCTGCTGGAACATAGGAAGGACACATGATCAGGGGTTCTAGACATGACGAGACGATCACAGAAGGCAGAGCAGAAATGCAGGCATCCCGCAGCTCAACAGACATGAGGTGAGTGTGCACACTGCTCTAGAGAACATATAGGATAGCAGACATGAGATGCGCGTGCACACCGCTCCAGGGGTCATGAGGCAAAACAGACATGGCGGACATGACATATACTATATTGGTCTGTTGTTCCTGGAGGATAGCTTCTGCTCCACTAGATACCATTGATAAGATACATGGTGCTTCACGTCCAGTATTTATGGTGAATAGCATATATTATTATCGGCAGTTGTTCCTTGAGATCAGTAGATTTAACATATGTCAAACTAAAAAGCGGGTCTGTAATATCCCAAAATTTCCCAGGTTCTGGTTACAATCGATATATTTCTACCTAATTAAAACCAAGTCAGATATATATTGAGCTCCTCACGCAGGGAAGTTTGAGCTTAGAATTATTTTCATTTAAACAATTAGAATAAAATATACATAAAATTAACATGGTTAAAAATATTCATACATTTAAATAGCTACAAAAATACACATCAGTACATAAGAAATTATTCAAACATTTATTCTGGACCTCATAATTTTGAGCCTGGTATCTTACCTCTCTGGTTATCTGTCCATGACCCTGGTCTATCCCAAGGAATCCATATGAAGAAATAAATGCATGTATGCGTCCCCATGAGCCAATGAGGACCCCTAAGCCCCATGAGCCAATCTACATCACCTGTCCCGCCATGGAATAAACCATACAAAAAACCAAGACCCCACGTGTATAATGTAAGCCAACAAGGGCCTGTGAACCATAGACAGGAACAATAGCTGATGACAATATAGAAAAGGCATCGCCAATGATATCCCTTCATCAATACCAAAAAGTGCAGAAGCTGTCCCCATATGAGTTCCACCAGGGATTTTTTCACTAATCTGGTTGATGGTACAAGACACAAGCTTAAATCATACATTAACTGTCAAACTGCTTGTGTGATATACGTTTTAATTTGCCCCTGTCAACATCTTTATGTTGGCCAGACATCTCAAGAGTTGCGATGTAGGGTGCAAAAACATTTTTCAACTATCAATCTGGCTTCTAAGAAAAATATTCAGAATTGAGAGTCCTCAGTGGTTGATACCTTTTAATGGCTAAGATATACATCTTTCCTGTATCAATCTGGCTTCTAGTGATTTGAGCAAAGGCCACTTTTTGGCCCACCATTCTGGCCAAACTAATAACATACAAGTTATTGGACTGGAGAGAGTTTTCAGATCCAATAGAGGTGTGATATGATTGGGTCACCGAGGAGGAGAGCAGGCCCAAGCTAAGCTACAGAAAACCAGAGAGGTTGGTAACTAAGCAGATTGTAGACCCCTGATCCCATCTACACAACTAGCAGTAGCCGTGCAGCGTACCTACGATGATCCTAGATGCCTCGGCACAGCCGGAGAGATAACTAAGCCTAAAGCAAGAAAGGTGAAATCTAAGCTGCCCCAGAGCTGACCCCAAAGGAATAGATAGCCCCCAAACATATATTGTCAGTGAGACAAGATGAAAACACAAGCGCAGGCAGGAAAATAGACTGAGCAAATGATGGGGCCCACACTGACTAGACAGGACAGGAAAAGAAAGACGCTGTCTGCAATCACGCAAAAAACCCTACAAAAAGTCCAACACGTCTGATGCAAAAACACTGAAGTCACACGACTTTGCCGACTATATCAGCACTCTGGTATATTCTCAAAGCAGAGCAAAAAGAGGCCAATCTAATAAGGGACAAAAACAAACTGGCACAAGCAGTAACATTTGGACGGTGATTCAGCACAGCCCCAGCCGGAGCTGGCTGACCTGCACAAAACTGAGATAGACAAAACCAGATCAAATGCAAACAGAATAGCAAATGAACACTTAGCTTACTTTTTCTGCTCAGACCCAGTTTCTCATTTGTTTCATTGTGCATTCTGTGCATATAAGGGTGTGACCGCCCTGTTTCTGAGTTGGAAAATCCATCCTGTCTGGCCTATACTATTACTGGTGGTTCAGTCCCTCTGTCCTTGTTCACATTTACGTCACTTGACAAGTGGAAAGGTTTTAAATACAAGAGTTAGGACTGTCCCACAAGGGTTGCCGTGACGTGGCGGGATGGCTTCTACATTATTTTGATCAAAATTATGTTAACTAAATACCCTTATTATTACTATTATTACTACCTTCATGCAATTTTTGCAATATATTTTTTTACTTTTTTATTCCAGGATATTTGTTTTGTGTTTTGCTTTTGGTTTTCTCTGTGTAAAGGTCATGTGTTCATATGCAATTACATTTTGCATGCACATTAATTTACTTTTTCTGCTCAGACCCAGTTTCTCATTTGTTTCATTGTGCATTCTGTGCATATAAGGGTGTGACCGCCCTGTTTCTGAGTTGGAAAATCCATCCTGTCTGGCCTATACTATTACTGGTGGTTCAGTCCCTCTGTCCTTGTTCACATTTACGTCACTTGACAAGTGGAAAGGTTTTAAATACAAGAGTTAGGACTGTCCCACAAGGGTTGCCGTGACATGGCGGGATGGCTTCTACATTATTTTGATCAAAATTATGTTAACTAAATACCCTTATTATTACTATTATTACTACCTTCATGCAATTTTTGCAATATATTTTTTTACTTTTTTATTCCAGGATATTTGTTTTGTGTTTTGCTTTTGGTTTTCTCTGTGTAAAGGTCATGTGTTCATATGCAATTACATTTTGCATGCACATTAATTTACTTTTTCTGCTCAGACCCAGTTTCTCACTTAGCTGAACATGCAGGGATAGAGCTAGAAACATCAGACCTCAGGAGGCTGTCACGTGGACCCGTCCTATGTGACACCACCCGCAGGCCGGTAACTAAAACAACAAGACACGGCACGTGTAACTGTCCTGTGTGACACAACCTGCAGGCCGGTAACTAAAACAACAAGACACGGGGGAAGGGAAGACAGTTACAATGGTGGGCCCTGCAATAGGGAGCGGGGACGTGGAGACCTCCTGCACTCCCCTGAGTCAGTGTCCCTCACACTCCTAACGTTCCCTAGGCCGGTTCCGCACCAGGCGCCGATCATAATTCCTGTCTCCCTAGCACACCCTACACCTATCCCTTGCTAGGGAGCTGGGTGGTGCAGGCACTGGCCCCACCGCTGTACCAATACACACCAGGGAAAAATACAAACAGGGAAACACCACTTAGCTTTGCTCTGTTGCTATTGTTCCCAGCAACAGAGTCCACCACCAGAATGCAGCTTTCCTCAAGAATAGCTGCTACTTCTCCAAGCTTTGTCAGAGCTGCAAGGAACACCTCTCTGTAATTCCTTCCTTCACCAGACTTTAACCCAGAGCTCTCCTGAGCTGCTCTCTGTAGTTCCTTCACCAGTCTTGGTTGGAAATGAGCAATATCACCAACCCTAACTTTTTTGTTCTGCTGAGCCATGGACCCAATGCAGCCCTTTGCCCAAATGCTGATGATCCTTACTGATGAGATTAGGGGGCTGCGCGGAGGGTTGGTGTGGCAGCTGCGGCTGTTGGTGGGCTTTGGGGGCTTGGTTCAGGAACAGGCTCAGCCAGAACCCAAGATACCCCTCCCTGACAGGTTTTCTAGAGGGAGAGATCAATTCTTGGTATTTCAGCAAGCCTGTAAACTATACTTCAGGCTGCGCCGTCATTCATCAGGGAGTGAGGAGCAACGGGTGGGAATCATTATGTCCCTTCTTAAGGGGGATCCCCAATCCTGGGCCTTTTCCCTGCCAGACGATTCACCATCATTAGAGTCCGTGGACGAGGTTTTTGCGGCTTTGGCGCTAGTGTATGGGGATCCTGATGGCGTCACCCTGGCGGAATCCCGACTCCGTAGGTATAAACAGGGAGCCTGGGTTGCTGAAGAGTACTGTTCAGAGTTTAGGAGGTGGGCCACTAACACTCAGTTGAATGACCCTGCACTTAGGAGTCAATTTGTGCAGGGTCTGTCTCCAAAGTTGCAGGATACTCTGGTGCAGTACGCCGCCCCCAGGTCGCTGGAGGCCGCCATGTCCCTTACCATCTGGGTGGATAGACGCCTTAGGGAGAGACATACACAAAATGTGCCCCCTGATGTCCTCGCTAGGGAGGAGGACCCACCAGTGCGGACGGAGGAACCCAGACAGCCCGGTGTTGTTGGTACAAAAAAGGGGGTGTCTGCGGCTCGTTGTGGTGGGGGGGTATGCTTTTCCTGTGGGAAGCTGGGCCATTTCATGAGAGCCTGCCCAGTCCGTGCCAAGTCTCCAGACGAACCTATGCAAGTAGGAGGAGCTAGTTTGTGTACGCAGCTGCCTACGGTTCGGGGAGTGATGTCGGCATGTTTTTACTGTGGGCAGACTGGTCATGTCCTGTTGATTTGCCCAATGCGTGCCAAATTATCTATTCCATCTCAGAAGCCGCATTCCCCTGGTCGCTTGGAGGGAGGAAACCAGGGAGTGTATATTTCCTCCATTTTGCCCTCCCAAGGTACTATGTCAGCAGAGGTGTTGGCTGGCGGGGTACCGGAGGTGATACCGGTGCTTGTGGACAGCGGAGCAGGAGTCAGTCTGGTAGATGCTCGCTTTGTCCAGACTCATGGCCTGAGGTGTAGGACGCTAGCCCAACCTATAAGCATCCAGGCCATAAACTCTGTTCCACTGAGCCAGGGGAGCTTGACCCAAGTCTTAGAAAATATCCATATACTTATAGGAAAATCATGAGGAGTCCTTGTCATGCTACGTCTTGGAGGGAATGCCGGTACCTATCATTTTAGGCCTCCCTTGGCTGAAAAAACACAACCCGGTAATAGATTGGTGGGTGAGGGAAGTAGTCAGCTGGGGGCAGTCGTGTGAGGGCTGCTGCCTAGGAACTACTGTCTCTGCCGTCTTTCTTCAACCGACCCCTTCCTCTCCAGTGAGAGCAGCAGATGTGCTGCAGGAGAGTAGGGGCAAGTCTCAACCCTCGCCAATAGGCAACCCTGGGAGGTGCAGACCTCGTGGTGGAAAGGGTTGGAGGGTGGTGTACCCCTTGGTGAAGTGCAGGGGTGTGAGTGCAGTGACAGAGTGGGATGCCTCTGTTGTCAATCCCAGAAAGAGTTCACCGAATTGTGACAAACGAATGTGTGGCAATAAACGTTCAGGTCCGGACCTGTGTGTGAACGAGCATGTATGGGTGGCCACCAAAAAACATCTAGTGGAAGTGTGTTGCGGAGTCTTACCAGTTCATACTAAACATACACATACACAACTCGTTTCCCAGGTCAGCGCTTCGGAGATGTGTGGTGCCTCCAGAACATACATTGCCAATACCAGCGGTGCTCATTTATCATCAACCTGACATGCAGGTAGTTGCAGGGGTGAACTCTGGATCTGGGCGTCCCCTCTGTAGGTGGTTCCCTGATGAGGAGCGGTCTTGAGGGTCCAGAGGCCCCTCATTAAGGGGAGGGTACTGTCATGATCCATGCTGGATCATGACAGATAAAAAGCACTAGTAACCTTTTTTTTCCCTTAAGCTGTGTGGTTTCAGTTCTAGTTTTGCCCCTGGTGGCCGTTAGGGTCATTGCACTTGATGTTTTCTTTGCTTTACCTTTTGCCCCCGGTGGTCAGTGGGGTTATAGCAGCTTTTTGCCCCTGATCATTTGACCATTCCCTTTTCCTATATAGGGTCACATGGTCTATGAGCAGGTGTTGGTGATATTGCTCATTTCCAAGCAAGACTGGTGAAGGAAGGAACTACAGAGAGCAGCTCAGGAGAGCTCTGGGTTAAAGTCTGGTGAAGGAAGGAATTACAGAGAGGTGTTCCTTGCAGCTCTGACAAAGCTTGGAGAAGTAGCAGCTATTCTTGAGGAAAGCTGCATTCTGGTGGTGGACTGGGAGCAATAGCAACAGAGCAAAGCTAAGTGGTGTTTCCCTGTTTGTATTTTTCCCTGGTGTGTATTAGTACAGCGGTGGGGCCAGTACCTGCACCACCCAGCTCCCTAGCAAGGGATAGGTGTAGGGTGTGCTAGGGTGACAGGTATCCTGATTGGCGCCCGGTGCGGAACCGGCCTAGGGAACGTTAGGAGTGTGAGGTACACTGACTCAGGAGAGTGCAGGAGGTCTCCACGTCCCCGTTCCCTATTGCAGGGCCCACCGTTGTAACTGTCTTCCCTTCCCCCGTGTCTTGTTGTTTTAGTTACCGGCCTGCGGGTCGTGTCACACAGGACAGTTACACGTACCGTGTCTTGTTGTTTTAGTTACCAGCCTGCGGGTCATGTAACACAGGACGGGTCCACGTGACAGAGGTAAGAAGAAAATCACCATCAGGGATAGAGGGAGTCGGCTGTCTTAAATCCCAATCTGAAACCCCAGATCTCCAATCGTCATCCTCATTATCAGGTGGCAAGCCTCTGTTAATCAGATCAGCTCCATTACCTCCAGTAACCACCAGAGGGAGCCCAGAAAGAGAACTCGCAACCCCTCTGTCAATCTGACCAGCTCCACTACCTTCAGTAATAACCAGAGGGAGGCCAGAAAGCAAATTCACAACAGAGCTGGCTGTCCTAGGAAGCTTTTGCTCCAAGTCGAATCGAGATGGATATTTAACCTTGGTTCTGTTTCTCCCACAAGTTTGAACGAGGAGTTACTCTTCACCAGATTCCTGGGTTAGGTTGGATCTGGTGCATTTGGGTCACCTCATCTGGGACTTGTTCTTTATTCCGTTTTTTGCCTGCTAATTAGTTTTGGACATTCTGATCAATATATTGGAGGAATCTCGCTTGGGAGCTTCTGCCCTTTCTGGTATTGATGATGGGATATCATTGGCGATGCCTTTTTTATTTTATAATGTCATCAGCTATTGTTCCTGTCTATGGTTCCCAGGCCCTCGTTGGCATACATTATACATGTGGGGTCTTGGTTTTTTGTATGGTTTATTCCATGGTGGGACAGGGGATGTAGATTGGCTCATGGGGCTTAGGGGTCCTCATTGTCTCATGGGGACGCATACATGCATTTATTTCTTTATGTGGATGCCTTGGGATATTTTGCACAGGGGTTGGTATTCCATTGTGGGTCAGTTTGAATGGCTTATTTAGGGCCATTTTCTGTTATTCATGCGCGGATTTTTAAACGTGCCTTTTAGGGCTTTCTATTCTACGCTCATTATTTATATTCCTAACTGAATATTTATATTTATACTAATATTTTGATGTTTATAGTAACGTGCTAATCATATGATAATAAAATTTACTTGAAGCATTTATAAATTCATATCTGCCTGTGATTCCACAATTTTGTGTCTTTCTTATTCCATGCCTGTTTCATTTGTGTATGTATGGTATGGTTGCCTTCCCTCCCCCGGGGGTTATATGTGCATGTATGCTTATGCATGGTGGATGGCTTTAAGCCTTTAGCGTCTTTCATATTATATAAGTTTGGTCACTGCGGTGGCCATCTGCTATCTAATGTGTTAAACGCCGGGTTATGCCCCTGTAATTTATGCCAGACCAGTTTTCTGTCTACCCAGCTGCAGCTTTCTGCCCTTCTTCCCGTTGGGGAGATCTGCCTACGTCCCACTTCACGCAGGCGTATTGAGGCCTGCGGTTCGTCACATGCAGGCGCTTTGACGTCCTGCATTTTTTTTTTTATTTTAATGCCGGCCTGATTCCCTCACCCCTTTGTTGTAGCTTGGGTGGTCATGCACAGTTTATTCTGGGTATAAGGGGGCCTCTTTTTCCTGTCATCTTATGCAGGTGCTGTGACGCCTGGCGATCTACTCTGCGCAGGCGCACTGACTCCGTGCTTCCTGTGTTGATGCAGGAGCGTCCTACGCTTCATCGTCTCTGCTTTACAGAATGGTCATGCGCAGTTCATTCTAATTTTTTTATGCACAATGACGTCTTTACGCCCCACATGACATGGGTTTCCTGCTACGCCCACTGTGATTACAGCAGCCATGCACGGTACATCTCGTGGTATCCTGGCCCTGGGCTGCTGGCGTGCCACACACCGGTGGGTTATTAATTATTATTCATTGTATTTAAGGTCGATTGGCCATAATGTGTCTCACTTCCCCTGACGAGGCCTCACTTGAGGGGGTGATACGCATGGGGTTACATCTGCGGTCCACTCAGAACTCTGGCCCTTGGGATCAGTGGGTTCATGACTCTCTCCTGGTAATATGCTGACACTGGGGCTTTCTTTGGAAGGTGTCTTCATTGTTTGAGCTTTCCTTCTGGGTTCATATTGTTCACCGGTTATTAGACTGGTGAGACAGTTTATATTTTTCTTTGCTCTCCCCTTGGGATTATTCTCCCTTTGGGATTATTATTCTATCAAGCTTTCCAGGTCCTATTGGACAGCTTACATTTGTAGGCTTTGCTTTAGCCTCATGAGCCACTAGGGGAGGGGTTATTTTAGGGTCATTTATTGCCTTCTCTCATGTATGTGGGTCGCCCCTCACACCTAGGGCAGTGGGGTACTCGGTACCGGGCCGGTGTCAGGGGGAATGTGTGTCACAGCAGCGGTGACCCAGTCCGTGGCCCTGGGCACCCAATATCAATGGGGGTGATGTTAATGGTGTAATAGTTTATTTGGATAGTTTGTGACGCCACCCGTGGTGTTTGGCAAGTGAGATGTTGAGCCAACGCTGCATGCAGATCCACTGGGACTGAGGGTGTGAGCACAGAATGGTATAGATGCTGGTACCCAGGTATAGCGGTGCTGGAATAACTGGAGGACACCAGAGTATGCGGTTCCAAAGCTTTACTCACTGTTTGCAGTTCACACAAATGCCTGCCTCCGCACTGTGTTCTTCAGGTCAGGGCCCCAGCCAACCTCCTGGCAGGATAGGATTCTCCCCTCCACACTCCACCAATATGTACCTTACTGAACGACTCCTCCAATGCGCCTTTAGGTGCGAAGCACTCCAGTACTTAGTTACCCTGGAATGCCTCTCTCTAGGTGTTCCTAGTCTTTACTTGTATGACAGACAGCTGTAGCCTGCTTCGGGGACTCCTCTCTGCGTCCCGGCTCACTATTCAGTTGCTGTTGTGACCCAAGTCTATGATGGGAGTAAGGCATTAGTGGCTCACTATTCCTCCGGTGTCTGTTGCCGGACATAAAGATCCAATCAACCTCGGGGACTGGGCCCCGGCCTTTGCGCTCTGGACTGGAAGGGTTCTCTCTCTTTCTCAACCTGCTTCCCACCGTCCTTCTATTCTCCTTCGTTCCGATCTGTTCTATCTCTCTTATGGAATCTGTAGTCTCCAGTCTACGTCTCCTTCCTTCTGTTCCTTTCCCATGCCATCTGGCTCAGGTCACTGAGGCAGCTGCAGCACTCCTTCCTCCATCCCTCTTCCAGGGATCCTCACTCCTGTCTGAGTGACTTCCTTTCTCCCTCACCCTCTGTCAGACTGCCCTGAAGTCCTACACCTTCCCTCTCTTTTATATCTAACTCCACCTGCCTCCCCAGCACCTCATGTGTTACGAAGTCAGGGACCACAAAAGGCATCCCATGACCTTTCCAGCATAAAGCATGGATGATTCCCTGCTGAACTATCCTGTGTGTGAGGTGCAGGTGATGGAATGTGAAAGGGAGTTCCCACCCTACCTGGATGGTGGGGCACTACACCTTAGGAGAAGGTGCAGTACCTCTGTGGCGACTGAAGCCTCAGGGGCGCCACATATGGGAGTCATTATTGAATTAATTTGTCTCTGTGGACACAGCTCTATGGTTTTTAAGTGTTTTAATTGTAATTGTGTGCCAATAAAATTGTTGTGATTTATATTTTTCATATATAGTTGTGTTGTGCATTATTCTGGTAGTGCCTTTTTTTGCTTCTTTAGTTACAGTCTTAGATGACAACTTGGTTGCATCCCTATATCATACATATTTTCATTTATATAATGCGGTGCGCCAAAATACTTTTTCTCCTTGTATTTGCTTCAATATTAAGTTCATCAATTTTTTTTGAATGGGTCACCAGTATCACAAATAAAAGATAATAACATTCAAGTAGAGGCTGTAGTTTGGCATCAATGAATTTACTTGTGGTCTCCAAATTATTACCGCTACCAGAAATAATTGGTCTTCCAAGTGGTGCTATCTCGTTTTTATACATTTTTGGTAAAAAGTAGAGACTGTATAAGTTGGTTTGTCATATTGTAGGGCCAATACCAATTCTTTTGTAATGATTCCATTATCTTTGGCTCCTTTTGAGGGGGGAGGATTCAATGGCCACCACTTTGATCGGAACCTTAAGTCTAACTGTCCCTATCTTACAGCGTGTGACCAATTGGGAGTCAATAAGATTGATGGATGATCCGCAGTCCACGAAAGCTGTAGAGGGAAAAAAACAACCGTCCACTTACAGTTCCACATGAAGCAACACCTTAGAAAACGAGAAAAAGGGTACCTGAGGGTCTGAGTAGTCTCCCCGCTGACTACCCAGAACTAGTCGTTTCCCGTCAATCGGGTTGAGGATGGGCAATCAGGACACTCCCTTTTCCAATGTCCCGTTTTACCACAGTAGAAGCATAACTGCTTTTCTTTCAGGCGTTGTCTCTCCTTTTCCTTCAGGGAGAAAGCCCCTATGTCCAAGGCACAGAAACAGTCTCTTTTGCACTAGGGAACAATGAAGTCTCCGCCTGCATCACCCCCCTGGCCCACAGCCTGCGGTCCATCCGGATGGCCTGGGTCATGGTGTCCTCGAGTGAGTTAGGTGGGGGATGTAATGCCAAGGCATCCTGTAACCACTCGGACAAGCCTCCACGAAAGAGTCCTCGGAGTGCGTCATCGTCCCAAGAGACCTCTGCGGCCCAGCGGTGGAATTCTGTACAAAACAACTCAGCCGAGTGTTTCCCCTGACAGGCACTCATCACCATGTCCTCTGCCAATCGCACTCGGTCCGGCTCATCATATATGTGCCCAAGGGCCTCAAAAAACGCATTCACAGACACTCTCTCAGGGACAGTGGGAGGAAGGGAGAAAGCCCAAGCTTGTGGGGACCCTCTTAATAAAGACATGACCCCAACCTTCTGACTTTCGTCCATAGAGGAACGTGGCCTCAAACTAAAGAAGAGTTTGCAACGCTCCATGAAGACCCTGAACTCCTTTTTGTTCCCAGAAAAGAAATCAGGCAGTTTAACAGGTGGCTCTGGGGACACCAAAACAACATCACTCGCCCCAGCCCCCAGAGACCCAGCAGATAAAGCCCCTCGCACAGTCTCAGAAACCTGCTGCTGAGAACGAGCAAGAGCTTGCTGCTCCAGAGATAAACCCTGAAACATCTGACTCAGATTTTTCATTTGTTCAGCCAGAGATTGTATGGGATCCATATTTCTCAGCAGAGAAAAAAAAAAACCCCAAAAACTTAACGGTCAGTTATAATATCACGGTCCTGTTAAGGTCGGCGTGCAGCCACCGCTGAGCAAGGACTCACCCACACTGCAAAGGGGCCCGGGGTCAGACACGGCCGGATAGTTCAAGCAAACAGGACCTGGAGAAGCTAAAGGCAGTGAGCAGTGAAGGACCACAAGGGGGCAGGGCTTAGCGTCCTGCTGTCAGAGATAGGCAGAACACTAGTACAGGAATTCTCAAAGTCAGACAAACCGGGTCATACACAGAGATAACAGTAAAGTAAAAGGGATGACACAGAACGGAGAGTCGGGGCCAAGCAGAGGTCAAAACCAAACAGACATGGAAGGTACCAAGCAGAATCCAACAAGCAGTATCCAGAGAACAGACCGAGTCATACACAGAGTATCAGATAAACAAGAACACAGCACTAACACACTCAGGGGTCACCACACTATGCCAAGGGCGAAAGTATAACTGACGGGGATAGGAGCTTCCTGAGGCTATAAGAAGCCTCTCCCAGAACCAGGGAGAGGCCACAATCAAAAGCCCCAGGTGTCCAGGTAAGACTGCACTGGGAACACAACCTTTAACCCCAGAAATGCCAGTCATCAGCACTGGTTCCAGACATTAACCCCATGTGTGCGAGTCAAACCCGCACTGAGATCATGACACCCTGATAAAGAGTTTTGTAAACAAATTTGGTTTCCTAAATCCTGCATCTCGTGTTATTGCGTCACAAAAAGATTCTTTATTTGAATGGGCGCAATCCCTTGATTTTGCTAGGAAATGTGAAAATAATGAAAGGAGGATAAATCATGCTAATTTTGTAAAGACAGGCAGAGTAAAATCTTATCAGAAGCCTGTATCAAAGTGTTCTAAATTGAGTTATCCCCGAAATCAAATCTATGAAGAACGAAGAAAATCACATATTTGCTTTAAGCCTTATGGAATAATGAGTTCTGACCTTCTTTCTGTAAAAAAGATGGCGTTATCTGATGGACAGAAGCAGGTGGTGAGGGAGATCATTGGCTTTAAACTGAACACTCTGCTCAGAGAATCCGTCAGCTTCAAAATGGCAAGAACTTTTCAGGACATTTTTTACAGAGAAATAAGATTGGGTTTAGGAATTGGCTAAAAATGTAATTATATGTTGTGTAAAAGTGTTATACAATGTATTAGTCAGTTATATGTAATTATTATATAGAGTATAATTCTGTAGTTCTATAGTTTTGTAGAGATACATATTCATACAGTATATATAGAGTGTTTGTAGAAGTAGAGATTGTAGAACTGTATTTTTTAGTGAAAATTAAAATTTACTCCAGTAATAATATTTATAATTACTGTATGAATATGATATTAACCTTATCTTTTATTTTTCCTTAGAATTTTCATTTCAAAGCAGGACTTAATCGGAAAAAATTCTCTTACAAGGATTTATGCCTTTATTTACATAGGAAGTTGCAATAATTGCATGATTTTATATATTTAACACTTAAAAGAAAATAACTGCATCTTAAATGTGTTCTGTGTGTATGTCTTTACTGCATGGCATGACATGACAACCACAGCATGTGAAATCTGAACCTTGTTCTAATAATAGGTATACCATGTCCCTGTTCCTTAGTGAGAAGAATTTTTGGTTTTGATGCCAGCCTTTACTAGTCAAAGGAATTTTTTTTTCTAGGCCTAAAGTTTCAAGTATAGCTAATACAACATATATTTATGTTATGTGTATTTGGGGAACATTCAAAGAAATATTAAGATACTAAATTTAATAGTTTACAATGCGTATTGATAATTAGGACAATTATTTTAGGGTTTGTATTCATGTATTCACACCTTTGTATGTGGAATAATTTGGTTTGAACTTATATGTGACACAGTCTGAGTGACAGATGACAGATGCATGTATGAGCAGCTGCTAAGGGGTAATGTGATACGTTTGATGTATGAAAGAGGCCTCAAGACTATGTATGTTAGAGAAAAAACTTTGTCTTTATAAGAAATATGCAGGTCAGCTTAATTATTAGAATATTAAGATACATAATGAAATATTATCTACACAACATATATTTCTATATTTCTTTAGTAATTATTTCTTGATTTAGTTAATTGTGGATTAGGCTACTTTCACACATCAGGTTTTCGGCGTCAGGCGTGATCCGGCGTCGTGCCGGAACGCCGGATCCGGCAAATGTTTTGTAAAACCAGATGTGATGGATCCGGTTTTCTGCCGGATCCGTCTTGTTCTTGACAGACAAAACCGGATCCGTCTCATCCGGTTCATCCGTTTTTCTATCCATTTTTCGACGGATTACGCCGGATCCGGTTTTTAAAAACACCCCTTGTGGCCTTCCGAACGGGATTGGCTACTGGAAAACTATATATAGTGTGTTCCTATAGCCCTTCTTTGACAGGTTGTAGAGGAGAAAGTGCAGGTTGGAGAGAAGAGCAAGTTACTGGCGAAGATGGATGTTGTCATTGGAAATATTTTGAAGAATTTGGCGGATTTTACAGCGGAGGCGAATCGTTTGAGGGTGATTGTTCTGGAGAAGGAGAGAGCGAGACAGCAGCACATCAGGCATCGTAGACGACGTTTGTGGATCCACCCCATCACAGCCAAGAGAATGACGCGTGGGGTCTATTCTACACTCTGCATGGACCTTCGACGAAACCCGGATAAATTTTTTGGATATGTTCGGATGAAAATGGAGAATTTTGATTACTTGGTGGAGCGCATTGCACACCTCATAAGAAAAGCGGACACCTAATGCCGCTTCTCTGTTTCACCCGCAGAGCATCTGATGGTAAGCCACATTTATTGGATATGCTCGCATCAGAGCACACTTTCACTGCAATCTTGTTGGTGGTAGTTTGTATCTCCAAGTGTTATAGCTGAGTTTTGGTATGTAATGCCGTGATTTAAAACTAATTGATTGTTTTTTAATTCCCCACAGATTTCTTGCAACTGGAGAATCCCTTTCGTCACTGCATTTCCAGTACAGACTCGGGATTTCCACCATATCTGGAATAGTGAAGTACACCTGCCGTGCACTGTGGGACTCCTTAGCTGAAGAGTTTTTACCAGAGCCCACAACAGAGAGGTGGATTGAAATTTCAGAAAAGTTTCAACAGATATGTCAGTTTCCCAACTGCTTGGGCGCTGTGGACGGGAAACATATCCGCATTGTAAAGCCAGCCGGATCGGGATCGGAATATTTCAATTACAAGAAATATTTTTCAATTGTCCTCATGGCCATCGCTGACGCGGAATACAAATTTATTGCTGTTGATATTGGGGCCTATGGCCGCTCCAATGACTCTCGAGTTTTCAAACTGTCTGCCATGGGGCGTAAACTGTATGGAAACACCTTCCAGTTCCCACCACCTAGACCGCTGCCGCAAACATCTGGTCCACCTATGCCCTTTGTCTGTGTAGGGGATGAAGCCTTCCAGCTGTCAGAACACCTTTTGAAACCGTACTTTAGCAGAGGATTGACAAGACCAAAACGCATTTTTAATTACTGCCTCACAAGAGCAAGAAGAATGGTTGAATGTACCTTTGGTATTCTGACAGCCAAATGGCGGGTCCTATTGACTGCGATCAACCTCAAGACAGAAACTGATGACGAGGTGATCAAAGCTTGCGTGGTACTCCACAATTTTGTTATCTGCAAGGAACCCATTTCCATTGAGGACACCTCTGAAGAAACCACCTTGCAAGATTACCATGACATTACCACTAGAAGTTCTGTGACGGTTTCAGGGACAATTTTGCACTATACTTTATGTCACCTCAAGGCAGAGTACACTGGCAGGATGACAGAGTGTGAAAGATTTGTGCCCTAAAACTTGTGTACCTTCAGGACCAACAGTATATACCTTTGCCAACCAAAGTTGGCTATCTTGTCATGGTCTCTATTTTTACCTTTAGGCCACAGGTGTGTACCTGGTTGTGTTTTATGCAAAGTATTTCACCTTTTAACAAAAGTTGTGTACATTGTTAGGAAATCACCAACAATAAACACAACTTTTCAGGTGAAATACTTTGCTTCAAACACAACCAGGAACACAACTGTGGCAAAAAGCTAACATTTACCCACAGTTATATACCTGGTTTTGAATACCTTTTTACCTTTTAAATACCCTGTATTTAACCTTTTTTTTAAACATATTTCGCCGCAGAAAGAAATGACAGACAACCAGTGTAAACGATAATTTAACTTTTATTTAAAATATTTTTTTTTGTAAACTGTTTTTAAAGTTAAAAAAACTTTTTTAATAAAGGTTTGAAACCAACCCAATGGGCATTTTTATTACAAAACACATCATAAATCGGTGTAGTGTGGGGTGGAAATACTGCTGGAGGGGCTGCGGGACACTTCGACAATGGGAGTGTGGAGAGAGGATTGGGATCGTGGTGGGGAAGGAACAGTTAGAGGTGATGGTGTGGAAAAAGCTACAGAATGGGTGGACATGTGGGAGGCAGAAGAGGTGGTGGGCGGTGGAGTGGAGGGTTGGGCAGGGACTGTAGGAGCAGATGATGTTGATGGAAAGTTGTATGGGGAAGGAGTTTGGTACGGGGAAGGTTGCTGGAAGTGGGGAGATGTCTGGTACTGGAGAGGTTGCTGGTACTGGGGAGGTTGCTGGTACTGGGGAGGTTGCTGGTATGTAATAGGAGGGGGAGGATGGAAAGTGGCTGGAGGGGGTGCAGATGTAATAGGAGGGGGAGGATGGAAAGTGGCTGGAGGGGGTGCAGATGTAATAGGAGGGGGAGGATGGAAAGTGGCTGGAGGGGGTGCAGGTGGAGGAACTACAGTGGTGGGAGGTGGAGGTTGGGAGGTAACCTGCTGGAGAGCACTGTGGCATGAATGCATTACATGCATCTGCTGGGTAGGAGATAGCGTTTCCATGCGCTCCACAACAGACCTGAAACAGGTGTGGTTTGGCGAAGATCTTGCTTCTGAATGCATGGTTTGCAGAAGTGTCTTCACCTCCAGAATGCTGGAGTTGATCTGCTGATAGCCTGCGGAGATTTGCTCTGACAAGACTTTTAGACAGTTCTGGAAAGATGCATTCAGATGCAAGAACTCTGGCGCATAAGTCTTTTCCTGACCCCTCTGCCGCTGCCGGCCCAGTACCCGCAGGTGTACTAGAGGTGGCAGGGGCAGAAGGGTGGGGTAAAGGGAAAGCGATCTCCTCACCAGCAGCTTCATGTAATGTAGGCGGCCACGATGCTCCTGTGCTGGTGGATGGGACAGATGGGTCGAATGTGTGGGAAGGCTGGGAAGGTGCAGATGTACCGGGGCGGTCGAAGTGTCCCTCGGTGCCGGTCTCCTCAGGGATCGCCTCAGAAGGGTCCAATCGTGCAGGCTCCCGAGTGCTGCTCACCGTGCTGTGGAATAAAGAGAAAAAAAAACAATTAAAATACTGACATGGTATGGCCCTGGCTGAAAAAAAAAAGTTACATCTAACATTTTTTTTCACATGTGGTGTGTAATATTTACCTTCTGGTGAGCATTGTTTCCCGGAGGAACGACAGGGCTTGTGCGTACTTGTACTTGCTCCTGCGTCCTCCAGATCCACTCGGGGCCCGCATCTCTTTATTGAACTCCTTCTAGAAACGATCCCTCACAGACCGCCACCGCTTCACAATTCTCTCCCCTGAAACGAGAAAGGACAAAGTGGTTAGTATACAACATCAGTGTTTCCCAAACTCCAGTCCTCATGGTCCCCAGGGGTCATGTTTTCAGGATTTCCAAAGTAAATAGAAATCCTGAACACATGATCCGTGGGGACCACGAGGACTGGAGTTCGGGAAACACTGGTTTACATCAAGCAACCGGTACTGTATATACTTACGCTCTTTAATCTGGGCCCGAGCTTCAAGGTCCTCCCAGCGGTCAACAAGGAGCGAACAGATTTCCTCCCAGAGTCGTCGGGTAACGATCAGGTCAGCGTGGCGGCGGTCAGCCATATTCCAGAGCGGCTCCCTTTCTCTGACGAGATCGATGAGGTGGTCCACATCAATCCCTCCATCCTCACCGTCAGAGTCGGGAGCACGCTGTGAAGGCTGTTAAAGAAAAAGACAAAAATAACATAATTAGCCTCCACAAAAGAAATTAAATAAAAAGTGCAAAAAAAACAAAGCAAAAATATTTATACTTACACGCTGGTGACCGCCGCGTTGCTGTCGCCGACGACCCTGGGAGGCACTGCGAGGACCTCTTGGCCGAGCACCAGATTGGGAAGACTAGAGAAGAAAACAAAAAATGTTATGTCTTTGGATGTAGGCATTTGTTTGCTGTGTGTGGTCTGCAGAACATTGTTTTCTATGTGTTGTGTGTAGTGTGATGTTGTGTTTCTGCGTTTGGTGCAAAAAACTTACCAATTGTGAGCCCACTCCAGGTGTCTGTCCACCCCTTCCTTCTTCTTCTGGGAGCTCCTCTTCATCTTGTGATTCCTGTTTTGAAATAAAAGGCAATGAATAGACATATATTACAGAGATGATGGATTTTGGAAATAAAAACTTACCGTCAAACGCTGACGATGCGAGGGAGGGCTCCCAGAAGATGATGTGCTGTCTTCCTGGTGCCCACACTCCATGCCTGTGGGTGGTGTTCCTGCTGCTGCCATTGCTGCTGCTGCATCTCTTGGGCGGCTGTTGAATAAAGAGAAACAAAGGGCCAATGAATATCTTGATATTCCATAGCCCTAGTTTGGAGGAATGGGGGATTTGATAATTACCGTCTCTCATCTGCTGCTGGACTCCCCTCCCGTTGTTCAGCATGCTGCTCCATTTGGGGTGGTGCTGATGGTGCTGCAGATGTCTGCTGCCTTCTCCTGCGCCTGGTTGCTGTCTTGGGTGGCATGTTGGGTGTGGCTGTGGGTCCCACTGTCTTGCTTTTATATATGTCTTGTGGGCAGAGCTACTGAGCATGCTCAGACCAAAAAAATCGGATCCGGCCACCGGATCCGGCTGTCGCCGGATCAGGCGCATTGCGGCGCCACTAGGCTTTCATTGTATGAAAAAGCCGGACACGCCGGATCCGGCGTGTCCGGCTTTTTCACCGGAGACAAAAAACGTTACAGTAGCCGTTTTTTCCAGACGCCGGATCGCGTCACATTGCCGGATCCGGCGAAAATCGGATGAAACGCATGGCCATCCGGCTCGATCCAGCTCTAATGCAAGTCAATGGGGGGGAAACCGGATCCGGTATTGCATTTCGCCGGATCCGGTTTTTGTCAAAAGCGCCGGATCGCGCCTGACGGCGAAAACCTGATGTGTGAAAAAGGCCTAAGTCTCTGGAATGAGCTGTGAATAGCGGTTATCCTGCGTAAGCGCAATCAGTCAGACAGTCTTAGATCTTATACCGTGCCAGTCACTTTCGGGGTACGTACGCTGGCACCTGCGCTCTGGATGGAATTCAGCCCTGACAGGGGTTATACAATGCAATCATTGGCCGCCTATGTGTCCTACAATATCATTGTATTAGGGGGCTACTCAAGCCGGATAGTGTTTTTGGGCTTGTTAGCACGTTTTTTACAGGCGTATTATATTCTCTGCTACCTGGTTCAAATCATCTTTATCTGTATGGACAATACATGCTGTCTTAGTGCTGTTTAACTCCTTTGTGACCATTTGTATTTATGGTATGTGCATTCATTCGTTCTTGTGAACTAGTCTCTATGCATAGCCTTTATATTGTGGCCTGCTGTCTATATACACATTTGGTTCTCTATTGAGTTACTGAATGTGGAGCCATGAGGGTCTGGCTCTATTTTGAGCCTAGATTTTCATGTCACATGTGTGACCAATTTTAATGTTTTTAACGATTGGGTGTCTTGGTTTGTGTGTCTAAATAGAGATTGCTATATTTTTTGCTAAATCCTTTGTTGGGTGATCCCCAGTGTGTGGCCTATATCTTCTCTCTTCTTTGTACATTGGCATCAATCTTGTATAGGTCTGGTTGGATCCCCTTTTATATGTCAGTGGTGCCCCCTTGTGTGTAATTTAAGTAATTCCATTATCCATACGGATGACCAAGATCAGAGTCTCATTATCCCGAGTAGAGAAGCTCCAGGGACAAAGACCCCGTCTGGTCCTAACACGCTGGGGGCCCGGAGTATCCAGCCACGGGGCCCGGATTCTCTCATTTGTGGCCCCAGCGTTTCTTGTAGAATAAATCCCTTTCTCACACAGTCCTGTAGTAATGATTTTGTTCTCACGTTTTGTAGGAGGGTTCGTCTGACTCCATCTTATGTTATCAGTATAAGTGCGAGAGATGAGAGACCGACGACCGCAGTTTTACCGTGTGTGTCCGGCGTCAGTTCTACAGTGTGAGAGATGCGGGGTCTGTGACCGAAGCTGGGGGTATACGGGTGTATACAGCATACACAGAGGGGTCTGTGACCAAAGCTGGGGTATACGGGTGTATACAGTGTACACAGGGGTCTGCGACCGAAGCTGGGGGTATACAGGTGTATACAGCATATACAGAGAGGTCTGCGACCAAAGCTGGGGTATACGGGTGTATACAGAGTACACAGATGGGTCGGCACAAATGCGACTCCGCTCTGTGAACCCTGTAAACTTCCCCTCATCCAGCACCATGACAACCAGCACAGCAGAGTCCTGCACACACTGAGGCCCCTGATCATGTGACCCCTGACTCCTCCCCTCCTGTGACCTCATCACAGGTCCTGTGTGCACAGAGCAGCTGTAGAAATCTCCGGCCTCGGGGGTCTCACCAGACTTCGCTCTTTTCTTGCAGGGGCCGCAGTGGATTTCATCCTGGATCCATAGAGCTGAATAGAGGAGCGATGTTCCTTCACTCTGATGGGAATTGATGGTGACGTTTGTCCAACGTCCACGTTACCGAGTAAATCACCGGAATCAAGTTAGTCTGCAGTTAGCTATTAGTTATTAGTTAGCTATTCGATTTTCATGTATGATGAAGTATGATGAATTATTCATGTACTCAAAATGACCAGCTCAATGACCTGAATAATGTTTGCCAAAAAAATGATCAACTCTATGTGTAGTTCAGAAGTTATTCACGTAAATCGCTAATGTCGTGAATAGTGTTGAGCGATACCGTCCGATACTTAAAAGTATCATATCGGATGGTATCGGCCGATCTAAAAAAAATATCGGGTATCGCCGATTCCGATACCGGAAGTCCCATTCAAGTCTATGGGACTTCCGGTATCGGAATAAGAAAAACCCTATTTTTGCCTTGTACAGCCTCTCTGGGGTCTGTACGGGCCTTTCGGGGGGCTGTGCAGGCCTGCCGGGGGGGTCTGTGCAGGCTCCGGTGGTCTGTGCAGGCCTGCCGGTGGTCTGTGCAGGCTCCGGTGGTCTTTTTTTTACAGTGGTGGAGGAATACAGTGCGGAAGGATACCTACCTTCCGTCATTGTATTCCTGGAGCTGGTAGAGAACGGTAGCATCAGCTGATGCTGCTGTTCTCCACGCAAGATGGACGTGGGACCCTCGTGGACTTCTGCGGATCGGGGTAAGTATATTGGTGTTTTTTTATTTTGATATTTATTCCTCAAGGGGACAATGGCTTCGGGGATCAAAGTGACAAGTGACGGAGAGTATGTACTCTCCGTTATATGTACTGTATGTCTATATGTATGTATTGTATGTAGTATATATGTATGTTGCATGCATGTAGTATATATGCAGTATATATGTAGTATGCATGTTGCATGCATGTAGTATATATGTTGCATGCATGTAGTATGCATGTAGTATATATGTTGTATGTTGCATGCATGTAGTATATATGTAGTATGTAGCATGCATGTAGTATGTAGCATGTATGTAGTATGCATGTTGCATGTAGTATGTATGTAGCATGTATGTAGCATGTAAATTTTTTTTTTTTTTTTTTACATTCAACACATTAGCCGGATGATGGGACTACTACTGTCCCATCATTGGCTAATGTGTCAATCACTGTCATGGTAGCAGGCATCGCCCGATGGGACTTGTAGTCCCATCGGACGATGCCTGCACAGACCCCCGGAGCCTGCACAGACCACCGGAGCCTGCACAGCTCCCCGGCAGGCCGGCACAGACCACCGGAGCCTGCACAGACCATCGGCAGGCCGGCACAGCTCCCCGGCAGGCCGGCACAGACCCCCGGAGCCTGCACAGCCCACCGGCAGGCCGGCACAGACCCCCAGAGCCTGCACAGACCACCGGCAGGCCGGCACAGCTCCCCCGGCAGGCCGGCACAGACCCCCGGAGCCTGCACAGACCACCGGCAGGCCTGCACAGACCCCCGGACAGTCGGCACAGCCCCCCCGAAGGCCCGAACTGACGGCGCATCATGATGCGCACAGACAGCGCATCATGATGACGTCATTTTGGCAGCCAATCAGAGCCACTTTTGGCTCATTGCATTTTGGAATTCCGATTCCGGTATCCGATACGAAAAAAGTATCGGTACTCGGTATCGGATTTCCGATACGGCAAATATCGGCCGATACCCGATACTTGCGGTATCGGAAAGCTCAACACTAGTCGTGAATAATCAAACGCACTCAATCGCACATAAGTTCAATTTGAAAAGAGGTACCCTGGACCACTAGTACTCAAAATGACCTGCTCAATGTCCTGAATAATGTTTGCCAAAAAAATGATCAACTCTATGTGTAGTTCAGAAGTTATTCACGTAAATCGCTAATGTCGCGAATAATCAAACGCACTCAATCGTACATAAGTTCAATTTGAAAAGAGGTACCCTGGACCACTAGTACTCAAAATGACCAGCTCAATGTCCTGAATAATGTTTGGCAAAAAATGATCAACTCTATGTGTAGTTCAGAAGTTATTCACGTAAATCGCTAATGTCGTGAATAATCAAACGCACTCAATCGTACATAAGTTCAATTTGAAAAGAGGTACCCTGGACCACTAGTACTCAAAATGACCAGCTCAATGTCCTGAATAATGTTTGGCAAAAAAATGATCAACTCTATGTGTAGTTCAGAAGTTATTCACGTAAATCGCTAATGTCGTGAATAATCAAACGCACTCAATCGTACATAAGATCAATTTGAAAAGAGGTACCCTGGACCACTAGTACTCAAAATGACCAGCTCAATGTCCTGAATAATGTTTGCCAAAAAAATGATCAACTCTATGTGTAGTTCAGAAGTTATTCACGTAAATCGCAGTATTGCTAGCGATATCTCTGTGTGTGATACTTACCTACGACCGGCTCCCCCGCTGGTTATCGCTGATCGCGCGAGAACGTTCAGGACTGTTTCTCGTCGTCAGCTTCCTGCGGCGCTTCCTGCTGTGAAGACGAGTGACGCGTGGAGCCGGGCGGGAGGACGCAGGATCGCCTGGTGTGACAGGTAAGTAGCGACCCCCGTCCCCAGCGATGTCGCTAGTGAGATCTGCCTGTGTGGCAGCTCACTAGCGACCACTTAGCGATGTACCAGCGATCCTGACTGCGTCATATCGCTGGTCGGGATCGCTGGTACATCGCTAAGTGTGACAGTACCTTAAGGAGTCTAGGTTTACAGTTACTGTTGACTCACGTAATTACCTTTGCCAGGGAAGGTCACAGACTCAGACAAATCAATTATGCTAACCTTTCATTGTATTGCTCCATTCTATGCAAATTAGATTAGCTGACTCTTCCTCATCTCTGTTAGACACCATTACTACTATGTAGAGTTGAGCGACTTTTGGTTTTTTAGGGTCGAGCTTCGTTTCATGAAACCCGACTTTTTCAAAAGTCGGGTCGAGCAAAATCGGCCGACTATAGGGAAAAGTTGGGGGTCCGACCGAAACACAAAACCCAATGTAAGTCAATGGGGAATTAAAGTCGGCAGTGAGAGGAGGACAGGAAACACACCAACAGTGCCCATTTGAATGCCAAAAGCATAAATTCTTGTTACTGAAGCTTGTCAACCTTAATTTACTTCATAATACTAGTTACGCACTGAAAAATGGGGGTTATTTGGCTACAGTTGTGGGGGGGGAGGGCTGGCTCCAGGTTTTCCCCTTTAACACATACCACAACTCATGATGCTCCGATACGGCAGAGAAATAGCGGTATAGTACAATGAAAAATACTTCACTTCTTACATCTCATGACTGATATCCATTTTAAATTCTCCAATACCTCCAAAAACGGACAGTATATAACTCCATACAGTATTATGGCCAGCGCTTAGTGCGCTATACAGAGTAATGAGGCCCATATATTTCTCCATATGGAATCATTGATCCCATATAATGTTTCAAACCGTATATGATGAGCTCCACATAATGCTATAGTATATGTTGGTCCCAATGGATGAAGCTCCACTGTCTTATGGGCCCAAATAATGCTCCATATATAATGGGCCCCATTTCTACTGCTCTAGTGTATAACGGGCCCTGTAAATGCTGCTCCAGTGTCTGATGTCCACCTTTGGAATGCTCCAGTGTATGGTGGGCCCCATATATCATTCACCAGAGTATAGTGCTCCCCAAAAATTGCTGTCCCAACATTGAAAACAATTACATAAGTCTCCTTGCTAGGGAATCCCTGCACTACTCTGAACTCCTTGTCGTCCCCATCTTCCATCTCACTGCACTTGGCTGTTTAGGCCCTCCCACCGGCAGAGACACTTTTGCGTACTATGTGGTGCCCTGTGCCAGTGCCATCGCCCATGAGTATGCCGCCCCCACCTGCTCAAGGAACCTGCACTTTCATCTGCACCTTCCTCTTTGTCACCGTGTAAGGTGGTATAGTATGTGGGAAGGGGAACCTGAGTTTCCTCTGGGTCAGATTCTGGCAGTGTAGAGTGCGAGGGGAATGTAGTGGTCTGGGTCAATGTACCAGCAGCGTCATCCAGCAGTGGCTGGGCCTCAGTGCACTTGTGGCGTCCCCAAGAGTACGGTCGCCACTGTGGCATTACCTTCCTCCTAGGGAGTGTGTTGTCAAGCTTGGGAGCAACTAAGGATCTCTCTAGCAGTGAAACCAACACACAACACATTTCCCACTCCAGGCAAGCAGGGAGACCTCTGAACCTGACTGCTGAGGAGCTGCTCTCTGTGGTCGGGAGGAGGTAAGTTAGGGCACTCTGTGCAGGGAAGGGGAAGTGTGTGGACGTGAGAAGGGGAGCTGGAGGATGAGCAGAGTTAAGGATCACTCCTAGCTGGAGCGCATGGTCCCGATTCCGGTCTCCGAGTTTGTAGGGACACTGACGTTCCTGCAGCAGAAACCGGGGGAAGTAGCAGTTATAAATGCTCTGTAGCCAACTAAGGCTCGGAGGCCCCAGCATCGACGTGTGGGAGCCAGAAGCAAAAGGCTACAGCTGTCTGCCATACAAGTAAAGTCTGAGGAACATCTGTTAGACAGGAGGCGCTTCAGTGAACCACGGTCCTGTGAGTGCTTCCCCTACAAGCGCTAGAAAGGAGACGTTCAGGAAGGTACATGTTGGCGGAGTGTTGGAAGGGAGCTTTCCATTTTGGTCCCGGAGGTTGGCTGAGGTCCTGACCCGGAGGACACAGCACGGAGGCAGGCATCTGTGTAACCTGCAGACTGTGAGTAAAGCTTTGGAACTGCACGCTCTGGTGTCCTACAGTTATTCCAGCACCACTACATCTGGGCACCAGCACCTACACCGCCTGTGCCTTTCCCCCATCACTACATCTACACTTCCCTGGGACTCCAGCTCCACCTGTGGGGAGCTTCACCATCTTTGCTGCACAACACCATCGGTCCCAGAGGATCTGCATGCAGCGTCGGCCTAACATCTATGTTGCCGAACACAGGTGGCATCAAACTATCTATATAAACTCCTTACCATTATACCACGCCATATACATGGGCGCCCAGGGCCACCGTCCGGGTCACCGCTGCTTTGACACATCCCACTGACACCGGCCCGGTACCGAGTATCCCACAGCCCTGGGAGGGCGACCCATATGCCGACTGCTGATCGGGCGGCGGTATTCCCACGAACCTCCAAACAGCGTCCATGAAGGCAAAGTTTATGGTTTCAGGGGGCAGTATGATTGCAAAGCTGAACCTTAAAGGAATGTCCAAAAGGGCACCACCAGGAGTAGAGCCTGTGGCTTAATTGGACTCCACCCGGGAAACCACAACCATGCCACCTAAAGAAAAGATGCACACTTTGAAAGCTTTGTCGATTCTGTGTGTGGTGTGGTATGTGTGTTTGTAGTTGTGCTAGCGATTTCTCAGCTTTATTCCGTTAACAACCGAGACTCCGGCATGCCCCCGCAGTACGCGTCAAGCTTACTAGAGCGATAAGCGAGGCTCTGGCATGTGAGATCGAGCAATAACAGGTCTAGCATTCCCGTACATGTCCAGGGCTGCATGCACGCTACACTGAAAGGACCAGCTTTTGTCGCTTACAGGTGCAGATAACCTGCTGAACTCCGTTAGTGATGGGGATCTGGGATTCAGATTATTCCCCGCGAACGAACGATGATTTCCCAGTAAGTTCAGGTCAACCGCAATTCCGGAGTTAGGCCTAACCGTCATTCCTGAAAAAATTACGTGTCCAAACCACAGGTGCTGTAGCTTGCTTAACAGCTCGGCAGCCGTTCTCAGGCCCAGTATGGATTCAACAACATTGTAGAAAGTTGATAAAGGGTACGGTTTCACTGGATAACATGTATATATGTAGCCTAGTTTACACATTAAAAATATATGTCTATAGATCAGGAGGCAGACTCAGATGTTCTCAGGCCCAGTATGGATTTGACCAGATTGTACAAAGTTGAGAAAGGATACTTTATCACTGGATAGCAGGTATATATAGCATAGTTTAAACATGTAAAATCTCTGTGTTCTCAGTATGGATTACACAGCAATCTAAAAAGTGGAAAAAAGGAAATGCATTTGAGGCGTATACAACTATATATTTTGGATGTTATTTTTAAATCTTCAGATATATTTCAGTCTCAGTAATACAGTCCAGCCTCTCCGCAATAGGAAATGAGATGCATACAATTACTGACATAAAGACTAGTGATTGCAGAAATCTAGGAATTACTATTCACGGGAAAAACTTCCGTCACAATTCTCATAGGCGATGCTGACCCTCAATTAATTTGTGTGTTGAGACAGTGAAAACATTTTTTTGTGAATAAAGTCTTGCTGTATCGCACTTCCTTTGATTCCATCACTGTTACTCATCTCAATCAAATTTTTATCACAGGGAGCAATGTAAACATGGTGCTCACTGGCTATCATGATCTGTCACGTAACTTTGGAGTGCAAAAGACAGAAGCCACAGGTCGTAGGCAATTCTATTTGATTGGCATGAGAGGCCACATTATAAAATGTGCGCCGGAATGTCACACGTTTGTGAGTAGGAAAACTGTGAAAGCTGATGATAAACCACCACTGCATGTCATTGTCAGTCGACATCCATAAGAAATGGAAGCCATTGATCATCTGGAGCTAGAGCCCGGCCAGCAGGACAGGGCATAGCTACATCTTAACCATCATCTTTCAGTTCAGTCAATTTGTAGTGGCACTCCCAGTGAAGGATTTGACAGCCCAGACTACACAGCGGAGGAGCAGGGAGAGGTAAACATTGCAAATGCTGGGGCCCTGCCCAAGCAAGGGGGGCACACTCGTGGGCGTCGGTACTGGCACTGGGCCCCTCATAGTACGGCGGTGTGTCTGACGGCGGGTGTGCACCACCACCGTCAGAGACACTTGATTGCACTATGAGGGACCCTGTGCCAGTGCCCGCTCCCAAGAGTCGGCCTACCCACTGTCCAGGGCAACGGCACTTGCACGGTTTCGTGCGCTAGGTGGTGATCCCGGCCATGGGGGAGGGGGCAGCCCAGTTAGGGCGGTTTACAAAGTGGCATATGTTGATGTGGGACATTCAGCTGCTGCAAAAGGCGAAATAGGTCAAGTTTGCGGAATAGGAGGAGGACCAAAGCAAGCCATTTTTCTGGCAACCTATGTGTCATCAAGGGAAGGTGGGACAAAATCCTTGGAAACCCATGCATGGTTCATTTTAATGAAGGTTAGATCATCCACATTTTGGGTTGACAGACGGGTCCTCTTTTCTGTCAGGATTGATCCAGCTGCACTGAAGACTCTTTCCGATAGCACACTTGCAGCTGGGCAAGCGAGCTCCTGTAAGGCATATTGTGCCAATTCAGGCCAGGTGTCCAGTTTAGCGGCCCAATAGTCAAAGGGGAATGACCTGTGCGGGAGAACATCGATATGGGAGGAAAAGTAGTTTGTAACCATAGTTGACAACTGCTGTCTCCTGTCACTTTCCATCGATGCAGTATTACCAGTTGTGTGAGCGGTACTTGAAAAATCAGTCCACAACATTGTCATGAAACCCCTGTCTCCAACGCCACTTCTGCTGTGTGCACCACGAACACCTCTGCCAAGCTGCCCCCGGCCCGTACGGCTCGTGTGAGAACCATCACCGCTGCTGTGTGCTGGGAATGCCTCAACCAACCGGTTTACCAGAGTTGCTTGTTTATTAGCCAATATTAGGTCAAGGTTCTCGTGTGGCATGATGTTTTGTAATTTGCCTTTATAGCATGGATCCAGGATGCTGGCAAACCAGTAGTCGTCATCGCTCATCATTTTGGCAATGCGGGGGTCCCTTTTTAGGATCTGCAAGGCATAATCTTACATGTGGGCCAATGTTCCCGGTGTCAATGATGCACTGCGAGTGCTGGTTGGAGGAGCACTTTCTGGCAAATCCACATCCCTCCAGTTACGCACAAACCCTGTACCAGACCTTGCCACGCCAACATTTTCACTTGCCCCACGAGATGCATCCTCCTCCTCTAAGTAATCATCCCAATCATCACCCTTCTCCTCCTCTTCTTCCTCCACCTGGTCCAGGAGAGGTCCCTGAGCAGACAATGGCTGAATGTCATCAAGGATTCCCTCCTCCTCGTCAACATTGGCTGCAGACGCCTGCTCCTTAAGGTGCGTCAAAGTTTGCATGAGCAGACGCATAAGTGGGATGCTCATTCTTAGGATGGCGTCGTCTGCGCTTACCAGCCGTGTGCATTCCTCAAAACACTGAAGGACTTTACAGAGGTCTTTCAGCTTCGACCACTGCACACCTGTCAACTCCATGTCTGCTCTCAAAGTGCCTGGCCGTGTATCCTCCCACAAATGCATTATGGCCTGCCTCTGTTCGCACAGCCGCTCAACCATGTGCAGGGTGGAGTTCCACCTTGTTGCAATGTCAATAATGAGGCGGTGGTTGGGAAGGTGGAGCAATCGCTGCAGCTTTTGCATACGAATGGAGTGTACAGGCGACCGGCGGATGTGCGCGCACAGTCTTCGTACGTTCTGGAGCAGGGCTGTTAACTCCGGATAATTGTTGAGGAAGCACTGCACCACCAGGTTCAAGGTGTGAGCCAAGCAAGGTATGTGGCTGAGTTTTGAAAGGGCTATGGCTGCCACAAAAAATTACGGCCGTTATCACTAACTACCTTGCCTGCCTCAAGATGTACACTGCCCAGCCATGACTCAGTTTGTCGCTGAAAGTACTCGGCCAGCACCTCCGCAGTGTGTCTGTCGCCCAAACACATCATCTGCAACAAAGCCTGCTGACGCTTTCCACTAGCTGCTCGATAGGGGGACACCTTGTGTGCAACAGTGGCAGCTGCAGATGGAGTGCTCGTACGACTGCGCTCTGTGGATGAGCTTTCGCTTCAGGAGGAGGGGGAGGAGGGTCGAACGCCTACAGCCAACTGTTTCCTATACCGTGGGCTAGGCAGCACTGTCCCACCACCGCTGTCCCCTGTGGACCCTGCATCCACCACATTAACCCAGTGCGCAGTGATGGACACGTAACGGCCCTGGCCATGCCGACTGGACCATGCATCTGTTGTGAGGTGCACCTTTCCACTCACTGACTGCTTGAGTGCATGGACAATGCGGTCTTTCACATGATGGTGGAGGGCTGGGATGGCTTTGCGAGAGAAGAAGTGGCGACTGGGTAGGTCATAGCGTGGTACTGCATAGGCCATGAGTTCGCGAAAAGCTGCGCTTTCCACCAACCGATAGGGCATCATCTCTAACGAGATTAGTTTGGCAATGTGGGCGTTCAAACCCAGTGTACGCGGATGAGAGACTGAGTACTTTCTTGACCTACTCATAGTCTCTGGGAGGGTGAGCTGGACTTGAGAGCTGCATATGGTGGAAGTAGCGGTGGACAGGGCGGACTGAGAGAGGGTTGATGATGGTGATGGAGTTGGTGTTGTTTCTGATGGCCTAGATTCAGTCTTTCATTGATATTACAGTGGGATTCCCTGACTGCTTTGGCCTTGCAACGACACCTCAACATTTGCTGCTGTGCTAACCAGTGGGCTTACAGTGGAGGAAACAATGTAGCGTTGCTGACTACCTTCTTTGTGATCAGTTGCACATGTGGTACTTGAGGTTTGGTGTTGTGTCCACGCTTGCAAGTGCATGCTGGTTAAATGTCTAAGCATGCAACTGGTATTCAAATTTTTCAGATTTTTCCCTCAGCTAAAGGTCTTTGCGCACTTCTTACAGATAACCTTGGCCTGATCATGAGGATTTTGTTCAAAAAAGTGCCACACTGCACTCTTCCTACTTTGGAAGACATTTTGCGGCCTAGCACGCTGTGCTATTTTGACCGTCTGGACAAGCTGTCCAGCAACTCTTTTGATTTTTGGAACCTGTCTTTGGAGTGCTCCGGGCCTGCCAGATAATAGCTGTTGCGATGTCGATGTCTGCTGTGGATGCTCCTCCTGCTCATCTGAGCTATTGGAAGCAGCACCCTCATCCCCCAATGCATGCCAATCTGGGTCAACAACTGGGTCATCCATCACCTCCTCTTCAATGTCATGTGCACCTTCCTCTTTGTCACCGTGTATGGTGGTATAGTATGCGGGAAGGGGCACCTGAGTCTCATCAGGGTCAGAATCTGGCTCATTACACTGCGAGGACAATGTAGTGCTCTGAGTGAATGTACCAGCAGAATCATCCATCAGTGGCTGTGCATCAGTGCACTCCATGTCAGATTCATCTTGGCCTGGGTAATTCACCATTTCACTTGATAACCCAGGCATGGTATGTGAAAACAGCTCCATGGAGTAATCAGTTGTATGGCCTGCGTCATCCTTCAATCTTGGTTGGGGTGAAGGACACAAGGAAAGGTGTGGTTCATGAACATGAGCCTCCAATGACGACTCAGTGCTTTTATTTTTTACAACTTTAGAAGAGGAGGCGATAGAGCTGGAGGATGAGTCAGCAACGTAAGCCAAAACTTTTTCCTGAAGCTCTGGCTTTAAAAGCGGTTTGCCAACTCCTAGAAAACTAAGCCTTCGAGGCCTTGTGGAGCCAGACGATGACGCAGGTTCAACACCTCCTGCATTCGTCCTATTTTGCTTTTGCCACTACCATCAGATCAACCACCAACACCATCATTACCAGCTGGCAACCCCCCGCCCAATTCCACGGCCTCTTCCACCAGCCTTCCTCATTTTTGGTAAAAATGTACACAAAATCCCACAAACTATATAGTAATGTAAAACATAGTACAAGGTGTATATAGGATAGGGAAGATGTAGAATTTCTGAACACACTTGTGGACACTGTTGGATTGTGTGAGGCCCACTGAATATCACACTGCTATGTCACAGGCTCAATGTCACAGGTGTGAAAAATGTCACTATAGGACAGGGGAGATGTAGAATTTCTGAACACACTTGTGGACACTGTTGGATTGTGTGAGGCCCAGTGAATATCACACCGCTATGTCACAGGCTCAATGTCGCAGGTGTGAAAAATGTCACTATAGGACAGGGGAGATGTAGAATTTCTGAACACACTTGTGGACACTGTTGGATTGTGTGAGGCCCAGTGAATATCACACCGCTATGTCACAGGCAGAAATTGGCTAGTGTATGACAAACTACAAGGTGTATATTGAATTGGGCAGAATAGGAATCTCCCTAGAGTGTAGGTCTGTAAGAACGGAACATGTCCTCGACTTATTCTTACAGAGTCACACAGCTTCACTGTGGCCGTGATAACAGCCGTTACACTTTACTGAGAGAGGAGCGTGCACATACACCGCTGTCCGGTGTCCGAAAAATTGTCAAGCTCCGTGTTTTTTAAGTATACGGACTGACACACGCTGTCTCTCTATAGTTTTGAATGTGATCAAACAGCAAATATACTTTAACTGTTTGAAAACCAGACAAAACTAGAAGGTGGAGGTCTGTAAGAATGGAACATGTCCTCGACTTATTCTTACAGAGTCACACACAGATAGCTTCACTGTGGCCGTGATAACAGCCGTTACACGGTACTGAGAGGAGCGTGCACGTACACCGCTGTCCGGTGTCCGTAAAATTGTCAAGCTCCGTGTTTTTTAAGTATACGGACTGAAACACGCTGTCTCTTTATAGTTTTGAATGTGATCAAACAGCAAATATACTTAACTGTTTGAAAACCAGACAAAACTAGAAGGTTGAGGTCTGTAAGAACGGAACATGTCCTCGACTTATTCTTACAGAGTCACACACAGATAGCTTCACTGTGGCCGTGATGACAGCCTTTACACGGTACTGTGTGAGGAGCGTACACCGCTGTATGGTGTGAAAAAATGCACGCTCAGTACCTCACCAGGACAAGAAAAAAAAATTTGGATTGGTTTTAAAAAAGCAGTTTGCAGAGCAGTGGGTAAACAGCAATGCAGGAATGTCAGGAAGCCTTATAAGGCAGCCTAACAACCAACACCACTGATACACCACAATATAGCCTCCACTTGCACTGCACACACAGTGACTGGTGTGTTGTACAGGCAAAATCGCTAGCAGCAGAAGCAGTTTTTGGTGTCTTCTTCCCTGCCTAACACTCTCCCTACAGAATCAGCAGCAGCAGCAGCTCTCCCTATTCTGAGATCAGCATGAGTAACATGGCGGTCGGCGTGCACTCCCTTTTATACCCCCTGTGACGCCCCCCAAAGCAAGCCAATCACTTGCATGCCCTTCTCAAAGATGGTGGTGACCCCTGCCTATGTCATCACGTTGCCCACAGTGTCCGTGGATCCTGATTGGCTGAAAAAGGGCGGAAAACAAACTTTTGAAACGCGACTGTGGCGCTAAAGTCGCCGAGCTCGTGGCCGACCTCACCCTAGGGTTGGGTTTCGTTTCATGAAACCCGACTTTACCAAAAGTCGGCGACTTTTGAAATTTTTCGACCCGTTTCGCTCAACTCTACTACTATGGATATTATGTATGTGGCTTGGAATCTAGCCAATCTAGCACACTCTTATTCCACCAATCATGAAGCCTCAAGGGTCTGAATTGAGAGCTCAGGGGTATAGAAGGAGGACTGTCCAGTGACCAAGTCTCTCTTGTTGCATGGTACCAATTTTGGATCTGCGGATCTGATTGGCAGGCCATAACCCCACATGGATTATAAGACTACATGGACTTCAGCATCGAATGCAAGGATTCGGCTGAGATATCAAAGACTACATAAGGATGGTATCCAGCTTGGGACAATCCAGTCACCTGACTACAGAATTTGCGGTAGTCAGTCAGTTTCCTAAATCTGGCATTATTCCTTCTCGGTGGGTGCACACCGAAAGCGGGGTGCTGCTGGCTTGGAGTAAGTAGCCCTGGAAGCTCTGAGGAATGGATATTATAATCCCTGGTGAGCCAGTGGAAGGGTGATAAACTGTTTGCTGTTACATTTTGTGTTTTGCTGGTTGTGTGATATATGCCATTAATTGTTTGGGGATCCAAGAAAGTCCTAATATTGTGATTCACTCACCCTGTGTTGTCTGAGTAGTGTGCCACCCACTGTTAAGGAGGTCGGGCGTTCAGTTGGGATGAGTCATGGTCCATGCTGTCTTTGTAAAGGCGGCTGGGCAAGCGGACGAGAGCACCCACTGACCTCCGTGTCTACACAAGAACCACTATGTAAAGTTAAAAAAAAGGTTAATAATGACGTTACAATTACATATAAATAATTTGATGACATAAAACTTTATTACTTGTAATTTCACACACAAACTTAGCATCTGTTCAACAACTCTTGAATTAAACATAGATTAGTGGGTTATGCTCTTATGGAAACTTCAAGTAAGTTGTGATAGCAAACAGTGAGGTACCTATAAAATGTTTCACATGTGGAGTTAGCATATTTTGTATAATTCTTCAACTACACATAGAGTTGTGAATTTTTTGGGCAAAATTGGTTAGATTGAGTGCGTTTGATTATTCGCGACATAAGCGATTTACGTGAATAACTTCCGAACTACACATAGAGATGATCAGTTTTTTGGCAAATATTATTCAGGACATTGAGCTGGTCATTTTGAGTACTAGTGGTCCAGGGTACCTCTTTTCAAATTGAACTTATGTACGATTGAGTACGTTTGTTTATTCGCGACATTAGCGATTTACGTGAATAACTTCTGAACTACACATAGAGTTGATCATTTTTTTGGCAAACATTATTCAGGACATTGAGCTGGTCATTTTGAGTACTAGTGGTCCAGGGTACCTCTTTTCAAATTGAACTTATGTACGATTGAGTAGGTTGTGCGACATAAATAAGTGATTTACGTGAATAACCCAGGGCCACAAGTAGTCAAAATAAACATCTCACAGTCCTGAACAAAATTTTACCCTTCCACTCTATGAATAATTCATCATACATGAAAATCGAATAGCTAACTAATAACTAATAGCTAACTGCAGACTAACTTGAGTCCGGTAGTAAATCCCCCCAGGACTGCAGCCGGTAAAGACCCCGATATCCACAGGTGTCCCCTCTAATTGGGGAAAGGGATAGAAAAGCCTCTTATCCCGAGGGGAAACCCTGTACATGGAGACATCGGCCTCAGATCTCTCCTGTCCTGTTCTTCCAGAAAAGCCTCAAACTTCTGTGTGTGACTCAGAGCTGAGATCTAACGGGAGAGAAGATTCCAGTGCGGGGAAGACGGGAAACCTTCATATAGACGGCCGGTGGGGATGGAGGCAGTGACCGACTCTGGCCAAATCTGTCTCTAGAGCCGCAGTAGAAGATGAAGATTTCGTCCTCATCATGAAGGAGTTATTTCTCATGTCGCGTGTAATGAATATCTCCTGCAGTATTGCTAATGCCGATTCCAGTGTCGGTAATGAGACGAGAATTAGCGTTATGGAAGATGAGTCTATGAGGAACGTGTTCAGCTGCCAACTCCGAGGAGGAAGCTGCTTGTTGTCTGTGGCCTAAATATATAGGTTTTATTAGTAGATGTCAGGGGAGAAAACTAAACCCTGTAAGATAATAAATCTCCTCATATGTTTCCCTTATTATCTCCAGTAATTGTATTATTACACAGGATTCTTATGATGTTACATCGGATCATCTTCTCATTCAGGTCTCTACAATATCGGATCCTCTCAGTGAAGATCTTCTACAGAAGAGAATTTTCCTGATTTCCCCATCAAGGATGGATATAGACAGAGACAAGATGGTGGAGAGGATGTTACACCTCGCCCTAGAGATCCTCTTCCATCTCACTGGAGAGGTGAGAGATTCTGATGACGTCACATTACATCATTCTTATCTATGGGAATAACAGATGGACAGAACTGGAGAGGTGAGGACTCTGGAAATGTCTGAAGTGAGATTTATTAATGTGTCTCTCCATAACCAGGATTACACAGTGGTGAAGAAGACCTCTAGTGATCACTGTCAGGACCCTGTGTCTGAGGGATGGGGAAGACCCTTGAGCCCAATCACGGTGCCTCCACCTCACCCCCTGATCCATGAGGACATCAATGACCAGAAGATACTAGAACTCATCTACAAGATGATTGAGCTGCTGACTGGAGAGGTGACACTGCTGGGAATGCTGGGACATTATACAGTAACACTATGAAGGGATCGGGGGATGACGGTATCATTGTATGTGTCAGGTTCCTATAAGGTGTCAGGATGTCGCTGTCTATTTCTCTATGGAGGAGTGGGAGTATTTAGAAGGACACAGAGATCTGTACAAGAACGTCATAATGGAGGTTCCCCAGCCCCTCACATCTCCAGGTAATAGACAGGACTAAATACACACGGCCTATAATTATCTGTATGTAGAGAATGAATTCAGTCCCTGTATGTGTTTCCTCCAGATCTATCCAGTAAGAGGACAACACCAGAGAGATGTCCCCGTCCTCTTCCTCCACAGGACTGTAACCAAGAAGATCCCAGTGCTCCTCAGGATCATCAGGTAGATGGAGAGAAGGTGTCAGGAGATCTCCCCTATGATGTGTAGACGGCTGTGAAGGTCTTGTGCTCAGTCTTGTTTTATCCCCCAGTATTATCTGTTTTATACTTGTGTAATGAGAACGGTGGAGATGGCAGGATTAGAGCTGATCATAGATGGGACTTCTCCATCTGTCTGTGACTTTTACAATATTTGTTTCAGGGTGAAGATCTGACCCATATTAATACTACAGAGACAGATGTGAGAGATGATGAGCGGTGTAAAGAGGAGATTCCCACATATGACTACCCAGGTGAGTAGTAACCACTGAATGCAGAGAAGTCACAGATTCCTCTCAGTCACCGGCTGTGGCTGCTTTATCGGTGGTGTAGTCCGGCCGCATTACCATGATCACCATTTTGCCTCTAGACCACAACATTCTCCTCCACCCAAAACTGTTCAAATGACGTTGGGCAGTGAAAGCCCTTTTCTATAGAACTTAAAACCAATTACATTGTTTCTGATCCTAAGGAATTCAGATTACTGCACAATCTCTCCTGAAATGGGGAGCAATATTGTTTTCTCTAATCTTCTGCTCAGGATCCATAGTAGCTCCAATGGTCCACCATAAATGAGGGTAACTCTGGTTTACTGTTGTGTAATCTGTATTTGTAGTTTTCAGTCAATGAGATTCTCGTGCTCTAGGGCGGGGCTGTGGGCGGGGCTTTATGTGGTGCGCTGATTACATATTCATCTGTATTGGCTTATGACAGGTCGCTGACCCCTCACTGACCTGCCCCCATTATTACATAATGCATATAATAGCATTGATATTATTGGTGATAATGCCTATAATATTGTGACTATTGTGAGGCTTAGAAAAAAATTACATCCAGCACAATGTCACCGATGATGGCGGCGCCTGCACAGTAGCCTCTATATCAACTATAGCAATTTTTTTGGTTAGGAAGTTATAAGGGTTAAAGGTTGACCAGCGATTTCTGATTTTTACAACAAAATTTACAAAACCATTTTTTAGGGACCACCTCACATTTGAAGTGAGTTTGGGGGGTCAATATGACAGAAAATACCCAAAAGTGACACCATTCTAAAGAGTGCACCCCTCAAGGTGCTCAAAACCACATTCAAGAAGTTTATTAACCCTTCAGGTGCTTCACAGGAATGAATGGAATGTGGAAGGAAAAAATAAACATTTACTTTTCTTTCACAAAAATTTTCATTTACACCTAATTATTTTTTAGTTTCACAAGGGTAACAGGAGAAAATGGACGATACATTTTGTTTTGCAATTTCTCCTGAGCATGCCGATACCCCATATGTGGGGGAAATCTACTGTTTGGGTGCACGGCAGGGCTCGGAAGGGAAGGAGCGCCATTTGATTTTTTGAATGTAAAATATGCTGGAATAATTAGCGGTTGCCATGTCACGTTTCAAGAGACCCTCATGTGCCTAAACAGTGTAAACCACCAACAAGTGACACCATTTTGGAATCTAGACCCCTTAGGGAACTTATCCAGATGTGTATTGAGCACCTTGAACCCACAGGTGCTTCACAGAAGTTTATAATGTAGAGCCGTGGAAATAAAAAAAAAATACAATTTTTCACAAATCTTTTTAGCTCCATATTTTGCATTTTCATAAGGGTAACAGGAGAAATTGCTCCATAAAGTTTGTAGTGCAATTTCTCCTGAGCTCGCCGATACCCCATATGTGGGAGAATACTACTGTTTGGGCGCATGGCAGAGCTTGGAAGGGAAGGAGCGCCCTATTGGAGAGCAGATTTTGCTGGAATTGTTTGTGGGTGACATGTCACATTGTCAGAGCCCCTGAGGTGCCAGAACAGCATAAGCCCCAAAAGTGACTGCATTTTACCAAATACTTCCCTGAATGAATTCTTCTAGTGGTGCAGTGAGCATACTGACACCACAGCTGTTCCATAGGAAATTATACCATTGGGCAGTGAAGAAGAAATAATTACATTTTTACCACTAAAATGTTGTTTTAACCCCAGATTTTACATTGAAAAGAAGTAGATAGGTAAATGGTCACTACACCCATAGATGAATTCCCTCCTGAAGTGACCCCATGTTGGAAATGACACCCCTCTGGGAATTCATCTAGGGATATAGTGACCATTTTCACTACATGGATGATTTCCAGAAACACGTAGTGGAAGTTTCAGAGCAAAAATTGCAAAAATGTCATTGTAGTGCCCAATATATTGTGCCCAGCTTGTGTCTCTGGAGACCTCCCCCACCTACCCCCGGAAATTGTTAAGTCAGCTCTACTCAAATGTGTCTGTCACTAAATAATCCAAATGCTTGAATGTCAAAACAGTTCAAAAACGTGGTTCTGTGTGGAAGATTGTAAAGCCGTCATGGAGGCATAAGGCTGGCAGTGATGAGCATTGTGGGTAATAATAGCGGGGATCATGCCTCATTCCTCTCTAGGAACATACACGACATCTTCTCTGGGGGTTCTTTCTTGTTTCAGTTACTGGGATGAGTGCAATAAAATGTCGCTCAGTGAGTCTTCTCACATCTTCACATTCTAGAGGATTGGTGGGGACAACATTGTCAAAAACAAGATTTTCAGTGACCTTTTCCTGATAATCAAGGAAAGTATCTGCATTTCTGGTTTTTTGTATAACACAAAAGAATTCTATGTGGCCACCTGAAACAAATACATGACTAACTTGTTATACCAGATATATGATTCTCTTGATACCTGGTATGGCTGTAGAACCTGATCTGCAAGGTCCACACCCCATATATTTGTTGTAGTCAATGACAGACACAGGTTTTGGAGTAGTGGATCCCTGTTGGTCTGCAGTGGCCCTTGTGGCATCTGTGTGGATCGAGCGCAGGATAAACATATCTTTTTTATCCTTATACTTAAGGACAAGCAGCTCTCCATTGTGTAAAGCCCCTGACTGCCCCTTTCAGAACTTTTTGCTGACCACTGATTGTGGAAACTCCAGACGGTTTTTGCGAATGGTCCCACAAGCCCCTATGTTATGTACAACCAGACTTTTAAATAGAGGTATGCTGGTGTAGTAGTTGTCAACATACAGATTGTAGCCTTTTTGTAAAATTGGAGTTATCAGCTCCCAAACCATTTTTCCAGATGTCCCCAGATAAGTAGGGCGTCCTGGCGGGTTTACTTGGCTATCTTTCCCCTCATACATGTGAAAAGCTGATGTGTATCCGGTTGAACTCTCGCACATTTTATAGAGCTTTATTCCGAACCTTGCCCTCTTAGAAGGAATAAATTGCTTGAGGTGCAGTCTTCCCTTGAATTTTACAAGGGACTCATCAATGGAAATGTTTTCTGTTGGGGTGTAGAGCTTTAAGAACATTTCTGTCAAGTCTTCGATGATGGGTCTGATTTTGAATAGTCTGTCATGTTCTGGGGCATTTCTGGGCAGGCATTGACTATTGTCATTAAAATGCCAAAATCTCATAAGCATTTGATAACGGGTCCTAGGAAGAACGGCAGGAAACAGGGGTGGCTTGAACAGGGCGGTTGGACCAATAGGACCGAATGCTCGTTTTTTTAACAAGCCCCATAGCGAATGTAAGTCCTAAAAATGTTTTAATTTCTAGGACATTAGTTGGTTCCATAAATTTGACCTAGCATAATCGGATCGTGGATTCTGGCTGATGAATTGGGACACATATGAATTTGTAGGACAATATGCTCTAGCAAGCTATCTGTCAGAGACAAATTAAAAAAAATAATTGGTCCCAAATTTTCCACCTCCACATTTATACCAGGAATGGCATTAAAATTAGGGATGAATGGAGTAGCCGAATCCGAAGCCTCCCATCTGGGAAATGCTACAGCAAGAGGCAAAGCCCCTTGGACATTGGTGTGCGCCAATTCCCGAGCACTAGGGACAGCGCTAGTACTGGGCATTGTTCCCTGAGTTGGAGACATTTCTCCAGAAGCGCTATTTGTCCTTCTTGTTGTACTGGTCCTTGTGTGTGAGGATGGACCAGAATCACTGCTCATTTCTGAGCTATCACTGTCACTGCTACTAAAGCCATCGAAATCCACATCGCCATCTGACACTGCACTTTCTTCACTGTCAGAGCATAAAAGTGCATAAGCCTCCTCTGCACTATAATACTGACCGGCCATTTTATTCATTTTTATTTTTTTACCGGAAATTGAAAACTACGACGTGACCAAATTAGCTTTAGTCCCAACACTAACCCTAACTATAGCACTAACCCTAACCTGCCTTATCTGTATTTTTTTACTTTATGGCACAATCGCTAACTGACACAGCTGTTGGCAGCAGCTCTTGTAACTCTGTTTCTCCTCTAGTCTCTCACTGACAGGAGATCTGAGGAGAAACAGCGTTTTTATGGGGCAGATCACCCGGGAAAGTTGATTGCTGCAACAAACGCTCCTAGTGATTTGATTCATTGGCTGGTGTGATGCTGACGTCATAAAGACCTGTACCGATCAGGTCTCAATGAGGTCAGGGGTCACAGGAAGCATTTTGCGGTGGAATCCCCTAGTTATAAGGTATGTGGGGTCCCGATGAGCACAAAACTGCCTACAGTAAACAAACGTCCACGCTGCACAAAGCCCTGCTAGTGCCGATGTTTATCTATCATTGGTGGTCACGAAGCGGTTAAGTTAAGAGTTCCATAATTTCTGTCCAGACCTATTTCATGAGTTTTACTTTTTTTTTTAAATTCTGTGGAAGCCTGGTTGAAAAGCAATGTCTGACTTCCATTTGCTCATTTTCATAGACTTTTGATTTATTATTGCTTTTGTCAGATTCAAGTTATTTCTGTGACCATTGTGGGTTTTTCTGTCATTAAACGAGGGGTAACAACAACATTGACCACGTGTGTAGGAGGAGTGAATATTTTGACTCCACAGCAACTTTCTGGAAATTAACACACAGTGGATGTTGGAGAGTGAAAATTACACATTTGCCATTTTATTCCCCAGCACATAGTGCCCAGATTGTGCTCCAGGAGACACACACCACAAATTAAGTGGGTTCTTCTCACTATAATATTGCTAAATACAGGGATCCTAAATGTTGTTTGCGCACACTGCAAGACTCCGAAGTGAGAGCGGATTTTGCTGGATCGGTTTATAGAAACCTTGTTGCTTTTCAACAGCCTTTGAGCCACTAATAGTGTGGGAACCTCTGTTTTTCCATTGACAGATGATGGACCTGAGTGGGGTCTTGTTTTTGTGAGATGAGAATTGGTATTATTTTCGCCTACATAACATTGATTGGTTTCTTTATATTTGATATTTGGGAAGCAGAATGAACAAACAGTTGAACACCACACACTACTGGTTCATCCAACAAGGTTTTCTATTAGACTGTGAACTGTCATTGTCTTGGTAAATAATTAAAGTTTTTTACATAGCTTGCCATTTTTATGGATGGTTTAAGTAGAAACATTCAAAGATAAAAAACTCAAGGATATTTTATTAAAAATAATTGTTTTTTTTATCTTGGCAGATGACTGTACCAGGAGATCAGAGGGACAGCTGACATCTTCAACTTTTAAATCTGATGATCTTGAGATCCTACAAGATACAACTGAAGTGATTGCTATTACTCCAGATATATCATCATCCATTCACAGCAAAGATCTGTCATCTGATCCTATGAAACAGGTCCCATCTTCTGATTCATTCCTGACTACTAAGAAAAATCAAAGTCACAAAAGAGGCAATAAAAAACAAACTACTCCTAAGGCAAAGAAGTTATTCTCATGTTCAGAATGTGGGAAATGTTTTACATGGAAATCAGATTTGGTTAAGCACCATAGAACTCACACAGGGGAGAAACCTTTTTCCTGTTCAGAATGTGGGAAATGTTTTAACCACAAAGGGAATCTTAATGAACACCAAAGAACTCACACAGGAGAGAAGCCTTTTCCATGTTCAGAATGTGGGAAATGTTTTAACCAGAAAGGGAATCTTAATGAACACCATAGAATTCACACAGCAGAGAAGCCATATTCATGTTCAGTATGTGGGAAATGTTTTAAATGGAAAACAAGTCTTGATCGCCATCAAAGAAGCCACACAGGGGAGAAGCCTTTTTCCTGTTCAGAATGTGGGAAATGTTTTGCACGTAAATCACATTTTGTTACTCACCATAGAACTCACACAGGGGAGAAGCCTTTTTCCTGTTCAGAATGTGGGAAATGTTTTGCACGTAAATCACATTTTGTTACTCACCATAGAACTCACACAGGGGAGAAGCCTTTTTCCTGTTCAGAATGTGGGAAATGTTTTAACCAGAAATCAGATTTGGTTAATCACCATAGAACTCACACAGGGGAGAAGCCTTTTTTCTGTTCAGATTGTGGGAAATATTTTAACCGGAAAGCGCTTCTTGTTAGACATCAGAGCAGTCACACAGAGGAGAAGCCTTTTTCATTTTCTTAATGTGGGAAATATTATACTTGGAAATCAACTGTTAATAAACATCAGAGACGTCACATAGGAGAGAAGCCTTTTTTATGTTCATAATGTTGAAATAGTTTTAACGGCGAGTACTCCTGCAGCTGTGCTCTGCTTGTGAGCAACGCATTATGTCCCTGCCATGTGCTGCTTACAAGCATAAAGCAGTTGCTGGTATCAGAGCAGGATTCAGCAAGGGAGTGCCGGGTAGGTAAGTGTAATGCTTTTTTCTTAATGTTTTGTGATGGGGCCATGGATACCAGGATGGGGGCCAATTAAAATGATTGGGCTATGCATACCAGGACTGGAATGGGGGGCCAGTCATACCCGAATAGTGATGGTGCCCTGCATATACTAGGAAGAGATGAGGGCCCTGCATACCAGGATAAGGATGGGGGCCATGCATACTACGATGAGATGGGGCACTGCATACCAGGAGCGGAATGGGGCCAATCATGCCACAATAGGATGGGACCCTGCATACTAGGATAAGGATGAGGGATCTATGTATACCAGGGTAGGGATGAGGGGACCATATATACCAGGATAGGGGATATTAAGTACAGAATTGACCACATTTTTTGCTTCAATTTTTTTTCCTAATTTCCTCTACACCTAGGTGTGTCTTATAGTCCAAAAAATACGCTATATATTTTTTTTTTTCTCAGTGAACTCATTCCTTATGTCTGGCCTCATTAAAATAAAAACACTCATACTCTGATGGCGTGCCGGCTCCACTTCAGCGGTGTTGAGACTCACTGTCCCGGGGCTTATGTGAGGTTCTCACATCACTCGAGCCCTGCACCCAATCAGCGGCAGCTTCACTGCTCCTTCCTTCGGACATATTGAACATGAACAGGAAGCCAGGGCTGCGGCTGCTCTCTGACGGCCTCATGATGCTTGATTTGTCTGAAGGTGGGGACAGTGAAGTCAGCGCTGATTGGGCACAGGGCTCACATGACGTAAAACCCTCAAAAGTGCCAAGAACGCAAGTGCCGACACCGCTGAAACGGAGCCAGCATGGGAGGTTTTTGTAAGTGTTTTTTGTTGTGAGTTCATTTTCCCCTTCGTCACTGAGGTCTGGTGAACTCCCTATTCTGGTAAAGGAAGGTAATGAGCCTGATTATCAGGCACCTGAGCCTAATGATGATGACTGGCTGAGTGGAGTCACGGACTGGATATAAGGCTGCCGACGCCCTTCTGCCCTGCGGGTGATTTCTCAGTGGACTCCTAGGAGACCAGTCTGATTCCTGCTCCTCTAAAGCTAAGTTTTCTGCTTTGCCTGTTAGCATTTGTGTTTTGTTTTTGTTTGCCTTGCTTTTCTGGATTCTGCCATTCCCTGCTGGGGTGAGTTGAATCTCCTTTTGCCTGTTGCTCAGTCTTCAGAATATTCCTGAGTACTGACATAGCCTTTTTGAAGCCTAGCGTCTTCAGGGTCTTTTTCACTCAGTTTGTTGGCTCTTATTTTCATAGGGTTTTTCACGGATTGCAGACAGCAGCCTTCCTGTCCTTTCCTATCTAAGCTAGCTTGGGCCCCATCTTTGCTCAATCTATCTTTCTGTCTGTGTTAGTGTTCTTTCTTCTTGCTTCACCGTCATTATATGTTGGGGGCTGCCTTTTGCTTTGGGGTCTGCTCTGGGGCAGTTTAGATTTCCCTTTCTGTCTTTAGGCTATATAGTTCTCCGGCTGTGATCGAGGGGTCTAGGGCATCGTAGGAACCCCCCACGGCTACTGCTAGTTGTGTTGATAGGTTCAGGGGTCTGCAATCCGATAGCTGCCAACTTCTCTGGTTTTCTGGACTTGGCTAGCATTTCTGTTTTTGCCTCCTACGGTGACTCATTCATAACAGTTTTTATTTTAACAGGATCAAACATGAGGAATGAGAAGGGGTTGTCCAACTAGATGGCAACCTTGTTAACCATCAAAAATCCCACACAGCGAAAAGTCATTATTATACCTAGAGTGGAGAAATGAATGACAGGAAAATCGTATTTTGTTGACCTTCAAAAATAACTCAGACGAGGAGAACCTATATATATTATTCAGAAATTGTACGAAAACTTGATGCACGTGGCGTGCGTTCAAGGATGGAATATTATATGGGAGTTTTATAGAATAAATTCAAGGTGAGAATATTATATGGGAGTTTTATAGGATAAATTCAAGGTGAGAATATTATATGGGAGTTTTATAAGATAAATTCAAGAGAATATTATATGGGAGTTTTATAAGATAAATTCAAGGTGAGAATATTATATGGGAGTTTTATAGGATAAATTCAAGGTGAGATTATTATATGGAAGTTTTACAGAATAAACCAAATACCAACAGAAAATAAGTGACCCAAAACAAATATTTATCAGTAAAAATAACTCCTCTTTATTAGGTAAAGTGTAAAAGAATTGCGCCATTTTCCGATACCTGTCGCATCTCCATTTTTCTTGATCTTGGGTTGGGTGAAGGATTATTTTTTGTGGGCCGAGCTGACGTTTTTAATGATACCATTTTGGTGCAGATACGATCTTCTGATCGCCTGTTATTGTATTTTAATGCAATAGTGTGGCGACCAAAAAAAACTTAATTCTGGCTTTTTTTACGCTTTTTCTCATTACGCCGTTTAGTGATCGGGTTAATTCTTTTTTTATGTTGATAGATCGGGTGATTCTGAATGCAGCAATACCAAATATGTATATTTTTTATTGTTTTATTTTAAATGGGGCAAAAGGGGGAATTTGAGCTTTCATATTTTTTTTTTACTTTTTTAATATTTTTAAAAACATTTTTTTTTTTACTTTTGCCATTGTGAAGACATACAGCATTGTTCCTTAATTAACCAGACGACTTTATTTAGCAAACGAAGAATAATAGAATGTTATCTGTATGTTGGCTTTAAATTTAAGTGTTTAATTTCTAGTTGGTCAAGAAAACAGACTTGTTTGTGTAAGCCGGTACTATTGACTTTTATTGTGCGCTTATCCTTGATCACTAGTGATGTTTGCTGATATGCTAATTATACATTGTGTTATGGAGTCAGTTTGTTGACTTCTAAAGCAGAGAGGGAAAAACTATGCAAATAGTTTAAATAATCAAGTAATGCTACTTGTTCTCATCTCCATTCTTACCCTATATGTAAATACTGAATGAGGGACACTTCTTAAGTGTACAAATAGGTTACAGGCCTCTGTATAAAGAGACAGAGAGAAACAGCCAGAGAGATTCTGCCAAGACATCCATACATCCCAAAAGGACCAGAGACAGGGCCGCAGCCATTTACATCATGACTCCATTACGAGGGACACGGATCTATCATTCTATAGGAAATAACCTAGGGGTTTTCAGCCTCGGTTGGAAGAATGCAGATCTGCTCCATTGACCATCGCTAAACCATGGATACGTTTGGAGAAGCAAGGTTGGGATCCTCGGATCAACTGGCCTTGCACCTTGTATGGACTCAATGGACTGTCATCTTCCTACACTTGTTACCCCATCTCTGTGCACGTGCCACAGGTGGAGTAGTTGACAGCTGACATGTGCCGGAAAAGATGTGGGCTCAGCGAGGGAGCCCACATCAAAGGAAGGGAGTCCGACGTTGGTGTACATTTATGCCCAATGTCGGAAAGGGATTAAAGGGGATTGTTTTTACAGAGACAGAAGTGGTAATCAATCATGTATACATACAGATAATTACAAAAATACACAGCTTCTAATGGTAAATAGTATAGAGTTAAGACAAGAAAATAGTAAACCATGTGTAGATATAAAAATGCAGGCAAATGTAGCTCCACAAATATTTAAGAGTGGACTTAATTATTTGTACCAACTGTCCAACTGGGGGTCTGTATGTGGGAGAGATAGGGCAAAAACTTAGAACAAGGATGAATTCTCACAACTACACAATAAGAGAAAAAAGAATAGATCTACCTGTGGCAAAACATTTTTGTAGCCCTGATCACAGCACCATGGACATGAAATTACTTGTATTAAATAGGTAACTTCAAATCTCAGAGAAACAGAAGTATCTGGGAGTATAAACTCATGACAGCCTTTGACACTCTCAATGCAGGAATGAATGTGTCGCATGGATTCATGTCTTTTTATATCAATTAAGGAATTTTCTCCTCAGACCTTGTGGGGGCATCACAACACAGAACGAGACCCCTATCAGGGGACAATAAAACTTTCACACTCCTATGAACTGTACCAATATTTATGGCCACCACTGTTTATCCCTCTCCCATAATGATAGTTCTACTTCACTTCATTTGTCTTACCTATTGCATTATGTCTGTGCTATGTGATTCTTCAGATTTTGTATTATTCTATGCCTGAAGAGACCTGAGTAGTCTGGAAAGCTTGCAATGTGTTACCATCTTTTCAGTGAGCCATTAACCCCTTTACCCCCAAGGGTGGTTTGCACGTTAATGCCCGGGCCAATTTTTACAATTCTGACCACTGTCCCTTTATGAGGTAATAACTCTGGAACATTTCCATGGATCCCGGTGATTCTGACATTGTTTGCTCATGACATATTGTACTTCATGTTAGTGGTAAAATTTCTTTGACATGACTTGCGTTTATTTGTGAAAAAAATGGAAATTTGGTGGAAAATTTTGCAATTTTCCAATTTTGAATTTTCATGCCCTTTAAGCACACAGATATGTTACACAAAAGACTTAATAACATTTCCCACATGTCTACTTTACATCAACACAATTTTGGAACCAAAATTTTTTTGTTAGGAAGTTATAAGAGTTAGAAGTTGACCAGCGATTTCTCATTTCTACAACACCATTTTTTTTTAGGGACCACATCAAATTTGAAGTCACTTTGAGGGATCTATATGATAGAAAATACCCAAAAGTGATACCATTTTGAAAACTGCACCCCTCAAGGTGCTCAAAACCACATGTCAGAAGTTTATTAAACCTTCTGGTGCTTCACAGTAATTTTTGGAATGTTTTAAAAAAAATGAACATTTAACTTTTTTTCATAAAAACATTACTTCAGATCCAATTATTTTTTTCCCCAAGGGTAACAGGAGAATTTGGACTGCAAAAGTTATTGTGCAATTTGTCCTGAGTACGCTGATACCTGATATGTGGGGGGAACCACTGTTTGGGCGCATGGTAGAGCTCGGAAGGGAAGGAGCGCCGTTTGACTTTTTCATAGACTCATATCGTATGAACGTTTTCGGTCCAACAACGGACCTTCATCACAAAGGTTTCTTTTGGTAGAAAACTGCAAAAGATACAGATAGGGTAATAGATATCCTTAGGTGGTAGCAAAGTCTATGCTGCTGGTATTATATATAGGCTGGAGCACGAGTCTATCTGGTTGGAGTTAGATTAATGTGACTGGATAAAGCAGGAATACAGGAATGGGTTAACAGCGCTAGGAGTGCAGGCTCTGCAAACAGATTCTGCGCTTAGTGCCCGCAGGAGGTATCCAGGGTGCCTCCTTACACGGGGTTACCTAGTGGAACAGTTTTATAGGTTGGGTCGTTATGAACGTGGCAATACCTAATATGTGTACTTTTACTGTTTAGATTTTTTTTAATTCAAATATTTATTTAATGTTAGAATAAATATTGACTTTTTTATTATTTTTCTTATATTTTTACAATTAGTTACATGTTTTTGTATTTCATTCTATCTTTTACACTTTGTCCCACTATGGGACAGTCATTTTTTGCAGGCTGATCGCTTCTATGCCAGGCAGATGAAGCAGCATCCCCATGCTATAGAACAGGGGTGGGGAATCTTCTTTCTTCCTATGGCAATTTGGATATTTATACCATCCTTCGGGGGCTGTACAAGCTCCGCCCACAAAGTACATCCTGACTCTGGCACTGGTTTCATGACTTAATCTTTCATTGCATGCCCTTCAATGTTCAGTAGTGAGCACTGCGTGTGTGTGCTAACAGAGCAAGAAGAAATTAATGAGCTTCTGGCAATCAAAATACAACTCCATGCCCAAGAATGCAGTCCCTGAGAATCTGCTCGGGGGCCTGATAAAAGGTCATCGAGGGCCGTAAATGGCCCTGGGGCCTGAGGTTCCCCACCCCTGCTATAGAAGCTGTCAGCGCTGCACTCAGTGCCCTGACACTGAGAGACTGCCTGACTTGCACTGCGCATGACCAGGAAGTTTCTTAGCTCTGTTCATGGCAACATCAGGTTACCATGGCAGTGATCGCGACCTCGCGTCACGTTGTGGGGTCTCCGATCCAAAGGCAGAGTGACTGTCAGTCCTCTGCCTGCTCCTGGAATGCTGTGATCGTGTTCGATTGCAGTATTTCGGGGGTTAAAATGGCGGGAGCGGTCTGTGACTGCTCCTGGCACGTAGTGCTGGGTGTCAGCTGTGAGAATCAGCTGACACCTGGCCGCGATCGGCCGCACACCACCCGTGTGCGCGGCCGATCGCCGATACATACTATTCCGTCAATGGTCAAATTGGCCCAGGGCACATGGACGGAATAGTACGTCTGATGTCAGAAAGGGGTTAAACACAATACCACCCCTCTTATTTATTGTGTTACGCTGCATTGGAAACTAAATAATTACGGCATGATGAAAATCAGCTTAAAGTTTCATGGAGCAATGTCTACCTTTCCCTCTTACCCCCCCTTAGTTCGTATGATCCCTATTTTTGTGCTTCAGTTTTCCTTGGTTTTTCCTTTTCTCTAGAAGCCAAGTCATATGTGATGCCCCTATCACCGACTCTATGGTCTCTGCGCTGACTGTAGGACTTGTAGCTGTTTAACATTTAATAAAAATTCATTGGTTACAATAAAAGCTGTCTGGTTGAGTTATGAAACGAGCCATGTCCTCCTGATTCTCCCCTTCTGAATTCAGGTCTGACAATGACAATTTTACTTGTCCCTTGTTTCTACGATATCTACAAGTTTTCCTTTTACCGCTACATGTTATTGATACATAAAAGTTTCAGGACTCGGAAACATTATTTTTGCAAATATAAAGATGCGTGATATTTTGTTAGGCCAATTGTCTGATACTTAGAGGAAGCTTAGCAGCAATTCCAATATCTAAGACATATCTAAACACTATTACGGATTACAGTCACAGAAATTGCATTATAAGCTGTGGCCCTCATTCAGTGACAGCTCTTTTTCTTGTCTCTTGTACTCCTGCACCGGGTCATCTCCTACAATGGTCCAACGTTATCTACAAGCATTGATGGATTCCATTTTCCTTGATCTCTTGTTTCCATAGATGCAATATCTTGGTGAAATCTCTCACCGTGCTCATCGCTCACGACTTCACAGTTTGGTTGAAAAATGTCTTGATGCGAATGTAAAAAATGAATCTTTAAGGACATGTACAGCCAAGATCCTGACACAGTGCGGAAAATAAGTATTTGATACGCTGCCGATTTTGCAAGTTTTCCGTCCTACAAAGAATGGAGAAGTCTGTAATATTTATCACAGGTACACTTCAACGGTGACAGAAAATCTAAAAATAAAAACAGAAAATCACATTGTATGATTTTAAAATAATGAAATTGCATGTTATTGCATGAAATAAGTATATGATCACCGACCAACCACCAAGAATTCAGACTCTCACAGCCCTGTTAGTTTTTCTTTAAAAAGCCCTTCTACTCTGCTCTCACCTGTATTAATTGCAACCAGTTTGAACTTGTTATCTGCATAAAAGACACCTTTCCAGATAATCAGTCACACGCCAATCTGTCCACCATGGCCAAGACCAAAGAGCTGTCTAAGGACACCAGGGACAAAATTGCAGACCTGCACAAGGCTGGGGTGGGCTGCAGCACAATAGGCAAGCAGCTTGGTGAAAAGGCAACAATTGTTGACAAAATTATTGGAAAATGGAAGAAACACAAGTTGACTGTCAGTCTTCTTCGGTCTGGGGTTACATGCAAGATCTCGTGTCGTGGAGTAAGGAAGATTCTGAGAAAGGTCAGAAAGCCCAGAACTACATGGTAAGACTGGGTCAATGACCTGACGAGAGCTGGGATCACAGGACCGGGCCTGCTCAGGAAGTGTGCATAGCTACCTAGTGTTCACTGGTGGATACAGACTGACCTGCAGGTAGCAGCCAGGTACCCCTCCGGGGCAGAACCCAATATTGCAGCTGCAGACCCCAGGGGTCAGGTTCGCTGACACTGAATAGGGATAGGTCTCTTTTCAGACTAGTAAGTTCTGGTACCTCTACAGAACGGTTACTGACACTGATTAGGGCAAGGTTAAGACACTCTGGTCTATGATACTGGAATAGGGTTTGGCTGAACACAGACCAGATGACAATGTTCAGGCACTGGCCACTCATGGACAAGCTTCAAGCACTGGCCGCTCCGGGAATGAGATTCAGGCCATGGCCTTTCTGGATCCAGGGGACTATGGATACAGGACTTGCTACACTGGAATGAGTTTCAGACACTGGCTGCTCTGGGACCAGGGGATGACGGATTCAGGACTGGCCACACTGAGGCAAGGAATACAGGTTTAGGACACTAGCCAAACCAGGACCAGGGGACCTCATAACTCACTAGTAGTACACCTTACTGACTAATGATTCTACATGTTGCATGGTGAATCCCTAAGGGAGAGGGAGTCTTTTATATAGGATGACTCCCAGCAATTAGCTGGAAGCCATCTTCCAGGTGTAGTAATTATACTAAACATCTCTGAGCAAAAAGCTAAGAGTATTTAGTATATACTTGTTCTGCCCCTTTAAGAATGGGGGAGTGCGCGCATGTGTGTACTAGGTGCATCGCTTGGAGCTGCGGCGCTCACACAGCCAGGAAGCAGGAGAACGCTGAGGATTGTGCCGAGGGTCTGAGGCAGTGAGTAAGCTGGCATCCCACCATGCAGGGGTGCCAGTAATAGAGCTACAGGCACACTATGCCATCATGGATTAAAATCTTTCCGGGCACGCAAGGTCCTGCTACTCACACCAGCATATGTCAAGGCCCATTAGAAGTTTGCCAATGGCCATCTGGATGATCCAGAGGAGGCAAGGGAGAATGTCACTTGGTCAGATAAGACCAAAATAGAACTTTTTGCTATCATCACCACCCGCCATGTTTGGAGGAAGAAGAAGGATGAGTGCAAATCCAAGAACACCGTTCCAACCATGAAGCACGGTGGGGGGGGGAACATCATACTTTAGGGGTGTCTTTCTGCAAAACAGACAAGATGACTTCACCGTATTTAAGGGAGGATGGATGGGTCAAGGATCGAGAGATTTTAGCCAAACACCTCCTTCCCTCAGTTGGAACATTGAAAATGGGTCGTGGCTGGGTCTTCCAGCATGGCAATCACCCAAAACACACAAGAGGAACTAAGAAGCATTTCAAGGTCCTGGAGTGGCCTAGCCAGTCTCAAATCCTGAACCCAACAGAAAATCTTTGGAGGGAGCTTAAAATCAATGTTGCCCAGCGACAGCCCTGAAACCTGAAGGATTAGGAGAAGATCTGTATGGAAGTATGGGCCAAAATCCCTGCTGCAGTGTGTGCAAACTTGGTCAAGAACTACAGGAAACGTCTGACCTCTGTAATTACAAACAAAGGTTTCTGTACCAAATATTAAAACAGTTATTCACTACCCTAATTTCATTTTGTATTCATTAGTCTTACTATTATGTGCCAGTAATGGATCCATACTCTTATAGGAATATATACCTTTATGAGGCAGATAGCATCACTTGGTGCCTGCCAGATGCAGCTCTAATGTTTATCAATCACTTCTTGTCCCCCGGCGTACTGCGCTCTAATACTACAAGCTCCATTATGCGTTGCAGTGGCCTGTGAGCCAGCACTTAGCACGCCTTCTCCATTTTCCACACAAACTCCTCCCTGCCTCCTCACCATCACCATATATATATACACACACACTGTATATATGTATACATAGACATATGCATACACATTTCCTATTCTTTGTCATGTTTGTCACACATGTATCAGATCACCAAACAAATGTAAATATTAGCCAAAGATAACACAAAATGCAGTTTTTTAACGAAGATCTTTATTATATAGGGAAAAAGAAATCCAAACCTCCAGGGCCCTGTGTGAAAAAGTGATTGCCCCTAAACCTTATAACTGGTTGGGCCACTCTTAGCAGCAACAACTGCAATCAAGCGCTTGCAATAACTGGCAGTGAGTTTCTGGAGGAATTTTGACTACTCATCTTAGTAGAATTTCTGAGCATGGACCGCCTTTATAGGGTAATGACACAACAGCATCTCAATTGCATAGCTCCCAACCATCCCAGATTCAGCTGGACTGTCATGTCACACCTCAGCTGTTCTCCCAACCTCTATATTCCTCTCTCTGACATTTTCATTGCTCCTGTAGCTCCTCCTGCTCGGAGGGATTGGCCACTTCTCTCTGCTAAGTGCATACATTAGATTATAGATTCACTTCCTCTCCCTTCAGTGATTGGTCTCCCCAGGAGTATCAGCTTCCATCTCAGTCTCCACAGGCTGCTGCTTTACCAGTGAGCCACAGCTCACAATGCTGGAGATGGGAGAATTTGGTCATATTGACCGCTATATTGCCGGCAATGAACTCAGAAGCAGAGTATACATATCCATAGCAATACATTGTGTATAAGAATGCTTTTTATGGTGCCTGTATACTGAGGGGAAGAAAAATATATATTTTTGTTCTTATAAAAGTATTTAAAATAATAAGCAATTACAAAAATGTATTTTTTAATGTTAGACTCCCAGATCCTGAACCCACAGCCTCAACATTACTGACAGGCACTGTAAGCTGCTGAGCCATAAGCTCCGGTGAAGTGACTGCAGGATTGTGTGCACTTGATTCATATTCCAGGCTCTGACTACAGGCAGAGTATTCAGATAGAAATACACTGCTGTGTACAATGGATATTTCTGTATTCTAGAGGAGAATAAGAGATTTTTTTCATCCTATAAAATTACTAATAATAATGAAAAACACTTGATAATGAAAAAAATGTCATTTTTAATGCGTTTTTTTAAAAATAAGAAGCATCACAAATCAGTAAATAACCCGGACATAGTTGTGCCAATATAACTGTAATGACCCGCAGAACACAGCGATCAGATTATTTACAGGAATCGGTAAATTACAGGAGAAACAAAATGGCGTAATTGATATTTTTCTCTATAAAACCCATAAAATAATGTAATAAAGTTGTAATGCGGAGGACGTGTTCACACGTAGCGTAAATGCTGCGTTCTTTCTTCTGTAAATGTCTGACCCAGATGACGTAGTGACAATCTTCCCTGATTATTGCGCGTTTGCTGCGCTTCTTCTTTTTTGCATTTTCCCCCATATCTGATGTTTTTGGCAGATATGAAGCCGCGTTTAACACTTGTTTATTAGTACAGAAAAGCTTTGATTCTGCGCTTATAAATGTGACGGAGGTTTTCTCTTCATACATTTTTTTTCTTAATACGTTTTTTTCAGAAGAAGCCTATAAAGGGAAAATGCATCAAAGCCCCGGAGGTCGGCAGGGTCTTCAGACCACAGAGAGCGCAGATTTCATGAGAACTGCGGCGCTATCAGACTCCAACAGTCAGTATCCTCCATGGTGTAACAGTCAGGATTCCTCTAGATTCTCGTCTCTCCGCCTGGTTACAGCTGTTCTTCCTTTCTCCCCTTTTCTATCCTCGTCTTTCCCATTCCTTCTCTTCCCCTCCTGCCTCTTAAATGTTTTATATATAAGGTATTACATGTGTCCCGTAACCCCTTTCCCGGCCTATCCGGTGCAGACCAATCTTTTTCATTTTCTTTCTATCCCTTTAATTTTTCCCTTTTCCCCATTTTACTTAACCCCTTCACGACTAGTACGGTGCAGGTAACTTCTCTCCCTTTGATGTCGGCTCAAGTGGTGAGCCCGCATCTTTCCCAGGTTTTGACTTTCTGACTATTAAAATCTGTGTATACCAGTGTCTGTTCACATTGGACCAAAGTACCGATGAAACAGGGACTAATCTTTTGACTATATATAAAATCTATGTATACTAGTGCTTGCTCATATTGGTATAATAGGGTCTATAGGTTTTGACCTTTCAACTATATACAAAACCTGTGCATATTAGTGCCTGTTCACATTGGTCCATAATACCGATATAATAGGGTCCATAGGTTTTGACCGTTGATTAGATATAACACCTGTGTATACCTGCGCCTGTTCACATTGGTCCAGAATACTGGTTTAATAGGGAATATAGGTTTTGACCTTTTGACGGTATATAAAACCTGTGTATACTAGCGCCTGTTTACATCGGACCAAAATATCGGTGTAATAGGGTCCTTAGGTTTTTATTTTTTGACTATATATAAAATCTGTGTATACCAGTGCCTGTTCACATTGGACCAAAATATCGGTATAATTTGAAATCTTGTGGATTAGATATATAAAATCTGGGTTCATGGGTGCCTGTTCACATTGGACCAAAACATCGGTACAATTTTATTGACATTGGCTATGCAATGTTTAACCTTTTTATGACATCTGGGTTTTGTGTGTTAGGCCGGGGTCACACTACCGACGCAAAATACGGTCAGTATTTTACATGCGTAATACGGATGAATGGCCCCTAAATAGTGCTCTGTATGTCATCCGTAATCAAGGTGTGGTTGCGTATTTTGCGCATGTCAGCATCCATATGTAATCCGTATGGCATCCGTATGGCGAGATTTTCTCGCAGGCTTGCAAAATGGACATATAATGGAGCCCTATGACAGGGTTTCTAACAGAAACCAAAGAATAAATATAGACACATAGAATGCATATACCATATTTTTCGCTTTATAAGACGCTCCGGATTATAAGACGCACCACAATTTTTGAGGAGAAAAATAAGAAAAAAATATTTTTTAATAAAATGGTGGTGCCTCTTATAATCCTTGCATCTTATTGCTTACCGGGGTTGGTGGCTGCGGTGTAGCGGGGTCCCAGGCTCGCTGCTGGAGGAGGCAGGCGTGGAGTGATGCTGCAGGCCGCATACAGAGATGAGGGGGGCTCCGATGTGTGCCGTTGCTGCTTCAGAGTCTTGTGCTGGTGTCAGGTTTCTCCACTTGTCCGGCGGTTGGAGGCCGGTGCAGCGTTGTGTGCCCATCGATGCCCGGGGCTCTGCCGACATTGTTCGACAGACCAGAGCCCCAGCATTTCCTCGGTTCCCTATATACGTGCGCTGAAGTGCCGGTAAAAAAAAAAATGGCCGCCGGCGCGTGCGCAGATGGGATCTCGGGACCCAGTTCTCGAGAGATGAGATCTGAAATCTCATCTCTCGAGAGCTGGGTCCCGAGATCCCATCTGCGCGCGCGCGGCGGCCATTTTTTTGCAGGCACCACCGCGCGCACACAGGGAACCCAGGGAAAATGGCCACTGGCGCGTGCGCAGATGGGATCTCGGGACCCAGCTCTCGAGAGATGAGATTTCAAATCTCATCTCTCGAGAACTGGGTCCCGAGATCCCATCTGCGCGCGCGCGGCGGCCATTTTTTTGCAGGCACCACCGCGCGCACACAGGGAACCCAGGGAAAATGGCCACTGGCGCGTGCGCAGATGGGATCTCGGGACCCAGCTCTCGAGAGATGAGATTTCAAATCTCATCTCTCTAGAACTGGGTCCCGAGATCCCATCTGCGCACGCGCCGGCGGCCATCTTTTTACCGGCACACAGGGAACCGAGGAAATGCCGGGGCTCTGGCCTGTCGCACAATGTTGGCAGAGCCCTGGGCATCAACGGGCACACAACGCGGCACCGGACACACCTGCAGCAGCGGCCAGCAACCGCCGGACGCCCCCGATCACAGCCTAGGTAAGGCATGTCCGCTTTGTAAGACGCACCCCTGTTTTCCCCCAAAATTTTGGGGAAAAAAGTGCGTCTTACAAAGCGGAAAATACGGTATGTATATGTGTCACAATGACATGTGTGTATATATATATATATATATAATGTATTCTATGTGTTTATATCTATTCTTTCGTTTCTTTATTAAACCTGTCAGTGTGAGTTTACTGTATAGCGCACTGAATTGCCGGCTTTTCTTCAAGACACTGGGTGCGTATTTCTCGCAAGTCACATGTGTGGTCCGTGTGTAATCCGTATTTTTTGCGCACCCATAGACTTGCATTGGCGTATTACGGCCGTAGTACGCTGACAGTCCCAGCATGCTGCGAGTGGCACGGAGCGTAGAATATGGATGAGAAATATACGGCTGGTGCGAGGGACCCCATAGAGAATTATTGGTCCGTGTGTAATGCGTGCTTTTAGCGCCTCTCACTCGGCCGTATTCCTCGCCAATGTGACCCCGGCCTTATCGTTCCACTATTTCAACACCGGTATATTGACACCTTTTTTTTTCTTTGTGGTCATTAGATGTGTAGCTGTGTTGTAAATGCAGACGCAGCAGAGAGATCTCTAAGTCTCTGGAATGAGCTGTGAATAGCGGTTATCCTGCGTAAGCGCAATCAGTCAGACAGTCTTAGATCTTATACCGTGCCAGTCACTTTCGGGGTACGTACGCTGGCACCTGCGCTCTGGATGGAATTCAGCCCGGACAGGGGTTATACAATGCAATCATTGGCCGCCTATGTGTCCTACAGCCTCTTTGGTAGGTGTTAGCGCAGCTGCGCTCGATTAATAATCTAATTGATGTATAAAAGACACAACTAACAGTCAGTACCCCTGATGAAGCCACAACTGGTGGCGACACGCGGCGGGGCTCAGGACGCTCAGGCTCCACGCCACCTCTGACTCGTAATTTTTATATGACTAATTTAAAGCTGAGCTCAGTATTGTTTGCAGGCGGCTATTGTTAGCCTGTGCTATCTAATTTCAGCATGCCTGATGAATCGTGACAATTTGAGTTATCTTAGGGAAGTATGCATACCTCTTAGGATGTTGCTAATATCATTGTATTAGGGGGCTACTAAAGCCGGATAGTGTTTTTGGGCTTGTTAGCACGTTTTTTACAGGCGTATTATATTCTCTGCTACATGGTTCAAATCAATTATTTGTATGCACAATACATGCTGTCTTACTGCTGTTTAACTCCTTTATGACCATTTGTATTTATGGTGTGTGCTTCATTCATTCTTATGAACTAGTCTTTGTACATAGCCTTTATATTGTGGTCTGCTGTCTATATACACACTTGGTTCTCTATTGAGTTATTTCATATATCTATATTCTCTGCTACAAGGTTTAAATCATCTTTATCTGTACGCACAATACATGCTGTTTAACTCCTTTGTGACCACTTGTATTTATGGTATGTGCTTCATTCGTTCTTATGAACTAGTCTTTGTACATAGCCTTTATATTGTGGTCTGCTGTCTATATACACACTTGGTTCTCTATTGAGTTATTTCATATATCTATATTCTCTGCTACAAGGTTTAAATCATCTTTATCTGTACGCACAATACATGCTGTTTAACTCCTTTGTGACCATTTGTATTTATGGTATGTGCTTCATTCATTCTTATGAACTAGTCTTTGTACATAGCCTTTATATTGTGGTCTGCTGTCTATATACACACTTGGTTCTCTATTGAGTTACTGAATGTGGAGCCATGAGGGTTTGGCTCTATTTTGAGCCTAGATTTTCATGTCACATGTGTGACCAATTTTAATGTTTTTAATGATTGGGTGTTTTGGTTTGTGTGTCTAAATAAAGATTGTTAAAATTTTTGCTAAATCCTATGTTGGGTGATCCCCAGTGTGTGGCCTATATCTTCTCTCTTCTTTGTAAATTGGCATCAATCTTGTATAGGTCTGGTTGGATCCCCTTTTATATGTCAGTGGTGCCCCCTTGTGTGTAATTTTAATTTGCATCTTTCCCAGCACACGTCAACTCAAGTGAGGTATTCTGCTACATACAGGAGATCTGATCATCGCCTGCATGTAGCAGTGCCGACCGAGTTATGGCCGCTTCTAGTCTCCCATGGAAACTATTGAAGCAGGCCAAAAGTAAAAAAAGTTTTTAAAAAGTTCAAATCCCCCCCCCCCTTTCGCCCTATTCAAAATAGAAAAATCAAACATACTTAAATTTGGTATTGCTGAGTTCAGAATCGCCCGATCTATCAATAAAAAAAGGAACAACCCGATCACTAGACGGTGTAGTGAGAAAAAAAGGCAAAATGCCAGAATTAAGGTTTTTTGGTCACCACGACATTGAATTAAAATGCAATAACGGATGATGAAAAGATCGTATCTGCACCAAAATGGGATCAATAAAAACATCAGCTCGGCAATAATAAGCCCTCACCCAACACGAGATCATGAAAATGGAGCAATGTTTTTTCCCAACAAATTTTGGATTTTTTTTTCACCACTTAAATACAAAAGAACTGAGACATGTTTGGTGTCTATGACCTTGTAATGACCTGGAGAATCATAATGGCAGGGCAGTCTTACCATTTGGTGAAAATGGTAAAAAGAAAATCCAAAAAAAGTTGTTGCGTTACACTTTTTTTTGCAATTTCACCGCACTTGGAATTTTTTCCCATTTTTGAGTACACGATATGGTAAAACCAATGATGTCGTTCCAAAGCACAACTTGTCCCGCAAAAAACAAGCCCTCACATGGCCATACTGACGGAAACATAAAAAGTTATGGCTGTGGGAAGAAGGGGAGCGAAAAACAGAAACGCAAAAACGAAAGAGGGCAAGGTCTCTAAGGGGTTAACAAACCCTATTTTTCCTTCCCCAGTCTCCTCCTTAACCCTTTCTCCCCTTTATTCTGCCTCTCTCTTTCATGACTTTACATTTCTCTTTTTTGCTGTTGTTTGGTTCTTGTCTGTATTACTGGGTATTTATAATCTGTCTCTCCCCTTTTTCTTTACCCCATTTATGTAAATAAATCCTTAATAAAAGCTACTTTCCCATAAAAGGCGCCCGCTGTGCGCCCAAGGCACGCGGCTGATCTGTGCCGATTTGGGGCTTTTTTCTCTCTAATAAAATCGCAGGTAAAAAAACTGCAGAAACTTTATTAAGTGCAGAATCAAAGCTTTTCTGTCCTCTAAAAAGCGCAATAAAAACGCGGCTTCACCTCTGCACCAAGAACGCATCAAATAAGGGGGAGAAGATCGTTATTGGAGATGGTGCGGATCCTGCAGAAAACAAACACCGTATTTCTACAATGTGTGAACACGGCCTTAGGCTAGTTTCACACTAGCGTTTATGAGCGCAGCGACGGCTTGCGCACGGCCGCCGCTAAGCCCCGCCCCTGACACGCCCGCCGGTAGCTCCGCCCACCGGCGCATGACGCTGCATGCGCCCTGCGTCCCCTATCTTTATCACAGGGGGTGCAGGCCGTGCACAGTATGCGTTTGGCGGCGCATGCGCCTTTTTGACGGTGCGCCGACGCAAGCAAACTGCAGCAGGTTGCATTTGGCGCAGGTTGGCGCACCGTCAAAAGGACGCACGCGCCGCCAAACGCATACTGCGCACGGCCTGCGCCCCCTGTGATAAAGATGGGGGACGCAGGGCGCGTGCAGCGCCGGTGGGCGGAGCTACCGGCGGGGGCACGGCAGGGGCGGGGCTTAGCGGCGGCCGTGCGCAGGCCGTCGCTGCGCTCATAAACGCTAGTGTGTCCCGGATTTGGGTCTACGCCCTGCAGTCTCAGGCGTCTGCTGAATTTCCCTCACTACCAGCGCCCCTCTGACAACTCCTCCTGCTGGGGGAGAAAGCAGTGGTAAATGGCCGCGGATTAGGGTGAGGCCAAAATTTGCTGCTATGCGTGCCGCATGCTCTGTGCCTCTATCTGTGCTTCAAAAGTTGTGAGGTGTGTACAGTTACTTGGTGTAACATTGGTGGATATGGACCCACTGCACCATCAGCCAGGCTTACCTACACACACAGCTCCGCTCCGTACACCTCGTACACACGCGGCTCCGCTCCGTACACCTCGTACACACGCGGCTCCGCTCCGTACACCTCGTACACACGCGGCTCCGCTCCGTACACCTCGTACACACGCGGCTCCGCTCCGTACACCTCGTACACACGCGGCTCCGCTCCGTACACCTCGTACACACGCGGCTCCGCTCCGTACACCTCGTACACACGCGGCTCCGCTCCGTACACCTCGTACACACGCGGCTCCGCTCCGTACACCTCGTACACACGCGGCTCCGCTCCGTACACCTCGTACACACGCGGCTCCGCTCCGTACACCTCGTACACACGCGGCTCCGCTCCGTACACCTCGTACACACGCGGCTCCGCTCCGTACACCTCGTACACACGCGGCTCCGCTCCGTACACCTCGTACACACGCGGCTCCGCTCCGTACACCTCGCACACACGGCTCCGCTCCGTACACCTCGTACACACGCGGCTCTGCTCCGTACACCTCGTACACACGCGGCTCCGCTCCGTACACCTCGTACACACGCGGCTCCGCTCCGTACACCTCGTACACACGCGGCTCCGCTCCGTACACCTCGTACACACGCGGCTCCGCTCCGTACACCTCGTACACACGCGGCTCCGCTCCGTACACCTCGTACACACGCGGCTCCGCTCCGTACACCTCGTACACACGCGGCTCCGCTTCGTACACACGAGGCTCCGCTCCGTACACCTCGTACACACGCGGCTCCGCTCCGTACACCTCGTACACACGCGGCTCCGCTCCGTACACCTCGTACACACGCGGCTCCGCTCCGTACACCTCGTACACACGCGGCTCCGCTCCGTACACCTCGTACACACGAGGCTCCGCTCCGTACACCTCGTACACACGCGGCTCCGCTCCGTACACCTCGTACACACGCGGCTCCGCTCCGTACACCTCGTACACACGCGGCTCCGCTCCGTACACCTCGTACACACGCGGCTCCGCTCCGTACACCTCGCACACACGGCTCCGCTCCGTACACCTCGTACACACGCGGCTCTGCTCCGTACACCTCGTACACACGCGGCTCCGCTCCGTACACCTCGTACACACGCGGCTCCGCTCCGTACACCTTGTACACACGCGGCTCCGCTCAGTACACCTCGTACACACGCGGCTCCGCTCCGTACACCTCGTACACACGCGGCTCCGCTCCGTACACCTCGTACACACGCGGCTCCGCTTCGTACACACGAGGCTCCGCTCCGTACACCTCGTACACACGCGGCTCCGCTCCGTACACCTCGTACACACGCGGCTCCGCTCCGTACACCTCGTACACACGCGGCTCCGCTCCGTACACCTCGTACACACGCGGCTCCGCTTCGTACACACGAGGCTCCGCTCCGTACACCTCGCACACACACGGCTCTGCTACATCCACCCTGTAAACCCCTCCTGACCCCACACATAAACTTCCCCTCATCCAGCACCATGACAACCAGCACAGCAGAGTCCTGCACACACTGAGGCCCCTGATCATGTGACCCCTGACTCCTCCCCTCCTGTGACCTCATCACAGGTCCTGTGCACAGAGCAGTCATATATGTGGCGGACACTCCTGGACCTTCTGCTTTCTGGGCTGGTTCCTCCTGTGAGTCCTATTAACCCTTTCGCTCCCTGTCTTCTCCTTTCTGACAGGACAATATCTGAATTCGGACAGTGTGACAGGAATTTCAGCAATGTGGAAGGAAGAAATGACAATTTTCCTGTTTTCCTCACAGAAATGTGACTTTCCCCCAAATGTATCATTGTCCTAAAGGTGACAGGAGCGCTGAGGCCGCACAGTGCGCCGTGTCTCCTGAGTGCCGATACCCCACAGGCTCGGGAGGGAAGGGGCGCCATTGTGGCTGGGATAGACGGCGGACGCCGTGTGACGTGTGAAGAGCTCTGACACCAGAACAGCAGAGACCCCACAAGTGGCCCCATGTTACCCCCTCCACCTCTGGGGGCTCCTCTAGGGGGCAGGGAGGATTATTAACCCTCAGGGGGTGACAGAATTATGTAACGTTGAGCGGAGGAATGAAATGTTCCCACTAAAATGTCGCTCCGTCCCCAAGTCTGTAATTATCACACGGGAGAAGAGGAGAAAACAGAAACCACTTGTTCCACAATTTCCCCTGAGTGCCGATACCCCATAAGGGGCCGGACACTCCTCAGGAGGGAAGGAGCGCCGTCTGACCGGGCAGAGTCTGCTCTTATGGTGTTAGGGGCCATGTCACATTATTAGAGCCCCCAATAAGAGGCGCCATGTTACACCCGCCACCTCTCAATTACTCATCTTTCTCCCAGAATTTTACACCATTGGGCGATGAGGAAAAAATAATTACATTTTACCACAAAAGGCAGTTTTCTCCCCAGAGCAGCCATAGAAGCTGTCAGTGCTGAGAGAGACTGGATTGTTGGAGCCGCCTGAAGAAGGAGCCGCTGTGCTCTGCAAGCTGCAAACATACTATTATCTGGTTATAAAGGCGTCACTCCTAGAATAGTTATATCATCATTGGGCAGAAAAGTCTTCACATCCATCTTGTAATATGGGAAAGTCTAAGGCCAGAAATAATCCCCATAAATCACTGTACATGGAGACTTTGGGGTCAGATCATTTCTGTCCATTGTGATTGTGGAAACAAAAAATCTTTTCTAAAAGCCTCAAACTTCTGTGTGTGACTCAGAGCTGAGATCTAACGTGATAGAAGATTCCAGTGCGGGGAAGACGGGAAACCTTCATATAGACGGCCGGTGGGGATGGAGGCAGTGACCGACTCTGGCCAAACCTGTCTCTAGAGCCGCAGTAGAAGATGAAGATGTCGTCCTCATCATGAAGGAGTTATTTCTCATGTCGCGTGTAATGAATCTCTCCTGCAGTATTGCTAATGCCGATTCCAGTGTCGGTAATGAGACGAGAATTAGCGTTATGGAAGATGAGTCTATGAGGAACGTGTTCAGCTGCCGACTCCGAGGAGGAAACTGCTTGTTGTCTGTGGCCTAAATATATAGGTTTTATTAGTAGATGTCAGGGGAGAAAACTAAACCCTGTAAGATAATAAATCTCCTCATATGTTTCCCTTATTATCTCCAGTAATTGTATTATTACACAGAATTCTTATGGTGTTACATCGGATCATCTTCTTCTCATTCAGGTCTCTACAATATCGGATCCTCTCAGTGAAGATCTTCTACAAAAGAGAATTTTCCTGCTTTACCCATCAAGGATGGATATGGACAGAGACAAGATGGCGGAGAGGATATTACACCTCACCCTAGAGATCCTCTTCCGTCTCACTGGAGAGGTGAGAGATTCTGATGACGTCACATTACATCATTCTTATCTATGGGAATAACAGATGGACAGAACTGGAGAGGTGAGGACTCTGGAAATGTCTGTAGTGAGATTTATTAATGTGTCTCTCCATAACCAGGATTACACAGTGGTGAAGAAGACCTCTAGTGATCGCTGTCAGGACCCTGTGTCTGAGGGATGGGGAAGACCCCTGAGCCCAATCACGGGGCCTCCACCTCACCCCCTGATCCATGAGGACATCAATGACCAGAAGATCCTAGAACTCACCTACAAGATGATTGAGCTGCTGACTGGAGAGGTGACACTGCTGGGAATGCTGGGACATTATACAGTAACACTATGAAGGGATCGGGGGATGACGGTATCATTGTATGTGTCAGGTTCCTATAAGGTGTCAGGATGTCGCTGTCTATTTCTCCATGGAGGAGTGGGAGTATTTAGAAGGACACAGAGATCTGTACAAGAACGTCATAATGGAGGTTCCCCAGCCCCTCACATCTCCAGGTAATAGACAGGACTAAATACACACGGCCTATAATTATCTGTATGTAGAGAATGAATTCAGTCCCTGTATGTGTTTCCTCCAGATCTATCCAGTAAGAGGACAACACCAGAGAGATGTCCCCGTCCTCTTCTTCCACAGGACTGTAACCAAGAAGATCCCAGTGCTCCTCAGGATCATCAGGTAGATGGAGAGAAGGTGTCAGGAGATCTCCCCTATGATGTGTAGACGGCTGTGAAGGTCTTGTGCTCAGTCTTGTTTTATCCCCCAGTATTATATGTTTTATACTTGTGTAATGAGAACGGTGGAGATGGCAGGATTAGAGCTGATCATAGATGGGACTTCTCCATCTGTCTGTGACTTTTACAATATTTGTTTCAGGGTGAAGATCTGACCCATATTAATACTACAGAGACATATGTGAGGGATGATGAGTGGTGTAAAGAGGAGATTCCCACATATGACTACCCAGGTGAGTAGTAACCACTGAATGCAGAGAAGTCACAGATTCCTCTCAGTCACCGGCTGTGGCTGCTTTATCGGTGGTGTAGTCCGGCCGTATTACCATGATCACCATTTTGCCTCTAGACCACAACATTTTCCTCCACCCAAAACTGTTCAAATGACTTTGGGCATTGAAAGCCCTTTTCTATAGAACTTACAACCTGGAGATTCCACCTACCCCCTGGAAGTCAAATGACAGCCTATGCAGAATGCGCTGAAAGGTTAGAAAATCACTTGAAGAAAAATATTATGCTGGGCCTGAAAGAGAAAGCAGAGGGTAATGATGCTGTTGGCTTCCTAGATCCCTGAGATCTTATTGGATGAATTTTCTCTCCCTTCTGTGCTGCTGAATGTCTCATGATCAGGTCCAGTCTTTCTGGTCAAACTTTGCTTTTATGATGTGCAGTGAGGCCAAGTGTGAATTTTTGTACAATAACTAATTTCACTTTATCCCCACTTTTCAATTTGTGTTAAAACTACCGTAGTTTTAGGACTATAAGACGCTTGAGGAAAATGGGGGGGTGCGTCTTATAGTCTGATGTACCGGCTCTGGATGTGGTGGGAAGGTGGTTGAACGGCAGATGGTCACAGGAGGCTGGAGCCGATGGCTGCGGCTAACTCGTGTTCCCGCTGCTAAAGAGAAATTAATATTCACTGCATTCCACGTCCATGGGCTTGGAGGACAATGAATATTCATTTCTCTTTACTAATAGTGTCTTGATCTGATTACCCCCCCCAAACCCGGTCGTATGCATGGCCCCATCCTTATAATTGGCCCACACCCCCATCCCCATCCTGGTATGCATGGCTGTTGTGAACACTTGTGACCTGGCTTCTGAGTTTGGGCTCCCTCTGGTGGTTGCTGCAGGTAATGGAGCTGGTCGGGTTGACAAAAGTCAATCACCTGAAGATGATGATTGGAGGTCAGGTGTTACAGACTGGGAAGATTTAAGTGAGCAACCTTCCCTCAATTGTTGCTGGTGATTTGGCTTCTTCCTGTGCATTTGGAAGTCTGCCTGCCCCCTGCTTGGTCCTGCATCGTTCAGATAAGTCATTTGTTTGCTGGAATCTTTTTGCATTTGATCCAGTTTTTGCCTTTCTCTGATTTCTGCTTTGCGGGTGTTAGTTCAGCCTTGTTCCCTGCGGGGACCTGTGCTGGACCCTGTTGTGAACTCATTTTCTGGTCTACCAGTTGTGAGTTCTCCTTCCGGGCTCCCTCTGGTGGTAACAGGAGATAGTGAGGTTGATTTAATTAGTAGAGATCTGCCACCTGATGATGAGGATAACGATTGGATCTCTGGAATCTCAGACTGGATTTAAGACAGCCGACGCCCTATTCTGGTGCTGGTGATTCCTTCTGGCTTTTCAGGTCTTGGTTTTCAGCTCTGTTCCAGTCATCTCAAGCTAAGTGTTTCTGCTAATGTTCACACTTGATTTTGTTGGTCTATTCAGTTTCTTGTGTGGTCAGCCAGCCCCAGCTGGGGCTGTGCTGAATTTCCACTCTTATTTATCTGTGTTTGCCAATTTGCTTTTTGTCCCTTATTAGATTGGCCTCTTTTTTGCTCTGTCTCAGAATATTTCAGAGTGCTGATATAGTGGGAGAAGTCTAGTGACTTCATGGTTAATTTTGTTATCAGAAGTGTTGGACATTATTTTTGTAGGGTTTTTTGGGCAGATTGCAGACAGTGTCTTTCCTTTCCTGTCCTTTCTAGTTAGTTTGGGCCCCATCGTTTGCTCAGCCTATTTTCCTGCCTGTGTTTGTGTTTTCATCTTGTTTCACTGTCAATACATGTGTGGGGTGTCATGATCTGAATTTGATCTGACAGTTTTAAATTGCACAGGGTGAACTTTTTTTACTTTGGCAAGTGCCAAGTGACTTGACTGTCCCCGGTGGTGGTTAGTGGTATTGCACTTTGGGTTTAATGTGCACATAATTATGGTTCAGGTGTGGGGCTCTATAAATGAGTCTCAGGGTGTGCAATCACTGCTGGTGATATTCATTCATGGATTCTGAGTTGGTGAGAGCCTGGTGGAAGGATGGAGCTGAGGAGGAGTCCTGTGCAGCTTAGCCAGGGGGGAAGCGTGTCAGCTATGGTGTCTGGACGAAGGGCTGGCATGGCGTGGTGGGGTCGCAGTGATGGTGTCAGCGGGAAGTGTCTGCATGGACTGGTGGAGTGGCGACTATGGAGAGTGGCACTCACCATGTGGGACTTGGCTGCTGAGCTGGACTCAAGCATGCTTGACTTCGTGTCAGAAGCTGAACTCATCTTTGGGACTCTGTTACTAAGCAGCAGCAACTGGTGGTGGACTCTGCACCAAGGCTGCACTAAGGTGAAGGATCCTGTTATGGTTATGGATCCAGGTGGAGGAGAAGATGCACACAGGTGGTGGGCTTTGTTGCTAGGAGCGTACGCAACAGAGCAAAGCTAAGTGGTGTTTCCCCTGTATTGTCTCTTTCCTCATGTGTGTTATTAGTGCAGTGGTGGGATTAGTCTCCGCACCGACCTATTCCCTAGTGAGGGTTTAGGTTGAGGGCGAGCAAGGGGTTAAGGTTCGCGTACGGCGACAGGTGCGGAGCCTGTATAGGGAACGTAAGGAGTGCAGGGACACTGGCTCAGGGGAGCTTAGGAGGTCTCCACGTCCCCCATTCCCTATCGCAGGGCCCACCATTGTTAAAGTTACCCAGGTTCCCCCTTTATTATTTGATTATTGTATAACGTGTAATACCTAAATTCGCCAGGTGGAGGCGGCGTATCCACCTGCACGTTTTATTATTTAAATGCGCCCCACTGGAGGCGGTGTATCCAGGGTCACGTGTGTTATGGGTTCACCTTGCGGTAACCGCTGTGTGCCCAGAGACACGTGACCATGACATGGGGGCTGTCTATTCCTTTGGGGTCTGCTCTGGGTCAGTTAGTTTTCCCCTTTTCTTGCTTTAGGCTTATTTAGTCCTCCGGCTGTGACGAGGCATCTAGATTCATCGTAGGAACACTCCACGGCTGCTGCTAGTTGTGTGGTTAGGATCAGGGGTCTGCAATCTGCATTGTTACCAACCTCTCTGGCTTTCTGTGACTTAGCTTGTTTAGTTTTCCTCCTCGGTGACCCATTCATAACAGGACCCTGTTCCATATGCCACAGCTCATATCAGTGTGTTCAGTATTGCTAATCCCCTGCTATGTCAGTATCTTTTGTTTTGCTTCCAGTTCACACCAGAATTCTGATCTAGTGGGGGACAAGTCGTGTGGCCTCAGTATTTTTGCATATCATACGTGTTGGATTTTTCTTAGGGTTTTTGCATGATTGCAGACAGTATCTTTCCTGTCCTGTTCTATCTAGACAGTTTGGGCCCCATCATTTGCTTACTCTATTTTCTACCTGTGTTTTGTGCCTCATCTTGTCTCATCTGCAATATATGTTCAGGGGCTATCTATTCCTTTGGGGTAATACTCTGGGGCAGTTTAGCTTTCCCCTTTCTTGCTTTAGGCTTAGTTAATTCTTTGACTGTGCCGAGGCATCGTAGGTACATCCCATGGCTAATTCTAGTTGTGTTGTCAGTTTAGGGGTCTGCAATCTGCTTAGTTACCAACCTTTCTGGTTATCTGGTTGCCTAGCCTATTCCCCAGCTATCCTGCTCAGTTACCTAATCATAACACATGGCCCCATTAGAAAACATTAAAAATGCAAACCATTACACTTACCTACCCCGCGCTTCCTCACAGCGTCCTGCTTCGATGATAGCAACTGCTATATGCTTGTAAGCAGCACTTGGCAGAGACATCATGCGCTGCTCACAAGCAGAGCACAGCTGCCAGGACTGTGCACTCAAAGGGCAGTGTATATTCATTGCTCTTCAGTAGCGCGCAGTGTCAGCAACTAGCTTCCTGCTGCTACCGGTGGTCACATGTGCCGCTACTTAAGAGAAATGAATATTCATGAATACGCACTGTTCCCAGCGCTGCTTACAAGCATAAAGCAGTTGCTGGCACCGTAGCAAGAGGCTGCAAGGGAGCACCGGGTAGGTAAGTGTAATGGTTTGTTTTTTTAATGTTTTCTGATAGGGCCATGCATACCAGGATAGGAATGGGGGTGGGGGCCACTTATAAGTATGGGACCCTGCATACCAGGACGAGATGGGGCTGTAGGTTACCAGCAGGTGTGTTGGATGCTGTGACGAGCAGGGGGCAGAGCAAGTGTTAACGGGTGTCTTTTTATAACCAGAGAAAAAGATAACAACGCTTTCTCCACGCAGGGAGTTAATATATACAAGATGCACAGAAGTATTGTGCGGACAAATATGTGGAAGTTCAGTATTATGCAGTGACAGCTTGACTTCACCTGTCAACAATGGTAACAACGAAAAAAGAATTGCTAACGACAGGAGAGGAAAAAACGGTAGGGTTCAACTTATCAGACTCTGTCGTCCGAAGGGAGGTGGTTGAAAGATTCCACGATGGCGCCGCAGACGGCGCGTCACATTGAGGAAGCGGTCCTGGATGAACCGGAGGCACTCTCTCTTAGCGGTGAAGAAGAGTCCGGGACCTTTTGGTGGGCTGCTGTGTGTCCAGGTACCGGTGGCTGTTGTTTCGGCGGATGAGGCGGAGGGTTCTGGTATCAAGGCCGCAGCCGCGGATGTAAAGTCAAAGTCTCCGACGGGAGCCGTGAGCTCTACACTGTCTGCTGTCAAGCGTTGCACAGTACGGTCAGCGCTTCCTGCCTGCGGTCACGTAGGGTCGGCGTCCGGCAGCGGGAAGCGGTCACTGGTGCTGTTGCTGGATGTTGGGGGGTGCGCACTCTAGCGCAGTCTGTCGTCAGTAGTGTTAACCACTGGGAGGGAGCAAACTTTCCTCTGCTGCACCTCCTGTCTTTCCGCCAGAAACCCCAGGTTCCGGTGCACCCCCCTTTTTATATCAGACCCGCCCTTTGCAGCAGAGGTCACAGGTCTGTCCCGGTCAGGTTCTCTATCCCCCTGCCACCCTAGTGGCAGTCCCAATGGTTACGGCCCACAGACACTGTTGCCTTTATTGTTCTGGTCCTTCCTCCTACAGGGCCATGCATACCAGGATAGGGCTGATGGGACCATGCATACCAGGATAAGGATGGGGCCATGCATACCAGGATAGGGCTGATGGGACCATGCATACCAGGACGAGATAGGGGACCCTGCATACCAGGATAGGGATGGGACCATGTATACTAGGACAAGATGGGGGCCCTGCATACCAGGATGAGATGGGGGCCCTGCATACCAGGATAGGGATGATGGGGCCATGCATACCAGGATAGAGATGAGGTGGCATGCATACTAGGATTAGATGGGGGGCCCTGCATACCAGGATGGGGATAGGACCATGCATACCAGGATAGGGATGAGGGATACATGCATACCAGGATGGGGATGGGGCCAGTCATACCAGGATAGCGATGAGGGATCCATGCATGCCAGGATAGGGATGAGGTGGCCTTGCATACCAGGGTAGGGATGAGGGGGCCATGTGTATCAGAATGGTTATGAGGGGACCATATATACCAGGATAGGGGATATTAAGTACAGAATTGACCACATTTTTTGCTTCAATTTGTTTTTCCTAATTTTCTCCTCTAAAACCTAGGTGCGTCTTATGGTCCAAAAAATATGGCAAGTGTGAATTTTCTGTACAATAACAGAGTTTCCCTTTAGCCTGAAATTTCAATTTCTTTTAAAAGCAACTAACTTCAAGGAGGATTGTGATAAACTACAGGACAAACATTCCACCTGTGCTATGATGGATCTCTAAGCTGTGCGTGGCTGAGGGCTGTAATATACATTTATTCCCGCCTGCAGGAGATGTGTTGGCTCCAGCCCTGGTGTCATAGATTTACTAAACGTCATGAATTCCATTATGTTTTCCATCCTAAGGAATTCAGATTACTGCACAATCTCTCCTGAAATGGGGGCGCTAATACTTTCTCTACTCTTCCGGTCAGGACTCATAGTGGCTCCAATGGTCCACCATAAATGAGGGCAGCTCCGGTTTAGTGTTCTCCCCTCGTACATACGTTGCTGTTGGGGATATAACATAATTTTTTATTCTACGTCTTTTTTTAACCTGTTCATTCTGTATGATAGTTTGATTGTGGTGGGATTGGCCTTCCTGCCTAATGTGAGTCTGTAACTCCCTGATAGTCTTGAAAAAAATCTCTCCATTGCCTCTTCCAAATGTCTAAGATCTAAATTTAAAGGGAACCTGTCAGCAGGATTGTGCTCAGTAACCTCCAGACACTGTCAGGTCAGCGCCGTTATACCGATTACAATGATACCTGGTGATGAAATCCATCTTGTGGTTGTTGTTTAATCTGTATTAGTAGTTTTCAGTTAATGAAATTCTCGTGTTCTGGGGTGGGGCTGTGGGTGGGGCTGTGGGCGGGGCTTTATGAGGTGTGCTGATTACATATGCATCTGTATTGGCTTATGACAGGTTACTGACCCCTCACTGACCTGCCCCCATTATTACATAATGCATATAATAATGTTGATATTATTCTTGACAATGCCTATAATATTGTGGCTATTGTGAGGCTTAGAAAATAAAAATTTACAAATGACACTGGCGGCACCTGTCCAGTAGCATCTATCTCTTACTTATAGATGGTACTGTGCAGGCGCCATTTTTCTGGATGTAATTTTTTATGTAAAATAGGGGGCAGGTCACTGAAGGAATTAGTGTCATAAGCCAATACAGATGAATATGTACACAGAGCACCACATAAAGCCCCGCCCACAGCCCAACCCACAGCCACTCCCACAACCCCACCCTGATGCACGAGAATCTCATTAACTGAAAACTACAAATATAGATTCAACAGTAACCTGCCTGCAGCTGCCCAGAAAAGACACGTCTATTAGATGCGCCAATTCCGACGCTTCTCCTGGGTCTTCCCACTTGTCCTGTAGCGGTGGCAAGTGGGGTTCATATTTGTATATTTGTGGAGTTGATGTCACCCTTTTGTTGTCAGGTGACATCAAGCCCACGGCTTGGTTATGGAAAGGTGTCTATCCATTACGAACCCCAAAGTTACATGGTAAATAAAGACACAGCCAGAATAAAGTCTTTTATTAGAAATAAAACAAAACAGTTTTCCTTTTTCAAAAATAACAAACACAGTTATACTCACCAACACCTAAGTGGGAAGAGTCGGGCAAAGCGCCAGAATTGGCGCATCTAATAGATGCCTTTTCTGGGCAGCTGCGGGCTGTTATTTTTAGGCTGGGGGGGTCAATATCCATGGCCCCTTACAAGCCTGAGAATACCAGCCTCCCAGTTGTCAGCTTTAGCAAGGCTGGTTGTCAAAAATGGAGGGGAACGCCACACCGTTTTTTAAATAATTTATTTAAATAATTAAAAAAAACAGTGTGGGGACCCCTCTATTCTTGATAACCAGCCTTGCTGAAGTTGACAGCTGAGGATTGCAGCCCCCAGTTGTGAGTTTTGCCAGACAGGTTATAGAAAATACAGGGGAACCCACGCCGGTATTTTCATTCATTTATTTAGTTATAGCGCAGGCGGTGGGTGAGGAATACTCCAGTCATCCACTCCTGATGTCACTGTACTTAGCAGCAGGTGTAGGTTGATGGGCGTAATAGTCCCAAAAGCCCCCACCTGCTGTCATCATTCTCACTTTAATATAACTCTCATCATTCTACCCGCCGGCAGAGCAGAGGAGAATGATGAGAGCGTCTTCAGCACCCGCCACCGGGGAACAGCACTTACTGTACCGCTTCTTCCCTGCCGGCCATCCATGTGGTACTGATGCTGTACACGGGTGGCACACGGTTGTCACACATGTGCCACAAGTATTACACACATGGACATCTCCGGTACCGGAAATATCAGGACGTGTGAAACCGGCCTTATACACAGTTCTCTTTAAATGCCTAATATTTCTTCTTGAAACTCATCTGACAGAAAATATTATTGGAGCTTAGGATAGTATAGATTGTGAAGTCTCCGAGACCCATACTCTAATTACACCAGAGAGGTTTCACCACTAGTTACTCATTTATTACTGATGGAGACTGTGGAGTTTGATCATCTCAGTAGTTCCTAATCAGGCCCCATTATTAATATCTGACGTGTGTCACTTTATGTGGTGGTAAATTTGGAATTCTTCACAAAGGATAATAGAAAACAAATGGATCTTAGAAATTATTTTCCAGCTTCGCACTATACCCTACATACGGTTGTACACTACTGTCTGGGCACATGGCAGTGTTCAGAAGGGAAGGAGCGCCATTTAGCTATTTGAATGCAGATCTTGCTGGAATAGTTTGCAGACACAATGTATTGGGAGCACTGTTCATGGTCACCTGGCAGCTCAAAAGATGTCCACCATGAACATGCTTGGCGCTATCTTCTCTGCTTTCCATATCCCAAGGATTGCCTTGCTCACCGCCCTATAACACCCTTACATGGAATCTGGACATACACTGGGACCCCAAGGCTTGGACCATGGTGTCACCTGCTATTCTGTGGTGTTAGATGGCGAGAAGAATAGTCAGGTAGCTGGGTCAGAACCAGAAGGACAGAATACAGAATCAGAAGACACAAGAGTAGTCAGTAAACGGGCCACGGTCACAGCAGGAAACAAATACACAAGCCGCAAGCTGAGCACAGAGGACTGAACCAGAGGAGAACAGCGCTGTATCTGGCGGATTCCGGCCATGTGCTTTGCGCTTTAGTAGGGTGTGGTACTTTCCAATTGGCTGAAGTAGGGAGCAGATTACTCCAGCTGGACAGCAGGAACAGATCCCAGATGAGATTGGACACACCATATGCAGAAACCCTAATGTAACTAAATGACAGAAAACCAGAATAGTAGAAATCCCCATAAAGTGATTCCATTTTATAAATTAATTCACTGAGGGTTATAATCCTTAGGAGGAGTGAATATTTTGACTCCACAGCCACTTATCAGAAATTAACACGCAGTGGATGTTGGAGAGTGAAAATTACACATTTGTCATTTTCTTACCCAGCACATAGTGCCCAGATTGTTCTCCAGGAGACACCGCAAATTAAGTGGGTTCTTCTCACTATAGTATTGCTATACAGGGATACTAAATGTTGTTTGCACACACTGCAAGACTCCGAAGTGAGAGCGGATTTTGCTGGATTGGTTTATAGAAACCTTGTTGCTTTTCAACAGCCTTTGAGCCACTAATAGTGTGGGAACCTCTGTTTTTCCATTGACAGATGATGGACCTGAGTGGGGACTTGTTTTTGTGAGATGAGAATTGGTATTATTTTCACCTACATAACATTGATTTTTTTTTTTTTATTTGATATTTGGGAGGTGGAATAAACAAACAGTTGAACACCACACACTACTGGTTCATCCAACAAGGTTTTCTATTAGACTGTGAACTGTCATTGTCTTGGTAAATAATTAAAGCTTTTACATAAACTGTCCATAAAAATGGCAAGCTAAGTATAAATGTTCAAAATTATAAAACTCAAGGATATTTTATTAATAAATAATAATTGTTTTTTATCTTAGCAGATGACTGTACCAGGAGATCAGAGGGACAGCTGACATCTTCAACTTTTAAATCTGATGATCTTGAGATCCTACAAGATACAACTGAATTGATTGCTGTTACTCCAGATATATCATCATCCATTCACAGCAAAGATCTGTTATCTGATCCTATGAAACAGGTCACATCTTCTGATTCAATACCGACTACTAAAGAAAATCAAAGTCACAAAAGAGACATTAAAAAACAAACTGCTCCTAAAGCAAAGAAGTCATTTTCATGTTCAGAATGTGGGAAATATTTTACATGGAAATCACGTTTTGTTACTCACCTGAGAATTCACACAGGGGAGAAGCCTTTTTCATGTTCAGAATGTGGCAAAAATTTTGCACAGAAATCATATTTTGTTAGACACCAGAGAACTCACACAGGGGAGAAGCCTTTTTCCTGTTCAGAATGTGGGAAATGTTTTGAACGTAAATCAAATTTTGTTAGACACCAGAGAGCTCACACAGGGGAGAAGCCTTTTTCCTGTTCAGAATGTGGGAAATGTTTTAGGAATAAATCAGATTGTGTTATGCACCAGAGAACTCACACTGGGGAGAAACCTTTTTCATGTTCAGAATGTGGGAGATGTTTTGCACATAAATCATATTTTGTTACCCACCAAAGAACTCACACAGGGGAGAAACTCTTTTCCTGTTTAGAATGTGGGAAATATTTTGCACAGAAATCACAGTTTGTTACCCACCAGAGAACTCACACAGGGGAGAAGCCTTTTTCCTGTTCAGAATGTGGGAAATGTTTTGCACAGAAATTACAGCTTGTTACCCACCAGAGAACTCACACCGGGGAGAAGCCTTTTTCCTGTTCAGAATGTGGGAAATGTTTTAATAATAAATCATATTGTGTTCAGCACCAGAGAACTCACACAGGAGAGAAGGCTTTTTCTTGTTTAGAATGTGGGAAATTTTTTGCGCAGAAATCAAGTTTTGTTATCCACCAGCGAACTCACACAGGGGAGAAGCCTTTTTCCTGTTCAGAATGTGGGAAATGTTTTAACAAGAAATCAGATTTTGTTAAGCACCAGAGAATCCACACAGGAGAGAAGCCTTTTTCATGTTTAGAATGTGGGAAATGTTTTGCACAGAAATCAAATTTTGTTACCCACCAGAGAACTCACACAGGGGAGAAGCCTTTTTCCTGTTCAGAATGTGGGAAATGTTTTAATAATAAATCATATTGTGTTCAGCACCAGAGAATCCACACAGGAGAGAAGCCTTTTTCATGTTTAGAATGTGGGAAATGTTTTGCGCAGAAATCAAATTTTGTTTCCCACCAGAGAACTCACACAAGGGAGAAACCTTTTTCATGTTCAGAATGTGGAAAATGTTTAAGCAATAAATCAGATTGTGATAAGCACCAGAGAAGTCACACAGGGGAGAAGCCTTCTTCCTCTTCAGAATGTGGGAAATATTTTAACCAGAAAGTGCTTCTTGATCGCCATCAGAGCAGTTCCGCAGAGGAGAGGCCATTTTCATTTTCTTAATGTGGGAAATATTTTACTTGGAAATCAACTGTTAAAAAACATCAGAGACGTCACAATGGGAAGACGACTTTTTCATGTTCATAATGTTGGAATAGTTTTAACCAAAATTGAATCTTCTTAAATGGTTTGTCTCTTGTCATTCCTAATGTTTGCTGACAAAAGAATAAAACTCAACCTTATTAATTCCAAATTTAAAACTATACCCATAATTCACCCCCTGAAGATTCGTCGGAAAGTGACTGATATAAAAAACATATATTCCACATCTCAGTATATAGGGTGAGGTGACGTTTACACACTCACTCTCCAAGCCTCTCATTTCTACGGGTTTCATCGTCCTCGCCAAAGACGACTCATCAAGAGACTATTTAATATTGACCTATATTCAAGCGAGACTAAACGAAAAAAACTTAAATCATGTATCATGTTATTCGAAACAGTCAGAACACTAGCCACATATTGGCAGATCCCAGACCTCAAACTATATACTTCGGAAGTTTATAATCCACTCCAGTGTCAGGAATAGATAGTATGAATTTGAATTTACCAAATGGCTGCAATGAAACAATTTAAACATTTAAAGGGGTCTGAATACTTTCCATACCCACTGTATCAGTAAAAATAACTCCTCTTTATTAGGTAAAGTATAAAAGAATTGCACCATTTTCCGATACCCGTCGCGTCTCCATTTTTCATGATCTCGGGTTGGGTGAAAGTCTATTTTTTGTGTGCCGAGCTGACGTTATTAATGGATACCATTTTGGTGCAGATACGATCTTTTGGTCGTCATTTTTTGCATTTTAATGCAATGTTGCGGCAACCAAAAAAAGTAATCCTGGCATTTTGACATTTTTCTCGTTACACCATTTAGCGATCGGGTTAATTCTTTTTTTATAGTGATAGATCAGGCGATTCTGAACGCGGCTACAACAAATGTGTGTATGTGTGATTTTTTTTATTGCTTTATTTTGAAATTGGCAAAAGGGGGGGTAATTTGAAATTTCATATTTTTTAAAATATTTTTAAAAACATTTTTTTTTCTACTTTTGGCATTGTGAAGACATACAGCATTGTATCTTAATTAACCAGATGACTATTTTTTTAGCAAACAAAGAATAATAGAATGTTATCTGTATGTTGGCTTTAAATTTAAATATTGATTTCTGGTTGGTCAAGAAAACACTTTTGCTTGTGTAAGCCTGGAATATTGACTTTTTTGTGCGCTTATCCTTGATCACTAGTGATCTTTGCCGATATGTTAATTATGCATTGGGTTATGGAGCCAGTTTGTTGACTTCTAAAGCAGAGAGGGAAAAACTATGCAAGTAGTTTAACCCCTTCACCCCCAAGGGTGGTTTGCACGTTCATGACCGGGCCAATTTTTACAATTCTGACCACTGTACCTTTATGAGGTCATAACTCTGGAACGCTTCCATGGATCCCGGTGATTCTGACATTGTTTTCTCGTGACATATTTTACTTCATGTTAGTGGTAAAATTTCATTCAAATAACTTGCGTTTATTTGTGAAAAAAATGGAAATTTGGCAAAAATTTTGAAAATTTCGCAATTTTCCAACTTTGAATTTTTATGCCCTTAAATCACAGAGATACGGCACACAAAAAACTTGATAAGTAACATTTCCCACATGTTTACTTTACATCAGCACAATTTTGGAAAAAAATTTTTTTTTGTTAGGAAGTTATAAGGGTTAAAAGTTGACCAGCGATTTCTCATTTTTACAACACCATTTTATTTTTAGGACCACATCACATTTGAAGCCACTTTGAGGGGTCTATATGATAGAAAATACCCAAAAGTGACACCATTCTAAAAACTGAACCCCTTAAGGTGCTCAAAACCACATTCAAGAAGTTTATTAACCCATTAGGTGCGTCACAGGAATTTTTTTGAATATTTAAAAAGAAATGAACATCTAACTTTTTTTCACAAAAAAAATACTTCAGGTTCAATTTTTTTTATTTTACCAAGGGTAACAGGAGAAATTGGACTGCAAAAGTTATTGTGCAATTTGTCCTGAGTACGCTGATACCTGATTTGTGGGGGGGAACGACTGTTTCGGCGCATGGCAGAGCTCAGAATGGAAGGAGCGCTGTTTGACTTTTTCAATGCAAAATTGGCTGGAATTCAGATCGGACGCCATGTCACGTTTGGAGAGTCCCTGATGTACCTAAACAGTGGAAACCCCCTACAAGTGACCCCATTTTGGAAACTAGACCCCCCAAGGAACTTATCTAGATATGTGGTGAGAACTTTGAACCCACAAGGGCTTTACAGAAGTTTATAACGTGCAGCGGTACAATTAAAAAATCATATTTTTTCCACAAAAATGATCTTTTCACCCCAATTTTTATTTTCCCAAGGGTAACAGGACCCTAAAAGTTATTGTGCAATTTGTCCTGAGTACGCTGATACCCCACATGTGGGGGTAAACCACTATTTGGGCGCATGGCAGAGCTCGGAAGGGAAGCAGCGCCATTTGACGTTTTTGGCTGGAATTGAGATCGGACACCATGTCGCGTTTGGAAAACCCCTGATGTACCAAAACAGTGGAAATCCCCCACAAATGACACCATTTTGGAAACTAGACCCCCTAAGGAACTTATCTAGATGTGTGGTGAGAACTTTGAACCCCCATGGGCTTCACAGAAGTTTATAACATAAAGCCATACAATTAAAAAATCATATTTTTTCCACAAAAATGATCTTTTCACCCTCAATTCTTATTTTTCCAAGGGTAATAGGACCATAAAAGTTATTGTGCAATTTGTCCTGAGTACGCTGATACCCCACATGTGGGGGTAAACCACTATTTGGGCGCATGGCAGAGCTCGGAAGGGAAGCAGCGCCATTTGACGTTTTTGGCTGGAATTGAGATCGGACACCATGTCGCGTTTGGAAAACTCCTGATGTACCAAAACAGTGGAAACCCCCCACAAATGACACCATTTTGGAAACTAGACCCCCTAAGGAACTTATCTAGATGTGTGGTGAGCACTTTGACCCCCCCAGTGCTTCACAGAAGTTTATAATGCCCGGGCGTGAAAATAAATAATTCGTATTTTTTCCACAAACATGATCTTTTAGTCACCATTTTTTTATTTTCCCAAGGGTACCAGGAGAAATTGGACCCCAAAAGTTGTTGTCCAATTTGTCCTGAGTATGCTGATACCCCATATGTGGGAGAAAACTACTGTATGGGCACACGTCGGGGCTCGGAAGGGAAGTAGTGACGTTTTGGAATGCAGACTTTGATGGAATGGTCTGCGGGTGTCATGTTGCCTTTTGAGAGCCCCTAATGTACCTAAACAGTGGAAACCCCCCACAAATGACACCATTTTGTAAACTAGACCCCCCAAGGAACTTATCTAGATGTGTGGTGAGCACTCAGAACCCCCCAGTGCTTCACAGAAGTTTATAATGCCCGGGCGTGAAAATAAAAAATTCGTATTTTTTCCACAAGCATGATCTTTTAGTCACCATTTTTTTATTTTCCCAAGGGTACCAGGAGAAATTGGACCCCAAAAGTTGTTGTCCAATTTGTCCTGAGTATGCTGATACCCCATATGTGGGAGAAAACTACTGTATGGGCACACGTCGGGGCTCGGAAGGGAAGTGACGTTTTGGAATGCAGACTTTGATGGAATGGTCTGCGGGTGTCATGTTGCCTTTGGAGAGCCCCTAATGTACCTAAACAGTGGAAACCCCCCACAAATGACCCCATTTTGAAAACTAGACCCACTAAGGAACTTATCTAGATGTGAGGTGAGCACTTTGAACCCCCAAGGGCTTCACTGAAGTTTTTTAATGCCAGGGCATGAAAATAAAAAAATCGTATTTTTTCCAGAAACATGATCAATTAGTCCCCAATTTTTTCATTTTCCCAAGGGTAACAGGAGAAATTGGCCCCCCAAAAGTTGTTGTCCAATTTGGCCCGAGTACGCTGACACCCCATATGTGGGAGAAAACTACTGTATGGACACACGTCGGGGCTCGGAAGGGAAGCAGTGACGTTTTGGAATGTAGACTTTGATGGAATGGTCTGCGGGTGTCATGTGCATTTGGAGATCCCCTGATATACCTAAACTATTGAAACTCCCCACAAGTGACCCCATTTTGGACACTAGACCCCCCACGGAACTTATCTAGATGTGTGGTGAGCACTTTGAACCCCCAAGTGCTTCACAGAAGTTTATAACACTCGGACGTGAAAATAAAAAAATCATTTTTTTCCACAAAAATGATATTTTTGCCCCCAATTTTTTATTTTCCTAAGGGTAACAGGAGAAATTGGACCCCAAAAATTGTTTTGCAATTTGTCCTGAGTAGGCTGATACCCTACATGTGGGGGTAAAACACTGTTTGGGCGCATGGCAGAGCTTGGAAGGGAAGGAGCACCATTTGACTTTTTCAACTCAGAATTGGCTGGAATTGAGATCAGACGCCATGTTGCATTTGGAGAGCCCCTGATGTGCCCAAACAGTGGAAACCCCCAATTATAACTCCAACCCTAACCCCAACACACCCCTAACCCTAATCTAAGCCCTAACCCTAGCCCTAACCCTAACCCTAGCCCTAACCCTAGCCCTAACCCTAGCCCTAACCCTAGCCCTAACCCTAGCCCTAGCCCTAACCCTAGCCCTAACCCTAGCCCTAACCCTAAGGCTGTGTGCACACGCGGATTTTGCTGCGGTTCCGCAGCGGTTTTGGGAATGGGAATCAATGGGAATCAAAAACCGCAGTGCAGACGGTGCGGAATTTTCCGCGGTTTTCAATCCGCAGAAAGAATTGACATGTCAATTCTTTCTGCGGATTCTCCTGCGGTTTGCCATCTCCTCTATTGAGGAGATGAAAAACCGCAGGACAAAACCGCAGAGCAATCCGCAGGTAAAACCGCAGGTCTTTTGACCTGCGGTTTCACCTGCGGATTTTACAAAATCCGCGCGGATGAATCCGCACCTAATCCGCAGCGTGTGCACACAGCCTTACCCTTATTATTTTTCCCTAACTAAGGGGGTGATAACGGGGGTTTGATTTACTATTTATGGCGGTTTTTATGTTTGGCGGCTGTCACACGCTAAAAGACGCTTTTTATTGTAAAATAGTTTTTGCATCACCACATTTTGAGAGCTATAATTTTTCCGTCTTTTGACCCACTGAGTCATGTGAGGTCTTATTTTTTGCGGGACGAGTTGACGTTTTTATTGGTACCATTTTCGGGCACGTGAAAATTTTTGATCGCTTTTTATTCCGATTTTTGGGACGCAGAATGAAGAAAAACCAGCGTTTCATGAATTTCTTTTGGGGGGGTGCGTTTACACCGTTCCGCGTGCGGTAAAATTGATAAAGCGGTTTTATTCTTCGGGTCAGTACGGTTACAGCGATACCTCATTTAGGTCGTTTTTTTATGTTTTTGTCGGTTTTATGCAATGAAAACTATTTTATATAAAAAATAATTATTTTTGCATCGCTTTATTCTGCGAGCTATAACTTTTTTATTTTTTCGCTGATGATGCTGTGTGGTGGCTCGTTTTTTGCGGGACAAGATGACGTTTTCAGCGGTACCATGGATATTTATATGCGTCTTTTTGATCGCGCGTTATTACACTTTTTGTTTGGTGGTATGATAATAAATCATTATTTTTTGCTTCGTTTTTTATTTTTATTTTTTAAGGGGTTCGCTAAAAGGGTTAACTAATGGGACAGTTTTATAGGGCGGGTCATTACGGACGCGGCGATACCTAATATGTATACTTTTATTGTTTTTTTTTTATTTCCAAAAAATGGATTTATTGAGGGAATATTTTTTTTTTTTTTTCTAATTTATTTGGCGAATTTTTTTAATTTATTTTTACATTTTTTTTAATTTTTTTTAACTTTATTACATAGTCCCAGGTGGGACATCACTGTCCTGTGACAGATCGCTGATCTGTCACATCACAGATCACTGTGACAGATCAGCAATCTGTCACAGGCATTGAAGAAGACTTCCTCTTGCCTGCGCTTTGCAGGCACTGAGGAAGCCAGCTTCCTCAGGTCCCCGAAGGCCCCCGTCGCCATCTTGGATCCGGGGGCCTGGAGGATAGGAGCCCCCGGCAGCAGCGCTGCACATTGCGCTGCCGTGGGGGGCTCAGGGAAGCACGGAGGGAGCCCCCTCCCTCCCGATGCTTCCCTTTAACTCCCGGTACACCGTGATCATGTTTGATCGCGGTGTGCAAGGGGTTAACGTGTCGGGGGCGGTCCGTGACCGCCCCTGACACATAGTGCCGGGTGTCAGTTGTGATAATCAGCTGACACCCGGCCGCGATCAGCGGCGCTCACCACGTGGGCGCCGCTGATCGCGGTAGACGTACTATCCCGTCCACGGTCATACGGGCCCGGGTACCGTGGACGGTATAGTACGTCGGATGTCAGGAAGGGGTTAAATAATCAAGTAATGCTACTTGATCTCATCTCCATTCTTACCCTTTATGTAAATACTGAATGAGGGACATTTGTTAAGTCTAAAAATAGGTTACATGCATCTGTATAAAGAGACAGAGAGAGAAACAGCCAGAGAGATTCTGCCAAGACATCCATACATCCAAAGGACAAGAGACAGGACAGCAGCCACAACATCATCACAAGGGACACGGATCGATCATTCAATAGGAAACAACCTAGGGGTTTTCAGCCTCGGTTGGAAGAATACAGATCTGCTCCATTCACCATCACTGAACCATGGATACATTTGGAGAAGCCAGATTGTGATCCTCGGATCAACTGGCCTTGTACCTTTTATGGACTCAATGGACTGTCATCTTCCTACACTTATTGTTACCTCCTCTCTGTGTGCGTGCCACAGGTAGAGTAGTCGACCCTGAAATATGAAGCTAGGTTGTGATCCTCGGATCAACTGTCCTTGTATGGACTGTCATCTTCCTACGCTTGTCGTTACCTCCTCTCTGTGTGTGCCACAGCTGGGTAGTGACCCTGGAAGATCTGAAGTCACAGCAGCTATTTTCCCAGCGGGTCAGTGGAGGGTGAGACTCTGTAATGTGCCCCGTCTTGGGTATTTTCCTGGGACTGTTCTATGTGTTATCTGCCTGTTCTGTGGTACAGTAAAGCATTGCCCACACTGTCTTACCCTCACCCTGTGTTGTCTGAGTAGCGTTTTGCCCATAAAAAGGAGAGCGGGAGTTTGGTGGGACAATCCCTGATCCATGTGGTTTTGGCTAGTGGGCGGCGCTCATAGCATTCTGGCAGAGACAAGCATAGAGGTCTGCTGGAGACCTCTGGTTGTCATGCCAACCCATCGGTGACCCATGATCATGTGACGGGGTCACCGATGGCGGGATTTCCGGCGCTTGCTGGAAGTGCACATTAAATGCCGCTGTCAGAGGCTGTTAGGGGAAAATGACAGCTGTTCAGTACAGCTGACGTGTGCCGGAAAATATGTCGGCTCACTGCCGGCACACACATCAAAGGGAGGAAGTACATTTATGCCTGATGTCGGAAAGGGGTTAAAGGGGATTGTTTTTACAGAGACAGAAGTGGTAGTCAATCATGTATACGTACAAATAATTACAAGAATAAACAGCTTCTAATGGTAAATAGTATAGAGTTACCACAAGAAAATATAATTTGTGTAAACCATGTGTAGATATAAAAATTCAGGCAAATGTCAAATGTAGCGCCACCTAGTGGCCATGTGCAGAAGTGCCATCATAGAGTAACATGTATCCTAAGAGAGCGTCACTATCAAGGTGGAGATGAGATAAGTGCACCGTATTTATTGAGTATAAGATAAATCCATACATAGATATATGTAAACGGATTGTAGATCTATCACTGGATATCAGTGTATAAGGGGAATAGATCCTGTGCACTTATAGATGAATAGCTTATATAATGAGAGGACACGGGGACGTGTCTGGATGAGGAGCTGAGTGGGCGCAGGGAACGCTAACTCCGTGCCCCAGCAGCAGCTAACGGTGGGGGAAACCAGCAATTCCACTTATCACGACCTCAGACGAAGTCCAGGCACTGATGGGGCACATCCCGAGGAGCAGGGGAGCAGCGCCGGGCAGGATAACAGACTTTGTGCCGGCGCCTGGGAAAATCCAAGATGGCCGCCGCAGCACCCACCATGCAGCCAGCGGCGGAGTGGAGCGCTCTGGGGGGTCTGGTCTCCTGACATCGGGTCAGACCTCACACCAGAGGGGCATGAGTGCAGCGGAGCAGGCACAGGAGAGATCGGGCAGCTCTTCACCCAAGAGCCTGGAGAAGCAGAGCAACAAAGCGCAAGTATATGCACCTGACACAGGGCACCCCTCCACCCCATCATTGAGGACACACTGAAGTCCCTGCTAGGAGATCTAAAGCAGGCTGTACACAGTGACATTACCTCAGCCCTCACTGCACTACAGAAAGACATTGGGCACATAGGGGACAGAACAGCCATACTGAGGAGAAGCTGGAGGAATTCTCCACAGCCCACAATGACTTCTTGGACTCTCATTATGAGGCAGATGAGGAGACCACCAACCTAAAACTTTAAGGCTTTATTTTTATCATTTTAAAGAAGCCATTATAAAAGCTGCAGAGGGCGGACCGGAGCTCCCAGAGAGGTTCAAGAGCATCATGGTGTTCACTGACCTATCCACCGTCACCCTGAACAGAAGGCGGGAGATCTCCACAGCCACCAATATCCTACAGGACAACGGGATCATGTACAAGCGGGGCTACCCTGTTAAGCTGATCGTCTCCAAGAATGCAGCCACACAGGTCCTGACTTCCCCCGAGAGGCCATGTCTCTTCTGCAGAAGTGGTCGGTGGGGACTATGTGTTCTGTCCCCACATGAGGCGAATGGAGGTGTAGTTGATTGGGGCTGGGAGAGATTCCTACCTTCCGTTTCCTCAATGCAGAGCAGACAGGACCATTGTTGCTGTTTTGCTGTTCATGCGTCCGGAGAGATGATACAAACCAGATATTGTGAAGTCCAGACTTGTTTATTTGGGAATCTGGACATACAGCATATGATTGATAATGCAGTAGGTTCTCCAGAAGTGCAGATGTAGCGACCAAAGTGATACAGCGATGTGTGTGCAGCAAGTTGGTAGCAAGATGATTGAGCAAATTGTGGTAAAAAAACTGATGCCTTTCACAGCCTGCTAAGCGTGTCTTTCCCAGGAGAAAATGAAACTAATAATGGCCACCGGCAGGAAGAGAAGGAATGACTGACCTGGAAGTGGAAGGCATGTACTAGAATTAATTAGCTGCAGTCTGCTATACAGAAAAATGACAGAAGGTGGCAGCAGACCAAATGCAAAACTGAACACAAAGAATGGTAACATAACACAATCTATATAAGCATATAATCATAACTTTACATGGAACAGCACACTATGGATGAGGATACCAGCTCCCCGCAGAAGAAGATGCCACCCACCCTGATGAAGGAGTGGACATGGACAAGAGAAGAGAATACAAGACTATTTTTCACCATGGTCTGCGGAGGCACAAGAGGAGTTACAGTTAGTTTTTTTCACAAAATTAAAATTTGTTTTTGTTATTCCCCCATTTTTCCTAATTGTCTAGTGGTGACACATAGATTTTATCTAATCTGTACATGGCTCTTCACATTTCCAGCATTATTGTAAAAGGTCCATTCAAAAGATCCTTCTATGGAAAGAGGCCCAATCCCTAAAAGCAGATGTATGGTGCGTTCAGGACACCCGCCTATATAGCACTGACGCCCATAGACTGCAGAATGGGAACTTCCCAAATGTCTTTCATTCCCAAGCAATTGACAAAAAAAAGGAGTAGTAATCGCGATAAAGAACACCGTCAGCTTTCGGGTAATCACCAGTGTAGTGGACGACGAGGGCAGATACGTCATCCTAGTCTGCACCATAAATAACAAGACCTACACAATTGTCTCTATGTACGCCCCTAACTCCAGGCAGATTTCATTTCTTAAAGACACCCTGGCGGTAGTAGCAAAGGTTAAAAAGGCGCCCTGTTAGTCTGCGGGGACTTTAACATCACCCCCTGTCCTAATATTGATAAATTCGTGCCCCCTCAAAAGAAAGAAAATACCCGATCACTCTCTCAGACCCTCCTAGCGGAAGAACTCTATGATGTTTCCGAGCGGGATTACACCTTCTACTCACACTCCCATAGAGGTGACTCCAGAATTGACCTAATGGTCACAGATAAATGGTTATTACAGGACGTCTAAAAGGCCGCGATAGGGAACATAACCTGGTCGGACCACGCCCCGGTCTCTGGTCAAATTACAGAGGGACACAACTATCCAACATATTCTCTATGGAGAGTGAATAACTACCTTATCACATCCCATAAAATTAGTCCCCAATTGCAGAAAGCATTATCATAATATTTCACAATTAATAACACACCTGATGTGTCCGTATCTACAGTATGGTGCGCCCACAAGGCCGACATCTGGGGTAAAATAGCGTTCCAGAATAAAAAAGCAACACTACACCAAATAGAGGAAATTAATCAAAACATAGCCGCACTAGAAGAGGCTCACAAACGTAGCCCCTCAAACAATCCTCCAAACATTACAGAAACTAAGGTATGAACTACACCAACTGCTCCAACCCAAATACGAGCACAATCTACGGAAAAGTAAAGCCAAATATTACTGGCAGGGAAACAAAGCGGGCAAAATTTTAGCCAATAAAATCAGAGCCAAAATAACCAAAGATTGTCCCACGTACAGGGCGACCAAAAAATATAATATATAACCCTAAGGAAATTGCGAACACCTTCTCAGAATACTATTCCTCCCTCTATAATCTGCAGGAAAATACCGCAATACCACAACTCACCCCCAACTAATAAATCAGTTCTTAAAGAGCGTAAAACTTCCTAAAATACCGGAAGACGAATTACACATGTTGAATCAACCAATATCCCAAACAGAAATACAGCAAACCATTAGAGGAATGAAAAATAATAAGTCCCCCGGCCCGACGGTCTAACGAGCGAGTACTTCAAAATATTCCAAGATATGACATCAATTTTCCAAAATTTTATTCCTGTTTAACTCCCCGAAAAAGATCAATTGATGGCGCATCGTATCCATTGACTGACACCTGAGTATAAGGTTTGCATGGAGGTATTGATCGTATTGTAAGAACTTCGGGCAGAGATTTCCCCTATCCAGGGCTTCATATAGAAAAGGCCATGCCACTTTGTCAAAGGCCTTTTCGGCATCGAGACTCATCAGCATTGCAGGTGGCCTCAATCCATCTTGAGCCAGGACCGTGGCTGCGACCGCCATGCGAATATTTGCCACACTGCTCAGTCCCTGGCTAAATCCTGTTTGAGCCTCACATAGGAGGCCAGGTAGCAGCATCTGCAGTCAGTTCACCAGGATCCTCACCAAGAGTTTATAGTCGTGGTTGAGGAGTGAGAGTTGGCGATAAGATTGTGGCAATAGTGCGTCTCCTGAAGAAAAATCACATCTGGTCGGAATCATTTTATGTGTATTAGAACTGCATTTAAGGGTGGTGTTAAGGCCCGCAACGTTCCACAGCAAGAATCATAAGTGCGGTGAGGTGTAAATGGTGTCAGAATCTGATGTGTGGGGTATACTTATCCTGGGTCCTAGGGTGAGGTCAGCGCGGTGTGTAGTAGTACGGTGTGTCCATCCCTTTCGGTCCCAGGAAGCCGCAGGTATGAACAGGTATTAAGGGAGGTAACAGAGAACAATAAAAAAATAAACATAGTTAACTTTACAAATCGGTGGTGGGAGCTCGCCGGGAATATACCAGGAGAGCCGTGCCACCACCAAAGAGAACACTCTACAACAGAAACAACAGTCCTCCTAGAGTGAGAAATAACATATATAGCAGGTTTCATAAATCATCCCACTGTGACGTCTCCAGGGCGTTGGAATCTTCTGTATGCCATTGTAGGGAGATGGGCCGGGCCAGTAACATTCCTAATAATACATCCGGTACTACCCCCCCATGGCCAGCTAGGGTTGGTAAATGTTACAATGACATTTCCCAGTGAATGCATTTGTATTGGTTGAAAGCAATGTTAAAGTTGAAAAACGCATCAAAAATGCTGCGTCTGAACATAGCCCAAGTGGCGGAGGAAGATTTTGGTCTGGGGTTAATTATTTTGCCTTATATAAAAGTCATTAACCTGGAAAGGATGCACCTTAACATTTCCCAGCAAAATCCACTTTGAATTTGTTTTTGTATGTTTTTTGTTGCACCGGTAAAAATGGCAAGAAACTCTGACAACATTGTTTACAGCTGTGACCTAGGAGTGACAAATGCTTCCAGGGGTGATCCCCATGATATTCCCATGTCATTTGAGCAGTGTTTCCATCATTTTCAGATGTTTTTAGACCTTAAAAGGACCCCCGGGGATCGCGGTAAAAATGCTCGGGTCTCCCATAGACTTACATTGGGCTCGTTGTTCTGTCCGAGTACCCGAGTATTCCAGTTTGCTTGACCCGAACAACAAGCACCCGAGCATTTTAGTGCTCGCCCATCACTAGCCATAACCAATGTGGACATGTCCAGTTCAATAATGTTGCAATGCTTACCCATAGTAAGGGAGGATAGGATGAACCTACCACGCTCCCCCGACGCACGTTTAGCATATCAGCTTTCTCAAGAGGAATTGCCATTGGAGTCCTGTCCCATTAGCTATTTATATGATAATCTCATCTGCCAATTACAGTGGAGCATGCGTCATTATGATTTGCTTCTACCCACCACCATCATTGCAGCATGAATGTCGGGTTAAATCAAACCCAGTGACACCATAGACTCGCATGGATCACATAGCAGATGACCTGACAGTGCAGAAAGGCACAGGAGCACAGCGTGCAGGCGCACATTGGCGGCCATTTTTAAGAATTCAGCTGGAAACAGCCATGTATAAGGACAATGTTTTGGCATAAAAGGCATGGAATCGCATCGTAAGGAAAACCAGACTTGAAGGAATGGGGAGGGAACATAAAATTGTACAAAGTGCTGAGTGCCAGAGTCGGTGAATAAAAGTTATTAATGTGCACATACATTATGGTAAGGACTTGTGGAAATATTAGAGATAATATGTAAATGAACAAATACTGACACTGTGTGAAAGGGTGTCAGGACAAAGGGAGAAATAATGAGCAGAAAAAAATAAAATATGTGAAAAAACAAAAATGAATGAAAAATAAGAATAATGTAAAAAGTGAAAGTACAAGTGAGTCTAAGAAGATGAGATACAGTAGGTCTGTCAGTTGCTGAGCTCAATTCCCTCAATATCCATGGGTGAATGCCATCTGGGCCGGGGGATTTGCCACTGTTCAGTTTGCTCAGACGCTGGCGACCTTCTCTTGTGTTACACTAGCTACAGTAGGGTTCAGTATAACAGCAGTCCAGTATGACTAACCCGATTAATCCCTGTTTTTGGTGTAAATTAAATTACGTGTCACACAATTTACCAGTTGGTGCAGTAGATTCTAAGAAAACCACCAGACTCCGCATTCATGATCTGCAGGTTTTTGAGTCTGTGTATTAGAATAATAGAAAGGCGGTGATCACAATAATAGCTGTGTGGAGATCAATCAGTGAGGGCAATCATTCTGTGAAGAGACAGCTGTGAATCTGGTGGCCCTTATCTAAGGGTGAGGCCAGGACATGTTGTACATGCATTTCTCCTTGAAACCCTGAGAAATATGGGTCGTTCGAGACATTGTTCAGAAGAACAGAGTACTTTGATTAAAAAGTTGATTGGAGATGGTAAAACTTATAAAGAAGTGCAGGCAATGATCGGCTGTTCAGCTAAAATGATCTCCAATGCTTTACCATGGAAAGCCAAACCAGAGCGACATGGAAGAAAACGGAAGATGACCATTCAAATGGATGGAAGAATAGCCAGAATGGCAAAGGCTCAGCCAATGATCAGCTCCAGGATGATCACAGACGTCTCACGTTACCTGTGAGGACTGTGACAGAAGACGCCTGTGTGAAGCTAATCTCTTAGCAAGAAGTCCCCGCAAAGTCCCACTGTTAATGAAAGACATGTACGGAAGTGGACACAATTTACCAAAGAACACATCAACTGGTCTAAAGAGAAATGGAGAAACATTTCATGGACTGATGAAAGTGGAATTGTTCTTTTTGGATCCAAGGGCCGCAGACAGGTCGTCAGACATCTCCAAACTCTGCATTCTAGCCTCGGTACACTCTGAAGACAGTGACGCATGGTGGTGCCGGCATCATGATATGGGCATGTTTCTCTTACTATGGTGCCGGGCCTATTTACCGCTCACCAGGGATCATGGACCAGTTTGTATATATTACAATACTTGAAGAGGTCACGTTGCCTTACGCTGAAGAGGATATGTCCTTGAAATGAGTTTCACCAAGACAACAACCCTAAACACCCCAGTAAACGAGCAAAATCTTGGATCCCATCCAACAAAATTGAGGTTATGGAGAGGCCAGCTCTAATCCCGGACCTCAATTCGATAGAACACTTGTGGGGCGACATCAAAAATGCCGTTTCTGAGGCAAAGCCAACAAATGCCAAAAAATTGTGTGGGATGTAGTCCGAGCATCCTGGGCTGGAATAACAGCTGACAAGGGCCAGAAGTTGGTTTACTCTATGCAACATAGATGTGAAGCCGGTCTAAAAATCTGTGGGTAACAGCTAGAGATGAGCAAATTTGTTTGAAAAATGATTGTCAAACAGAAATTCGACACAAATATGGTGCATTCGGATCTGTGATTAGAAACCCGAGCAAAATGTAAAAAAAATCAAGAAAAATCGCTAACATTCGGTGCAAAGTGCAGGAAAATATTTGTGTTGCCACAAAAATATTTTCAGCACTTTAGTAACGATAATGGTGGTGTATCATGAGTGTTTGGCACATGTTTGATGAGGGGAGGGGTGTTCAGAGCTCAGAGGCGCGGCGTGCTTGTAAGCACAACAGTCAGCCAATCAGGGTGCAGGAAACACAATGTCCTGACACTACGGCTTGTGTCATTGGCTGCTGAAATCACATGTCGCTCTCCATATAAATAGCGGACATCTTGTTTTAGCGCCATTTGTACATTGTAACAGCGCAGAGAGGCTGCTCCTGACGCTGCCACTGTTTACAGCAAGATTTCAGCTATTTAGTTAGGCCGTTGTATATCAGACAGATCGTGTAGCTAGATAGTGTCCAGTGCGGCTGTAAAATTTACCTTCCCGCATTTCTTTTTTGGACATTACTGAGGTCCACAGACAAAACCAGCCGTTCACGGCTTCTATTGTCATCCATGCACGAGTATTGCATTCTAATTCACATGTAGCTAGTGATAAAATATTAAACAGCCTGCTGTATCCCACCTTGTCATTCAGTGCTGTGGTGATAAAAAACCTAAGGCACATATAAAAAAAGATTTTTAATTGCAAAAGGTTTGACAGCCCCGCACACATACACACAGCCACACAGACCACTGCACACAGATACAGCCCCACAGACCACTGCACACAGATACAGCCCCACAGACCACTGCACTCAGATACAGCCCCACAGACCACTGCACACAGATACAGCCCCACAGACCACTGCACACAGATACAGCCCCACAGACCACTGCACACAGATACAGCCCCACAGACCACTGCACACAGATACAGCCCCACAGACCACTGCACACAGATACAGCCCCACAGACCACTGCACTCAGATACAGCCCCACAGACCACTGCACACAGATACAGCCCCACAGACCACTGCACACAGATACAGCCCCACAGACCACTGCACACAGATACAGCCCCACAGACCACTGCACACAGATACAGCCCCACAGACCACTGCACACAGATACAGCCCCACAGACCACCTCCGTCACACACATTCTCTGCCCATTAGACTTACATTGGACTCGCTACGAGTACCCGAGTATTAGGAGCTACTCACTAATCCCTATCCCTGACCTGTGTGAATACCTCTCTAATAAGGCTGATGTCTGCATTCCTGGGTGAATGTGGACACCTCTGTCAGCAATGCCTGCATTTATGGGTAAGTAGGGACCTGCTGTAATTAAAATCACCACCTGGTGGAGGGCGGAGTGCTTGGTCAGTAAGCTAATATACGAGACAAAAAAACTGACTGGCACATCCAGACTAGTGTGAATAGGTGCATACCAAGAGGAGCAACCCCAATATACAATATACAAAGAAAGGTTGCACTCTATCATGCTAAAGCATGTCAATGTGGAATATATGAAATTTGACATATTCCACATTGACATGCTTTAGCATGATAGAGTGCAACCTTTCTTTGTATACTTTGCCTGCTCCAGTCACGCAAGTTGTGTGCTCATTTCTGCCATTCGCACCCCTCTCATCGACTTGCATTGATACACGGTGGAATTCCACCCTGCACATGTTGCGGCGACTGTGGCAGCAGCAACAAGCCCTGATGCAGTATGTCATGTCGTATAGCCAGGGCCAACATAGTATGCACATGGCGCATGTCACATTTACAGAGTGCACACAGATTAAGGACCTCTGCACCCTTCTGCACAGTTTTGAAATGGCTACTAAGATGGTTATCACTGATGCCGCCATCATCAGCATCACTATTCTGGTCATCTATATGCTGGAGAAGACTTTGAATAGCCAGCGGGAAGAGATGGTGGTCCCAGAAGAAGAGGAGGAAGCAGAGGAGGAAGCAGAAGGGATAATATTGTCTTTAAGTTCAAGACTGTCGCCACACAGGTGGGTGCCAAGGGAGGGTGGATTACTGTGATCGATGAAGGCTGGTGATAACAGACAAGCTGTTATTGAAGGGGCAAGATCCAAGGAACAAATGGAGGAGAAAGAGGTGATGGGCGAGTAACTGTCAGATGAAGAGGATGATCCTCCCCTCTCTGTTGTTCGTGGTTGGTGGGATGGGACGGAGGAAACGAGCCTCATTGTTACCCAGCCACCAACACAGCATGGGCTTGGACCTCATGGTAGAGCCCTACATACGAGTGCCTTCTTGCTGCACTATCTGCAACATGATTTCCGTATAGTCATGATTAGGAATAATGCTGACTGCTGGGTTGCCACTTTATTAGATCCACTTTATAAAACTAAATTTTGCAGATGATCCCCGCCCTAGAAAGGGAACAGTGAATGCTGGAGTATTGAAACACGCTTTTACACAACCTTAAGAGAGCTTTTCCCCAAGACAGCAGTGAAGCACATCGTTCACATCGCGGTTGTAGACTTCCAACCTCTGGACAGTCATTTCTTCAACGCCAAAACATTAGCAGCAGCAGCAGTGGTGAAGTAGAAGAAGCAATTTCTGTGAGTCCTTTGACACTTTTTAGGCCAACGCATGACGTGGGTTACTTGCTTACGTATTTTGGCCAAAATATTAACTAATACCTCTCATATTTTCTATATGTGTTTTTTGCACTATATTTTTCAGGGTGCAGTTGGGCCCATTCGGTCTTGTAAACTGTGGTGTCTGTTCACATGGGATGCATTTGGATGGCACTAGGCAGCCCGCCTGATCTAATAGTATGGGCGTAACTAATAGGCTGTTAGCCTGGATGCTGTGCATTCCCATTGTGTGAACAGCGCCACATACAAGTCTTCATTGTGCATTAATATACCAAGCAACCGCCCCTCCATACACTGGTAGTTTGTGAGCGGTTGTCTCATCGGTATTCTTGCACCTGTGTTGCCCCCATCCTAACTATATGGGCGCACTCACCCTGATAGTGCATTTGTTTGGAGGCCTGGGCAGGTCGGCATCTCTGCTTTTTGCTGTTTTTGAACATTTGACATTTGCCTGAATTTTTATATCTACACGATTTACACAAATTATATTTTCTTGTCTTAACTCTTTACTATTTAACATTATAAGTTGTGTATTTCTGTAATTATTTGCATGTATATATGATTAATTACCACTTCTGTCTCTGTAAAAACAATCCCCTTTAACCCCTTTCTGACATCGGGTGTAAATGTACGCTGATGTCGGACTCCCTCCTTTTGATGTGGGCTCCGGCGCTGAGCCTACATCTTTTCTCGCACATGATGGGCCAGAAATCCCGCACATTGGTGACCCTGTCATGTGATCGCAGGTCACCGATAGGTTGGCATGACAACCAGAAGTCTCCAGCAGACCTCTATGGTTGTCACTGCCGGATCCTATGAGCACTGCCCAGTGGTCACCGCTCATATCAAGTGAGCATCTCTGCTACATGCAGGTGATCTGATCATTGCCTGCATGTAGCAGAGCCGATCGGGTTATAGCAGCTTCTAGCCTCCTATTGAGACTATTGAAGCATGCCTGTGGAGACATGGGGTGCCCTGGTCCGCTGGCTGAAACCACATGGATCAGGGATCGTCCCATTGAATGCTCTCCCTTTAACATGGGCATAACGCTACTCAGACAACACACAGTGAAGGTAAAACAGTGTGGCACACAACAGGCAGATAACACATAGAACAGTCCCAGCAAAATACCCAACAGAGTGCACATTACAGAGTCTCACCCTTCCGCTGATTCACTCCCAGGGTCGCTACCCCACCTGTGGCACGCACAGAGAGGAGGTAACGACAAGCGTAGGAAGATGACACTCCATACAGTCCATACAAGGTAAAAGACCAGTTGATCCGAGGATCACAACCTGGCTTCTCCAAACGTATCCATGGTTCAACGATGGTGAATGGATCAGATCTGCATTCTTCCAACCAAGGCTGAAAACCCCTAGGTTGTTTCCTGTAGAATGATAGATCCGTGTCCCTCGTGATGTAAAAACTATATGAAGTATATAGTTTGAGGTCTGGGATCTGCCAATATGTGGCTAGCTTTCTGTTTCGGATAACATGATACATGATTTTAGTTATTTTTTGTCTAGTCTCACTTGAACATAAATCAATATTAAATAGTCTCCTGATGTGTCCTCTTTGGTGATCACAATGAAACACGTAGAAATAAGAGGCTTGGAGAGTGAGTGTGTAAATGTCACCTCACCCCATATACTGAAATGTGGAGTATATGTTTTTTCTATTAGTCACCTTCTGATTAATCTTGAGGGGATGAATTATGGGTATAGTTTTATATTTGGAATTAATAAAGTTTAGTTTTATCCTTTTGTCAGCAAACATGAGGAATGACAAGAGACAACCCATTTAAGAAGGTTCAATTTTGGTTAAAACTATTCCAACATTATAAACATAAAAAAGGCTTCTCCCCTATGTGACATCTCTGATGTTTATTAACAGCTGATTTCCAAGCAAAATATTTCCCACATTAAGAAAATGAAAACGGCTTCTCCCCTGTGTGACTGCTCTGATGGTGATCAGGAAGCGCTTTCTGGTTAAAATATTTCCCACATTCTGAACAGGAAAATGGCTTCTCCCCTGTGTGGGTTCTCTGGTGAGGTGGCTCAGTGGTTAGCACTGCAGCCTTGCAGTGCTGTAGTCTTGGGTTCAACTCCTACCAAGGACAACATTTGCAAGGAGTTTGTATGTTCTCCCTGTGTTTGCATGGGTTTCCTCCCACACTCCAAAGACATACTGATAGGGAATTTACATTGTGAGCCCCATTGGGGACAGCGATGATAATGTGTGCAAACTGTAAAGGGCTGTGGAATATGTTAGCACTATATAAAAAGAAAGATTATTATTAGTAAGATTCCATTTCTGGTTAAAATATTTCCCACATTGTGAACAGGAAAAATGGCTTCTCTGATGTGATCAAGATTTAGCTTCCATTTAACATGAAAGAAGTTTCTCCCCTGTGTGTTATTTGGTGCCTAACACAATCTGATTTATGTGCAAAACATTTCCCACATTCTGAACATGAAAAACGCTTCTCACCTGTGTGAGTTCTATGGTGATTAACTAAATCTGATTTCTGGATAAAACATTTCCCACATTCTAAACATGAAAAAGGCTTCTCCCCTGTGTGAGTTCTCTGGTGCTTAACCAAATCTGATTTCTGGTAAAAACATTTCTCACATTCTGAACAGGAAAAAGGCTTCTCCCCTGTGTGAGTTCTCTGGTGTCTAACCAAATCTGATTTATGTGCAAAACATTTCCCACATTCTGAACAGGAAAAAGGCTTCTCCCCTGTGTGAGTTCTATGGTGATTAACCAATTGTGATTTCCAGTTAAAATATTTCCCACATTCTGAACAGAAAAAAGGCTTCTCCCCTGTGTGAGTTCTTGATGATTAACCAAATCTGATTTCTGGTTAAAACATTTCCCACATTCTAAACAGGAAAAAGGCTTCTCCCCTGTGTGAGTTCTATGGTGATTAACCACATCTGATTTCAGTGTAAAGCATTTCCCACATTCTGAACAGGAAAAAGGCTTCTCCCCTGTGTGAGTTCTGTGGTGTGCAACAAAATGTGATTTCCATGTAAAACATTTCCCACATTCTGAACATGAGAATGACTTCGCCTTAGGAGCAGTTTGTTTTTTAATGCCTCTTTTGTGACTTTGATTTCCCTTAGTAGTCGGTAATGAATCAGGAGATGTGACCTGTTTCATAGGATCAGATGACAGATCTTTGCTGTGAATGGATGATGATATATCTGAAGTAATGGCTATCACTTCAGTTTTATCTTCTAGAATCTCAAGATCATCAGATTTCAAAACTGAAGATGTCAGCTGTTCCTCTGATCTCCTGGGACAGTCATCTGCTAAGATAAAAACAATTATTTATTTATAAAATATGCTTGAGTTTTATATTTTTGAACATTTCTACTTAAACTGTCCATAAAAATGGCAAGCTATGTAAAAAGCTTTAATTATTTACCACGACAATGACAGTTCACAGTCTAATAGAAAACCTTGTTGGATGAACCAGTAGTATGTGGTGTTCAACTGTTTGCTCATTCTGCCTCCCAAATGTAAAGTATAAAAAAAAAATCAATGTTATGTAGGCGAAAATAATACCAATTCTTATCTCACAAAAACAAGTCCCCACTCAGGTCCATCATCTGTCATTGGAAAAACAGAGGTTCCCGCACTATTAGTGGCTCAAAGGCTGCTGAAAAGCAACAAGGTTTCTATAAACCAATCCAGCAAAATCCGCTCTCACTTCGGAGTCTTGCAGTGTGCGCAAACAACATTTAGGATCCCTGTATTTAGCAATATTATAGAGAGAAGAACCCACTTAATTTGCGGTGTCTCCTGGAGCACAATCTGGGCACTATATGCTGGGTAATAAAATATCAAATGTGTAATTTTCACTCTCCAACATCCACTATTCATTTCCGGAAAGTTGCTGTGGAGTCAAAATATTCACTCCTCCTACACACATGGTCAAAATTGTTGGTACCCCTCGTTTAATAACAGAAAAACCCACAATGGTCACAGAAATAACTTGAATCTGACAAAAGTAGAAATAAATAAAAAATCCATGAAAATGAGCAAATGAAAGTCAGACATTGCTTTTCAACCATGATTCCACAGAATTAAAAATAAATAAATAAAACTCATGAAATAGGCCTGGACAGAAATGAAGGTTCCCTTAACTAAAATATATTGTTGCACAACCTTTTGAGGCAATCACTGCAATCAAACGATTCCTGTAACTCTCAATGAGACTTCTGCACCTCTCGACAGGTATTTTGGACCACTCCTCAAGAGCAAACTGCTCCAGTTGTCTCGTGTTTGAAGGTTGCCTTTTCCGGACGACATGTTTCAGCTCTTTCCAAAGATGCTCATTAGAATTTAGGTCAGGGCTCATAGAATGCCACTTGAGAATAGTCCAAAATTTTCCTCTTAGCCATTCTTGCGTGTTTTAGCTGTGTATTGTGTGTCATTATCCTGTTGCAAGACCCATGACCTGTGACTGAGATTCTAGACACCCTGTGCCATATGCAGCAAAGCAGCCCCAGAACGTAACCGAGTCTCCTCCATGTTTCACAGTAGGGACAGTGTTCTTTTTGTGATATGCCTCATTTTTCCACCTGAGAACATAGAGCTGATGTGCCTTGCCAGAAAGTTCCATTTATATCTCATCTGTCCATAGGAAATTCTCCCAGAAGATTTGTAGCTTGTCAACATGTAGTTTGGCAAATTCCAGTCTTTTTTTAATGATTTTTTTCAACAATGGTGTCCTCCTTGGTTATCTCCCATGAAGACCACTTTTGGCTCATACAATGACAGACGGTGCAATCTGACACTGATGTTCCTTGAGCTTGAAGTGCACCTTTAATCTGTTTAGAAGTTTTTCTGGGCTCTTTTGTTACCATTCGTATTATCCGTCTCTTTGATTTGTCATCAATTTTCCTCCTGCGGCCACATCCAGGGAGGTTGGCTCCAGTCCCATGGAGCTTACATTTCTGAATAATATGTACAATTGTAGTCACAGGAACATGAAGCTGCTTGGAGATGGTCTTATAACTTTTACCTGTAACATGTTTGTCTATAATTTTCCTTCTAATCTCCTGAGACATCTCTCTTCTTTGCTTCCTCTCGTCCATGTTGAGTGTGATACACACCATGTCACCAAACAGCACAGTGAGTATCTGTAGCCTCTATACAGGTCACTCACTGATTCCAAGACTGTAGACACCTGTGATGCAAATTAGTGAACATACCTTGATTTACACATTCTGTGGAAGCTTGGTTGAAAAGCAATGTCTCACTTTCATTTGTAAATTTTCATAGATTTTTTATTTATTATTACTTTTGTATTACTTTTGTCAGATTCAAGTTATTTCTGTGACCATTGTGGATTTTTCTGTCATTAAACGAGGGGTACCAACAATTTTGACCATGTGTGTATAGAATACATCCATCAATGAATTAATTAATTACATGGAATTACTTTATGGGGATTTCGACTATTTTGGTTTTCGGTCTTTTTTTTCATATTAGGGCTTCTGCATATGGTGTGTCCAATCTCATCTGGGATCTGTTCCTACTGTCCATCTGGAGTAATCTGCTCCCTACTTCAGCCAGTTGGAAAGTACCACACCCTACTAAAGCGCAAAGCACATGGCCAGAATCTACCAGTTACAGTGTTGTCTCCTCTGGTTCAGTCCTCTGTGCTCAGCTTGCGGCTTGTGTATTTGTTTCCTGCTGTCACTGTGGCCCGTTTACTGACTACTCTTATGTCTTCTGATTCTGGCCTTCTGGTTCTGACCCAGCTACCTGACTATTCTTCTTGCCATCTAACACCACATAATAGCAGGTAACACCATGGTCCAAGCCTAGGGGTCCCAGTGTAAGTCCAGATCCACGTAATGGTGTTAAAGGGCGATGAGCAAGGCAATCCTTGGGATATAGAAAGCAGAGAAGATAGAGCAAAGCATGGTCATGGAGGACATCTTTTGAGCTGCCAGGTGACCATGAACAGTGCTCCCAATACATTTTGTCTACAAACTATTCCAGCTAGATCTGCATTCAAATAGCTAAATGGCGCTCCTTCCCTTCTGAACACTGCCATGTGCCCAGACAGTAGTGTACAACCGTATGTAGGGTATAGTGCGAAGCTGGAAAATAATTTGTAAGATCCATTTGTTTTCTATTATCCTTTGTGAATAATTTATCACCACATAAAGTGACACACGTCAGATATTAATAATGGGGCCTGATTAAGAACACAAAACTGGCTGCAGGAAGAGGTTAAATCAGAGGATTTTGGACACTACTGTAATCAAACACTGTGACTATAGACAATAACATCTACTGAAATGATCAAACTCCACAGTCTCCATCAGTAATAAATGAGTAGCTAGTGGTGAAACCTCTCTGGGGTAATTATTATTATTATTTATTTCTATAGCGCCATTAATTCCATGGTGCTGTACATGAGAAGGGGGGTTACATACAAAGTTATAGATATTGTTAACAGTAAACAAATTTACAATGACAGACTGGTACAGAGGGGAGAGGACCCTGTCCTTGCGGACTTACATTCTATGGGATAGTGGGGAAGAGACAGAACGTCGGGGGTGCAGCAGCTCTGGTGGAGATGAGGCGGCAGAATCGTCATTGCAGGCTGTAAGCTTTCCTGAAAAGATGGGTTTTCAGGTTCCGTTTGAAGGAACTGAGGGTGGTGGATAATCGGACGTGGTGAGGCATGGCATTCCAGAGGATAGGGGATATTCGGGAGAAATCTTGGCAGGCGGTTGTGTGAGGAAAGAATAAGTGTGGAGGAGAGTAGGAGGTCTTGGGAGGATCGAAGATTATGTGAGGGAAGATATTGGGAGATTAGTTCAGAGATATAGGGAGGGGAAAGTTTGTGGGTGACTTTTTAGGTCAGTGTTAGTAGCTTGAACTGGATTCGTTGGGGAATTGGGAGCCAATGGAGAGATTTGCAGAGGGGGGGAGACAGGGGAGTGGCGAGGAGAGAGGTGGATTAGTCGGGCAGCAGAATTGAGGACAGACTGGAGTGGTGCAAGAGAGTTAGCAGGGAGGCCACAGAGGAGAGTGTTGCAGTAGTCAAGGTGGGAGATGATGAGGGCATGTACAAGAGTTTTAGTAGATTGAGGACTGAGGAAGGGACGGATTCTGGAAATATTTTTGAGTTGGAGGCGACAGGAGGTAGCAAGAGATTGGACGTGTGGTTTGAAGGACAGGGCAGAGTCGAGAATTACAGCGGATTTCACGTGCTGGAGAGAGTGTGATACCGTTTACCATAATAGATAGATCGGGTAGGGAAGATATGTGAGATGGAGGAAAGATAATGAGTTCAGTTTTATCTACGTTGAGTTTTAGGAAGCGAAAGGTGAAAAAGGAGGATATGGGATTCCGGACAGCAGAAAGGTGACATCTGGGCCAGAGAGGTAGATCTGAGTGTCGTCCGCATAGACATGGTACTGGAAGCCATGGGACTTTATGAGTTGTCCTAGGCCAAGAGTATAGATGGAAAAAAGTAGGGGCCCCAGGACAGAGCCTTAGGGGACTCCAACAGAGAGGGGGCGGGATGAGGAGGTAGTGTGGGAGTGGGAAACGCTGAATGTGCGGTCAGAAAGGTATGAGGAAATCCAGGACAGGGCAAGGTCTTTGATGCCAAGGGAAGAAAGAATCTGTAGAAGTAGGCAGTGGTCAACTGTGTCAAAGGCAGAGAACTGGTTAAGGAGGATGGAGAACTGTCTGTTAGCTTTGGCTGTGCGCAAGTCTTTAGTACTATTGGTCAGTAATTTTGGGTTGAGGAAAGGACGGATTCTGGAAATATTTTTGAGCTGGAGGCGACAGGAGGTAGAAAGAGCTTGGATGTGCGGTTTGAAGGACAGGGCAGAGTCAAAGGTTACTCCGAGGCAGCGGACTTCCGGTACTGGGGAAAGTGTGATGTCATTAATTGTTTTAGTTAGGTTGGGTAAGGAAGATCTGTGAGATGGAGGAAAGATGATGAGTTCAGATTTGTCCACTAATCTTCACTCTCCTTCGCTATCCCCAAACCCCTGCACCCTCGAACCAAATAACTATCTTCCCTTCTCTATTACCCCCACCTCGCTTTATCTGCAGACATACTCCTTAACCGCAGACCTATCCTACTAACATACAATACAAGACGATCACTCTCCTTCACCCACCTGCTTTCCCTTTCTCTGCTTCTTCTCACTGCTGGTGACATATCCCACAATCCTGCCCCCCCCCGCCTCATACATCCCACTAATCCTCACCCCTATCTTTCTCACACTAAGAGAAACTACTGCAATCCCTCACACTTAAAACCTGTGCCACTGACCCCCTCCCTCCCGCACCCTCTTTCTGGAGCACTTTGGAATGCTCGCTCCATCTGCAACAAGCTCCACGTGATCCACAACCTCTTTATCTCCCGCAACCTTTCCTTCCTGGCCCTCACTGAGACCTGGCTGACACCCCCTGACACGGCCTCCCCGGCCGCACTGAGTTACGGCGGTATCCCCTTTACCTACACTCCTCGCCCTGGCAACAGACAAGGTGGAGGAGTGGGTTTCCTCCTTTCTAAAAACTGCTCCTTCAATCCTATCCAACCCCCACCCTCCCTTATCCTCCCTTCTTTCGAGGTTCACTCTGTCCGTATTTACTCTCCCTCTAATCTCTAAATGGCTGTCATATACCGACCACCGGGCTCAGCCACTGCCTTCATTGACCAATTCTCCACCTGGCTCCTCCACCTTCTCTCTTCTGACATCCTAACCATCATCATGGGGGACTTCAACATCCCTACTGACACCCTCCAGCCAGCAGCCTCCAAACTCCTGTCACTTACCTCATCCTTTGGACTTACTCAGTGGTCCTCCACAGCCACCCACACAGATGGACATACATTAGACCTCATCTTCACCCGCCTCTGTTCCCTATCTAATCTCACAACCTCTCCCTTCCCCCTATCTGACCACCATCATGCTTATGCATGCCCTCATCATCTCCCGCCTCGACTACTGCAACATCCTTTTCTGTGGTCTCCCTGCTAACACCCTCGCACCTCTCCAGTCCATCCTTAACTCTGCTGCCCGACTAATTCATCTCTCTCCTCACTACTCTTCCGCTTCTCCCCTCTGCAAATCTCTTCACTGGCTCCCATTCCCTCAGAGTATCCAGTTCAAATTACTAATACTGACCTACAAGGCAATCTATAACCTGTCTCCGCCATATGTCTCTGAACTCATCTCCCGATACTTTCCCTCACGTAATCTCTGGTCCTCCCAAGACTTCCTTCTCTCCTCCACACTCATTCGCTCCTCACCCAACCGCCTCCAAGACTTCTCCCGAACTGCCCCTATTCTCTGGAATTCTTTGCCCCAACAAGTCCGACTATCAATCACATTTGGATCCTTCAGATGGAACCTGAAAACCCACCTTTTCAAGAAAGCCTACAGCCTGCAATGACCCCGCTATCTCCTTCTCTCTCACCACTACCGGTGATATCACCTCAACCAACACCGGAACCGTTGCAACCCACCAACCTAGTCTCCTTCCCTACCATCCTGTAGAATGTAAGCCCGAAAGGGCAGGGTCCTCTCTCCCCTCTATCAGTCTATCATTGTTAGTTTGTTTACTGTAAGTGATATCTGTAATTTGTATGTAACCCCTTCTCATGTACAGCACCATGGAATCAATGGTGCTAAATAAATAATAATAATAATTAGTGGAGCAAAAATGGTGATGGCAAATGTAAGCATGGTTAAAGAGCAGAGTAAAAAAAACAAACAAGTAAAGTAAGAAAGCAGTGGTTAGGCTGTGTTCACACACACAGCGTTTTTTTAGCGTTTTTTACCGCGGTTTTCGCTATAAAACCGCTAAAAATAAGCTGCACAGTCATTTCTATGCATTTTGCACTTTTTGTGCACATTGATGTGTTTCTTACCGCGAAAAAACCGCATCGCGGTAAAAAACGCAGCATGCTCATTAATTTTGCGGATTTTCCCCGTTTTAGGCCTCTTCCATGCGGTTTTAAACCGCTGCGGAAAAAAACCGCATCAAAAAACGCAAGCGGAAAAATAGGTGCGGTTTCTGGGAAGGGATTCAGGTTTTTGAGCAGAAAATTTCTGCAACGTGTGCACTTAGCCTAAGTCTTAGGGTATGTGCACACGTTGCAGAAAATTTCTGCACAAAAACCTGAATCCCTTCCCAGAAACCGCACCTATTTTTCCGCGGCGGTTTTTGTGCGTTTTTTGCGCGGTTTTGATGCGTTTTTTACCGCAGCGGTTTCTAAAAGCATGGGAGAAGCCTAAACCGCGGAATAAAACGCAAAATTAATGTGCATGCTGCGGTTTTTACCGCGATGCGGTTTTTTCGCGGTAAAAAATGCATCAATGTGCACAAAAAGTGCAAAATGCATAGAAATGACTGTGCACCTTATTTTCAGCGGTTTTATAGCGGTTTTATAGTGAAAACAGCGGTAAAAACCGCTAAAAAAACGCTGTGTGTGAACACAGCCTTACCTTTTGACCGATTTCTGGTATATTTCTCATGTATCACTTTAAATATGTCACTTCAAATGATGTCACATCTGACCAAGGTCATTTCTGACCTTCTCTGTTCAACTTATACCATTCAAATGTCCATGAAATGAAGCCAGGTGAGGGAGGGAGGAGGAGGAGGGAGTTGGAGGACGGTTTACAGCAGGGGGCAATTAACAGATAATTAGAGTATGGGGCTCGGTGTCGTCACAATCTAAACTATCGTAAGGGCCAATATTTTCTGTCAGATGAGCTTCAAGAGGAAATATTACACATTTATAGAGAACTGTGTATAATAGTGCAGAGCTGAGATGTCTTAAAGGGAACCTGTCAGGATTGTGCTCAGTAACCTACAGACACTGTCAGGTCAGCGCCGTTATACTGATTACAGTGATACCTGGTGATGAAATCCGTCTTGTGGTTGTTGTGTAATCTGTATTTGTAGTTTTCATTTAATGATATTCTCGTGCTCGGAGGCGGGGCTGTGGGTGGGGCTGTGGGCGGGGCTTTGTGTTGCTCTGATTACATATTCATCTGTATTGGCTTATGACAGGTCGCTGACCCCTCACTGACCTGCCCCCATTATTACATAATGCATATAATAGCATTGATATTATTGGTGATAATGCCTATAATATTGTGGCTATTGTGAGGCTTAGAAAAAAAAAAAATTACATCCAGCAAAATGTCACCGGTGATGGCGGCGCCTGCACAGTAGCATCTATCTCTTACTTATACATGCTACTGCGCAGGCGCCGCCAACGTCGGTGAAATTTTGCTGGATGTAATTTTTTTTTTCTAACCTCACAATAGCCACAATATTATAGGCATTATCCCCAATAATATCAATGCTATTATATGCATTATGTAATAATGGGGGCAGGTCAGTGAGGGGTCAGCGACCTGTCATAAGCCAATACAGATGAATATGTAATCAGAGCAACACATAAAGCCCCGCCCACAGCCCCACCCCAAAGCACGAGAATCTCATTAACTGAAAACTACAAATAAAGATTACACAACAGTAAACCAGAGTTGCCCTCATTTATGGTGGACCATTGGAGCTACTATGGATCCTGAGCAGAAGATTAGAGAAAATAATATTGCTCCCCATTTCAGGAGAGATTGTGCAGTAATCTGAATTCCTTAGGATCAAAAACAATGTAATTGGTTGTAAATTCTATAGAAAAGGGCTTTCACTGCCCAAAGTCATTTGAACAGTTTTGGGTGGAGGAGAATGTTGTGGTCTAGAGGAAAAATGGTGATCATGGTAATACGGCCGGACTACACCACCGATAAAGCAGCCACAGCCGGTGACTGAGAGGAATCTGTGACTTCTCTGCATTCAGTGGTTACTACTCACCTGGGTAGTCATATGTGGGAATCTCCTCTGTAGTATTAATATGGGTCAGATCTTCACCCTGAAAAAAATATTGTAAAAGTCACTGACAGATGGAGAAGTCCCATCTATGATCAGCTCTAATCCTGCCATCTCCACCGCTCTCATTACACAAGTATAAAACATATAATACTGGTGGATAAAACAAGACTGAGCACAAGACCTTCACAGCCGTCTACACATCATAGGGGAGATCTCCTGACACCTTCTCTCCATCTACCTGATGATCCTGAGGAGCACTGGGATCTTCTTGTTTACAGTCCTGTGGAAGAAGAGGACGGGGACATCTCTCTGGTGTTGTCCTCTTACTGGATAGATCTGGAGGAAACACATACAGGGACTGAATTCATTCTCTACATACAGATAATTATAGGCCGTGTGTATTTAGTCCTGTCTATTACCTGGAGATGTGAGGGGCTGGGGAACCTCCATTATGACGTTCTTGTACAGATCTCTGTGTCCTTCTAAATACTCCCACTCCTCCATGGAGAAATAGACAGCGACATCCTGACACCTTATAGGAACCTGACACATACAATGATACCGTCATCCCCCGATCCCTTCATAGCGTTACTGTATAATGTCCCAGCATTCCCAGCAGTGTCACCTCTCCAGTCAGCAGCTCAATCATCTTGTAGATGAGTTCTAGGATCTTCTGGTCATTGATGTCCTCATGGATCAGGGGGTGAGGTGGAGGCCCCGTGATTGGGCTCAGGGGTCTTCCCCATCCCTCAGACACAGGGTCCTGACAGCGATCACTAGAGGTCTTCTTCACCACTGTGTAATCCTGGTAATGGAGAGACACATTAATAAATCTCACTCCAGACATTTCCAGAGTCCTCACCTCTCCAGTTCTGTCCATCTGTTATTCCCATAGATAAGAATGATGTAATGTGATGTCATCAGAATCTCTCACCTCTCCAGTGAGACGGAAGAGGATCTCTAGGGTGAGGTGTAACATCCTCTCCGCCATCTTGTCTCTGTCCATATCCATCCTTGATGGGTAAATCAGGAAAATTCTCTTCTGTAGAAGATCTTCACTGAGAGGATCCGATATTGTAGAGACCTGAATGAGAAGAAGATGATCCGATGTAACATCATAAGAATCCTGTGTAATAATACAATTACTGGAGATAATAAGGGAAACATATGAGGAGATTTATTATCTTACAGGGTTTAGTTTTCTTCCCTGACATCTACTAATAAAACCTATATATTTAGGCCACAGACAACAAGCAGTTTCCTCCTCGGAGTCGGCAGCTGAACACGTTCCTCATAGACTCATCTTCCATAACGCTAATTCTCCTCTCATTACCGACACTGGAATCGGCATTAGCAATACTGCAGGAGAGATTCATTACACGCGACATGAGAAATAACTCCTTCATGATGAGGACGACATCTTCATCTTCTACTGCGGCTCTAGAGACAGATGTGGCCAGAGTGGGTCACTGACTCCATCCCCACCGGCCGTCTATATGAAGGTTTCCCGTCTTCCCCGCACTGGAATCTTCTCTCACGTTAGATCTCAGCTCTGAGTCACACACAGAAGTTTCACATATCTCCAGTTCCAGACAATGACTGAGAGAATCAGCCTCCATTTTATCTGCCACACCCCTGGGAATGGTACATGTAAGCAGTCATTCCCACCCATCACTGGAATGGCCTAATAACTCTCTCAGCACTATATGTGCTGGAGCATTCTTCCGAGCTCACATCACCGCAGCTAAGAGCCACGATGACACATATCTCCCCTCAAGGACTCGTCCGGCGCCCATCTTACACCCCCATACACAGTAGACTAAAATTCCATGAAAGCACTGATTTCGGGGGGTTTGGCCGACCATATAATGTATTTGGGGGCCTCCCGACAGATGATGTCAGGGCAGAGAAGGATCTGACATCCTGAATTTCAGAGGATAATCCGTTTGTTCTTCCTGTAGATAATCCTCCTCTAGAGGAGTCTGGAGGCGACTCTCTCATACAGACCACAGGAAAGCTGGAATATTTGTGTGTATGGGGGAGTCGGGAGAGATCGCCGTCTGCCAAATGACCGTTCAGCCAACTCTGATCTCATGTGTATGGGGCCGTTAGTATTACACTGACAGGCAGTGATGATACACGGCACTACAGTAGTACAGGGCATCACCGGAGCCATCAGAGACTTGTATGTTGTGTGATCACACTGATCAGAGGGGTTTAAAAAAGGTTTAAAGTGGAAAATAAATCACAGTTTCAGCAACAAGAAATATCCGTCACTATATGGAAAGCAGAGTCACTGCACAATGTTAGTTACGTCACGTCCATAACTACTTTATTATACTCTATTATCCTGTACACAGTGGAGTAGATAGAAATCACAGATCCCACAGCAATAGCTGGAATTGGACCCTCCAACGCAAAGAAAAAAAACCAATCTCTCTATCTGTATACACTGTTCAAAAAAATAAAGGGAACACTTAAACAACAGAATATAACTCCAAGTAAATCAAACTTCTGTGAAATCAAACTGTCCACTTAGGAAGCAACACTGATCGACAATCAATTTCACATGCTGTTGTGCAAATGGAATAGACGACAGATGGAAATTATTAGCAATTATCAAGACACCCTCAATAAAGGAGTGGTTCTGCAGGTGGGGACCACAGACCACATCTCAGTAACAATGCTTTCTGGCTGATGTTTTGGTCACTTTTGAATGTTGGTTGTGCTTTCACACTCATGGTAACATGAGACGGACTCTACAACCCACACAAGTGGCTCAGGTAGTGCAGCTCATCCAGGATGGCACATCAATGCGAGCTGTGGCAAGAAGGTTTGCTGTGTCTGTCAGCGTAGTGTCCAGAGGCTGGAGTTGCTACCAGGAGACAGGCCAGTACACAAGGAGACGTGGAGGGGGCCGTAGGACGGCAACAACCCAGCAGCAGGACCGCTACCTCCACCTTTGTGCAAGGAGGAACAGGAGGAGCACTGCCAGAGCCCTGCAAAATGACCTTCAGCAGGCCACAAATGTTCATGAGTCTGCACAAACGGTTAGAAACTGACTCCATGAGGATGGTCTGAGGGCCCTACATCCACAGATGGGGGTTGTGCTCGCAGCCCAACACCGTACAGGACGCTAGGCATTTGCCACAGAACACCAGGATTGGCAAATTCACCACTGGCGCCCTGTGCTCTTCACAGATGGAAGAAGGTTCACACTGAGCATATGTGACAGCCGTGACAGAGTCTGGAGACGCCGTGGAGAGCGATCTGCTGCCTGCAACATCCTTCAGCATGACCGGTTTGGCAGTGGTCAGTAATGGTGCGGGGTGGCATTTCTTTGGAGGCCACACGATGTTGGGCTGTGAGCACAACCCCCATGGAGACACAATTGTGCCTTTACCTGGAGATAAATTCCCAGTGGGGGCAATTTCCAAAATGCAATAACTTAAGTGGGGAATTCAGCTCTTTTCTCACTTAAGGGATCTGTATATGGAGTCTACAAACTACAGTGGGGAAATAAGGATTTGTTACGCTGCCAATTTTGGGGCTAAAATCACATTTTTGTGAGGAAATAAAGTAAAATTGTCATTTTTTCCTTCCACATTGCTGAAATTCCTGTCACACTATCCGGATTCAGATATTGTCCTGTCAGAAAGGAGAATACAGGGAGCGAAAGGGTTAATAGGACTCACAGGAGGAACCGGCCCAGAAAGCAGAAGATCCAGGAGTGTCCGACACATATATGACTGCTCTGTGCACAGGACCTGTGATGAGGTCACAGGAGGGGAGGAGTCAGGGGTCACATGATCAGGGGCCTCAGTGTGTGCAGGACTCAGTGTGCTGGAGCGCTCCCGATAATCAGCTGCGTGTGTCGCGCTGTGTGATAGTCAAAGCACCTGCATGGAGGGCGACACACGCAGCTGATTATCGGGAGCGCTCCAGGGATCCGGGGTCCCGATGCAGCTATTCGGTAAGTGATATTAGCCAATAACAACTTCTCCGACGATATTCGCTCATCTCTAGTAATAACAGCTCAAAGAAATTCACCGAACTTTTCATTAAGTTTAATAGTAAGACCCTATTAAATATTGAGCACCAGCGGGATGAAGCATTGACAGCGGCATGTAAAAGTGTGGGCGCCCCGGGTCAAAATGACTGTTATTGTGAGCAGCAGTAAGATGAAGATGAAATGATCTCTAAAAGGCCGAACCTCTAAGATGACACATGGCCTTTGTATTTTAGGCAAAAATATTAATAAAAAAAAAATATAGACTTTTTACAATTTCATAATTGCAAAAAGGAAAAAGGGCGATGCAAAACTATGGGCACCCTTGGAGATTTGTGTACTGAGACAATTTTGATCAAGATTTCACACCTTAATTAGCTTGTTAGGGTTATGGTGAGATCACATGGTGACCAGGAGCTACAGTCTGAGGAAAGGGCTAAAAAGCCTTCACTAGACCCCTGTACAGCTGTATAATGAGGCCCAGGCTTTATAGTGAAGGGACAGGAGTGAGGGCCTGTGCCCAGGAGCTACAGTCTGAGGAAAGAGCTAAAAAGCCTTCACTAGACCCCTGTACAGCTGTATAATGAGGCCCAGGATTTATAGTGAAGGGACAGGAGTGAGGGCCTGTTCCCAGGAGCTACAGTCTGAGGAAAGGGCTAAAAAGCCTTCACTAGACCCCTGTACAGCTGTATAATGAGGCCCAGGCTTTATAGTGAAGGGACAGGAGTGAGGGCCTGTTCCCAGGAGCTACAGTCTGAGGAAAGTGCTAAAAAGCCTTCACTAGACCCCTGTACAGCTGTATAATGAGGCCCAGGCTTTATAGTGAAGTGACAGGAGTGAGGGCCTGTGCCCGGAGCTACAGTCTGAGGAAAGGGCTAAAAAGCCTTCAATAGACCCCTGTACAGCTGTATAATGAGGCCCAGGCTTTATAGAGAAGGGACAGGAGTGAGGGCCTGTGCCCAGGAGCTACAGACTGAGGAAAGGGCTAAAAAGCCTTCACTAGACCCCTGTACATCTGTATAATGAGGCCCAGGCTTTATAGTGAAGGGACAGGAGTGAGGGCATGTTCCCAGGAGCTACTGTCTGAGGAAAGGGCTAAAAAGCCTTCACTAGACCCCTGTACAGCTGTATAATGAGGCCCAGGCTTTATAGTGAAGGGACAGGAGTGAGGGCCTGTTCCCAGGAGCTACAGTCTGAGGAAAGGGCTAAAAAGCCTTCACTAGACCCCTGTACAGCTGTATAATGAGGCCCAGGCTTTATAGTGAAGGGACAGGAGAGAGGGCCTGTTCCCAGGAGCTACAGTCTGAGGAAAGGACTAAAAAGCCTTCACTAGACCCCTGTACAGCTGTATAATGAGGCCCAGGCTTTATAGTGAAGGGACAGGAGTGAGGGCCTGATCCCAGGAGCTACAATCTGAGGAAAGGGCTAAAAAGCCTTCAATAGACCCCTGTACAGCTGTATAATGAGGCCCAGGCTTTATAGTGAAGGGACAGGAGTGAGGGCCTGTGCCCAGGAGCTACAGTCTGAGGAAAGAGCTAGAGCTAAAAAGCCTTCACTAGACCTCTGTACAGCTGTATAATGAGGCCCAGGCTTTATAGTGAAGGGACAGGAGTGAGGGCCTGTTCCCAGGAGCTACAGTGTGAGGAAAGGGCTAAAAAGCCTTCACTAGACCCCTGTACAGCTGTATAATGAGGCTCAGGCTTTATAGTGAAGGGACAGGAGTGAGGGCCTGTTCCCAGGAGCTACAGTCTGAGGAAAGGACTAAAAAGCCTCCACTAGACCCCTGTACAGCTGTATAATGAGGCCCAGGCTTTATAGTGAAGGGACAGGAGAGAGGGCCTGTTCCCAGGAGCTACAGTGTGAGGAAAGGGATAAAAAGCCTTCACTAGACCCCTGTACAGCTGTATAATGAGGCCCAGGCTTTATAGTGAAGGGACAGGAGTGAGGGCCTGTGCCCAGGAGCTACAGACTGAGGAAAGGGCCAAAAAGCCTTCACTAGACCCCTGTACAGCTGTATAATGAGGCCCAGGCTTTATAGTGAAGGGACAGGAGTTAGGGCCTATTCCCAGGAGCTACAGTCTAAGGAAAGGGCTAAAGAGCCTTCACTAGACCCCTGTACAGCTGTATAATGAGGCCCAGGCTTTATAGTGAAGGGACAGGAGAGAGGGCCTGTTCCCAGGAGCTACAGTCTGAGGAAAGGACTAAAAAGCCTTCACTAGACCCCTGTACAGCTGTATAATGAGGCACAGGTTTTATAGTGAAGGGACAGGAGTGAGGGCCTGTGCCCAGGAGCTACAGTCTGAGGAAAGGGCTAAAGAGCCTTCACTAGACCCCTGTACAGCTGTATAATGAGGCCCAGGCTTTATAGTGAAGGGACAGGAGTGAGGGCCTGTGCCCAGGAGCTACAGTCTGAGGAAAGGGCTAAAAAGCCTTCACTAGACCCCTGTACAGCTGTATAATGAGGGCCAGGCTTTATAGTGAAGGGACAGGAGTGAGAGCCTGTGCCCAGGAGCTACAGTCTGAGGAAAGGGCTAAAAAGCCTTCACTAGACCCCTGTACAGCTGTATAATGAGGCCCAGGCTTTATAGTGAAGGGACAGGAGTTAGGGCCTGTTCCCAGGAGCTACAGTTTGAGGAAAGGGCTAAAGAGAATTCACTAGACCCCTGTACAGCTGTATAATGAGGCCCAGGCTTTATAGTGAAGGGACAGGAGTGATGGCCTGATCCCAGGATCTACAGTCTGAGGAATGGACTAAAAAGCCTTCACTAGACCCCTGTACAGCTGTATAATGAGGCCCAGGCTTTATAGTGAAGGGACAGGAGTGAGGGCCTGTTCCCAGGAGCTACAGACTGAGGAAAGGCCAAAAAGCCTTCACTAGACCCCTGTACAGCTGTATAATGAGGCCCAGGCTTTATAGTGAAGAGACAGGAGTGAGGGCCTGTTCCCAGGAGCTACAGTCTGAGGAAAGGGCTAAAGAGCCTTCACTAGACCCCTGTACAGCTGTATAATGAGGCCCAGGCTTTATAGTGAAGGGACAGGAGAGAGGGCCTGTTCCCAGGAGCTACAGTCTGAGGAAAGGACTAAAAAGCCTTCATTAGACCACTGTACAGCTGTATAATGAGGCCCAGGCTTTATAGTGAAGGGACAGGAGAGAGGGCCTGTTCCCAGGAGCTACAGTCTGAGGAAAGGACTAAAAAGCCTTCACTAGACCCCTGTACAGCTGTATAATGAGGCACAGGTTTTATAGTGAAGGGACAGGAGTGAGGGCCTGTGCCCAGGAGCTACAGTCTGAGGAAAGGGCTAAAGAGCCTTCACTAGACCCCTGTACAGCTGTATAATGAGGCCCAGGCTTTATAGTGAAGGGACAGGAGTGCGGGCCTGTGCCCAGGAGCTACAGTCTGAGGAAAGGGCTAAAAAGCCTTCACTAGACCCCTGTACAGCTGTATAATGAGGGCCAGGCTTTATAGTGAAGGGACATGAGTGAGAGCCTGTGCCCAGGAGCTACAGTCTGAGGAAAGGGCTAAAAAGCCTTCACTAGACCCCTGTACAGTTGTATAATGAGGCCCAGGTTTTATAGTGAAGGGACAGGAGTTAGGGCCTGTTCCCAGGAGCTACAGCCTGAGGAAAGGACTAAAAAGCCTTCACTAGACCCCTGTACAGCTGTATAATGAGGCCCAGGCTTTATAGTGAAGGGACAGGAGTGAGGGCCTGTTCCCAGGAGCTACAGTCTGAGGAAAGGACTAAAAAGCCTTCACTAGACCCCTGTACAGCTGTATAATGAGGCCCAGGCTTTATAGTGAAGGGACAGGAGAGAGGGCCTGTTCCCAGGAGCTACAGTCTGAGGAAAGGACTAAAAAGCCTTCACTAGACCCCTGTACAGCTGTATAATGAGGCCCAGGCTTTATAGTGAAGGGACAGGAGTGAGGGCCTGATCCCAGGAGCTACAGTCTGAGGAAAGGGCTAAAAAGCCTTCACTAGACCCCTGTACAGCTGTATAATGAGGCCCAGGCTTTATAGTGAAGGGACAGGAGTGAGGGCCTGTGCCCAGGAGCTACAGTCTGAGGAAAGGGCTAAAAAGCATTCACTAGACCCCTGTACAGCTGTATAATGAGGGCCAGGCTTTATAGTGAAGGGACAGGAGTGAGAGCCTGTGCCCAGGAGCTACAGTCTGAGGAAAGGGCTAAAGAGCCTTCATTAGACCCCTGTACAGCTGTATAATGAGGCCCAGGCTTTATAGTGAAGGGACAGGAGAGAGGGCCTGTTCCCAGGAGCTACAGCCTGAGGAAAGGACTAAAAAGCCTTCACTAGACCCCTGTACAGCTGTATAATGAGGCACAGGTTTTATAGTGAAGGGACAGGAGTGAGGGCCTGTGCCCAGGAGCTACAGTCTGAGGAAAGGGCTAAAGAGCCTTCACTAGACCCCTGTACAGCTGTATAATGAGGCACAGGTTTTATAGTGAAGGGACAGGAGTGAGGGCCTGTGCCCAGGAGCTACAGTCTGAGGAAAGGGCTAAAGAGCCTTCACTAGACCCCTGTACAGCTGTATAATGAGGCCCAGGCTTTATAGTGAAGGGACAGGAGTGAGGGCCTGTGCCCAGGAGCTACAGTCTGAGGAAAGGGCTAAAAAGCCTTCACTAGACCCCTGTACAGCTGTATAATGAGGGCCAGGCTTTATAGTGAAGGGACAGGAGTGAGAGCCTGTGCCCAGGAGCTACAGTCTGAGGAAAGGGCTAAAAAGCCTTCACTAGACCCCTGTACAGCTGTATAATGAGGCCCAGGTTTTATAGTGAAGGGACAGGAGTTAGGGCCTGTTCCCAGGAGCTACAGCCTGAGGAAAGGACTAAAAAGCCTTCACTAGACCCCTGTACAGCTGTATAATGAGGCCCAGGCTTTATAGTGAAGGGACAGGAGTGAGGGCCTGTTCCCAGGAGCTACAGAAAGGACTAAAAAGCCTTCACTAGACCCCTGTACAGCTGTATAATGAGGCCCAGGCTTTATAGTGAAGGGACAGGAGAGAGGGCCTGTTCCCAGGAGCTACAGTCTGAGGAAAGGACTAAAAAGCCTTCACTAGACCCCTGTACAGCTGTATAATGAGGCCCAGGCTTTATAGTGAAGGGACAGGAGTGAGGGCCTGATCCCAGGAGCTACAGTCTGAGGAAAGGGCTAAAAAGCCTTCACTAGACCCCTGTACAGCTGTATAATGAGGCCCAGGCTTTATAGTGAAGGGACAGGAGTGAGGGCCTGTGCCCAGGAGCTACAGTCTGAGGAAAGGGCTAAAAAGCCTTCACTAGACCCCTGTACAGCTGTATAATGAGGGCCAGGCTTTATAGTGAAGGGACAGGAGTGAGAGCCTGTGCCCAGGAGCTACAGTCTGAGGAAAGGGCTAAAGAGTCTTCATTAGACCCCTGTACAGCTGTATAATGAGGCCCAGGCTTTATAGTGAAGGGACAGGAGTGAGAGCCTGTGCCCAGGAGCTACAGTCTGAGGAAAGGGCTAAAGAGCCTTCATTAGACCCCTGTACAGCTGTATAATGAGGCCCAGGCTTTATAGTGAAGGGACAGGAGTGAGGGCCTGTTCCCAGGAGCTACAGTCTGAGGAAAGGACTAAAAAGCCTTCACTAGACCCCTGTACAGCTGTATAATGAGGCCCAGGCTTTATAGTGAAGGGACAGGAGTGAGGGCCTGATCCCAGGAGCTACAGTCTGAGGAAAGGACTAAAAAGCCTTCACTAGACCCCTGTACAGCTGTATAATGAGGCACAGGTTTTATAGTGAAGGGACAGGAGTGAGGGCCTGTGCCCAGGAGCTACAGTCTGAGGAAAGGGCTAAAGAGCCTTCACTAGACCCCTGTACAGCTGTATAATGAGGCACAGGTTTTATAGTGAAGGGACAGGAGTGAGGGCCTGTGCCCAGGAGCTACAGTCTGAGGAAAGGGCTAAAGAGCCTTCACTAGACCCCTGTACAGCTGTATAATGAGGCCCAGGCTTTATAGTGAAGGGACAGGAGTGAGGGCCTGTGCCCAGGAGCTACAGTCTGAGGAAAGGGCTAAAAAGCCTTCACTAGACCCCTGTACAGCTGTATAATGAGGGCCAGGCTTTATAGTGAAGGGACAGGAGTGAGAGCCTGTGCCCAGGAGCTACAGTCTGAGGAAAGGGCTAAAAAGCCTTCACTAGACCCCTGTACAGCTGTATAATGAGGCCCAGGTTTTATAGTGAAGGGACAGGAGTTAGGGCCTGTTCCCAGGAGCTACAGCCTGAGGAAAGGACTAAAAAGCCTTCACTAGACCCCTGTACAGCTGTATAATGAGGCCCAGGCTTTATAGTGAAGGGACAGGAGTGAGGGCCTGTTCCCAGGAGCTACAGTCTGAGGAAAGGACTAAAAAGCCTTCACTAGACCCCTGTACAGCTGTATAATGAGGCCCAGGCTTTATAGTGAAGGGACAGGAGAGAGGGCCTGTTCCCAGGAGCTACAGTCTGAGGAAAGGACTAAAAAGCCTTCACTAGACCCCTGTACAGCTGTATAATGAGGCCCAGGCTTTATAGTGAAGGGACAGGAGTGAGGGCCTGATCCCAGGAGCTACAGTCTGAGGAAAGGGCTAAAAAGCCTTCACTAGACCCCTGTACAGCTGTATAATGAGGCCCAGGCTTTATAGTGAAGGGACAGGAGTGAGGGCCTGTGCCCAGGAGCTACAGTCTGAGGAAAGGGCTAAAAAGCCTTCACTAGACCCCTGTACAGCTGTATAATGAGGGCCAGGCTTTATAGTGAAGGGACAGGAGTGAGAGCCTGTGCCCAGGAGCTACAGTCTGAGGAAAGGGCTAAAGAGTCTTCATTAGACCCCTGTACAGCTGTATAATGAGGCCCAGGCTTTATAGTGAAGGGACAGGAGTGAGAGCCTGTGCCCAGGAGCTACAGTCTGAGGAAAGGGCTAAAGAGCCTTCATTAGACCCCTGTACAGCTGTATAATGAGGCCCAGGCTTTATAGTGAAGGGACAGGAGTGAGGGCCTGTTCCCAGGAGCTACAGTCTGAGGAAAGGACTAAAAAGCCTTCACTAGACCCCTGTACAGCTGTATAATGAGGCACAGGTTTTATAGTGAAGGGACAGGAGTGAGGGCCTGTGCCCAGGAGCTACAGTCTGAGGAAAGGGCTAAAGAGCCTTCACTAGACCCCTGTACAGCTGTATAATGAGGCCCAGGCTTTATAGTGAAGGGACAGGAGTGAGGGCCTGTGCCCAGGAGCTACAGTCTGAGGAAAGGGCTAAAAAGCCTTCACTAGACCCCTGTACAGCTGTATAATGAGGGCCAGGCTTTATAGTGAAGGGACAGGAGTGAGAGCCTGAGCCCAGGAGCTACAGTCTGAGGAAAGGGCTAAAAAGCCTTCACTAGACCCCTGTACAGCTGTATAATGAGGCCCAGGCTTTACAGTGAAGGGACAGGAGTGAGGGCCTGTTCCCAGGAGCTACAGTCTGAGGAAAGGACTAAAAAGCCTTCACTAGACCCCTGTACAGCTGTATAATGAGGCCCAGGCTTTATAGTGAAGGGACAGGAGAGAGGGCCTGTTCCCAGGAGCTACAGTCTGAGGAAAGGGCTAAAAAGCCTTCACTAGACCCCGGTACAGCTGTATAATGAGGCCCAGGCTTTATAGTGAAGGGACAGGAGTGAGGGCCTGTTCCCAGGAGCTACAGTCTGAGGAAAGGGCTAAAAAGCCTTCACTAGACCCCGGTACAGCTGTATAATGAGGCCCAGGCTTTATAGTGAAGGGACAGGAGTGAGGGCCTGTTCCCAGGAGCTACAGTCTGAGGAAAGGGCTAAAAAGCCTTCACTAGACCCCTGTACAGCTGTATAATGAGGGCCAGGCTTTATAGTGAAGGGACAGGAGTGAGGGTCTGTTCCCAGGAGCTACAGTCTGAGGAAAGGGCTAAAAAGCCTTCACTAGACCCCTGTACAGCTGTATAATGAGGCCCAGGCTTTATAGTGAAGGGACAGGAGTGAGGGTCTGTGCCCAGGAGCTACAGTCTGAGGAAAGGGCTAAAAAGCCTTCACTAGACCCCTGTACAGCTGTATAATGAGGCCCAGGCTTTATAGTGAAGGGACAGGAGTGAGAGCCTGTGCCCAGGAGCTACAGACTGAGGAAAAGGCTAAAAAGCCTTCACTAGACCCCTGTACAGCTGTATAATGAGGCCCAGGCTTTATAGTGAAGGGACAGGAGTGAGGGACTGTTCCCAGGAGCTACAGACTGAGGAAAGGGCTAAAAAGCCTTCACTAGACCCCTGTACAGCTGTATAATGAGGCCCAGGTTTTATAGTGAAGGGACAGGAGGGAGAAAAGTGGGGAAAGGAGCCAGAAGAGCCGGACTGCCCATCACTAACCTGCAGAGCCGCACTCCACATATATGGCTGCTCTGTGCACAGGACCTGTGATGAGGTCACAGGAAGGGAGGAGTCAGGGGTCACATGATCAGGGGCCTCAGTGTGTGCAGGACTCTGCTGTGCTGGTTGTCATCGTGCTGGATGAGGGGAAGTTTCTGTGTGGGGTCAGGAGGGGTTTACAGGGTGGATGTAGCAGAGCCGTGTGTGTACGAGGTGTACGGAGCGGAGCCGTGTGTGTGCGAGGTGTACGGAGCGGAGCCGCGTGTGTACGAGGTGTATGGAGCGGAGCCGTGTGTGTACGGGGTGTACGGAGCGGAGCCGCGTGTGTACGAGGTGTACGGAGCGGAGCCGCGTGTGCACGAGGTGTACGGAGCGGAGCCGTGTGTGTACGGGGTGTACGGAGCGGAGCCGCGTGTGTACGAGGTGTACGGAGCGGAGCCGCGTGTGCACGAGGTGTACGGAGCGGAGCCGCGTGTGTGCGAGGTGTAAGGAGCGGAGCCGCGTGTGTGCGAGGTGTACGGAGCGGAGCCGTGTGTGTGCGAGGTGTACGGAGCGGAGCCGCGTGTGTACGAGGTGTACGGAGCCGCGCCGCGTGTGTACGAGGTGTACGGAGCCGCGCCGCGTGTGTACGAGGTGTATGGAGCGGAGCTGCGTGTGCACGAGGTGTATGGAGCGGAGCCGCGTGTGTACGGGGTGTACGGAGCGGAGCCGCGTGTGCACGAGGTGTACGGAGCGGAGCCGCGTGTGCACGAGGTGTAAGGAGCGGAGCCGCGTGTGCACGAGGTGTAAGGAGCGGAGCCGCGTGTGTACGAGGTGTACGGAGCGGAGCCGCGTGTGTACGAGGTGTACGGAGCGGAGCCGCGTGTGCACGAGGTGTAAGGAGCGGAACCGCGTGTGTACGAGGTGTACGGAGCGGAGCCGCGTGTGTACGAGGTGTACGGAGCGGAGCCGCGTGTGTACGGGGTGTACGGAGCGGAGCCGCGTGTGTGCGAGGTGTACGGAGCGGAGCCGCGTGTGTACGGGGTGTACGGAGCGGAGCCGCGTTTGTACGGGGTGTACGGAGCGCAGCCGCGTGTGTACGGGGTGTACGGAGCGGAGCCGCGTGTGTACGGAGCGGAGCCGCGTGTGTACGAGGTGTACGGAGCGGAGCCGCGTGTGTACGAGGTGTACGGAGCGGAGCCGCGTGTGTACGAGGTGTACGGAGCGGAGCCGCGTGTGTACGAGGTGTACGGAGCGGAGCCGCGTGTGTACGAGGTGTACGGAGCGGAGCCGCGTGTGTACGAGGTGTACGGAGCGGAGCCGCGTGTGTACGAGGTGTACGGAGCGGAGCCGCGTGTGTACGGGGTGTACGGAGCGGAGCCGCGTGTGTACGGAGCGGAGCCGCGTGTGTACGGGGTGTACGGAGCGGAGCCGCGTGTGTACGGGGTGTACGGAGCGGAGCCGCGTGTGTACGGAGCGGAGCCGCGTGTGTACGAGGTGTACGGAGCGGAGCCGCGTGTGTACGGGGTGTACGGAGCGGAGCCGCGTGTGTACGAGGTGTACGGAGCGGAGCCGCGTGTGTACGGGGTGTACGGAGCCGCGTGTGTACGGGGTGTACGGAGCGGAGCCGCGTGTGTACGGGGTGTACGGAGCGGAGCCGCGTGTGTACGGGGTGTACGGAGCGGAGCCGCGTGTGTACGGGGTGTACGGAGCGGAGCCGCGTGTGTACGGAGCGGAGCCGCGTGTGTACGAGGTGTACGGAGCGGAGCCGCGTGTGTACGAGGTGTACGGAGCGGAGCCGCGTGTGTACGGGGTGTACGGAGCGGAGCCGCGTGTGTACGGTGTGTACGGAGCGGAGCCGCGTGTGTACGAGTTGTACGGAGCGGAGCCGCGTGTGTACGAGGTGTACGGAGCGGAGCCGCGTGTGTACGGGGTGTACGGAGCGGAGCCGCGTGTGTACGAGGTGTACCGAGCGGAGCCGCGTGTGTACGAGGTGTACCGAGCGGAGCCGCGTGTGTACGAGGTGTACCGAGCGGAGCCGCGTGTGTACGAGGTGTACGGAGCGGAGCCGCGTGTGTACGAGGTGTACGGAGCGGAGCCGCGTGTATACGAGGTAAAGGGAGCGGAGCCGCGTGTGTATGAGGTGTATGGAGCGGAGCCGTGTGTGTATGGGGTGTACGGAGCGGAGCCGCGTGTGTATGGGGTGTACGGAGCGGAGCCGCGTGTGTATGGGGTGTACGGAGCGAAGCCGCGTGTGTATGGGGTGTACGGAGCGGAGCCGCGTGTGTATGGGGTGTACGGAGCGGAGCCGCGTGTGTATGGGGTGTACGGAGCGGAGCCGCGTGTGTACGAGGTGTACGGAGCGGAGCCGCGTGTGTACGGAGCGGAGCCGCGTGTGTATGGGGTGTACGGAGCGGAGCCGCGTGTGTACGAGGTGTACGGAGCGGAGCCGCGTGTGCACGAGGTGTACGGAGCGGAGCCGCGTGTGTACGAGGTGTACGGAGCGGAGCCGCGTGTGTACGAGGTGTACGGAGCGGAGCCGCGTATGTACGGGGTGTACGGAGCGGAGCCGCGTGTGTGCGAGGTGTACGGAGCGGAGCCGCGTGTGTACGGGGTGTACGGAGCGGAGCCGCGTGTGTACGGGGTGTACGGAGCGGAGCCGCGTGTGTACGGGGTGTACGGAGCGGAGCCGCGTGTGTACGGGGTGTACGGAGCGGAGCCGCGTGTGTACGGAGCGGAGCCGCGTGTGTACGAGGTGAACGTAGCGGAGCCGCGTGTGTACGAGGTGTACGGAGCGGAGCCGCGTGTGTACGAGGTGTACGGAGCGGAGCCGCGTGTGTACGGGGTGTACCGAGCGGAGCCGCGTGTGTACGGGGTGTACCTAGCGGAGCCGCGTGTGTACGAGGTGTACGGAGCGGAGCCGCGTGTGTACGAGGTGTACGGAGCGGAGCCGCGTGTGTACGAGGTGTACGGAGCGGAGCCGCGTGTGTACGAGGTGTACGGAGCGGAGCCGCGTGTCTACGAGGTGTACGGAGCGGAGCCGCGTGTGTACGGGGTGTACGGAGCGGAGCCGCGTGTGTACGGGGTGTACGGAGCGGAGCCGCGTGTGTACGGGGTGTACGGAGCGGAGCCGCGTGTGTACGGGGTGTACGGAGCGGAGCTGCGTGTGTACGGAGCGGAGCCGCGTGTGTACGAGGTGTACGGAGCGGAGCCGCGTGTGTACGAGGTGTACGGAGCGGAGCCGCGTGTGTACGAGGTGTACGGAGCGGAGCCGCGTGTGTACGGGGTGTACGGAGCGGAGCCGCGTGTGTACGGGGTGTACGGAGCGGAGCCGCGTGTGTACGGGGTGTACGGAGCGGAGCCGCGTGTGTACGGGGTGTACGGAGCGGTGCCGCGTGTGTACGGAGCGGAGCAGCGTGTGTACGAGGTGTACGGAGCGGAGCCGCATGTGTACGAGGTGTACGCAGCGGAGCCGCGTGTGTACGAGGTGTACGGAGCGGAACCGCGTGTGTACGGGGTGTACGGAGCGGAGCCGCGTGTGTACGGTGTGTACGGAGCGGAGCCGCGTGTGTACGAGGTGTACGGAGCGGAGCCTCGTATGTACGGGGTGTACGGAGCGGAGCCGCGTGTGTGCGAGGTGTACGGAGCGGAGCCGCGTGTGTACGGGGTGTACGGAGCGGAGCCGCGTGTGTACGGGGTGTACGGAGCGGAGCCGCGTGTGTACGGGGTGTACGGAGCGGAGCCGCGTGTGTACGGGGTGTACGGAGCGGAGCCGCGTGTGTACGGAGCGGAGCCGCGTGTGTACGAGGTGAACGGAGCGGAGCCGCGTGTGTACGAGGTGTACGGAGCGGAGCCGCGTGTGTACGAGGTGTACGGAGCGGAGCCGCGTGTGTACGGGGTGTACCGAGCGGAGCCGCGTGTGTACGGGGTGTACCTAGCGGAGCCGCGTGTGTACGAGGTGTACGGAGCGGAGCCGCGTGTGTACGAGGTGTACGGAGCGGAGCCGCGTGTGTACGAGGTGTACGGAGCGGAGCCGCGTGTGTACGAGGTGTACGGAGCGGAGCCGCGTGTCTACGAGGTGTACGGAGCGGAGCCGCGTGTGTACGGGGTGTACGGAGCGGAGCCGCGTGTGTACGGGGTGTACGGAGCGGAGCCGCGTGTGTACGGGGTGTACGGAGCGGAGCCGCGTGTGTACGGGGTGTACGGAGCGGAGCTGCGTGTGTACGGAGCGGAGCCGCGTGTGTACGAGGTGTACGGAGCGGAGCCGCGTGTGTACGAGGTGTACGGAGCGGAGCCGCGTGTGTACGAGGTGTACGGAGCGGAGCCGCGTGTGTACGGGGTGTACGGAGCGGAGCCGCGTGTGTACGGGGTGTACGGAGCGGAGCCGCGTGTGTACGGGGTGTACGGAGCGGTGCCGCGTGTGTACGGAGCGGAGCAGCGTGTGTACGAGGTGTACGGAGCGGAGCCGCATGTGTACGAGGTGTACGCAGCGGAGCCGCATGTGTACGAGGTGTACGGAGCGGAACCGCGTGTGTACGGGGTGTACGGAGCGGAGCCGCGTGTGTACGGTGTGTACGGAGCGGAGCCGCGTGTGTACGAGTTGTACGGAGCGGAGCCGCGTGTGTACGAGGTGTACGGAGCGGAGCTGCGTGTACGGGGTGTACGGAGCGGAGCCGCGTGTGTACGAGGTGTACCGAGCGGAGCCGCGTGTGTACGAGGTGTACCGAGCGGAGCCGCGTGTGTACGAGGTGTACCGAGCGGAGCCGCGTGTGTACGAGGTGTACGGAGCGGAGCCGCGTGTGTACGAGGTGTATGGAGCGGAGCCGCGTGTGTACGAGGTGTACGGAGCGGAGCCGCGTGTGTACGAGGTGAAGGGAGCGGAGCCGCGTGTGTATGAGGTGTATGGAGCGGAGCCGTGTGTGTATGGGGTGTACGCAGCGGAGCCGCTTGTGTATGGGGTGTACAGAGCGGAGCCGCGTGTGTACGAGGTGTACGGAGCGGAGCCGCGTGTGTATGGGGTGTACGGAGCGGAGCCGCGTGTGTACGAGGTGTACGGAGCGGAGCCGCGTGTGTACGGAGCGGAGCCGCGTGTGTACGGGGTGTACGGAGCGGAGCCGCGTGTGCACGAGGTGTACGGAGCGAAGCCGCGTGTGCACGAGGTGTACGGAGCGGAGCCGCGTGTGTACGAGGTGTACGGAGCGGAGCCGCGTATGTACGGGGTGTACGGAGCGGAGCCGCGTGTGTGCGAGGTGTACGGAGCGGAGCCGCGTGTGTACGGGGTGTACGGAGCGGAGCCGCGTGTGTACGGGGTGTACGGAGCGGAGCCGCGTGTGTACGGGGTGTACGGAGCGGAGCCGCGTGTGTACGGAGCGGAGCCGCGTGTGTACGAGGTGTACGGAGCGGAGCCGCGTGTGTACGAGGTGTACGGAGCGGAGCCGCGTGTGTACGAGGTGTACGGAGCGGAGCCGCGTGTGTACGAGGTGTACGGAGCGGAGCCGCGTGTGTACGGTGTGTACGGGGTGTACGGAGCGGAGCCGCGTGTGTACGAGGTGTACGGAGCGGAGCCGCGTGTGTACGAGGTGTACGGAGCGGAGCCGCGTGTGTACGAGGTGTACGGAGCGGAGCCGCGTGTGTACGGGGTGTACGGAGCGGAGCCGCGTGTGTACGAGGTGTACGGAGCGGAGCCGCGTGTGTATGGGGTGTACGGAGCGGAGCCGCGTGTGTACGAGGTGTACGGAGCGGAGCCGCGTGTGTACGAGGTGTACGGAGCGGAGCCGCGTGTGTACGGAGCGGAGCCGCGTGTGTACGGGGTGTACGGAGCGGAGCCGCGTGTGTACGAGGTGTACGGAGCGGAGCCGCGTGTGCACGAGGTGTACGGAGCGGAGCCGCGTGTGTACGAGGTGTACGGAGCGGAGCCGCGTGTGTACGAGGTGTACGGAGCGGAGCCGCGTATGTACGGGGTGTACGGAGCGGAGCCGCGTGTGTGCGAGGTGTACGGAGCGGAGCCGCGTGTGTACGGGGTGTACGGAGCGGAGCCGCGTGTGTACGGGGTGTACGGAGCGGAGCCGCGTGTGTACGGGGTGTACGGAGTGGAGCCGCGTGTGTACGGGGTGTACGGAGCGGAGCCGCGTGTGTACGGAGCGGAGCCGCGTGTGTACGAGGTGTACGGAGCGGAGCCGCGTGTGTACGAGGTGTACGGAGCGGAGCCGCGTGTGTACGAGGTGTACGGAGCGGAGCCGCGTGTGTACGGTGTGTACGGGGTGTACGGAGCGGAGCCGCGTGTGTACGAGGTGTACGGAGCGGAGCCGCGTGTGTACGAGGTGTACGGAGCGGAGCCGCGTGTGTACGGGGTGTACGGAGCGGAGCCGCGTGTGTACGAGGTGTACGGAGCGGAGCCGCGTGTGTACGGGGTGTACGGAGCGGAGCCGCGTGTGTACGAGGTGTACCGAGCGGAGCCGCGTGTGTACGAGGTGTACGGAGCGGAGCCGCGTGTGTACGAGGTGAAGGGAGCGGAGCCGCGTGTGTATGAGGTGTATGGAGCGGAGCCGTGTGTGTATGGGGTGTACGGAGCGGAGCCGCTTGTGTATGGGGTGTACAGAGCGGAGCCGCGTGTGTACGAGGTGTACGGAGCGGAGCCGCGTGTGTATGGGGTGTACGGAGCGGAGCCGCGTGTGTACGGAGCGGAGCCGCGTGTGCACGAGGTGTACGGAGCGGAGCCGCGTGTGTACGGTGTGTACGGGGTGTACGGAGCGGAGCCGCGTGTGTACGAGGTGTACGGAGCGGAGCCGCGTGTGTACGAGGTGTACGGAGCGGAGCCGCGTGTGTACGGGGTGTACGGAGCGGAGCCGCGTGTGTACGAGGTGTACGGAGCGGAGCCGCGTGTGTACGGAGCGGAGCCGCGTGTGTACGAGGTGTACGGAGCGGAGCCGCGTGTGTACGAGGTGTACGGAGCGGAGCCGCGTGTGTACGAGGTGTACGGAGCGGAGCCGCGTGTGTACGGTGTGTACGGGGTGTACGGAGCGGAGCCGCGTGTGTACGAGGTGTACGGAGCGGAGCCGCGTGTGTACGAGGTGTACGGAGCGGAGCCGCGTGTGTACGGGGTGTACGGAGCGGAGCCGCGTGTGTACGAGGTGTACGGAGCGGAGCCGCGTGTGTACGGGGTGTACGGAGCGGAGCCGCGTGTGTACGAGGTGTACCGAGCGGAGCCGCGTGTGTACGAGGTGTACGGAGCGGAGCCGCGTGTGTACGAGGTGAAGGGAGCGGAGCCGCGTGTGTATGAGGTGTATGGAGCGGAGCCGTGTGTGTATGGGGTGTACGGAGCGGAGCCGCTTGTGTATGGGGTGTACAGAGCGGAGCCGCGTGTGTACGAGGTGTACGGAGCGGAGCCGCGTGTGTATGGGGTGTACGGAGCGGAGCCGCGTGTGTACGGAGCGGAGCCGCGTGTGTACGGGGTGTACGGAGCGGAGCCGCGTGTGCACGAGGTGTACGGAGCGGAGCCGCGTGTGCACGAGGTGTACGGAGCGGAGCCGCGTGTGTACGAGGTGTACGGAGCGGAGCCGCGTATGTACGGGGTGTACGGAGCGGAGCCGCGTGTGTGCGAGGTGTACGGAGCGGAGCCACGTGTGTACGGGGTGTACGGAGCGGAGCCGCGTGTGTACGGGGTGTACGGAGCGGAGCCGCGTGTGTACGGGGTGTACGGAGTGGAGCCGCGTGTGTACGGGGTGTACGGAGCGGAGCCGCGTGTGTACGGAGCGGAGCCGCGTGTGTACGAGGTGTACGGAGCGGAGCCGCGTGTGTACGAGGTGTACGGAGCGGAGCCGCGTGTGTACGAGGTGTACGGAGCGGAGCCGCGTGTGTACGAGGTGTACGGAGCGGAGCCGCGTGTGTACGAGGTGTACGGAGCGGAGCCGCGTGTGTACGGTGTGTACGGGGTGTACGGAGCGGAGCCGCGTGTGTACGAGGTGTACTGAGCGGAGCCGCGTGTGTACGAGGTGTACGGAGCGGAGCCGCGTGTGTACGAGGTGTACGGAGCGGAGCCGCGTGTGTACGGGGTGTACGGAGCGGAGCCGCGTGTGTACGAGGTGTACGGAGCGGAGCCGCGTGTGTACGGGGTGTACGGAGCGGAGCCGCGTGTGTACGAGGTGTACGGAGCGGAGCCGCGTGTGTACGAGGTGTACGGAGCGGAGCCGCGTGTGCACGAGGTGTAAGGAGCGGAGCCGCGTGTGTACGAGGTGTACGGAGCGGAGCCGCGTGTGTACGAGGTGTACGGAGCGGAGCCGCGTGTGTACGGGGTGTACGGAGCGGAGCCGCGTGTGTGCGAGGTGTACGGAGCGGAGCCGCGTGTGTACGGGGTGTACGGAGCGGAGCCGCGTTTGTACGGGGTGTACGGAGCGCAGCCGCGTGTGTACGGGGTGTACGGAGCGGAGCCGCGTGTGTACGGAGCGGAGCCGCGTGTGTACGAGGTGTACGGAGCGGAGCCGCGTGTGTACGAGGTGTACGGAGCGGAGCCGCGTGTGTACGAGGTGTACGGAGCGGAGCCGCGTGTGTACGAGGTGTACGGAGCGGAGCCGCGTGTGTACGAGGTGTACGGAGCGGAGCCGCGTGTGTACGAGGTGTACGGAGCGGAGCCGCGTGTGTACGAGGTGTACGGAGCGGAGCCGCGTGTGTACGGGGTGTACGGAGCGGAGCCGCGTGTGTACGGGGTGTACGGAGCGGAGCCGCGTGTGTACGGAGCGGAGCCGCGTGTGTACGAGGTGTACGGAGCGGAGCCGCGTGTGTACGAGGTGTACGGAGCGGAGCCGCGTGTGTACGAGGTGTACGGAGCGGAGCCGCGTGTGTACGGGGTGTACGGAGCGGAGCCGCGTGTGTACGGGGTGTACGGAGCGGAGCCGCGTGTGTACGGGGTGTACGGAGCGGAGCCGCGTGTGTACGGGGTGTACGGAGCGGTGCCGCGTGTGTACGGAGCGGAGCAGCGTGTGTACGAGGTGTACGGAGCGGAGCCGCATGTGTACGAGGTGTACGCAGCGGAGCCGCGTGTGTACGAGGTGTACGGAGCGGAACCGCGTGTGTACGGGGTGTACGGAGCGGAGCCGCGTGTGTACGGTGTGTACGGAGCGGAGCCGCGTGTGTACGAGGTGTACGGAGCGGAGCCGCGTATGTACGGGGTGTACGGAGCGGAGCCGCGTGTGTGCGAGGTGTACGGAGCGGAGCCGCGTGTGTACGGGGTGTACGGAGCGGAGCCGCGTGTGTACGGGGTGTACGGAGCGGAGCCGCGTGTGTACGGGGTGTACGGAGCGGAGCCGCGTGTGTACGGGGTGTACGGAGCGGAGCCGCGTGTGTACGGAGCGGAGCCGCGTGTGTACGAGGTGAACGGAGCGGAGCCGCGTGTGTACGAGGTGTACGGAGCGGAGCCGCGTGTGTACGAGGTGTACGGAGCGGAGCCGCGTGTGTACGGGGTGTACCGAGCGGAGCCGCGTGTGTACGGGGTGTACCTAGCGGAGCCGCGTGTGTACGAGGTGTACGGAGCGGAGCCGCGTGTGTACGAGGTGTACGGAGCGGAGCCGCGTGTGTACGAGGTGTACGGAGCGGAGCCGCGTGTGTACGAGGTGTACGGAGCGGAGCCGCGTGTCTACGAGGTGTACGGAGCGGAGCCGCGTGTGTACGGGGTGTACGGAGCGGAGCCGCGTGTGTACGGGGTGTACGGAGCGGAGCCGCGTGTGTACGGGGTGTACGGAGCGGAGCCGCGTGTGTACGGGGTGTACGGAGCGGAGCTGCGTGTGTACGGAGCGGAGCCGCGTGTGTACGAGGTGTACGGAGCGGAGCCGCGTGTGTACGAGGTGTACGGAGCGGAGCCGCGTGTGTACGAGGTGTACGGAGCGGAGCCGCGTGTGTACGGGGTGTACGGAGCGGAGCCGCGTGTGTACGGGGTGTACGGAGCGGAGCCGCGTGTGTACGGGGTGTACGGAGCGGAGCCGCGTGTGTACGGGGTGTACGGAGCGGTGCCGCGTGTGTACGGAGCGGAGCAGCGTGTGTACGAGGTGTACGGAGCGGAGCCGCATGTGTACGAGGTGTACGCAGCGGAGCCGCGTGTGTACGAGGTGTACGGAGCGGAACCGCGTGTGTACGGGGTGTACGGAGCGGAGCCGCGTGTGTACGGTGTGTACGGAGCGGAGCCGCGTGTGTACGAGTTGTACGGAGCGGAGCCGCGTGTGTACGAGGTGTACGGAGCGGAGCTGCGTGTACGGGGTGTACGGAGCGGAGCCGCGTGTGTACGAGGTGTACCGAGCGGAGCCGCGTGTGTACGAGGTGTACCGAGCGGAGCCGCGTGTGTACGAGGTGTACCGAGCGGAGCCGCGTGTGTACGAGGTGTACCGAGCGGAGCCGCGTGTGTACGAGGTGTACGGAGCGGAGCCGCGTGTGTACGAGGTGTATGGAGCGGAGCCGCGTGTGTACGAGGTGTACGGAGCGGAGCCGCGTGTGTACGAGGTGAAGGGAGCGGAGCCGCGTGTGTATGAGGTGTATGGAGCGGAGCCGTGTGTGTATGGGGTGTACGCAGCGGAGCCGCTTGTGTATGGGGTGTACAGAGCGGAGCCGCGTGTGTACGAGGTGTACGGAGCGGAGCCGCGTGTGTATGGGGTGTACGGAGCGGAGCCGCGTGTGTACGAGGTGTACGGAGCGGAGCCGCGTGTGTACGGAGCGGAGCCGCGTGTGTACGGGGTGTACGGAGCGGAGCCGCGTGTGCACGAGGTGTACGGAGCGAAGCCGCGTGTGCACGAGGTGTACGGAGCGGAGCCGCGTGTGTACGAGGTGTACGGAGCGGAGCCGCGTATGTACGGGGTGTACGGAGCGGAGCCGCGTGTGTGCGAGGTGTACGGAGCGGAGCCGCGTGTGTACGGGGTGTACGGAGCGGAGCCGCGTGTGTACGGGGTGTACGGAGCGGAGCCGCGTGTGTACGGGGTGTACGGAGCGGAGCCGCGTGTGTACGGAGCGGAGCCGCGTGTGTACGAGGTGTACGGAGCGGAGCCGCGTGTGTACGAGGTGTACGGAGCGGAGCCGCGTGTGTACGAGGTGTACGGAGCGGAGCCGCGTGTGTACGAGGTGTACGGAGCGGAGCCGCGTGTGTACGAGGTGTACGGAGCGGAGCCGCGTGTGTACGGTGTGTACGGGGTGTACGGAGCGGAGCCGCGTGTGTACGAGGTGTACGGAGCGGAGCCGCGTGTGTACGAGGTGTACGGAGCGGAGCCGCGTGTGTACGAGGTGTACGGAGCGGAGCCGCGTGTGTACGGGGTGTACGGAGCGGAGCCGCGTGTGTACGAGGTGTACGGAGCGGAGCCGCGTGTGTATGGGGTGTACGGAGCGGAGCCGCGTGTGTACGAGGTGTACGGAGCGGAGCCGCGTGTGTACGAGGTGTACGGAGCGGAGCCGCGTGTGTACGGAGCGGAGCCGCGTGTGTACGGGGTGTACGGAGCGGAGCCGCGTGTGTACGAGGTGTACGGAGCGGAGCCGCGTGTGCACGAGGTGTACGGAGCGGAGCCGCGTGTGTACGAGGTGTACGGAGCGGAGCCGCGTGTGTACGAGGTGTACGGAGCGGAGCCGCGTATGTACGGGGTGTACGGAGCGGAGCCGCGTGTGTGCGAGGTGTACGGAGCGGAGCCGCGTGTGTACGGGGTGTACGGAGCGGAGCCGCGTGTGTACGGGGTGTACGGAGCGGAGCCGCGTGTGTACGGGGTGTACGGAGTGGAGCCGCGTGTGTACGGGGTGTACGGAGCGGAGCCGCGTGTGTACGGAGCGGAGCCGCGTGTGTACGAGGTGTACGGAGCGGAGCCGCGTGTGTACGAGGTGTACGGAGCGGAGCCGCGTGTGTACGAGGTGTACGGAGCGGAGCCGCGTGTGTACGGTGTGTACGGGGTGTACGGAGCGGAGCCGCGTGTGTACGAGGTGTACGGAGCGGAGCCGCGTGTGTACGAGGTGTACGGAGCGGAGCCGCGTGTGTACGGGGTGTACGGAGCGGAGCCGCGTGTGTACGGGGTGTACGGAGCGGAGCCGCGTGTGTACGAGGTGTACCGAGCGGAGCCGCGTGTGTACGAGGTGTACGGAGCGGAGCCGCGTGTGTACGAGGTGAAGGGAGCGGAGCCGCGTGTGTATGAGGTGTATGGAGCGGAGCCGTGTGTGTATGGGGTGTACGGAGCGGAGCCGCTTGTGTATGGGGTGTACAGAGCGGAGCCGCGTGTGTACGAGGTGTACGGAGCGGAGCCGCGTGTGTATGGGGTGTACGGAGCGGAGCCGCGTGTGTACGGAGCGGAGCCGCGTGTGTACGGGGTGTACGGAGCGGAGCCGCGTGTGCACGAGGTGTACGGAGCGGAGCCGCGTGTGTACGGTGTGTACGGGGTGTACGGAGCGGAGCCGCGTGTGTACGAGGTGTACGGAGCGGAGCCGCGTGTGTACGAGGTGTACGGAGCGGAGCCGCGTGTGTACGGGGTGTACGGAGCGGAGCCGCGTGTGTACGAGGTGTACGGAGCGGAGCCGCGTGTGTACGGAGCGGAGCCGCGTGTGTACGAGGTGTACGGAGCGGAGCCGCGTGTGTACGAGGTGTACGGAGCGGAGCCGCGTGTGTACGAGGTGTACGGAGCGGAGCCGCGTGTGTACGGTGTGTACGGGGTGTACGGAGCGGAGCCGCGTGTGTACGAGGTGTACGGAGCGGAGCCGCGTGTGTACGAGGTGTACGGAGCGGAGCCGCGTGTGTACGGGGTGTACGGAGCGGAGCCGCGTGTGTACGAGGTGTACGGAGCGGAGCCGCGTGTGTACGGGGTGTACGGAGCGGAGCCGCGTGTGTACGAGGTGTACCGAGCGGAGCCGCGTGTGTACGAGGTGTACGGAGCGGAGCCGCGTGTGTACGAGGTGAAGGGAGCGGAGCCGCGTGTGTATGAGGTGTATGGAGCGGAGCCGTGTGTGTATGGGGTGTACGGAGCGGAGCCGCTTGTGTATGGGGTGTACAGAGCGGAGCCGCGTGTGTACGAGGTGTACGGAGCGGAGCCGCGTGTGTATGGGGTGTACGGAGCGGAGCCGCGTGTGTACGGAGCGGAGCCGCGTGTGTACGGGGTGTACGGAGCGGAGCCGCGTGTGCACGAGGTGTACGGAGCGGAGCCGCGTGTGCACGAGGTGTACGGAGCGGAGCCGCGTGTGTACGAGGTGTACGGAGCGGAGCCGCGTATGTACGGGGTGTACGGAGCGGAGCCGCGTGTGTGCGAGGTGTACGGAGCGGAGCCACGTGTGTACGGGGTGTACGGAGCGGAGCCGCGTGTGTACGGGGTGTACGGAGCGGAGCCGCGTGTGTACGGGGTGTACGGAGTGGAGCCGCGTGTGTACGGGGTGTACGGAGCGGAGCCGCGTGTGTACGGAGCGGAGCCGCGTGTGTACGAGGTGTACGGAGCGGAGCCGCGTGTGTACGAGGTGTACGGAGCGGAGCCGCGTGTGTACGAGGTGTACGGAGCGGAGCCGCGTGTGTACGAGGTGTACGGAGCGGAGCCGCGTGTGTACGAGGTGTACGGAGCGGAGCCGCGTGTGTACGGTGTGTACGGGGTGTACGGAGCGGAGCCGCGTGTGTACGAGGTGTACGGAGCGGAGCCGCGTGTGTACGAGGTGTACGGAGCGGAGCCGCGTGTGTACGAGGTGTACGGAGCGGAGCCGCGTGTGTACGGGGTGTACGGAGCGGAGCCGCGTGTGTACGAGGTGTACGGAGCGGAGCCGCGTGTGTATGGGGTGTACGGAGCGGAGCCGCGTGTGTACGAGGTGTACGGAGCGGAGCCGCGTGTGTACGAGGTGTACGGAGCGGAGCCGCGTGTGTACGGAGCGGAGCCGCGTGTGTACGAGGTGTACGGAGCGGAGCCGCGTGTGCACGAGGTGTACGGAGCGGAGCCGCGTGTGTACGAGGTGTACGGAGCGGAGCCGCGTGTGTACGAGGTGTACGGAGCGGAGCCGCGTATGTACGGGGTGTACGGAGCGGAGCCGCGTGTGTGCGAGGTGTACGGAGCGGAGCCGCGTGTGTACGGGGTGTACGGAGCGGAGCTGCGTGTGTACGGGGTGTACGGAGCAGAGCCGCGTGTGTACGGGGTGTACGGAGTGGAGCCGCGTGTGTACGGGGTGTACGGAGCGGAGCCGCGTGTGTACGGAGCGGAGCCGCGTGTGTACGAGGTGTACGGAGCGGAGCCGCGTGTGTACGAGGTGTACGGAGCGGAGCCGCGTGTGTACGAGGTGTACGGAGCGGAGCCGCGTGTGTACGAGGTGTACGGAGCGGAGCCGCGTGTGTACGGTGTGTACGGGGTGTACGGAGCGGAGCCGCGTGTGTACGAGGTGTACGGAGCGGAGCCGCGTGTGTACGAGGTGTACGGAGCGGAGCCGCGTGTGTACGGGGTGTACGGAGCGGAGCCGCGTGTGTACGAGGTGTACGGAGCGGAGCCGCGTGTGTACGGGGTGTACGGAGCGGAGCCGCGTGTGTACGAGGTGTACCGAGCGGAGCCGCGTGTGTACGAGGTGTACGGAGCGGAGCCGCGTGTGTACGAGGTGTACGGAGCGGAGCCGCGTGTGTACGAGGTGTACGGAGCGGAGCCGCGTGTGTACGAGGTGTACGGAGCGGAGCCGCGTGTGTATGAGGTGTATGGAGCGGAGCCGCGTGTGTATGGGGTGTACGGAGCGGAGCCGCGTGTGTAAGGGGTGTACGGAGCGGAGCCGCGTGTGTACGAGGTGTACGGAGCGGAGCCGCGTGTGTACGGGGTGTACGGAGCGGAGCCGCGTGTGTACGAGGTGTACGGAGCGGAGCCGCGTGTGTATGAGGTGTATGGAGCGGAGCCGCGTGTGTATGGGGTGTACGGAGCGGAGCCGCTTGTGTATGGGGTGTACAGAGCGGAGCCGCGTGTGTACGAGGTGTACGGAGCGGAGCCGCGTGTGTATGGGGTGTACGGAGCGGAGCCGCGTGTGTACGAGGTGTGCGGAGCCGCGTGTGTACGGAGCGGAGCCGCGTGTGTACGGGGTGTACGGAGCGGAGCCGCGTGTGCACGAGGTGTACGGAGCGGAGCCGCGTGTGCACGAGGTGTACGGAGCGGAGCCGCGTGTGTACGAGGTGTACGGAGCGGAGCCGCGTATGTACGGGGTGTACGGAGCGGAGCCGCGTGTGTGCGAGGTGTACGGAGCGGAGCCACGTGTGTACGGGGTGTACGGAGCGGAGCCGCGTGTGTACGGGGTGTACGGAGCGGAGCCGCGTGTGTACGGGGTGTACGGAGTGGAGCCGCGTGTGTACGGGGTGTACGGAGCGGAGCCGCGTGTGTACGGAGCGGAGCCGCGTGTGTACGAGGTGTACGGAGCGGAGCCGCGTGTGTACGAGGTGTACGGAGCGGAGCCGCGTGTGTACGAGGTGTACGGAGCGGAGCCGCGTGTGTACGAGGTGTACGGAGCGGAGCCGCGTGTGTACGGTGTGTACGGGGTGTACTGAGCGGAGCCGCGTGTGTACGAGGTGTACGGAGCGGAGCCGCGTGTGTACGAGGTGTACGGAGCGGAGCCGCGTGTGTACGAGGTGTACGTAGCGGAGCCGCGTGTGTACGGGGTGTACGGAGCGGAGCCGCGTGTGTACGAGGTGTACGGAGCGGAGCCGCGTGTGTATGGGGTGTACGGAGCGGAGCCGCGTGTGTACGAGGTGTACGGAGCGGAGCCGCGTGTGTACGAGGTGTACGTAGCGGAGCCGCGTGTGTACGGAGCGGAGCCGCGTGTGTACGGGGTGTACGGAGCGGAGCCGCGTGTGTACGAGGTGTACGGAGCGGAGCCGCGTGTGCACGAGGTGTACGGAGCGGAGCCGCGTGTGTACGAGGTGTACGGAGCGGAGCCGCGTGTGTACGAGGTGTACGGAGCGGAGCCGCGTATGTACGGGGTGTACGGAGCGGAGCCGCGTGTGTGCGAGGTGTACGGAGCGGAGCCGCGTGTGTACGGGGTGTACGGAGCGGAGCCGCGTGTGTACGGGGTGTACGGAGCGGAGCCGCGTGTGTACGGGGTGTACGGAGTGGAGCCGCGTGTGTACGGGGTGTACGGAGCGGAGCCGCGTGTGTACGGAGCGGAGCCGCGTGTGTACGAGGTGTACGGAGCGGAGCCGCGTGTGTACGAGGTGTACGGAGCGGAGCCGCGTGTGTACGAGGTGTACGGAGCGGAGCCGCGTGTGTACGAGGTGTACGGAGCGGAGCCGCGTGTGTACGGTGTGTACGGGGTGTACGGAGCGGAGCCGCGTGTGTACGAGGTGTACGGAGCGGAGCCGCGTGTGTACGAGGTGTACGGAGCGGAGCAGCGTGTGTACGGGGTGTACGGAGCGGAGCCGCGTGTGTACGAGGTGTACGGAGCGGAGCCGCGTGTGTACGAGGTGTACGGAGCGGAGCCGCGTGTGTACGAGGTGTATGGAGCGGAGCCGCGTGTGTACGAGGTGTACGGAGCGGAGCCGCGTGTGTACGAGGTGTACGGAGCGGAGCCGCGTGTGTATGAGGTGTATGGAGCGGAGCCGCGTGTGTAAGGGGTGTACGGAGCGGAGCCGCGTGTGTAAGGGGTGTACGGAGCGGAGCCGCGTGTGTACGAGGTGTACGGAGCGGAGCCGCGTGTGTACGGGGTGTACGGAGCGGAGCCGCGTGTGTACGAGGTGTACGGAGCGGAGCCGCGTGTGTACGAGGTGTACGGAGAGGAGCCGCGTGTGTACGAGGTGTACGGAGCGGAGCCGCGTGTGTATGAGGTGTACGGAGCGGAGCCGCGTGTGTATGAGGTGTATGGAGCAGATCACTGTGTGTACGAGGTGAAATGTTTTTGACTCCAATTTTTAAATTTCACAGAGTAAAATGGAGCCATAATTTACACAGAAATTTCTCCATAAACCTGAGGCCAGGAATGACTGCACACGGCCGGGCTCCAATGGGGAGAGTCACTGTTTTGCTTTTGGAGCACTAATTTGGCAGTCCTCTCTTGTGGGGACCAATTGTAAAGCCCCCGATGTTTGTGGACAACATACAACCCCCTAAAGTGACCCCATTTCAGACACTGTGCCCATCAGGGAAGTCATCTAAGGGTGTAATGGGCATTTTTATCTTACAGGTGTCACTGATTTCTTTACCACTTGCTGTGAAGATAATATGCCATTTGTTCCGAGGTGCAGCGCGGGGTTCAGCTCAGGGACATCTGAGTGGGCTCCTAACCAGGCGTTATGGTGGTCTCTCACATGCCCTCTCAGCGCCTCCCTACTCACTATGGCCACTGCAGCTTCTCAGCATGTTGCTTCCATTTAGCCTTGGGGGATTGGCCAGTCTCTACAGGAATTTAACCCTTCTGTGTCCTTCACAGATTAGGTTCCCCAGCCTATCCCGTGCCGGCAGGTCCTATATTAGGCAGCTGCACCATCCGGTCTCTGCTGGATGTTGGTTCCTAGGCAGTTCACTTTGCCTGTTGTACCTCACACTCGAGTCTCTGACCCACCAATCAGCTGATGTAGTCTTGGGGACTACCCTGGAGTAGTTCCTGGTGCCTACTGTCCAGCCTATCCTCTCCACCAGTAGCTCTAGTGAAGTCCTGGTGGACACCTACTTAGGCTGAGTTCAGACGGAGTTTTGAGCCCTGCGTATTTTTCCGTGCAGAATGGAAGAAAACCGCAGGTCAAATGACCTGCATTTTTCCTGCGGATTTCTTCCATTTTTCACGCGGTTTTCATGCGGTTTTTGTACGGTTTTCCATTGCGGTTTTCCCCCTGCGGATTTGGTGACAGGGGAGATAGAAAACCGCACAAAAGAAGTAACATGCTGCGGATTTTGTACCGCAGGAAAACCGCGCGGAAAAATCCGCAGCGTCTGCACAGCGTTTTTTTTTTTCCATTCATTTTAAAGGTACTGTACATCACAATGCGGATATGCAATGTTTCTGCGCGGTAAAATCCGCTGCGGAAACGCTGCATATCTGCATCGTGTGCACATGGCCTTACACCTCTCTAGGGTAAGCCTGGCTGATGGTGCAGTGGGTCCACATCCACCAATGTTACACCAAGTAACTGTGCACACCTCACAACTTTTGAAGCACAGATAGAGGCACAGAGCATGCGGCGCACATAGCAGCAAATTTTGGCCTCACCCTAATCCGCGGCCATTTACCACTGCTTTCTCCCCCGGCAGGAGGAGTTGTCAGAGGGACGCTGGTAGTGAGGGAAATTCAGCAGACGCCTGAGACTGCAGGGCGTAGACCCAAATCCGGGACTGTCCGCTGTATCCGGGACAGTTGGGACTGGAGATGAGCAGGTGGATTCATGGCTGTCTGGTCCAGCGTGCGTGGGACCTGGGGATTATTTTTTGTGCCGTCATTCACAGTCGGAGCCTCCAGAACGTTCTCCTCTTTATGTAGCGTCACTATACGACACCCGGCTTATTTGTGTCTGTAAGGCCGTGTTCACACATTGCAGAAATACGGTGTTTTTTGTTTTCTGCAGGATCCGCACCATCTACAATAACGATCTTCTCCCCCTTATTTGATGTGTTCTTGGTGCAGATGTGAAGCTGCGGTTTTAGGCTATGTGCTCACGTAGCGTTTTAAAACGCACAATGAAAACCGGACTCCTTCCCAGAAATCACGCGTTTTTTTCCGCGCGATTTCACCGCGATTCTGTTCACGATTTTGCCGCGATTTTCTCAAGCACTTTCCAAGCGATTTGAAGCATCGCTTGGAAAGTGATTGACAGGTTGGTCACACTCGTCAAACATAGTGTTTGACAAGTGTGAGCAGCTTTTACTATTGAGGCCGCCTATGCAGCATCAATAGTAAAAGATAGAATGTTAAAATGCTAAAAAAAAAAAAAAATCGGGGTATATTTACCTTCCGGCGTCCTGCGCTGCCATCCCAGGCCTCAGCGTTCCCAGTAATGCCTTGCGAGACCTGTGATGACGTAGTCTCGCGTTACTATAGCGATCTCGCGAGACCATGTCATCACAGGACCTTGCCGCAAGGCATTACTGGGAACGCTGAGGCCGGGATGGCAGCGCGGGACGCCGGAAGGTAAATATACCCCGATTTTTTATTCTTTTTTTTACAGGGGTATGGTACCCAGGGCCTGGAGGACAGTCTCCTCTCCTCCACACCGTGGGTACCAACCGCACATGAGACGCTTAACTTCCCGCATGGTGGGCATAGCCGCATGCAGGAAGTCAGCGATTCTCATGCATTCCTATGGGTAATTCTTTGCAATTCCGCACAAAAGAATGAGCATGCTGCGATTTTTTTCCGCGATGCGATTCCGCCGTGGAAAAAAGCGCAGCATTAGCACAGCATGTGCGGAATGCCATAGGAATGCATGGGGGGCGTTCTGTACACGATTTCTAAACGTTTTTGCAGCGTTTTCGCGCCGAAAATCGCGGCAAAAACGCTTAAAAATCACATCGTGGGCACACAGCCTTAATGCGCTTTTTAGAGGACAGAAAAGCTTTGATTCTGCACCTAATAAAGTTTCTGCAGTTTTTTACCTGCGATTTTATTAGAGAGAGAAAAGCCCCAAATCCGCACAGATCAGCCGCGTCCTCGGGCGCACAGCGGGCGCCTTTTATGGTAAAGTAGTTTTTATTAAAGATTTATTTACATAAATGGGGTAAAGAAAAAGGGGAGAGACAGATTATAAATACCCAGTAATACAGACAAGAACCAAACAACAGCAAAAAGAGAAATGTAAAGTCATGAAAGAGGCAGAATAAAGGGGAGAAAGGGTTAAGGAGGAGACTGGGGAAGGAAAAATAGGGTTTGTTAACCCCTTACAGACCTTGCTCTTTTTCGTTTTTGCGTTTCCGTTTTTCGCTCCCCTTCTTCCCACAGCCATAACTTTTTATGTTTCCGTCAGTATGGCCATGTTAGGGCTTGTTTGTTGCGGGACAAGTTGTGCTTTGGAACGACATCATTGGTTTTACCATATCGTGTACTCAAAAATGGGGAAAAATTCCAAGTGCAGTGAAATTGCAAACAAAGTGCAACTCCACAACTTTTTACCATATTCCCCAAATGCTAAGACTGCCCTGCCATTATGATTCTCCAGGTCATTACAGGTTCATAGACACCAAACAGGTCTCAGTTCTTTGTATTTAAGTGGTGAAAAAAATCCAAAATTTGTTGGAAAAAAATTGCGCCATTTTCATGATCTCGGGTTGGGTGAGGGCTTATTGTTGCCGAGTGGATGTTTTTATTGAACCCATTTTGGTGCAGATATGATCTTTTCATCATCCGTTATTACATTATAATGCAATGTCACTGCAACCAAAAAAACGTAATTCTGGCATTCTGACTTTTTTTCTCACTACACCGTTTAGCGATCGGTTGGTTTGTTCCTTTCTTTATGGTTAGATCGGGCGATTCTGAACGTGGCGATACCAAACTTGTGTATGTTTGATTTTTCTTTTGTTTTATTTTGAATGGTGTGAAAGGGGTGTGATCTGAACTGTTATATTTTTTTTTTTTTTTTAATATTTTTAAAAACATTTTTTTAACTTTTGGCCTGCTTCAATAGTTTCCATAACTCTGCAAAGGAATACGTGGATTTCATCCGCGCTGCCCAAATGATGAACTTCCAGAATGTTAATAACGTTTGAGAGTTGTTTATTCTACGCGTTTCAAGGTTTTTTGAACCTCTTCTTCAGGAATTACCACATGAAGCATACATAGGTGGTGCATTAAGTACACACAGATTTCAAAAAATGAGCTCCAGTCAGATGACAGATGTGAAAGTTCATAGTTAGCAGACAGTATAAATACTCATAGTAAGAGTTAGACGCTGTTCTTATATTCACATGTCTATTATAACTTCACAGGTTGTTGAGCAAAAGGAAAAAAATAAGGAAAATTAAAAAACACATATATACTGAGCAAGAAAAGCAAATGTCGGACACGAACTCCTAGAGATCTGCCTCAGCTTCCTCCAGCTCTGCCGCCCGACAATCAGACCGCTCGGCTATACTAACAAGCTCCTGCAAGCGGATCCGATGTGGAAGAGACATAGGATGAAAAAAACCATTAGATAAACATTAAATTGTAAGGATCTAAATTTTAATCAATTAAAAATAAATGTTTTATTAGTAAAAAAATAATATACATTTTTTTAAAATCTCAGGTTCGGCTTTTTAGGCCGGGGTCACACTAGCGATTAAATCGGACGAATGCAATGCAATAAAAAATCGCATTGCATTCGTCCCAATGTTATTCTATGGTGCTTCTCCTATCATGCGATTTTTGATCGGATCCGATCCTCGGACCGAGACAATCACAGCATGCTACGATTGTCACCGATTTTCGGATCGGATTCGACAATGCAAGTCTATGGGGGCGAGAAAAAATGGGACTAAAAACGGACCAGATGTGTGACTTGCGATAAAATCGCACCCGGTGTCCTTTACCAAAAGCCGGCAATTCTTCCAATACAGTAAAATCACAGAGACCGGTTAAATAAAGAATGAATAGATCTAGACACATATATATATATATATACATGTCATAGAGACACATTTATATATATATATACACACATACATGTCATAGAGACACATTTCTATATATATATACACACATACATGTCATAGAGACACATTTCTATATATATATACACACATACATGTCATAGAGACACATTTATATATATATATACACACACACATGTCATGGAGACACATTTATATATATATATACACACATACATGTCATAGAGACACATTTCTATATATATATGTTATACATGTCATAGAGACACATTTATATATATATATATATATATACACATACATGTCATAGAGACACATTTATATATATATATACACACATACATGTCATAGAGACACATTTCTATATATATATGTTATACATGTCATAGAGACACATTTATATATATATATATACACACATACATGTCATAGAGACACATTTATATATATATATATACACACATACATGTCATAGAGACACATTTCTATATATATATACACACATACATGTCACAGAGACACATTTCTATATATATATATACACACATACATGTCATAGAGACACATTTATATATATATATACACACATACATGTCATAGAGACACATTTATATATATATATGTTATACATGTCATAGAGACACATTTATATATATATATGTTATACATGTCATAGAGACACATTTATATATATATATACACACACATACATGTCATAGAGACACATTTATATATATATATACACACATACATGTCATAGAGACACATTTATATATATATATACACACATACATGTCATAGAGACACATTTATATATATATATATACACACATACATGTCATAGAGACACATTTATATATATATATATATATATACACACATACATGTCATAGAGACACATTTATATATATATATACACACATACATGTCATAGAGACACATTTATATATATATATACACACATACATGTCACAGAGACACATTTCTATATATATATATACACACACATGTCATAGAGGCACATTTCTATATATATATACACACATACATGTCATAGAGACACATTTATATATATATATATATACACACATACATGTCATAGAGACACATTTATATATATATATACACACATACATGTCATAGAGACACATTTATATATATATATACACACATACATGTCACAGAGACACATTTCTATATATATATACACACATACATGTCATAGAGACACATTTATATATATATATATACACACATACATGTCATAGAGACACATTTATATATATATATACACACATACATGTCACAGAGACACATTTCTATATATATATACACACATACATGTCACAGAGACACATTTCTATATATATATATACACACACATGTCATAGAGACACATTTATATATATATATATACACACACATGTCATAGAGACACATTTATATATATATATATACACACATACATGTCATAGAGACACATTTATATATATATATATACACACATACATGTCATAGAGACACATTTCTATATATATATATACACACACATGTCATAGAGACACATTTATATATATATATATACACACACATGTCATAGAGACACATTTATATATATATATATACACACACATGTCATAGAGACACATTTATATATATATATATACACACATACATGTCACAGAGACACATTTCTATATATATATATACACACACATGTCATAGAGACACATTTATATATATATATATACACACATACATGTCACAGAGACACATTTCTATATATATATATACACACATGTCATAGAGACACATTTATATATATATATACACACATACATGTCATAGAGACACATTTATATATATATATACACACATACATGTCATAGAGACACATTTATATATATATATATACACACATACATGTCACAGAGACACATTTCTATATATATATATACACACATGTCATAGAGACACATTTATATATATATATACACACATACATGTCATAGAGACACATTTATATATATATATACACACATACATGTCATAGAGACACATTTATATATATATATATACACACATACATGTCATAGAGACACATTTATATATATATATATATATACACACATACATGTCATAGAGACACATTTATATATATATATATATACACATACATGTCATAGAGACACATTTATATATATATATACACACATACATGTCATAGAGACACATTTCTATATATATATATACACACATACATGTCATAGAGACACATTTATATATATATATACACACATACATGTCATAGAGACACATTTATATATATATATACACACATACATGTCACAGAGACACATTTATATATATATATATACACACATACATGTCATAGAGACACATTTATATATATATATACACACATACATGTCATAGAGACACATTTATATATATATATATACACACATACGTCATAGAGACACATTTATATATATATATATACACACATACATGTCATAGAGACACATTTCTATATATAATATACACACATATATGTCATAGAGACACATTTCTATATATATATATACACACATACATGTCATAGAGACACATTTATATATATATATACACACATACATGTCATAGAGGACACATTTCTATATATATACACACATACATGTCATAGAGACACATTTCTATATATATATATACACACATACATGTCATAGAGACACATTTATATATATATATATACACACATACATGTCATAGAGACACATTTCTATATATATATATATATACACACATACATGTCATAGAGACACATTTCTATATATACTGTATATATACACATACATGTCATAGAGACACATTATATATATATATACACACATACATGTCATAGAGACACATTTCTATATATATATATACACACATACATGTCATAGAGACACATTTCTATATATATATACACACATACATGTCATAGAGACACATTTCTATATATATATATACACACATACATGTCATAGAGACACATTTCTATATATATATACACACATACATGTCATAGAGACACATTTCTATATATATATATACACACATACATGTCATAGAGACACATTTCTATATATATATATATACACATACATGTCATAGAGACACATTTATATATATATACACACATACATGTCATAGAGACACATTTCTATATATATATATACACACATACATGTCATAGAGACACATTTATATATATATATACACACATACATGTCATAGAGACACATTTCTATATATATATACACACATATATGTCATAGAGACACATTTATATATATATATACACACATACATGTCATAGAGACACATTTCTATATATATATATACACACATACATGTCATAGAGACACATTTCTATATATATATACACACATACATGTCATAGAGACACATTTCTATATATATATACACACATACATGTCATAGAGACACATTCTATATATATATATATACACATACATGTCATAGAGACACATTTATATAATATATACACACATACATGTCATAGAGACACATTTCTATATATATATATACACACATACATGTCATAGAGACACATTTATATATATATATACACACATACATGTCATAGAGACACATTTCTATATATATATACACATATATGTCATAGAGACACATTTCTATATATATATATACACACATACATGTCATAGAGACACATTTCTATATATATATATACACATATATGTCATAGAGACACATTTATATATATATACACACATACATGTCATAGAGACACATTTCTATATATATATATACACACATACATGTCATAGAGACACATTTATATATATATATACACACATACATGTCATAGAGACACATTTCTATATATATATACACACATATATGTCATAGAGACACATTTATATATATATATACACACATACATGTCATAGAGACACATTTCTATATATATATATACACACATACATGTCATAGAGACACATTTCTATATATATATACACACATACATGTCATAGAGACACATTTCTATATATATATACACACATACATGTCATAGAGACACATTTCTATATATATATATATATACACATACATGTCATAGAGACACATTTATATATATATATACACACATACATGTCATAGAGACACATTTCTATATATATATATACACACATACATGTCATAGAGACACATTTCTATATATATATATACACACATACATGTCATAGAGACACATTTCTATATATATATACACACATATATGTCATAGAGACACATTTCTATATATATATATACACACATACATGTCATAGAGACACATTTCTATATATATATATACACATATATGTCATAGAGACACATTTATATATATACACACATACATGTCATAGAGACACATTTCTATATATATATATATACACATACATGTCATAGAGACACATTTCTATATATATATATATACACATACATGTCATAGAGACACATTTCTATATATATATATACACACATACATGTCATAGAGACACATTTATATATATATATATACACACATACATGTCATAGAGACACATTTATATATATATATACACACATACATGTCATAGAGACACATTTCTATATATATATACACACATACATGTCATAGAGGCACATTTCTATATATATATACACACATACATGTCATAGAGACACATTTATATATATATATATATATACACACATACATGTCATAGAGACACATTTATATATATATATACACACATACATGTCATAGAGACACATTTATATATATATATACACACATACATGTCAAGAGACACATTTCTATATATATATATACACACATACATGTCATAGAGACACATTTATATATATATATATATACACACATACATGTCATAGAGACACATTTATATATATATATACACACATACATGTCACAGAGACACATTTCTATATATATATATACACACATACATGTCACAGAGACACATTTCTATATATATATACACACACATGTCATAGAGACAGATTTATATATATATATATACACACACATGTCATAGAGACACATTTATATATATATATATACACACATACATGTCATAGAGACACATTTATATATATATATACACACATACATGTCATAGAGACACATTTATATATATATACACACATACATGTCACAGAGACACATTTCTATATATATATATACACACACATGTCATAGAGACACATTTATATATATATATACACACATACATGTCATAGAGACACATTTATAATATATATATACACACATACATGTCATAGAGACACATTTATATATATATATACACACATACATGTCATAGAGACACATTTCATATATATATATACACACATACATGTCATAGAGACACATTTATATATATATATACACACATACATGTCATAGAGACACATTTATATATATATATACACACATACATGTCATAGAGACACATTTCTATATATATATACACACATACATGTCATAGAGACACATTATATATATATATACACACATACATGTCATAGAGACACATTTATATATATATATACACACATACATGTCACAGAGACACATTTCTATATATATATATACACACATACATGTCATAGAGACACATTTATATATATATATACACACATACATGTCATAGAGACACATTTATATATATATATACACACATACATGTCATAGAGACACATTCTATATATATATACACACATACATGTCATAGAGACACATTTCTATATATATATACACACATACATGTCATAGAGACACATTTATATAAATATATATACACACATACATGTCATAGAGACACATTTATATATATAATATATACACACATACATGTCATAGAGACACATTTCT